>NC_134722.1:33541250-34144375 GCF_049634645.1 Pelodiscus sinensis
TGCTTATTGGACATAATAAACTTGGTGTGTTGGAGGCTATAATTAATCTCTCCTAAATCAATACCCTTATGATGGCTTGTCTACCAAGCTGTCTAGGGACACTTAGGTCTTTGGTTAGATAAATAGTGATTTGTTATAATCAGCCAGCCTCTCTTTCCTTCTCATTTTTAATAAGATAATAGTAGCCTTTCTATATTTTTTCTCCTATTCTCACAGGGTATGTCTACACCGCACATCTATTTTGGGATACCTCCGGTATCCCAAAATAACTACCCCACGTCTACATAAGCTGCCCATTATTTCGAAATATTTTGCCAGCCTGATAAACTTCATTGCACGAGAGATAAAAGATGGCTTGAAATAATGCATTATTTTGAAATTTGGCACTGTGTAGATGCTCCAAATTTCAAAATAAGCTATTTTGAAATATCTTTGAAATAAGATACACAATTTGCATAGCACAAATTACATATCTTATTTCGAGTTCAGGGTGCTGTGTAGACGCACCCACAGCCATTATCACCACACACTTTGTCCCATAACATTGACTTAATGTCACTGCTCAGTAACAGAGGTTCTGCAATCAATTTCCTGCATGAGTTTGAACAATTTAGCTTCTTTTGAATCTAATTGTTCTTCTGTTCTATCTGTATGTTGTTTTAAATATATGAGGCTGGACAATGACAGTGCTTCTTTCCTCTTAAGATCTCACAATAAGAGATGAGGAGAGTGTGTTGGGAGCGGGGTTGGAATACAGATGTTGTCTTGTAACCCGACTATAACCTCAGTTAGTGTAATTTTGTTCAAAGAAATATATTATTGCATAATGTATTGTAGTTGTTTCTCCTCTTCTGAAAGTAATTGGTCAAGCTCATTTGATTTTTCATTTTATACCCATTAAACTTTATAAAATAAAAAATCTGAGTGGAAACTTTAGTAATGAACCATTGGGGAGAACTTCTCTAGCATGCACAAGTCTGCCATTATTATTTGTATCATGTGGTTTAGGAACCCCAGTCATGATTCAGGACTAAAATACCCACACGGATCTTACAGTCTAGCTATTAGACAAGGTACAACAGGTGGATTACAGACAGACAGAGGTTAACAATGAAACTACACTGGTCAGCTTGATAAGTGGAGACCTCAGTTCACTAGGAGCCTAACCATTGTGAAGCTTTTTGGAGGCATTGTCACATGGTTTACTCACCACTGCTGACTGCTTTGTGGCTGTGACTGAGGATTAGTTCTGTCCAGGCTGATGCCCCTTTCTGTCACTCACTTGCGCCACAGCCCACCTCGCTCTCCAAAAGTTTCAATGCTGCTGCTTCTTTTTGGCCCTCCAGCCAGATCACTGTATGCATTTCCCCTATCTGGGGGGTACCAAAAATCTCACCAGACCAGCTGTTCAGGTGTTATACCAGGTATGATTCCCAATCAAGTGTATAATAGGAAAGCTGAGCCCATATACTACTCTAGGTTCCAACCCAAGGACTCAACAATCAGCGCCCAAGGTCTACACAATTTCAGCCTGTGCAGCCATTTCCCTGAGTTTCTTCCTACTCTGCCTTCTGCAGGCTTTCTTCTCTACAATCACTCTTGGTAAACCATTTTTCTTTCTTTTCCACTATCCATTTTGGTAGATCCCTTCCCTTAGGATCAGCATCCTAGCTTTTCTAAACTGCCCAGCTTTCTTGCTTCTCTCCTGACTAAGCCTGGAGAGTGATCATAGACTTAGTCATTAGGAGTTTTTACATTTAACAGGATCTGGATTTCACCCTGTGTCTTTATATAGCAATCAGCATAATAGAACCCCATCCTGGCCATAATTGGAGTGCCTGGGTGCTACTGTAATATACATCTTTAATAATCTGCTTGTGGTTAGTCCATGAGCAGAAGTGAGGGTATATTTTTAAATAGTCTGTTCAAATTATTCACTCAGCTCTATTTTTATAAAATATCCTCAGGTTTACTAATTTATGAAATACAATAAAAACTATTATCAAAATAACTTAATAAAGAATATTGTAAATTTAATTGACCTTATTTTTTTAAATTATGGTCATTTGTCAGCTCTCCAATTCATACTGGGTCTTTCTGTTAGTGAGGAATAAGCACAGTTCCACTATATGTAGCTTTCTTGGTATGTTAGTGTATTATATTTTTATTTATTCCTAAATATGGTCCGTAAGCTATACAAGGGGACACATATTTGGCTATGTTTAAAGAGGACAGAGAGGTAGGAAAGGAACTGGCTTTGAGCTACTTTTCTGAACCTCAGGAGCTGGGGCCTGGCAAGGCTAGTTCAGTATTGGTATAATTTAAAGCTGCCTAAAGGGCTACACTAAAAGTTTCCCAAAATTCCTCCATTTAGTTAAATCAGTACAACTTTTGTTCAGCAAGTCTTTCACGTTTTCTGATTTTTCAGCGTTATAGGAAGGAAACTTTCAAATAATATTATCTGCTTAGTCCCAATTAGCCTGTCAAAATCATTGAGGTAAATAGGTTAGGAGAAGACCTCACACCTCAGATTAAAAGGACATTATGAGTTCCAACACTTTTGCAACTATTACTTTGCCAAAACCTGTCTCTGGCCACATTGGATTAATAACATATCTATTTACACTGGGTATGTCTACACTACAGAGAAAATTAAAGCTGCCACTGTTGATCTTCCAGAGTTCGAATTAGCAGGTCTAGTGAAGAACTGAGAGGGGCACTCTGGTGGATGCCAGTAGTCCTGCTTCCACGAGGAGTAAGAGAAGTCAAAGCGCGAGTGTTCTCACTTTGACTTAATGCAGTGAGGACACTGACAAAAGTCGAGTTAAGATACTTTGACTTGAGTTATGCAATTAACATAGCATGTTATATCTTCATTTCAAGTTGTATGTCTTCATTTCACCTTAACCCATGCTGTAAACATATCTAATGTAACATCTGCATCTTATTGTATAACCTCTTTACCCAATCTAATTTCCAATTAAATTAAATTTAGTATTATTTATTAAACTGTAGATGTTTTATTTAAAGAGTTTCTTGTGTTTATTACAGAAGGTATGTTACTGGCTCATCTCAAAGTGAATGGCAATCATAGAATCATAGGGAACCTCAAGAGGCATCAAAGTCCAGTCCCCTGCACTCATAGCAGGACCAAGCACCATTTAGACCATCCCTGACAGTTGTTTGTCTAAACTGCTCTTAAAAATCTCCAGTGCTGGATATTCCACAACCTCCCTAAGCAATTTAAACCAACCTGGCAGGAAGTTTTTCCTAATGTCGAACCTAAACTTCCCTTGCTGCAATTTAAGCCCATTGCTTCTTGTTTTAACATCAGGAGATAAGCAGAATTATTTTTCTCCCTCCTCCTTGTAACAACATTTTAGGCATGTGAAAACTGTTATATCCTCCCACAGTCTTCTCTTTTCTAGACAAAACAAACCAAGGCCTTTCAATCTTCCCTTATAGGTCATGTTTTTTAATCCTTTCATCATTTGTACTTTTTCCAATTTGTCCAAATCTTACCTGAAATGTAGCGCCCAAAACTAGACATAATACTTCAGCTGAGGCCTAATTAGCATGGGGTAGTGCAGAAGAATTACTTCTTGTTTCTTATTTACCACACTCCCGCTAGTACATTCCAGAATGATGTTTACTTTTTTGACACTGTTGACTCATATTTAGCTTATAATCCACTAAGACACCCCCCCCTCCCCCCCCCCCCCCCCCCCCCCCGGTGACAATGTGCAGTTAAGTTTCCATGTAATATGTGATAGGACTTCTCATATTTCATGGTGTATAAATCTTTATTCCTTTCCTTTTCTTAATTGTTGGTGCACTGACATTGCTTGGAATCTTCCTGGTATATACTACAAGGCCTAACTTATTTCTGAAATGGTACTGAACAAGGGTTTTCTCTATCTATACTAATTACAGTGAAATTAGCACCAGTGATAACACCAGTTATGGGCAAGAGGAGATTTTCCTACTCTAGACAACACCAAAGATGTTAAATGACTGGCCCAAAGTTAGTCAGCCAGGTGACATCAGAGCCAGGATTAGATCATATGTGTTCCTCCTCTTAGTCCTATAGTTAATTCATGAGAATGCACTTGGATCAATGTAAATCAGTAGTTTGACTGAAGTCAACTAAATATCAGTGTATAACTGACATGAAAACACAATTAGATCCACTATATTTCATAAGAACTAAATTATTATTAATATTATTCTATATATACAAGCAAAGATTATGCATTTAAATATTTAAGGGCCAGATTTTCAATGGATTTCTTAGTCGGTGAGCCATACAGAAATCTATGTATCTAACAGATGGAAAACTACCATGTTTGGATACACAGACAACAAACTGCATAAAACTACTACTTGCATATATAAATTTCCAGTCAGAATTCTAATACAATAGGAGCTAATTTTGCAGAATTTTGAAGTTTTAATTTGAAATTTTTGACCAATATCCAAATAAAGAAAATTCATATCAAAAGCTATCTTTTAAACTCACTTTTATTCTGTTTTATAACCCTATTTCTGTATTATAAGGGTTTTATAAAAGAGCAAAACCTCACATATTATATCATCTTATAGCAACAACTAGCCATACAAATATACACCTATGTTAAGTTTCAGCATGTCTGGGAAATTATAGCCCTTAATGGTAAAACTATAAAAAGTATTTTTAAAAGCAAACATTTCATTTTTATTCATTCTATCCATCTAGTATGCTGACATGCATAAATTTGCAGGAAAGAGGGAGTTTTTAGTTATTCACCACAAGGGGGCAGCAGGAGTTCTTGTTAAGTACTCAAAAGTTGAAGCAGCAAAAACTTAAAGAGGTACCTTGCATGTTTCAGATTCTGAGGATTCAGTCATGCTGTGTTTAATTTGTGCCAGTACCAGGGCTTGCCAGGGCTGAGCCCTAGCATCTCTGAGTTTGGTAGTTCATAGCCCCACCACCTCTGGATTTGGCACATCAATTGTGAAAGTAAAAAAAATTGCTTGAGCCCTGGCACTTCTTTCATTACAAATTAAGCACTGGAATTTTGATTATTACTACTTAGTTAGGATGTATTATATGAAGTAGCATCAGATAAATGGTTCTCAACTTTCTGTAGAAAGTAATCCCAAACCTTCACACTTTTTATGATTGGCATGATAGGCATCTTGTGATCAGACTCTTACTGAAGAATATAATACAATAATAAGACAGGGCATCAAGGAAGAACAATTTTCAGAATATTGATTTAATTGTTGAAGTCTAATAGAGGGATTAATGGGAATGAAGAAAAATGAAGTATTCTAATCAAACAGACAATTTTGCAGCAAGCTTTGTCAGCATGTCTAAAGTCATAAAGCAAAACAAAAATCCGTGCCTGTGAGACCATTTTAATTGACTCATGTATTGAGAGCTGTGCCCATTTATAATTGATTATGCTACCCCCATACATGAAAATATCACTGTTTTCAGGCCCAATATCAGTTTTGTCTCATTTTTTGTGAACTCCAATATAGATGCCTAGACTAGGGGAACCATCATCAGACCTAGTGAAATTGACAAGATGGCTAAGTATATTTGCATCTCAAGAATCTGCCCCTCCAGGCTTGTCACACGCGTACACCTTGTCTTCACTGATTGAGAGCTTCTGGACCCTGACCCAGCAAACCACTCATGCTTAAAGTCAAGCATGGCCACTGTGGATAGCAAATGCCTTCTCTAAATAAGTGAACTGGAGTTCACAAAAACTAGAACAAAAATGTTCTGTCCTAAAGTGTAAATCAATGGAGTTTATGCTTCTGCTTAGATTTAACCATGTGCTTTGTGGGGCTGAAGAATGAAATTGCCCTTTTAATGAATTATAGCTACCAATGTGATGTTATGAAACCCCATTTTAAACTGTTAATACATTGTAACTAAAGTAACTCTATACTGTAACTGAAATGCTATTTTAAACTTTGTACTGCCTTAACTCTGTTTAAAGTTAGGGTGTGTGCATGCATGCAATATCATTTGAAAGTGCGAGTGTGCATGTGTACGTGTGTGTCCGTGTGTGTGTAAAGGGATTGGTCCTCAAAGCCAGCCCATTTGGGTGACCAGCACCCTCTTTATGCAGGCAAACCCTGCAAAAGAACCCACCTAAGAAAGAAAGAGACAAAAGCCCCATCAAAAAAAATATCAAAGTTGCATCTGCCATTAACTGATAACTCATGTACAGACGTTGCCCTGAGGCAGTGGGACAGGACAAGATGTATGGACTAAAACACATAAAAAGATGAGTGCAAAGGTAGGGGATTGGGACTTTCAGTTCTATGATCATCCTCTAGGAGCACTGGTGCACACTGACATGACCTGGCTCCCCTCCTCATGTCCAGACCACTTGACCAGTGAATTGGCATGAGCAGCTGAGGCTGGCAATTATATACATCCGTGCTAATTATCCATCTGTAGAACTGTGTGTATGAGGCTACATCTAGACTACATCTAGAACTGTGTGTATGAGGCTACATCTAGACTAAGGAGTTTTAGCAGAAAAAGGTACACAAATTGCAATTTGTGTACTTTTTTCTGATTGTTTTTTCGAAAGGGGTTTTTCCGAAATTTGGCCTGTTTACACCGGGCCAAATTTTGGAAAAATCTCCTCTTTTAGAAGAGCCCTTATTCCTTGTGAAACAAGGAATACAGAGGCTTCCGAAAGAGTGTGTCTGCTCTTCCGCAAAAAATGTCGGAAGAGCAAATGTGTTCGTCAGACGTAGCCTGTGTGTGTGCATGTGCAGTGGATAATTTTAATAGCTAGGAACAGTAAATGAATTCTGCTTCACAATAAACATGGCATATTGCCTTAGCCCCCAAACAAGATTCTGCTAGTTCTATTTCCAACTCTTAAACATTTTCTAAATGCACGCCATAGAAAGCCTACACCCTATGGCTGCATCTAGACTGGAAAGTTCTTCCGCAAAAGCAGCTGCTTTTGTGGAAGAATTTGCCAGCTGTCTACACTGGCCGCTTGAATTTCCGCTAGAACACTGACTTTCTACAGTCTGAAATCAGTGCTTCTTGCGGAAATGCTATGCTGCTCCCGTTCGGGCAAAAGCCCTCTTGCGCAAATGCTTTTGCGCAAGAGGGCCAGTGTAGACACCGCGGTATTGTTTTGCGCAAAAAAGCCCCGATCGCGAAAATGGCGATCAGGGCTTTCATGCACAAAACCGCATCTAGATTGGCACGGACGCATTTCTGCAAAAAGTGCTTTTGTGGAAAAGCGTCCGTGCCAATCTAGACGCTCTTTTCTGCAAGTGCTTTTAATGGAAAACTTTTCCGTTAAAAGCATTTGCAGAAAATCATGCCAGTCTAGACGTAGCCTATATGTTTTCTTTCATCTAGTACAAAATCAAGAATTGGACTGATTTTATTAGTGAGAAATGGTCACCATTTTCCATCATTTTATGCATGCTCTATCAGTGTTTTCCATAACTATTCCCAACAACTTGTCACTTCTATCTTAGTACTGGTAGAAATGAGAATATAAGTATGAATGCAAACAAGAAATCGTCAATCTGAAAGTAAGAGCAAAAGAACAGACTCATCTACATAAAGAAAAATGATAACTTAGGACTTGCAGATTTTCATCCACAGATATCAGAGTATTTTACAAAAGAAAACAAGTATCATCCGCGTGGGCGAGCTCATGGTTATGGCACTGATCTGAGGTGTACGGTAGATTTCAATTATTGCCTCACCAGTTTTATTTAAATAAAAATAAAAATACTGAATTTTCCTGCTTCTGATTATTCCTAAGGGTACGTCTACACTGTGGAGCTATTTTGGGATACCAAAGGTATCCCAAAATAGCTATTCTGTGTCTATTGAAGCAGCCCATTATTTCAAAATAGATTTCAAAATAATGGGCGGTTTATTCCGACGTCCTGGTAACCTTTGAGTTAAGGAAAATTCAGAATAGCACATTATTTTGAAATTTGGTGCTTTGTAGACAGTGCCAAATTATGTAATAAGCTCTTTTGAAATACAATTGAAATAAGCTATGCAATTTGCGTAGCGCAAATTGTGTAGCTTATTTCAAGCTAAGGGTGCTGTGTAGACACACCTTAAGACACTAATTTGTTCATTTATGAGAAGGTAAGCAGACTGAAGAAACTGATACTATTATTTAATACGGGATGATAACTGGGGACTTTAGCTACAATTATCAGAATAGAACACTCTGGTAATTCATCTTCAAATTTTCTGTAATTTTAAATGAGCTATGAATTAGGCCCTAAAATAACATTGCAATAAAATGATGGAAGCTGGCAAGTCTCATAACAGTGTATTTTTCTTGAAAACTCAGCTCTTAGAGTAACATGATTTGGTAAAAATCACACACTTGTTAAAATCACACCATTCAATTTTAATATAATGAAAGCTTTAGACCTTTATGGTCACTGAGAAAAGCTTGAAAACATGAACCACTTGTACTGTAACCTTTTTTTTTAAAAAAAAGCCAGAAGTTAAATAAGCCTTGCAAGTATAGGGTTTACAAAAAAAAAAATCTGATTTTTAAGTCAGTCATGATTATAGGGGTGGGATTGACCCATCATTTTTGCTTGTAGGTTAGCAATATTGCATTTAATAGAGGTAGTTTGATTTGGCCTTGTGCTGATCCTCTGCATAGGGATGAATTTCATCATATAGTAATACTAATTTCCTAAGAATCACTTTATTACTTCAATCTACTTTAATTTCTGTTTAAAAAAAAAGACTTTGCTAGGTTTATTTAGTTCAAAATGTAACCAGTAAAATGTTAATCTAATTTCTAAATGTATCATGGAAGACAGAGTTGTCTTCATAGAAATATATCCCCCAGACACTGATGTGTTTAAAAAGAAAATATTGCAGCACAAAAACAAAACTGATTTTTTTCTCTAAACTGAAATGTGAAAATTAACAGTGGTCATAAACACTGAAGAGTTAGATTTTTTAAAGTTTATTCATTTTAGTAGTCTGAGATGCAATTAGCAATACAGCTAAGACATCAATTTGCTTTTGTAATAAGAATTTGATGAATAAATCAAAAGGTAATCTCTTTGTGATACCACTGAAAAGTTTCAATTATTGACTCAAGGCAGAAAACATTTAAAATATTATACAGCGTACCTAAAAGATGATAAAGAGACCCACTTTAACTGTGTGCAGCAAAGGGGTCAGAGAAAGCTTGTGTCAAGGTGCCTACAGCTCCGGTTGCCAAAAATAGTTGCTAACACCATTTTCTGAGGGTCACGTTATTAAGGGCATAATATACAAGCATTTGAGAATTAAACTAGAAGAGATCTAATTTCACTACATGCAATTGAATTACATCCATCTAATCTGCTCCTATATATTTATGCCTTAGGAAGCAAGAATTTATTAAATTAATTCTGTGATATATATGTTTTCTTAATTTATATGATAAAAGGAAATTATACATGTATGTCCATGTCCATATTTGCTCATCTTTTAGGCATAATAAATAAACGGTTATTAATTACTAAATAATATTTATACACTGGTATATGTGGTGGAGTGTGACAGCAAACAGCTAGACTAGAGGAATATACAATTGACAGACATGAGATCTGAATATGAAATGACAAAATTACAAAAAACAGATTAGGAATTTCATAAAAATTAAAAATTGTAATGTGTCAAGAATGGCAACACTGATGAGTTTATTAAATCATTTTAGTACCAAATTTTCAAAAAGACACGTGATTTTTCATCTGTAGTTTTGTGGGTGCACATGATTTAGTTTTGGAGCTAGATCCTCAATTGGAAGTCAGTGGAATGACACAGACCTGTACTAGCCAAGCTTCAGTCCTGGATGTTTAAACCCTATTTATAGAGACGTGTTCTTCATTACATCCAGATTTGTCACTCCCTCAGTGGAGTTTCCTCTGCTTGCAGCTCCAGGAGGCTGAACTTGTCAGTTATGAAGAGGTTTAGACTCCCCTTCTGTGAAAATTCCCAGTTCAGTATGTCTCTTAGCAGTTTCAACAGTATGGAGATCTTTTGACAATCTGGAGTTATGGCTAGAAAAGCATTTAAGTTTTCAAACTTGAATCAGTTACTTTAAATTTTGAATTGTCCCTTCACCAATCCCAAACCAGGCCTTTGTCTTGAGGTTTCTGGCTTTTTAGAAATGCTTGGCTTCCCAGCCTACATGTGTTGGGATTCAAATGACATATCAACCAAGAGAAAACCACAAAATACCTTATTTGCTTAGTTGCCTTCACTCTTACTTGCTCCTTATGAGCAGTTTTTCTCAACCTTTTTTAAAATTTATATATATATATATATAAAGTACCCCCTTTAAAAAAAAAAGTAACCCCAGGTTCCCTGCTCTAACCCAATGCCCCTTCCCTCCCCCAGAGCCAGGCACTGGACATATAGTAACCCTACCTTTGAAATTCCCAATAGCTTGTCTGCAGGGAGCAAGTGGCCCACCAGCGCCGGGCTCGCCATGTGGGGCTATGCGCTCCCACCTTAGCCCAGCGCCCCCCTAGCATAGCGCCCGGGTGCAACTGCCCCCCCTTGCTACGCCGCTGCTGCAGGGGAATCCTTTGGAGCAAAGCCTTTTAGCTCTTCTCCGCAGCGCAATGGGAAAAGGGCGTTGTACTGAGCTGCTGGCGGGGGTGGGGGTAATGTTCGTCTCCAGGTTCAGCCGCCCTCGCCGCTGGAGCACCCCATGGAGGCTGCTGGAGAGGAAATGAACTAGGAGAGGTGGCTGTGGAAGTAATTTTTTTTTTTCTCCACATCCAAACCTACCCCCCAACTTGGAACTGCCCTGGGTCTCACTGGAGCCGCTACTGCAGCCATGCGCTTTTCCCACCAATGCTGGGTTGCAAATGCAGAGTGGCTGTTAATGTCCGGGCATGTAGCTCCGAACATTCAATTTGACAGGCATGCCACTGCCCCCTCCCGGATCCCCTTTGCAGGGTAAAATTCCGGACATTTTTTGCCAAATTTTACTTGTGTTGATGTACTCCCCTAACTTTTCTCGTGTACGCATATCACTAAGGCCCCCAGGGCTTGACAAACGGTGGCGAAATCTGCTCGCCAGCCCTGCACTGCGCATGTGCAAGACCCGCATTGTGCATGCGCGCACCGCTGGTGAACGGGGTGACTGACTAAAATCTACTCGCCCAGGGCGAGTAGATTCAATGATTTGTCGAGCCCTCAGGGTATGCATATCACTGGCTGAGAAACACTGCTCTAAGTAATATCTCACAAACAATGAGAAACTCTTTTCAGCACTCCCTGATTGCACTTCCTTTGCTAGCACCTGTTTAAAGCTAACAAGTGCAGCAGCTTGCTAACATGAGTTAGAATGGGAGGCACAACTGTATCAGAGGATAGCCACCAGAATGCAATTCCAGCAGAAGTTTCCTATTAATTTATATTTGCACATCTATCATCAGCAGTCTTTACCTCCTTCTGCACTTCCAGCCCATTTTGCTGTCAGCTATCTCCCTCATACCCCTCTTCCTCAACTATTATTTCATGTTCTTCTCAGACACTATGACTTTTAACCAGAGGATATGTCACATAGCCACTAATGTGTCTAGGGACTGATCCAAAGCCCAACAACCACTGAGTACCTTTCCCTTGGCTTCAGAGGGCTTTAGTTCAAGACAATGCTCCTCTTTAAAGATCATTAAGTGGCTCCTGGAAATCATAGTACATTGGTTCTACCATAAAATTGTTGGCAAACTGAAAAAGAAAGGGATTCACTATAACACCCTGAACCACTATCTAATGACTGAAACCATTGGCTAAATGCCCAGAATTGTAGTACCCACCGCCCATCAAGAAAATAACAGAAAGCATTTGTCTTAGATTTTATGAACTCTCTATTCAGAGCATCAAGATTCAAAATGGGGTATTTACAATCCAACTAGGCAATGAGTTAGCAAAATACAATGGCTATAACAAAGTGATTATTTCCATGTCTCATTCTTCAATTGCACTAGAGATTCACGTTATGCCATTCTGGGACAGTATTTTAGTTTAAGGCTCTACCATTCTGCCTGGCTACAGCTCTGACACCATTTACCAAAATTATAATGGTGCTGACAGCCACATTACAGAAGTAGGACAACTGGCTGACTAATACCAACTTGAAATCATTATAAAAGGATAATACATGCCTTCTCTCCCTATGTAAGAATTTGCTCACTTATTTATTTTGCTTAGAGGAATGGGTGAGCAGAGTGCTGGTTCATTTATTTTGGGAAAGAAATCACTGGAAAAACTCAGCTATGTTATTTCCCAAAAATATTTTAGAGAAACAGCAGTTGAGACTGTGGAGGTGGGATGAGGAAGTAAATGAGAGAAATTCATCAGGAGTAGTGAGTTATGGAGAGTTTACAAGCTTAGAAACTTTACTATTGTGGCATTTATTAGTAGTGCTCCTTTTGGACATGGAACTAAAAGGTTGGGGCCCAGGCATTGAATGGAAAAAGTTACTGACACAGTGGTATTCAAATATTACATTCACATTTGGTCACACAAATTAAAACATAATATTCTAATATGTGTATATCTAAGTTTATTTGCACTATTAAGAAACTCCAAGCTCCATTCTTTAAAATAACATTATCCTGGCACATAAATATTAGACATGGCATTATCAGATATACATGTTGATATTAGACTAATGACAAAAATCCCAGGTTGAGAAACTCTTTACACAGGAGGATCCATGGACCACCACGAGTTGAAACTGTAGCTTTGTATCTTCATGTGGGAGACCTATAATTTAAGAGACATATTCAAATCTTATAGTTGAATGATGCACATAAAAACTTATTTGATGTCTGTATAAAATGGGGGTCATTCCCATTTTTGTGAAGCCTTAAGAATTATGGTTGAAAATCATAGTTTAAGGACAAAATTAAATATAGTTTGTATCTACCCATGCAGGTAGAAATGTATGCAGTGTCACAGTTGTTAGCAGAATGGAGGCCATTTGAAAAGCCATCCTGAAACAAGTATGAATACGAAGGCTGGTGCCCGCACTCTCTTAAGTGATCTTTCCTTACACGTATTAGTGGTTTAACAAGAGGGGGAAACACTAGCCCAGTTCTTCTTCCTGGACCGAAAACTCAGGCACGGGCAGGGAAGGAACTTAACACAAAACACTTGTAGCGGCCTGTCCTAGCGAGAGGACGTCCCCGTCCCGCTGACACGATGCACTCCGCGCGCAGCATGCCACGGCGGGCGGGCGGGCGCTGCCCTGCGGCTCCTCGCCGCCTGAGAACTGTGTGAGACGAGGCGGGGGCGGGTGCTTCAGGGCGTGCGCCGAGAGGATAAGCGCCTCTCAGGGCACAGCAGGTGCGAGAGCCATGGCAGCGGGGCCGGCTGGCCTACAGGAGGCCGCGGCCCGGTGCGTGCGCTGCAGCCGCCCGCAGCGGCAAGAGGGCGCCAGTGTCCGCCCGAGCGCTCCGCTCTCCTCTTGGCTTTCGCCAGCAGCGGGGCCTGCCCAGCATCCAGGTCTCTGCGGGAACCTCCAGAGTAAACGCGCCCGGGATTGGCTTCTGTCGGCGAAGGGGGCCATATTGGATCAGCTCGTCGCTCCTCTCACGCACCATTTTATCAGCGGCTCGGCTGCTTTCCTCGGCCTGCCGCCGCCAGCCCCACCCACCCCAGGCCGGGCCAGCTGCCCCCGCCCCCGCGGCGGGCTGTAGCGCGAGGAGAAAGTGCCTCAGTGAGGCGGACCCGCGCGCTCCTCCCGGCCCCATGCCGCCGCCGGCCCGCTCTCCTCCCCTCCGCACACCCATCGCTCACTCCTCCCCCGGCTCGCGGACCCGCTCCCCTCCCACTTACCCCTCCTTTCCCGCGGTGCGCCGTGTCAGCCAGCGGCGGCGGCCCCGGCCAGGCGGCCAATCAGCGAGCGGGTGACAAATATGCAAATGTGCCCCCCCAACCCGTCCCCTCGGGTTCGCTGGGGCTGGTCTGGGGTCGCGGCGCGGAGCTAGTGAAACTTCGCCAATAGCCCTCCTGCTTCCCTGCCCGGGCGGGGGGAGCAAACCACGCCGCGCCGCCTCCTCCTGCTCCTCCTCCCCCTCCCGGGCCTGTGCCAGCCACCCGGTAAGTGGTGCCCCCCGCCAGCGGCTGCCTGCGCACCCCGGGGCCAGAGAGGCAGGGGATTCCCCCAGGGGGAGGGGAGCGGCCGCCGCCCCCCGCGGTCTGGCCGAGGGAGCTGTCAGGCGCCGGGCATCTCCTCGCCTCACGCGTGCCGGCCAGGCGGCCGCTGCCGTGTAATGGCGAACCCGGCGGTGAGTGCGTGCGAGGGGTCGGGCTGCTCCCCGCCGCCCCCGGAGCAGGCCGCGCTTCAGGTGCCGGAGACACGGGCTGGCCCTGGCTCCCCACCGCGCCCACGCGAGGGGACGGCGCGGCCGGGCCTGCTCTCGCCCGCCGAGGCTGAGCCTGCTTCCGCCCCTCAGGCAGGCGCGGGGCGACTGGCACAGTCGGGCTCGCTGCTGCCCCTCGCACCTACTAGGCGGGCGTGGGGGGCCAGGTGTCCCCCCGCCGGCAGCGCCTGGGCTCGGGGGAGGGGGATGGGTTGGAGCCAGCTCCAGCCGCCGGTAGGTCGGCGCGGCTGGTTCCCCAGCCGGCAGGAAGGCGGCGGCGGAGGGCGAAGGATTGGAGCTTGGCTGCCCATCCGGCAAGTGGGCGAGGCTGCGGGAAGACTGGAGAGGCTGCAGCTGGCTGCCCGCTGAGAGGGCGGGTGCGGGGCGGCGCAGGCAGAGAGAGGGAGGCTGAGGTTGGAGCTGGCTGCCCCCCGGGCGGCGGGAGGAAAGGGGGCGGCCGGAACAGAGCTGTCTGCACGTTGGGCAAGGGGGCGTGTTGAAGCTGGCTACCTGTGAGGCAGAGGAGGGGTGTGCCTTGGGGCGCCGGCCGTGGACCTGGCTTCTCCACCAGACGGGAAGACCAGGGCGGCGGTGTGGGCGTGGGTGGGGGGAGCGGGAGAGATGGCAGTCTGATTTTCCTTTAGGAGACTTGTAAGGGGCTTGGAGCGCAGGTTCTAGGGGTTGTTGCCTGGCACATGTGGGACTGGGGCTTGAGTCTGGCCTCCTAATAGACAAGGTGGTAAGGAGAAGTCTAAGCTAGGTCCCGGGGTGGCAGGATGGGCATTTTGAGCATGTGTCCCTATTTGGTGTTTTAGCTGGGTTGGATATGTCTGCTGAAGGTGGAGGCTTATGACTGTTTTCTGCTGAGGGAAAGGACCTACTGCACACAGGATGGTGAGGAAGAAAAGGAGGGGAGGTGAGGAAGAGAATATTCAAGAAGTCTCCCTTTGCAAAGGTGACATCGAGGCCCTCACCTCTTTTTCACCCTCCTCATTATAGACTATCCCACATCCACAGTAAAAACTTAAATGAAAGCTGTATCCCCTCACCATGACAGGCTACAGAGGAGAGACTAAAGAGCCTTGGGCTAGCAGGCATAGTCCCTGGGTAGAAAATGGAGACCAGGGACAGAGAAAAGGGAAGGACAAATAAATATAATGCTGCAAAACCATGTTGGTGGTAGAAAGGGTTCTGACCTCCTCTGCCCCATTTGTCTGAGGTCTTGTGAATTGCTTTTAAAACTAGCTGTCAAGGGTGATCCTCCACAACAAGAAAAGTATGCTTATTTGTCACAGGAGGTTTCTGTATCCCATTTAACTTTTGTGAATTCCTGAAACACCAGTTTGTTAGTGCAAGCTGTATCTCACCTTTTTCATGTCATTTAATAGTAGTTGCAGCTGGAAACTTATGAGTAAAAAGACTGTTGGACTTTGCAGAGAAATAGTTCCTCTACTTCCTTTAATATCTTTGAGCAGTTACAGAGTTTCTATCTGGCATGGGTTGTGAATGTTGGTTTATATCTGTCAGTGAAATATTGTGTATTGTGCTGAGTTCCTTCAAGTGGCATGCAAAATCTTAAAACTTAAGTGTTTTACCTCAAATTTTGGTAATTACCTAGGTGGAAGAGCAAAACAATATCCTGCTTATTTCCTGACAGTCATATGATAATGTGATCTGTTTCTCCTTTCAGGCATCTACTAAATCTTGAACTGCTCAGACACACATGCTTGATGGGGCTCCAAAATACCATTGACTTCAATTCCTATTTTAACATGTGAAGAACATAGAAAAATAAATTACAGTTACATAATAAGCAATTTAAAGAGCTGTGCTTTTGACAACTCATGGATATTATAATAATTAACTACACAAATGAAAAATACTTCTTCATAGTGAAATTGTTACTTATAGGATATCTTCAACAAAAGGTTGTCAGCAATACCTAATTTTCTGTCAGTCTAGGAACATCACAGTACTTATGAATTGCATAAAGATGGAAAAAAATGGGAAATATTATGCTAAAACTTGCCTTCATTAATTGGAATATATAAAGATATATTCAAAGGTGCTAAAATCATTGTTAGTCTGTTTTGCTTAAGCTGTTAGTATTCAGTCACAAATATAATGTATCAGCACATGATTCTGTATACAAGCTCCTAATAGAGGTTTACATTGAAAAGTAACCCAACTTGTCTTTGGAAGACTTGTTGGCGCTTCTGTCCATCATTACTATGACTAAAGAAATCTGATTTTTAAAAGATGCTGAGTAGCTGCAGCTCCCATAGACTTCAACTGAGCAGTTGATGCTGAGGGCTTCTGAAAATCAAGCTATGAGCTCCTAGTCATTGCTGGCTTGGTATATGATATAAGCTCAGAGTGAGGAAAATGTTTTTAGTGATGGTATTGGTACAGGGCTTTGCAGAATGCCATGCAGCAACTATTAAAACCTTAAAGCAGATGTTGCTCATCTGTTTCTTTTCTGTAAGAAAGACGAGTCAGTGACTGAAAGAGATGAAAAATTAGACTGACAGTTTGATTATACTGCTTTACTTCTGTGAACTTAGGTAATAGGTGTGTTTTAATTTGTGTGCTTCCAGTCCTCCACCCCAGTGTGGGAAACATAGTATTTCTTTATTTTGTGTAATTCATTTAAGCTTTGTCTACTAACTAAAAGTAATGTAAACTGCAGCTCCTATTTAAAATATTATAAAATGATTAGGTCAGCCACACAATTCTGTAGAGATTATCAGGTATAATTCCTTAAAGTGTTGCCTTGATCCCCATTTGTCAGTCCTGCTATATGAGTCCTTGTCTACATGAACCTAATGTCTAGACACTGGAGCATTGCATTAGTTTGGTAGGAATAATTAATGGAAGTTGGAGCAGAAGGAGAGTGCAAAGTTCTAGTTCAGTCCTGTACAGAACTACATTACAGTAATATTGTGACTCTGATGCTGCTCACAAACAGATTCATGAGGTAAATTTTATTTGCTCTTTTTATATATAATTTCACTCAGTTTTTAGACAAATAAGGAAATTAAATCACAGATGAACAATTAAACCTTTATGACTTTTTTTCGTCCCATGTAAACTAGTTGAAGTTGATAATTTTTCTCTTCTGACTTCTCTAATCATTCTTGTTACTGTGATTGTTCCTTGCAGACTAAGGGACAGACTGCTCAATATACTCATCATGGACATCTCATTCTTTCAGGCTCTGATGGCATTCTGTTTTCTCCTTTCTCCCAGTCGGCCTCTTTCTCAGACTAGAAGTAGGGCTTTTTAGGAAGAATCTGAAGTTCTCTAAATGGATAATAGATAAACCGAAGCCCAGTTAGGGGATTTTGTGAATCCAGAGGTCTAAGAACTGATAGCTAGGATTCCACTGTCATTTAGATTCCCAGAGGGACGTCTCATCTGTTCAGTGAGAGGAAGAAGTGAAGATTTTTCTTCATCTTCATCATGTTGAGTTTGCATGCTATTCAAATATGATTAGAAAGTGCTGGTAATTTTTTAAATTTCTCTGGCCATATTGGCAAGAGAGCTTGTTTAGCTGTTGGTCTTCTGAATGTAGTAAATCTCCTTTTGAATATAAATACTGGGCATTTTACATAACATTCCCATAAAGAATACATTAAAAACTAGATGCTATTGCTGTCTAAAAAATGGTGAAACTTACAGGATACTGAAATGTAAAAATGGAAACTATCCTGCAATTGCATTAATCCAATGTGTGTGACATTAATGCGGGGGTGGAGAGGCTGGGGGGCGGGGGGGAATGTTTCCTCCCATGAGCAGAATGAATTTTGTGTTGTGCACCATTACCAAATTCATGTGGCTTGTTTGGATGTGCCATTGTGACACCCAAGATATTAATAAATATCTACCTTTCCCCTCTGCTGCCATGTCTCCTCCCCTTGCTCCATCAATTCCCCTGGTGCCTGCTGCCCCCCAACACCTCACCCTCCTCTGCTGTCCTGACTCCTGCCCTTCTCACTGCCCTCAGCCTTCCTGAGACCTGCCCCCCCTCCACCAGTCCTTCTCTCCCCTCTGTGCCCACTCCTCCAGTAGCCCCACTCTGATCATGTGAGCTACCCTTCCTCATCCCTTCGTCTAACACCTCCCTCGCTTCTCTCCTCTGGTGCTGGTCCCTCCCCTGCAGGTGTCTGCCCTTCTGCTTCACTCCTGGAATCTCCTACACCTTCCCTTACCCCTGCACCCTCCTGGTGCCTCCCCCTTTCCTCACTGCCCCTGCCCCCTTTGCCCTTTTTTCCCTGATGCCCATCCCCTCACCACCCTATGCCCTCAATCCCCTCATGCCCCTGTGCCCTCACACATGATTTGCTCCAACCCCACCTTCCTCATGCCTACCCCTTCTGTCAGGCCTTCTCCCAGCACCTCCCCCTCCAATCCCCAGTGCTCTTACCCTCTCTTCTTCCAGCATCACCCTGTCCCCCCTCCTGCCCTTTTCCTCATTGTCTCCACTTCCCCCCTAGCATTTGTGTCTCCTCTACCCTGTCCCTTTGGTGCCTTCTCCTTTCTTCCCCCTCTCCCCTCCCTTTCCGTACAAGCCCCTTCCACCCCTTCGCGTTTCTTCCTCCTCCACCCTTCCCTACCACAAAAGCCCCTTCCTCTCCCACCCCTTCCTCTTATTCCCCCCCCTTACCTTCAGCTTCTGCCTTACAGCTTGCAGGGCTGGAGTCAGAGTTGGCCCAACCTGCAGGGCCGGGGAGGGGCACCCCCGGGGCGCCGTATGGTGCTGCAGGGTGGGGCGCCGTGCGGTGCTACCGGAATGGGCGGGGGCATCTCTGGGGTGCTGCGCCATGCTGTCGGGCTGGGCAGGGGCACCTCAAGGGCACCACGCTGTGCAGTGGGGCTGGGAGGGGGCGCACCCAGGCGCCTCAAAGGGGCCGTGCCGTGCTGCTGGGCTGGACGGGGATGCCTCAAGGGCGCTGTGCCATACTGCCAGACCGGGCAGGGGCGGTCCTGGGCGCCTCAGGGGTGCTGCGCTGAGCTGCTGGGCCATGAGGTGCGGCCGGGCCGGGTGCGGCCCAGGGCGCAAAAATGGCTCAGGCTAGCCGGCCCACCCCGTGCGCACGCTTATGCATGCTTCATTTATAAAATTGGAGGGAACATACTTGGGGTTCTGTCTTCAGTTTCTCTCAGTTCTTGGCTTGTTTGACAACAAAGGTGTCCATGTAATGTGAGCAACAGTTGTACTGAAATTTCAGACTTACTTCAGAGTGGATGGATTAAATGGATATCAGATATTAATGTCTTTGGATACCGCGTACATCTTTGAGTGAATTTGTGGATCAAAACTTTGATAGATTCATTTTTGTTTGTTTTGTATTAAAGACTAGAAGGGATGCTTTTGATCATCCAGTCTGACCTCAAAAACCACTCAAGATTTTTGTTAATTTATTAAATCAGCCATTTCAAAGCTTGTACTTACATAAAAAGTGGAATCTAACATAAGATGAGGCTGTTCTCATGACCAATACCAATTTTGACTGTGCTTCATTTAATTAATAGAAAATTTATTTAAAATGAATACCAAATTGATTTCCTCTTTCAGCAGAGTGTTAACTACTTTCTTTTATGTAACATGGCATGAGGAATAAAAAAGTTTTCTGTGCTTTATGATGTCCCAGTATTCATTCTAGACAATTGTGTAGGCTTTCACTAATAAATGCAATTTAATAGCCTCATTTAATTTTAAAGTATAACACAGAACTGAATGTCATGAGAGAAAAACTTGTAATAGCTTCTGAGGACTCTTCCTTACATTCTTCTCCTTTAAAATAATACAAATAACATGAACTTGCTGTCATTTCTGTACAGGGTGGTTTGATTTACATTGCCAATTTTAATCCATTTAAATGAGCACGCAAGAAATCTTGATGTAAATAATCAATTTTAATCATGTTTTGCATGCTCTTTTTCATTATTTTCATAAAGAAGGGTTGATTCTCACTGTCTGGCAACCATTAAAACATGTTGATTGTAACTAAATATAGTCTTTACACTAAATGCAATGCTTCTTTTTGCTAACCAGGAGGATATTGTATCTGTATGGATTTATTTAAGCATTTACATAGCTTAACTTAAAATTATTTATATGCTTAATTTTTACATTTTACTAGTTAGAAAATGGTGAATTATCCATTTCTAATTTAGTAGCTATTTTACTTGTGATTTGTTTCATTCACTAATTGGATGGGAATTTGAATTCAAGTTTAAATGAATTGAAATAGCATTTTAAATTAATTACTACTTTAAATGTGCTGAATACATAAGGGGGAGAACAGTTTATCCAAACATGTTTTGTCTTGACAATGAACTGATTTATTACACAAATTTTCTATAGTTAGAAAACGTAACTGACTGCGGTTGGTCACCATGCCCTTCAAGATTTTAAATATAGTAGATTTAATTTTTTTGTGCTTTCCTATTTCCTAGTTTGTTTCTTAGCCATTTGAAAGAACCCTTCATTGAGCTAAGCTAATTAAATTGAAATGAAATGTTGTTTCTGCACCTTTAGAAGAGGCTACTGCTGTCCAAAAGCTGTTTAAGCACTTCAACAAATTTTTATTCTGGGTGCTTAATGAGTGACTTCCACCAGTTCAGTGGTTTGCCTTTAGCAGCAAACATATCTGATAATGTATTTTTATTTAGTTTGTTATTTTAGCTGATTACAGTGTGTTAGTCTTATAGGTTATCAGTCTAATGTTACAATTTAAAATAAATTTTATTTAATTTAAATTACAGCTGGTGTCTTGATGTAAAAAAAAATAACTTTCTTTTATCCATTATTATTGAAAATGAACTTAGGTCTACTTCTCTTCTCATACTATAGTACCTTGGAGAGTAAAGCCATTGCAGTTAGTGGGATTAAACTGGTGGTCAAACCCATGTACATGTGAAAAGAATTAGGCCTTGGGTTTGTGTTTCTTGATTGCTTCAATGTATAGTCTTTCAAAATATGTTAACATTTTTCAGATGACATAATAAAATTAAGTCTCTAATCTAAAGCTTTTGTCTTCTGAGCAATTCACAATTATAATCCTCAGAACCCACTTGTGAAACAGGTATGTGTTACCAATTTTCTGATAGGTGTCAGTGAAATAGGTTGTGACAAAGGGTGTTGGTACTAAAACAGGAATAAGAGCTGAGGTGTTCCTGCCTTTCCACTCCTGTATGCAGATGACAAGAATTCCAGAAGGTGTTCTGAATCCATTGTCTCTGCTGAAACCATAATTGTGAAAGATAATGAAATTCTCAGTAAGATACTTACAGCTCAAGATACTGTCACTTAGAATTTATTTTGTTTTTAAGTTGGGCAAGACAGTCTATTAAAGAAGTCTAAAACTTTTCTGCAGTACATGGTTTGGGGCCTATATATGTCAATTTTCTATTAGAAGCGCTGTTAGGCTACATCTACACTACAGCAGAAAATTGACTTAAGATACTCGACTCCAGCTGCGTGAATAACGTACATTAAGTTAAATTACTGCTGCATCTGTTCCTCAGGAGGTTGATGATAGAAAGTGTCCTGTTGCCTTCCCTTATTCTTCTTGTCTGGAGTAGAGTAACAGGTTCGACTGCAGAACAATCTGTGATTGATTTGGCAAGTCTTCACTAGACTTGCTATATTGACTGCCGGTGGATCAATCTCAGAGCATCGATTCCTGAAGTACCATAGATGTAGCATGAGAATGGTAGAGAGGTTTTATGTGCTTTTCATCTCAAGGATGTAGGACTTGCCTTGTGAATAAATGTGATGATGAGAGGAAAGGCTGAAATTGTACTTTCTCTGCATAATATTATAGACTAAATATATGGGTATCTGTGGTACCTTAATATGAGCTTTATTAAAGTTTGAAATTCTGTTTTTCTGAATATGCATAGAAAATTACTGAGACTGACGTAAACAATCTTCAGTACTATCAATTTGTGTTCAAATCAGTCTGTCAACAGCAAAATAAATATGGCCTCTGCTTTTACCTTTGTTTACACCCTTGTTCACAATACAATTATCAAGCTCAGAATACCACTACACAACTTGGTAGCTGACAATGGCTCTTCAGGACAGTCATGAAATTGGAATAGCGGAGTTACTGAAGGTCAAAATTAATGTGTATTAGTAGAGTTGTGTAATGAAGGGTTAGATTGTGAAATGGGTTAGTAGCTCATTATTTTATCTTTGGAGATTTGTAATGCCTGGTTTTGCTCATTTCTTCATCCTTTATGTTTTTTCTCTTTTTAACAAAAGATTCGTCAAAGCTTCAAATACTCCGTGGTTCTGAGGCTAGCAAGTGGTCTCTCTTGGCTTAAGAATGAGAATCTTCTGTTTCCTGTCTCATTTGAATTATTGACAGAATCAATTTGAAGAGAAGTTGTGATTGATATCTGTTTCAAATAAGAAAACATTTAAGCAGCAGATATTTGCTGCAGTTGGTAAGTGAAGTTAAATCAGTTTTCTGTTGTTGGGATATTTTTAAACTAGTGGAGAAGAAAATGTTGGATTGTAAGATTATGGTTTATTTTTTCCAGATTAAATTAAGTGGAAAATAAATACCATTAATCTGTGTATTGCAAAACCTTATGCTATCATAACTTTGCCTAATGTGTAGTGCAGGTTGAAACTCTATTAACTGAGATTCTCTGGTCCAGCAACATCCATGATGGATTTGCAGGACCAGAGAGTCCTGGTGGAGGGCCAGTGGCATGGATGCCTGTGGGACCAGCATGGCAGTGGGCTGCCTGCAGTGAGCTGAAGGTGGGGCCATCCAGCACATGGCAGCAGGTCTGCGCTGCAGGTATTGGAGCCAGGGTAGCGATGGCTGCTCAGCAGGGTCCGCAGGGCAGCAGGAGGTGAGGAGCCGGTGGGGGTAAGGGATGGGGTGGGGAGGCAGCAGCAAGGGGTTCAGAAATGACCTCCCTGGTCTGGTAAAATCCCTCATCCAGGACAGGTCAGGGTCCCGAGGGTGCCAGACCAGGGAGGTCCAACCTTTACTTATTAACCAATGATCTCTTAGTTATTTGGGAAAGTTGTTTGTACATTGAGTAATACTTGAATATTAATTCTGGAAGTATGGGTTCTGAACTTGATTGGCATGTGGGGAGAGTTTTTAATCTCTGTGAAGGGGGGGGGGGTCTCAACTTTTTCTGTTATGATATGAAATTGAAGTATAAGAAGAAATTCTAAAGGAAATTTTTGTGGATATTTTTGTACAAAATTCTTACATATCACCAAACACAACAGAAGAAAGATTAGAGGATGTTTCAGCAGGGTGTCTAATTGTCTTAGACAAAACTATGTTTTTGCATCAATTAGAAATCCATTTTTAGGGAACAAGAATTCATAACATAGAACAGCTTGTAAGTAGGTTAGGTATTAGGGATGTGAACAACTAGTTGACTATCCGGTAAGCAAATACTTATCAGATAGTTGTCCCTGGGGCTATTGCTACACTTGAAAGACGAAGGTGCCCTTATCCAGTAATCGAATAATCAATGCAAACTGCACCAACTGTTCAATTAGCCAATTAATCTAAATTTAACATCACTATTAGGCATATCTCAGTCTACCAACTGTAGAATGAGTTTACAAATTATTAAATAATAAAAGCACGGCAGATATTGCAGCGTATATATCAAGAGTGCATATTAAATACAGTTTTAACATAAAATTATTACCACCAGTTTATGATAAACGGTTCTTCGTTAGGCCAGTAACTGTGTTGAGCATTGTTTGGAAGATGCATGGAGAATGAGTTGTATCCTGCTTAAAATATTGTGAAGTTTCAAAAAATAAGATGATGCAGTTAGGTGTAAAACTTCACTGGTAAATTTGAAAGCTTCAGAGGGGTAGCCGAGTTAGTCTGTAACTCTTTAAGTCTGAAAAACTTAAAAAACAACAAATAATCTAGCAGCACCTTAAAGAATAACAAAACATGGTTAGGTGGTATCATGAGCTTTTTAGTGGGTACAATCCACTTCTTCAGATGACTGGAGTATTGTAAGTCCAGATCCAAGAATAAATAAGGAAGGTGAGGGGCTTGGGCAAGGAGGGAAGAGAGGGGGAAAAAAGTAGTGAATTAGATGTTCAAGTTACAAGAGGCTGATAACTTGAACCTGAACATCTAATTCACTACTTTTTTTTTCTTTCCCCCCTCTTTGTCCCGCCCCTCACCTTCTCTAATTTATTCTTGGATCTGAACTTACAATACTCCAGTAATCTGAAGAAGTGGGTTGTACCCACGGAAGCTCATGATATGATCTACATGTTTTGTTAGTCTTTTAAGTGCTACTAGTAAATTTGTGTGTGCATGTTAATAATGGCTCTCCAGAGAAACTAAATATAAGGCTGCTACCTTAGGGAAAGTATCATGTTTTATATGGAGAAATTGATCTGTAAGAGTACGTCTACACAGCAGTGTTATTTTGGGATATGTGACATTATTTCGAAATAACATAATGCCGTCTACACAGCCGTTATTTAATAATGGAGGACTTCTTTCTCTGACTCATGTAATCCTTGTTTCACGAGGAGTAAGGGAAGTTGAAGGAAGAGGGTTCTTCCTTCGACTTCTGGCTATGTAGACCACACCAAAAGCCGAATTAAGCCATTTTGACTTCAGCTATGCAGTTGATGTAGCTGAAGTTATGTATCCTAATTTGATTTTGCCCTGCAGTGCAGACATGCCCTAAAAGCATATAGAATATAAGCTTATTTCCCCCTTTTTTCCCTTCCTGTTTAGTATTGGGGAAAGGGGGATAGTATGCTTCATTGTGTGTTCTCTATTGCAGGGGACCCAGAAACTTATTTCTCCTCACACCCCTGTGCTCACCATAGTCTTTTTGCATACTTGGTGCCTCTTGTAGGCTCTGTGGGCTCCATTTCCCAATATATTCAGTGGGGGATTGGAGCAGGTCTGTTGAGTAAGTGCACTAACCCCCATTCAGCAATATTATTTGATATTGGCAAGTACATCTTTTAAGCTCTGGTGTGTTACCACAGCAACACTTTTGCTATCACCTAAATAGTTTACCATATAAGCATTAGCAAGTTTAAATCTCAACCTTTTAAGAACAAGTTTTATTCATTCTTGAAAATTATATTCAAAACTTTAAAAATAATCCTTAAAAATTTTAAAAATCCGGCACACAAATCTGTTTACATATCTATTACAGCTATCTTTCTCCCTTTCATTATGTCCTTTTCCAGTCATTAAAAAACCCTTCACTTACCTAAGATAAGTGAACAAATAGAAATTTGCAAACTTGCTTTAAAAATCTTCCTTATTTATGAATACATGTAGAGCAGGGGTGGCCAACCCAAGGCTTGCGAGCCACTTGTGGCAGTTCACCCCTGAAAGTGTGGCTTGTGAAGCTGCCCCATGAATCCCTACAAATGGCCCCTGGCTCCCTGTGCTTACTGGGTGCAGGGGAGCTGTCCAGCATGGCAAAATGGTGCCGGCAAGAGCCTGATGTGGCCAAAAAGCCTAACACGTGGTTTTTAAAGGGGCACCATCCATTTTTTTTCTCAACAATTCTCAACAATTCTCTTTGCATTTTTTTCCGCTGCAGTTTCAGCTCTTTTTGTTTAATGGATTGGCCACCCCTGATATAGAGTCTAATGATTCCCAAGTGATCAGTGTGATAGAATTTACTCAATATTTGAATTAGCAGATGTTAAGATATGACCTTGAAGTGTGGGTGTGATTTGGCTTTTGTCACTGTGCTTTACTTTCAGGATCTTAATGATGAGTGACCTGTTTTGGGATAAGCCTCACCCTGAGTTACTTAATGCTTCACAAAGGATATGCACCCTTAATTCATAGGTAAGGATTCTTGTGATTTTTGACTAGTCATTTTAGCCACTACTTTACAGAATGGGGGAAAAAAAGCAGGAAGATTTCACTTTCAGCAACTTATTGTTAGGATTCTTTGCTAATCCGAAAGTTTTACACCATGGCATCATGTAAGAGTTTATATTATGTTGTTGTAATTTTTAACCTGTTTTCCTAGAATGTGCCTATATTAGTCAACAGAATAATCTCTTAAGTATCAGTGTTTTTACTTGACCATCCCATCTCTATGGGGGTCTTTTAGAGCTAGAGGAACCAAGTGATTGTATTTATGTTTAAATTCAAAAGATCTATGAGTACTTTTTTAGTGTAAAATAGACCCATTTTTACTCTGGGAAAGCAGTCTGCATTTTCAGTGGTAGAATGTGCTTTTGAATGTTTAAAGGGAACATTTCAGTTTTTTGCCTAGGGTAGACCACAGTGGAAGCAACAATTTCTGTTGTTGTGGCAAGCTGCTGTGTGCTCCATAGTATCTGTGAAACTAAGGGGAGAAATTTTATGCCAGGGTGTGGGTCGAAGGCATAGCACCTAGCCACTAATTATGAGAAACCAGATACAAGGGCAATAAGGAAGGCATGTTGAGTGGCACTCAAATCAGAGAGTCTTTGAAAAACAGCTTTGTGAATGGCCAGACAGTGACATGACTGACTGTCATGCGTGTTGCTCTTAAGGTATCTCCTTCATTAAGTGTGTTTGCCTGGAAACCCGAATTCCTTCTGCCCCCCCCTTCTCCCTCCCCTCCGCCCCCCAGCAACACAAGCAATAAAGATGCATGAGTTCTCAACAGTATTTTTATTTAGGGAACATAAAGAAGTAGGGACAGAAAAGGATTTCAGCATGGAATTAGGTGGAGGGAGGAAGGAAAGCAGCATATTGTTGAAGAGGAGGATTGTAATCACACACATGAGAGAATCATAGCCTTTTGTTCTGGGACACATCCTTGGGGGTTGAGTGTGAGGCTGCCCTTGATTTTCCCCCTACTTTTCCACTCTCCTTTCTCCACCCCTGCCCACTCCCACAGCATTCTAGGGCCCTTGGAAGAGGAGGCTATAAAACTTGGTGAGGAGGGAATGTAGGTAGTCATAGGCCAGAAGGCATGCCTGTGTATCTGTGACTCTGGCTTCCTGTCAATCTACCATGCGTGTCGTCAGCACCATCAAAACCCTCAAGATGTTCTTCTGAGTCTGTCAGCCGACGGTCAGGGCAGTAAGTCCCTTATGACCAGCTGAAGTTCTTTTAAATTGTGCTTGGTTCTGTTACAGCAACTGAAGGAGTCAGGTTAAAGCTTAAACAGTTACTATTTTATTGTTACAGGGTAAACTTAGTTGTTAAATGCTACTACTGTGTTACAGATAACACAGACACTACAAAGGACAGGACAGAAATTACACTAATAAGTCACTTACAGGTACCATGAAACCTTTTTGGTTCTCTGAGCTCTTATTAAATGCATGCAAAATAGACACATAGCAGGTATATATTCTCACCCCTGCGTTCCAGACTTGGCGTGGCCAGCGTCTTTCTCTCGATCCCTCGGGAAGAAGTAGGGCGAGGTTGGGCGTCCCACAGACCTCGGGAGACAATCAATACCTGCCAGCAGGTATAGATGATTGGAGCTCAAATGGGGTGGGCTGCTGAACCTCTTTTATACCCCTTGGGTCATGTAGGCTTCTTCCTGGTTTCAAGTGGCCAATTAGGAAAAATGGCTTTGAATGCCAAGTTTCCCACGAAGGGTGCAAAGCATAATTTACACCTGGGAAAATGCAGACAATGGGCACCTCTGGTATGTGATGGGTGAAGATTCCTCTCCTGGGACAGTGCAGGCGTGTCAATTACTGGTACTAGCCATCAGGGCGACGGGAGGCCCCGGGTCATCAGCTAGCCCATTTACTGTCTGGTTTCTGTTTATGGTAGAGTCAGGGACAGGCAGCACACCTGTGTTCCCAGGGCATCAAAGGCTGACTGCCTTTCTCTTGCTCTCTGGGGTGGGGAGGAAACAAGATGGGGTTTGTGGAAAAACAAGATGGGGTTTGTGTCTGGCTACAGTCTTCACTATGTGTTCCTGGCTCATTTTTCTGTAATTGTGCTCTGCTTGCATCTCCTGCACCAGTGTTTTCCTCCGTTAACTTAACTGCACTATGTCCAAGTGGGCACGTTGCATGTTCTCATTGAAAATGTCATCCCTATTATGTTTTCATCTTCAAATCTGTGATAGCCAAACAGCTGGAGGAGCCAGACCCATGGGAGCGTGCAGCAGGCTGGCTGTTTCTCCTGCTATAACCACAAGTGAAGGCCAGACTTTACAGGAGATGCATTGTGAAACATAGAACCAAACTCTTAGCATAAAGGAAGGCCTGTCCAAACAATAGTGATGTGTTATGTACAAGGCCACAGTTATGCTTTTAAGCACCCACTATGTAGCAGGTATACCACAGAGATCTTAAGGATGCAATTGGACTTAGGTTGCTGGCAGGCATGGTAAGGGGCTAGTCGAGGCTTGCTCTTTTGTTTCTGTTTTGAAAGCATGTGTGACACAGTGCTTGCAAATAACAGCTCTCTCAGCTAAGCAAGTGTCTGTGTTTGCAAAGGGGGGACATGGTGGCATGGAAACAGGACAGGGTTTCACACAGTGACATTATATTTGGCCCCCCCTATTTGCCGTGAGTGCAACTTTCCCTTCCCACAGAAGCCTGTAAGTGGGAAGGGAGGTCTAGGTGTGGCAGAAGAGTAAGGGCTCAAGCCATGCTTTGCTGGGGATAGGCAAATAGAGGTATACTGTTGTGGCATCAGTTAAATTGCTTCATCCAGGTGGCCATGCATGGTATCAGTCTTTGCTGATATAGTGTGATCAGAAACCTGGACCTTATACAGCAATGATTAGTGCTTTGCAATGATGCTAGACAACTTACTGCTGTCTTGGCATGGAAAGGTGCCCTTCTGTGAGAGTACCTCTGTGAGAGCTTTATGGAGATGTGCAGGGAGGATTATTGCTCTGTCTCTAAACACTTCAAAAAACTATTTCAGGGAGTCCTGCAATGTGTAGGTATAATGGCTGCCACGGATCATACGTAATACTAAAATAAGTAAATAACCGATATCTGACATCCCTAATAGAATGATTAAAAATGTGAACTCACTAGAAGTGTTCTCCTCCACCATCAGGGTCAGACAGCAAGATGTCTGGGGAGGATGAAATTGTCTCCAAAGTTATAAAAAGTTTCTGGCTGTCTGTGGGATCAGATGCTCTGAGATAGAAACACTCTCCTTTTCATCCACACTGTCCCCCAAGGCTGCCAGAGGAGTGTCCCTCCTGGCTGGGAAAGACTCGCTGCTCTGTCCTCAGCAGGGAGCGGCTATTGCTGAGGGAGAAGTGCTCATGTCCTCCTTCCTTTCCCTCATGAGACCTGAACCCTTGGTGGGGCAGGGCTCATTGAGCAGCTGCAGGAGCTGTGCTGCCGTGCTACTTAGAGGGAACTATGGCCTTTATTTTCACTCAGCACCACTGGTATAAATATCCTGGTATATCCTTTTTCCATCATGCTCTATGTGATCTTGGCATCATAGTAATTAAACGTTCAGGTAGATAAAAAATTGGCGTGGGTGGAGACCATCAGAACTCTGTCAAGTATCTGTGCGATTCAGGAGACAGTTTGTGCCTACTCATCCATAAAAGTTGGTGGTTTGAGAGATGTGGAAGTACATACAAATTGTATGTGTATAAGTAATACTTACAAAATTTTATATTTTCACTCTAATCTGTATGACTGTCTATAAATAATTGACTTCCCTTCTCCGTCCCGTCCTCTGTCTTTTGAAGGGGAATTTAGCATCTTGCGCTAGATAGTGTTTGGAAACCCCACAGACTACACTTGATCTTAGCCTTCAATAGTCTGAGAAGCGATTGAAGGCTAAGATCAAGTGTAGTGTCTATGGTGTTCATAATTTAAAACATTTTCAATGATGCAGCATTTAAAAGACAAATAGGTATTAGCAATGCTTTTTAAAAATATGCTGTTTATTACACATTTTGCTTATCACAAACGAATAAGAGAAATGTCAACCTTAATTATGTTTCACTTTAGAATACTGAAGTGTGTGCTATATTTTTCTGTTAGCATAACTGATGTGAAATATGGTAAAGGAAAGTATATTTCCTTTTCTTCCAAAGCAAGATTCTTTAGAATGGTAAAGAGGAGACTATATTCTAGTCTTTTGGGGCTTTTAGTTAGTCCCACCTTTTTATTTTCCTTTTCCACTGAAATTATTTTCTGAAGATAATCTGATCCTGCTTCCTTGCACATTTTTTTTATTTGGGAAAATGCAATATTAGGGTTTGTTGGTGTTGGCATTGCCTAAAGAAGTAGACCACTAGAAATACTCAGCTACCTCAGATGTGTAAGGTCCATGTATCTGTAGAAATCCTTATTTACAAATTAATTGTGGGTTGAAGAATTCATAACTTTGAACACTTTACTTATAATGTGTATGATGCATAATTTGCAGAATGGTGTTCCTCTTATCCTTCAAGCCACTGCATATAATTTCTCATGTGTATTGAAGGCATCACAATGTGAAGGGATATCGACTTGTCATCATCAGCATGACTTAGAATGTGTGATTTCTCTCCTATCTCTGCAATAGCTGGGGAATAGTTTGTACAAGTGGTCATTTGTAAATTGAGGTTCTGTTGGAATTATCTTTTAAATTACTAAAGGTGTCTTAATATTGACAAAATGCTGAGAAATTGTGGTGTAGTGTGAAAGTTTAAAGGGAGCCCAACCCATATACTGCAAAAGTCAATAGTAGTCCTTCCACTTTTAATGGGAACTGAATTAGGTTTCATGATTATACAATGTAAAACTATTTAAAAAGAAAATTCCAAAATATGTTTTGATCTGTCTCCAGTTGTTGGCTACTTGTCATTAAAAGGGAACTGTTTGATATTGGCGGCAAAATCAGAATTGTCTTTTAATCCTATCAAATGGGTAAGTCTGACCTATTAACCAGCATAAGAGCAGAGCAGTGACCAATTTATGATTGCAAATATTGAAAAATGTTTATAGCAACTTGGCTGGAAGTTTAAATAAGCTGACTTTAAATAATAAGATACACATACAGTTTGGAATGCATCAGGAAGAAGCCTTTTATGACTCATTAGCCACCACTTTACATCCTGTTGCTTATATATTTTAACATATGGCACACAAAGCATATTTGGTATTGAACCCTGTTCAGACTTCCTTACCTACCCACAACATAGGGGTCTATCCAGAAAGAGAAAATTATTTTCAATGTTTGAGGTTGTCCCTAGGATGACCACAACACTTTCTGTGGAGCAGTCATGTCGAGGGAGTCAGTCTCTAGAGGAGAGCACTTTGGGGCGAGAATGGACAGGTGTTAGCAAAGGTGGGTTTCAAGAGTTAGAATTTTTCCTTCCATTGGAATGTTTAATGGGTTTTTTTTTGTGTACAAGGAGGGAAAAGACTGTTAGAAGACTAATGCATATTTTCAAGAGATTTCTTCATTCTTGAAGATTTTTTTTAATCTAGAGAGTCAAAGTGTGGAGATATATATATATAAAAAACTTCTCAAATCCTGGGCTCTCTTAGCAAAGAGCCCTGACGGCCAGGGGAGGAAGCCAGCAGGAGTCCGGTGGTGGTGGCCTGGGAGTCCCAATGGGAATGAGGCCGGTGGTAGCTGGGCCACCCTGGTTGCAGGGAGCCCCATTGCCTGGAGGGAAGCACAGCAATGGGGCTAGTGGCCGGCAGTGGAGCACTGATCTCCCAGCAAAATCCCTTGTTCTGGATGGCTCAACTCCTAGGAGTGCCAGACCAGGAAAGTCCAACCTGAAATAGAGCATATTTACATTTGAGCTTGCATGTTGGATGTTGTGTTGATCAGAAATATGGGTATGTTGTATTTCAGGCACCTTGTGAATAGATCATTTACCAATGCATTTCTAGCCAATTCTGTCCAAAAGCTTGACGATTTGTTCTTTTGTCTTTACCATATATATATTCTCTCCCCAAGATTTTCTTTGAGTTTGATCTTGTCATTGATTGCCTGCTGTATTTATTGGCTGCAGTAGGAGTTTGAGCTCATGAGAAGAAAAGTTTTGAAGTAAAAGTTCAATAGTTATGCCTTTTGTGGATTCTACTATGTCTTGGTGAAGTGGATTTAAATAAAATTAATCTAAATATAATGTTTCTGTAACTTTTTTCAGTTTAGCTGACGAATAATTGCCATTTACCCATCTCTTACTTATATATAAAGGGATAGTTTTCACAATTGCTCCACACACAATTTGCATGTATAAGTTCATATTATGCATGCATATTCTTCTAAAAATTTGACTTACAGTTGATTGTATTGTAAAGATGTAAAAATATTGATAAAATACATTAGATATTTCCTGGCTGCCATTGTGAAAGCACGGCATTTATAAGCAGTATGTGATTTAGTCATTTTATTAATTTGTAATGGTAATTGACAGGTTAACTAGACTGAAAATCATGACAGAAATATTGAATAATTAAGTTTTTCATTAAAATAACCAAGCACTCATTCAGTTTAAAGGGAGCAAGTAGATTGAACTTAGTTTTACTTAATTTTGATGACATGTTTCCTTTCTCTTCTCGGATTTTGTTTGGTCTAGAATATACAGAATCATTACATGTAATACTAATTACTTATTCTGTAACTGTATAAAATATAACATTGGAAAAGAAATAAGTGAACAGTTATTTGTTTGTGGGACACAATTATTAGAATTTGACAGGGTTTAAAAGTCAAAATGAGTAACTATTCACTTCTATCTAAACATAGAGTAAAATTGACAAATTAATGTCGGGGAGGAGGAACTAAAAACTTAGTAAAGCAAAACTCTAGAAAAGTAAGTTTAAAGTCATTGCTCTTATTCTTTCTTCCCTAGGATGTTTTTATAGTTAAGGCATACGTTTCTCCAGAAGCACTAATGGATGTTGACATGCATTGGATAAGGTGGTGACCACTGGAAATAATCTGTTGCTGCTTGCTGCAGAGAGACTAAATTGACTCCATTTGGAGTTCACAAACAAAGCAGTGTGGACGTATCAAGATGACTGATCCTATGATGGATTTTTTTGATGATGCCAACCTTTTTAGCGAGACGTTGGAAGGTTTGTCGGATGATGCCTTTGTACAACCAGGACCGGTTTCGCTTGTTGATGAATTAAACTTAGGTGCAGAATTTGAGCCTTTGCACATAGACTCATTGAATCATGTGCAAGATACTCAAACACAGCAAAAGATGAGTGAATTTGAGCAGTTAAATCAGTATGATTCACTGAAACTTCAAGTAAATCAGTCTTTCAACAGTCCAGCTGACAGTGTTTTGTCACCACACACTCAATATAATTGCTCACCAATCCATCCACAAAACCAGTCCAATGGAATGTTTCCTGACGTGGCTGATGGTAGTCCTATGTGGGGTCATCAAACTACCACAACTATTTCGAATCAAAATGGGTCTCCTTTTCACCAAGGACATTCTCAGTCTATGCAGCAAAATAAAAGTTTTGTAGCACACCATGACTTTGCCTTATTTCAGGCCAATGAACAGCAGCATCAACGTGCCTCTCTACAGTCGCAACAAAGCAGAAACAATATCAACACAGGGCAAGACTCTCTGAGTCAGCCAAAAAACTTTCTGGAGGTTACTGTATCTGCTCCACACAGAGTTAGTGTTACCCATCCACCTCAAATTACTAATCCATCAGCTTCACAGCAGCCTCTCTCTGTTCAACAGTTTTCTCACAATGCCAGTGCTTCAATACATTTTTGTGGGAATCAAGAAGGAAACTTTGATGGACAGTCTCCAATTATGACTCCTTGCTCTGTTAATAGTACACAGCAGTTTTCTTCTCCATATTCTTACTCTAATAACCACATTTCTCCTACCAGCCTTCTACAGTCTTCTACTGCTCTTTCTACTAGTCAGCAAACACATCCTTTGTCTGATTATACTGGAAGTGATGCCTTTACATCTCAAACAGGGAACAAGCAAGAAACCACCGAGCACCTCTTGAATTCTAACACAACATTGAATTCAAATAATTTCCAAATGTTGCATTCAGCACATCCTCAGGGCAGTTTCAGTAGTTCAAAACTCTCTCCCATGAACATTAATTTTCCAGCCTCTGCTAGTTCTGCTTCTCAGATAAGCCATTTCAGTGATCCTATAGAAAGCAATGGTTTTTCATCTTTAGATGAGAATTTACTTCATCAAGTTGAATCTCAAGCTGAACCATTTACAGGACTTGATCCAGAGGACCTTCTTCAGGAAGACCTACTACCCCAATTTGATGATTCAGCATTTGTTCAGGACACTTCAAGCCACATGTTAGAGCATGACCTAGAACACCATATTACACAGTCCTCTGAGATTGCTCCGACTCAGTCTCAAAGTCAGATGCACCTTTGGCATTCTTCAGTTTCTAATCGGCACCTACAAGACAGAAATCGTATGGCCTTGGAAGGGCAGGTATGTAGCCCTTTTTTTGGCAGGGTGTAAATTAATTGTTCCAGTGAGCTTAATCATGCAGTACTCATTATTTGTCCATAGGTAACTCTAAAATCTCTGATCTGTTGGTTACTAAAGAATAAGTAACTTCTATCTGTGGAAGAAAAAAACGCAATTCATTTCCCTAAAAAGTCAAACCCTAACTATAAATATTGGTGGTTACACTGAACACTTAACAATTCGTACTCTATCTAAATGGAAACATATCTATAATTTAGATTTCTAAGGTACCAAAATGGTTAATATAGAGAGAGTTTTAGAAATACTCCTGCAGTATTTTCCTGGAACAAAGGGTTACAGTCTACATCTCATTTTTCCTGCAATAAGGATTTGTCACTTATGTATAGTAGGTATAAATATATTTTAAGTAATTATGTAGTTTAGTCTTAATATAAAAGATTAATTAAAGTATAGATCTGAGTCAGAGGGTCTGTTTTTCTTATAGTGCAGATTGTTTGTTACTTGACTGCCTGCAGTGTAGCCAGAGTTGTACTTATTTCCCACAGGGTATCTTTTTTACTGTTAGAATCAGTAAAAAAGATAAGAATCGGTCCTGAAAGCTATAGTGCTTGTTGAATTTTAGGGGAATAGAAAAAAATTGCTTCATTAAAACTTGAATAACTAAGTGTGAGAACTCCTTGTTTTACCTAACCTTTGTAAACCAGAAAAGCTAAATCCTGCCTATTACCTCTTGTTGCTAACGGTCTCTGTGGAGAACTCAAGAGAAGTGGTTTAGACTTTCTAGCTCAATTGAATGGGTAGCTGTGTCAAGTCTATTTAAAGTGATCTTCATTTTCCAGCAGTTTGTCAGGTGTGCTAATGTTGAATAGGTGTTTGATGAAAATGAGCAAAAATCACGTCCATCTTTGATTTTAATCAGCTTCTTTGATATTGTGATTTCATACATCTACTAGTTCTCAAGTTATCCTCTCCAGGAAAACAAACACAGGAAACCAGAAAACAACAATTGGTCCTGCAGCACCTTACAGACTAACAAAAAATGTAGATAGTATCGTGAGCTTTTCGTGGGTGCAAGCCACAACAAAAGCTCATGATTCTACCTAAATTTTTTGTTATTCTCTAAGGTGCTGCAGGACCATTTGTTTAAGTTGTTTCAGTTACAGATGAACAAGGGCTACCCTTCTGAGATAGGAAACCAGGATAAAACCTGAAGTTCATGTAAATTAGCGCAATGCTGTCCTGTTAGCTCAACCCTATGGCTTGCATTACCAAAGGGATGCACTCACCACACCCTGCTAAACTCAGTGATGTGAACTTAAAAGCTTTGTGAGCCATTTAAAATCAGAAGGGAGCATTGTGATGATCGAATATGAACTCTTCCATAATACTGGTTGTGGTGTAGGCCTGTAACTTTTGTATCAATTCTATAAGTTCTGTCTGAGCTCCATCCCATACTTTTTTAAGAATCACCGTATCACCATGTAAATTGTTCCAAAAGTTAATTTTCATCACTTTTTAAGTCCCTTTACTTTAGTTTGAATTTGTCTAGGACAAGATTCAGCTTGAAACTGTTTAATCTTCTTAGTCATTTCTTTGCACTGTCAGAAATCTTTTCCTCCTGTCAGTACTCATAAACCATGATCAAGTCTGGGGATGTAAAGGCTTAACCAGTTATCAGTAAGCATTTGCCTTACCAGAATGCTTACCAGAGTAACCAGTTAACTAGATCCCATCCCTGCTGGAGCAGCCAAGCCCACCACCTGCAGTGCGGCACAGTGGGACAGTTAATACTTTGAATGGGATTTTACAAGTCACCTCTGAACCGTCTCTTGAATATACTGTAGATTGAACTTCAGTCTCTCAAAGTAAGGCATGTTTTCTAGACCTTAAATTATTTTGTAGCTCTCTTCTGAATTCTTGTTTTTTAAACATTTTTTGGGAAAATTTAATGTACTTTTTAATTACAGTAGTGGTTTCACTAATGCTATATTTACAAGTTACCACTTCCTTAATCCTACTTGATATCCCCCTGCTTATTCCTTTAAGACTCACATTTGCCCTTTTAGCTAAAGCATTGCACTAGGCACTTACATTCAGCTGGTCACCTGCTATGATCCCCTACCAGGATCCCTTGTTGTAACATGTTGCAACTCACCGCTGTGGTGCCTCCTGCGGATCATTAGGGGAATCTGCTCTGTGCTGATGTCTTGTCGGCTGTTACCTATCTGATCTGCACTGCCTTGTTTCAGGATCCACACCTCTCTCAGGCTGTGACATCCTTCTCTACGGGTACTACCCTGCCCCAATAGCTCCATGCTCTGGGCTCCTCTCAGGATAGCACCCTGCAGCAGTGCTCCCGCACCCACACTCTGAGGCCTTGCCTCTGGGTACTGCTGGAGGGAGGTATCCCACTCACTGGGTTTCTTCCCTCCCAGGGGTCTCTAACCCTATATTCCCACCTTTCCTCAATGACCTGCTGTCAGTTGTCATCTAGCCTCTGCCTCAGGGGCAAGTTTGTCTGAAATGGCGGCCACTCATTGACAGAACGTGTGGACCTGCTGCCTTTGCCTGCCCTGGCTCCCTAGTATCTGCCTGAGCCCCTGTAGCTGGGCCTCAGCCAGGAATTTATTCAGGCCTGAGCTCCCCTGAGTCATCCTACCTTCCTCTTGCACTGTTCTGTCCAAGTTACCCCAGCTAGCATGCAGTCAGGTCCCTCGACCTCCAGAGCAGGAGCAAGAGCATTCTCCTCTTCTCTAGGATCCTTTCTTATTCTATCTGGGCCCTGATTAGCTGTCGCTAGACCACCTCTGATTGGCTCCTGTGACAGCCCTCTAGCAGCGCTGGTTTTAACTGCTTTTATGATTAGACTGCCTCTCTACACTTCTTTTAAAAATTCCTGTTTTTCCAGGATCTAGTCGTTCAAGTGTGACCTATATTCTTTGTTTTTTAAACACATGCCTTTGCATGTTTAAAATATATGTTGTTCCAATGAGGCCACCTTACTAAATAACCCAGGGCAGTCTGTATCATCTTCTATATCTTCTGCAGATTTTACCATACATTTTATATTTAAGATACTGACTAGTATAAAGCTGAGAACAGATTCCTCCAAGACTCATAGAAACAGTCTCTTTGGATGATGATTCCCCATTTATAGTTACTTTCAGTTAACGTTCTTAATCTGTTGAATATGTGCTACATTGATTATGTGCATAATAGAATATTATCAGAATGTCATATGTTACTAAGTTAGCATTAGTACAGTTACCTTGATCAAGCAATCTTGTGGTCTTCAAAAAGAAATTTTTTTTTTGATATTTTCTTTCTGTAAAACTATGTTAAATAGCATTCAGGATACTACCATCCTTTAATTATTTGCTGACTGCATTAGAATGTCCATACTAGGGCAGATCAATGGTCCATCTGTCCTAGCGTCCTGTCATCTAATTGTGACTAAGGCAGACGATTCAACCTGTGTTATCCACTCTCAGCTTCTGACAATCAAAAGCTAGGAACACTTAGAGAATGGGGTTGCATTCCTGACCATCTTGTCAAATAGTCATTGATGATCTGTCATGAATTTACCTAATTCTTCTTTGAACCTCATATAGTTTTGGCCTTTACAACATCCTCTGGCAATGAGTTCCACAAGTTGGTTGATTGTTGGGTAAAGAAGTACTTCCTTATAGTTTGTTTTAAACCTGCTGCCTGTTGATTGCATCTGGTGACCTATGGTTCTTGAGTCATGTGAAGGAGTAAATAACATTTCTTTATTTGCTTTATCTATATTAATGATTTTGTAGATTGTATAGTTACAGTTGTGTAGACTGTATTAATTAAGTAGGTCCACAACATTTAACTTGAAATCACAACAGTTGACATGACAGATACATAGAGCTTGCAATAAACAAGCATTATGTGGATCGAATAGAGGAGAGTTGGAAAGTGAAGTCCATCCTCTGCCCTCATCCAGACAGAAGGCACTGACCTTTGCCATATTGAGAGCTGTGACCTTCCTCCATGCACAGCCTATTTACTGTGTATCAAGAAACATTTGACCACAATGAATGAACTAGTGAACAAAATACAGTGTTTAGCAGTCTTCATGTTCTTTAATGTAGAGAAATGTTCTCTATAAAACTTCCAATGGTTTATAAAAATTAGATTTTTAGTCTAGCTTCAAGTGTCATGATTAAGTAGTCAGGTATGAGTTCAACTATATATAATTTTCAAAATTCTCTGTATCAATCTGACAATCTAATTTACCCATTCACTGAAGGAAATCAGAAGATTGTAATAGATGACCAGTTTTCTATTGTGGCAATAGCTATAGTAATACAAACAATAAATATTCATGTTTTGTTATGATTAACATTTAATTTGATTTAATGACTGTATCGATTCCATATTGAGAATCATGTAGACTTGTGTTCCTTTTAATAATGCATTTAATAGCTACTTAAAGGTAATATTCCTTTAAGTTATAGAGAGGCCACCTCTAGTTTCAACTTCATGTATGTACATCTAGTTAGGATGTCAATAATGACTATGGCTTTTGTAAATGTGTACATTAATCAACTAGGAACTGGTATTGAAGAAACCAAATATTTTTCAGATAGGCTACCAAACAGACTTAAAAAGAAGTGCTCTTAATTGCTGGTTCTCAACCAGTGGTCTAGGGCTGCCTGAGGTGTCACAAGCAGGTTTCAAGGAGTTTGCCAAACAGTACTAGAATTAGGCTCGCTGGGACCAAGAGAAGAGAGCTGAACCTCAACTCTGTGACTGAAGCCTGGGGCCCTCAGACCCTCCACCTGGAGCTGAAGCCTAAGCAGTGTACCTTTGCAGGGGCTCCTTTGGCATGGGCCTTAGGCACCTGCTCTGCTTGCTGTCCTCAAATGCTAGTTATGGCTTTAACATTTAGGAAGAAAGTTTTTGGGATATAGATTAGCAATGGAGAGTTTATAGCATGGATGGGAAGGGCTCAGATGGGGGGAGGGGAAAGAGAGCCTTTGCTTTAAATCACAATTTAAATCACTGCTCCAGCCCTGCAGCCCCTGCCTTGCCAGGAGGGGGGCATTCCACCCCAGCCCAGTTCCCACCCCCCTCTTACATTATTTAACTGGTTAACCAATTAAATGGGTCTTTACATCCATAAAAACAACAGTTACTTGTTTTAGAACTTTTATACTAATGGTTTGAATACTTGTAAAGAAAACTGTTTCTTATGGACTTATAAAGTGCTCCTTTGGCAATGCTGCACAGCCAGCAGGCTCTCTTGGTTTTGTCACAAGTTTGGTGTTTTTCTTAGTTTGGCTATTGCAATCCTGTGATTTTATGTGAGAGTCTCTGATTTTGTTTTTAAAGAAAATATCTAGTTCTTCCAGTTGAGAAGAAAATCTTGAAAACATTGTGCATGTACCCTTCACGCTTAAAAACCGCTGCAAGCTGGCGCAGGCCAGACTGAGCCCTGTAACTGCCTTGCCTTATTGACTACTTGATTAGTAAATTAATCGCATTTTCACATCCGCGTAGTGGACCACAAGCTAAATACGAGTTAACAGTGTGACACTGTTGCAAAAAAAGCAAACATGAATCAAGCTCATTAACATGACTGTTGTGAGAAAGACGCCAGAATTCATGCTTCTACTCTACTCTGCGCGGATTAGGCCTATGTTGGAGTACTGTGTCCAGTTCTGAGCACCGCATTTCAAGAAAAATTTAGAAAAATTGGAGAAAGTCCAGAGATGAGCAACAAAATTATTAAAGGTCTAGAAAATATGACCTATGAGAAAAGACTGCAAGAATTGGGCCTGTTTAATTTAGAAAATAGAAGACTGAGAGGGGACATGATAGCTGTTTTTTGAAGTATTTAAAAGAGTGTCACAAGGAGGAGGGAGACAAATTGTTCTCCGTGGCCTCTGATAAGTCTAGCAGCAGTGGGCTTAAACTGCAGCAAGGGAGGTTTAGATTGAACATTAGTAAAAACTTCCTGTCAGGGTGGTTAAACACTGGAATAAGTTGCCTAGGAAGGTTGTGGAATCTCCAGCAGCGGAGATATTTAACAGCAGGTTAGATAGCATTTAGACCATCTCTGATAGATGGCTGTTTGGTCTTGCTGTGAGGGTAGGGGACTGTTCTTGATGATCTCTCAAGGTCCCTTCCAGTTCTAGTATTCTATGATTCTATGAAATAAAACCCCCAACATTTATTATAGTTTTTTTTTTTAAATCTGCCCTATGATTTTTTGGGGGGGACCTGAGTCATGACTTTAATCATTGGGGTTTGCAAAATTGTATGCATCATATATCAACTGATATTTTTACATTGTCACATTTTGGACTGCAGAAGGGCCAAAGGTTGTTTTAAATGAGAATAGATTAAATATCGTTTACATACACAGAGGTGGTTACTGCAAATTGAGTTTGGCAGCGTGAGAGGTGTTAAAATTCCTTCCCTCTCCCCACTTATCAAAGACAACCACTCTTGGGCTTCTGGCTTTCTGTCTGTCACCTGACCAGGATATTTCTAAGTTGCACTGTTCACCGATGATGTGAACTCTCCAGAAAAGTCAGTCTGTCTAAGAAGGTCTGCTTTACTTCTCCCCTCAGCGATGGTACATAGCATTGCTGCCAATAGCTATGTTACTATTCAGCACTTCCGATGTAAGCTTATTCGTAGGTTAAAACACTGAAGAAAAATATTAAAATCAATAAAATAACCTGTATAACTGCTAATATATTTACCAGAGATTATCTCTGCTGTCTTCAACATGGGTTCTGGCGTGTGTCAGTTTTCCCAAACTTTCCCTAAGGATTGGGGCCCTCAATGAACTGGAAGTCCTGTCCATTTGCTGGATCAGAACAAAAAGCCCAGATTGGGTTCTTCAACTGTCCTCCTGTAAACAGGTAATCAGAAGATTAAAGGTTCCTTTCTTGGGGTACAACTTCACAAGCTGAGCCCCTTGTGGTTTGCAGTCCCCTTCCTCCAAGTACTCCCTAGGAATTCTTCTTCATGCATATTTCCCCAAAAGATAAATTATTGGCTATATTGTTCAGTCTTTAGATGTTCACATTATCTCCCAGTGATTGCATTAATCTTTGTTCCTCCTAAAGAAGTTCCATATCATCCCACCGTAGTCAGCACATTATTTGTATGTTCAATACAATGGGCGCCAAAAGTAGTAAACTTTAATTCAGTAAGATTTAACTTAATTCAAAAAGGTTTGTTCAGAATAGTGCAGAATATGATCATATCTGTGATAAGGAAACTGGCATTGCTATTGTCCATGGAATAATTTTCTACTGGGTTTCCCTGCTATGAGTCACCCTAGTATACATCCGTTCCACATAAAAATTGTTGACGCTTGTAGGAACTGATGCGTTATAAGTTCTCCCATTCCCCGTTCTTAAGTAGTGCAACCCCCCCTCCCCCATTTGCACAAATGGAAGTCAGCTGCAGGAAAAACATTTCCCACTTTAAGTTGTTTCACTATTAAGTCCAGGTTTTTTGGAAGATATTTTGGACTTATAGCAAGGATGGCCTGTATTGATAAATAGAGGAATTCAGTTGCCAGGACTTGGTCTTCATTGCTGCAAAAGCATGAAACTTCTTATTTTTAGGGGAGGAAAGCACTTTCCAGGGCTGTGTTAAAATCAGGCTTACCAGAGGGTAAAACAAGACAAGCGCGCCAAAAAAAAAAAAAAGTCATGCTAATTTATATCCCCTATATACCTAAACTAGAAGACTTAGCTAGTATAGGCCTGAGTCCTTCAGGGAATGGGGCTGGCGGTGTTGGGGGTTGCAGAATCAAGGCAAGGCCTTGGGGATGGATGAGGAGGACAGAGCAAGAGACTGGTAGAATGATGGGTAAAATAGTGAGGGTTGGGGAGGAGCTCAGGGCAGAGAGTCTCATGTGACGGGACCGTCTGTCTCCTCCCCCATCTGGCACAGGCCTTCTCTGTCACCCTCCTCCCAGTTGGCTGCCAGGGGCCTTCTCTCTCCCCCAGCCACCAGGGCTTTCTTTGTCTCCTCCCAGCATCCAGGCAGCCACGGACCTTCTGTCTCCCTGGTCCCTTTTGTCTGTCAGTGGCCATTCTCCCCTTCCCTCTCCCGTGCTATAGCCAAGAGCTTGGGGGAAGGAGGTTCAGAGTGGGAGCTGGTCTACTTACCCATTCTGGTGGAAGGCAAGAGCATGGAGCCCCAGTCCTGCTAGGGCCTCTTTTGATGGTGTGGCTGCCCCTAGTGGTCTCTCTACAGTGTAGCTCTCCCCTGGGACTTGCTGCCCTTATTGGCCATTCCCAGTATCGTTTCCCTTCTCTTTGTGGCATGGAAAACAGTCCCATTCCAGGCACTTCCTTCCCTGATCTTGCTTTGTTAGGATAAGAGGAAGCTACATACTAAATTTGGTAGTCCTAACTCTTACCGTTTAGGAGGAGTTCTTGAAAAAACAGACTCGCAGAAAGACAGACACACACATCTCTAAAATATAGATAAACACTATAAATGTTAGATGATAAGGTTAAATGTAGAATAACTCAAACTATTATTTTGCTATTTTGGCTACATCTTACTGATACACTATTGATTTTAAACATAGTCCTTGAGGCAAACAGCCAAACAATGTCCATGAAAAATGTGAGAGATTGTTTTCTATGTCAGGAAAAAAAATGTTACAAAATTGTCTTTTACCTTACTTAGCATTTCTAACTGCATCATATTAAAAGAAAATATTTTTGGAGCAGCACAGTTCATTTTTGTGTGCTACTTTATGATTTTATTTGCGTAACCTAATTTAGTTCTGTATTTCTGTTTTTGTAACATTCTAAAAAAACCTGTGCTCTTTGTAAATACTATCGTAGATCTGATATATACTGTATGTGCACATTTCTAGGTTTTATAGTGGTTTGGTTAATTAAGATGATAGAGGTGTTTTTCTTAAGATTTTGAGGTGCATTTTAATAGCAAAGTAATTTTAAGGGCTGGTTTTGTCGCATCAGTTAGTTCTGTCTTAGCAAAAAGCCTTTATAGCTTGGCGGTTCATGGAATGGCAGCCAGTGGTGAAATATGATCCTAGTTATTACTCTGTGTACTGTACTGTAAAGGAAGCAGAGCTCTGAGCACCCTGCCAGGAAACTGAGTAACAGAAACCAGAGTTGTTAACAGTGGCTTTCAGGCTATTGGTCTCCAGTGTGCATACTTAAGGTGAAGGGTGAACAGGAAGTGAATTCCAGGAAAGGTGGGGGGTGAAGTTGCGAGAGAATTCATGGATTAGTCCAGTATGTGAGGAGCATGTGGGATCCAAGCCAGACTGTACAGTAGGTCTCATGAAATTCTTCCTGCTTCTAAGACCTATTCTTGTTGTATGCTTTAGAATCTTTTAAGAAAACTCCTATCTTTGAGTAAGACGTCAGTTACAATATAGTGTTTTGAAACTGACATAATTAGAGTGAAGGTTTTGAGACCTACTGAGCATTTATTTATTGAATTATGACAACAAAGCACTTTACCTCATGTATTTCATCAGCTTTGTCTGGAACTTTGGAATTAAGCTAGCAAAACCAAATGTTATGAAAATAAATTTTACACAATATACAGCATATGTTCAGTCTGAATATAGATATGTAATATGGATTCTGATTTCTTGTTATCATGGCAGACTTGTTTTTCCTTCAAAAGTAAACTGGTTATCTAATATTCATTGCAAAAGAGCCACAAGAGATGTATTGTGACAGAAAGAAAACTAACCATTTAGAGTTCTTTTTAAATATTTATCTTTCCTTAGTAAATAGTGAGTGAAAATTATAGAAGTACTTGTTTTTCTGTTGTCAGATGTTACTATACAGTATATTTAAACTAATCAGATTATAGTTTAAATTCTCAGTGTTTAATTCTTCTATAGTTTTGCGGAATGTACTGTGCAAGAGAAGCTTGTTTTATGCATTTCATTTGCACAGTAATGTTGTTAATGAACTAGGGGTGTAAGCGAGTGTTAGTTGACTACTCACATTTTTCCCCCTCTTCTGCTTCCTCTATCAGAGGCAGCAGCATGGGGTGGAGAGGGCATGAAGTAGCCTCTTCCTATGATAGGCCCAGGCTCACCACAGGCAGGGGTGGCTCCTCATCCCGCAGAGCAGCCCCTGTTCATGGGGGTTCCCAGCTCCCTCTGCAGATTGGGGCTGCTGGACCTGGCGTGAGCCGGGACTGATGGCCTTCCTTTATCGACTAATCATATAGTCATTAAAAAAATATACCGACTATACCATTAGTGAAATACCCGTTTCTTAACATCCCTATCAGAAATGCTTGATATCCTGCTTTCAGAAGACTTTTTCTCAATGGAATTGGAATAGATTTGTATGGGGGGTTTGTGTGCCTTCCTTATGTACTATTTAATGTTATAATGGAATGCCTGTGTGGGGTTTTTTTTTTCCAGATGCTTTTTTCCTTACTAGAGAGTATGTTAACTTTTTTGAATTTTTAAAAAAGCTACCAGTTGACTTGATCATTTTCACCAGCTTTAGTAGCTTTAAGAGGGGTGGAAAAAATACCATTTCAGACTGAGATTTTTATAAAGTATTTTGTAAGCTATAGCTATTATATAAAGCCTGTAGTTTAGGGAAAAAATTATTAAGTAGTTAAAGGTTTCGATTCAGTTTTTAAAATTGATTTTTAAATTAGGGAAAGAAAAAGGAACTTAATTTGTTTTCTCATGGGGGAGCACAGCTCTGGTCCTCGTTGGGGAGTGCAGTCCCAGCATGGCTGGGGACAGCAGAGCCGGCGAAAATCAAGGTCAACAGCTGGGAGAGGTATTGTGATCTTCCCTAGTCCAGCAATTTGGTCCCAAAGGTGTCAGACCAGGGAGGTCCCACTTACATTGTAATTATGTTCCACATAAAAATTAGTATAGAAAGGTACTGTAAAATATATATTTTTTCAAAGAGCATTTTATGGGTATTGCACACTTATTTCCATGGAAATGTTTAGAAGAAAATTATGCTGTTAGTATTAATGGGCTGATGATTGCATGTATTCATAGAGGGAAATACAGACAGAAGAGCAAAGCAAGATTTTGCTCTCTAGGCATCAATATTGATAAATGTGGATGAAATAGGATAAAGTGGTAGTCGGTAACAGCCCTTTTTATCTAGAATGCTGGAGGAACAAAGGGTGCCAGTAAATTGAAAGTGTCATTTAGGAAGGGGTTAGAAGTGTGGTGGGATGGTGGTGATGTGGGGCAGGGGTATAGGAGGGACTGCAGGACACAGGCTCTCTAATGAAGTTTGAGTCCCAGAGAGCTTGTATCCCACAGAGGGTTGGAGTGTGGGAGGAATTCTGGATGCTGGATGGGGGAATGCTCATCTCTGGCAGCCTCCACAAGCAGCTCCCCCTCCTTGCAGAAGCACAGCCAAGCGGCTCTGTTGAAAGCAGACAGACTGCCTCAGTGTACATCCCCTGCAGCTCTTATTGGCTGTAGTTCCTGGCCAATGGGCTGGGAGCCTTAGAGTCAGTGCTTGGGAGGGGGGACAGAGGCAGTGTGGCTGCAGATCCGCCTGGTTATGCTTCTGCCAACAACAGTAGGGATGGGGACCTGTATGTGGGGCTGCCAAAGTTGAACGCCCCCCCATCTGGCATCCCAACTTCTCCTGTGCTCTGACCTCTGCTCTAAGCTCCTTCCCATCCCAGATTCCCTCTCAAATCATTCCCCAGTCCCATGTTGGTCCCACACCAACTGCACTACAAATTCGACTTTCTGTGCAGATCAGAAACACTGATTTATTGAGCTTGTTGGTTGGTGAAGTGCCAGATAAAAAGACTTTTACTGTAGTTTTAACTGCTGATGGTTTTTTTTGCTAAAAGTCAAACTTTATTGTAATATTTAGTATAAAAATCTCATTTTCAGTTTTCAGACCAACTAGTAAACTAAAATTAGGTTTGTGTTGGTGAGCACATATTTTAACTACTTGCTTGCTCTCTTGTTACCAAGAAACATATGACACTTGTTTCATTTTTAAAATGAATTTGTCATGCCCTTGGAAAAAAGTGAATGAAATTTGCGGCATTGTAGGCAGTGCTTTTGGTGGGGCATACATTAGTGTTTGTATATTAGGGATATAAAAACTCTTTTTAAAAAATTAACAGCACACCCACTAAAAATCTTAGTGGTTACACAATTAAACACGCTGCGGGCTCTGCATATAAAGCTTAGTTTTATACTGCAGAGCCTGCAACGAAGCCTTTCCAGGGTTAGGGCTGCCAGCCTAATTAGGACTCTGCAGCCAGCTCTCTGGGAGGATCAGGGAGCCACAGCATGTAATCTACAGAGCGTGGGCCATGCTAGGCTTCCGCGGACAGGGGCTCTTTTGGCAGCTGGAGCAGCCCCTGCCTTTGGTCAGCCCCGTGGGGCTGGAACAGCCCCATGCCCAGGGTGGGCAGGGAGCTCCTCCAGCCCATACTGGTTAACTTTTTATGTCCTTAATGTGTGTCTAAATTTGTTTTCAATTTGTGTGTTATAATCAGTGTGTGAAATCCATTCCATCTGCCTAAAACCTAAGAAATTGGGCTTTATAGAGCAGAGTTAGAGAGGTGAAATCTGCACTCAGCAATCCAGAGCAGCAAACTTGAGTTTTGTACTGGAATAGTAGCTACAACTAAGGATGTTAAGAGGTGGGTAATTGGCTAAGTGTATACTTGATACAATCTGTATAAAGTACACGATTAGTCAATAAGGGAAGGTTCTCAGTCCTGCCTCATGTAGAGTCCAGGAGCTACCCCCACTGCAGCCCTGCAGTTCAAATGTAGTAGGATTTGGGTGTGCAGGCAGCCCAGTTATTACTGCATTCAAACTGCAGAGCCAGTGGGGGTAGGTCCCGGACCCAGCACAAGCTGGGACTGAGCTGGGCTTGCTTAGTCCTTTCTTGTACTGTGCCCAGCAGCCCCTATCTTCAGGGCCCACAGAATACAGAGGCAGTGCCGGTGGGGGAGGGGGAATGCGATCAGTCGATTCGACTACTCGCTTACATTCTTAGCTACAACCGCTTAGCATTAGTTGCTGGAGTGTTGGGGTCAGTGGATTCAAACGTAGCTCCACCATTTGCTTTTATCCATGGTACATCTATATTTTGGTCTGTCTATTCCATTCATAGACCTCTTGCGTAGTAATAGTCTATCCACAATTCAAGAAGGATGGTGATAAATTACAGAGAGCTCAGATAGTGATGTAGTGGACTACTCACCTGCTCCCCCCCCCCCCCCCCCGCTGCCCTTGCTGCCTCTGTATCAGATGCAAAGTGGGAAAGCAGGAGCCGATGTTGGGGGGAGTCTGCTTGAAAGCCAGTTTCGCCCCCCCCCCCCCCCATCATCTCTACAGTGTCGCCTTCCCCCTACCCTGCAATGCTGTCTCTATCAGAGGTAGTGGGGCAGGGAGGGGAGGCTGCCATGAAGCAGCTTCTGTTTGTGGTGGGTCCTGGTTTGCCATGGGCAGAGGCTGCTCCGCATCCAGCAGAGCAGTCCCTAGGGGTGAACAAAGGCTGTTCTGGCAGCAGCTCCTGTCCGCCGGGGCTGGCCATGTACAGGGGCTGCTGCCAGAACAGCCTCTGTTTGCGGTGGCCAGGGCTGGGACTCCCTGCAGACAGGGGCTCCTGGACTTGGCTCAAAGAGGGATTTGAAATTGCAGAGCCACTGTAGGGATAGCTCCTGAAGTCTTCCTCCCTTATCAACTACTTGTGTAGTCGATAAAATTTCTGTTGAATACACGATTAGTTGATTACTCACTTCTTAACATCCCTAGGCTCAAAAGAGTTAAAGGGTTAAAAAATGTGTTAGGGTTAAAGGGTGACTTGATTACAGTCTATAAGCACCTATCTACATGAGGAAATAACACAGTCTAATGGCAGGAAACTGATGCTAGATAAATTGAACATAAGGTGTAAATTATTAACAGTTGTTGGGGGGTAATTAAATCTTTGAAACAATTTGCCATCAGTCATAATTCTCCATCACTGACTAGATTGGATGTTTTCTTGAAAGATATGCTCTATTGGGAAAATTCAATGGCCTTGTTATGTAAAAGGCCAGATTAGATTATGTAGAAAGCAAGATTAGATGATCAGCATAGCCCCTTTTGATCTTGGAATCGATGAATCTGTACAGTAAGTGCTGTTGTAACCCACATGCCTAGCCTAGTGTGGTTAGTGAGTACTGCAACAGTTAAAATCAAGAGACCTCTATTGCAGAGGCTGGGAGCCAGCTGGCTTTTAGCTCAGAGGGTAGAGGCTCCTATATAGAGTCAGCTCCCAAGGTCCTAGGTTCAAATCCACCTTGGTGGTGGTTACACTGTCAAATATCCAAAATTCACAAATAAGTGTAAGTGTAATCAAAAGGTGTTACTTAGAATCACATTTCAAGTGTCTTAAGTTAATATCAGGTTAGCTAAATGATAACAGTGCATTTTCAGTCTTTATCTTAGTCTGTTTGTTCAGCCCATACTCTGTCACTGGAATATCAATAACGTGAAATCATCCAAACCGGTATGTTTTTACAGTGTTCATGTGAAATGTAATTTATGGTGGTACAAGCCTTCTGTTACTTAATTCATGAAGTTCTGATAATTCAGCAAACATCATAAAATTCAGAAACATTTTGAAATAATAAATTGACTGGATATAAAGAAAATAATGAAAAGTACTGAATAAAACCAGCATTTGTGTGTTACACCATATATTTCATGTGTCTATAATTCATCTGTTAGATCTGTGTAGTTTTCTTTTCTGCCTACTAGTATTCTATATGAAAAATGTGTGGTGTTGTGCAGTGTTCATCTGGGAAGAGTTAAAGACAGTTGCAGGTGTGATATCTTTCTGTAAGGATCATTCTTTATAGCATCTGCTTTAGTGTTAGGTTTATTCAGTTGATACTGTATTAGTTTGCTATTTATCCATCTTCAGATAGAATTATGATGTTTAATTCCTTTATTATTGTTGAATTTTAACTACCTGTAGTGATGGCTAATAATGAGTATCTTAAGTCATTGGAGATTTATTTTGATTGTCAAAAATGATTAGATTATTCTGTTTTGATTTTGCAAATTTGTGGGTTTTTTTCATCTTAAAATATTTTCTGGATTAAGTTTATTATTTTGGATATCTCTTTTCTGGGATAATTGCAGGGTCTGTTAGATGTATTTAGAATTCATGTGATGACTACTATGCCAACTACAATAGTGAAACATTCAATAATTAATTAGCAGATGGCAGGAATGGAAGGAGTCTTCTGTCAAGATATGTTTGCAGAGCTATATCACATATGCTAGTGAGATTAAACCAATTGGCCAAAAAGAATAATTTAGAAGATAGTCTTGAAATTGTTGTAGAAGAAAGCCACAAAGGTACAACTGAATATATAAATATTATTAAATGCAACAGATGTCTGACTAACAACATTCAGAAAACTATCAAGCAATTCAGTTATCTGAAAAGTGCTAACCTAGTGATAAAATCATGTGCTAATTATGCAAGTTCAGTATCTGGAAGAAGAGCTGTCTAGCTAGAGAGAAAACAATGATGAGCTTATCTTGGATTATTATCTAATGGGGTAACCCATCGAATATGTCATTCCACTCAGATACAAAAAGGACAGAAGTAGGCTTATTGGTTAACATTCCCTGCTCCTTTAAACTTATAGTGAGGACCAGCCCTTGGTTTATAAGTAGCTTCCACTTAGGTCAGAGCGGAGAAGGCTTCAGGCCCTAATTGGCCTGGGGCTGGGGGAGAGCAGCAGGGCCACCGTGGGCCGGATCCACCCGCTTGGTAGGACTTGCTGTAGAGTAGGAACTGGAGAGAAAGTAAGTCTCCACTATCTAGTATGAGAAAGTGAAGGGCATAGGTGTGGACCAACAGATACTGCTAGTGAGAAGAGGCTGGTCCCCTGAAAACAGTGTGTGTGCACACGTCGCAAATGGATACTCAAAGGGACCTCACATCTCAAAGATCTCTAGGTATTGGACCTTTTAAAGGAAGATTAGTTACCTTGGTATCTTAAATATCTCAGTGAAATATTTAAGAATGAACTTAAGGGTGGTGGGAATGCCGCAAGATAGTAATCAGAATTTGATTCTAATATCTGGGATGTACGATTATCTAGCAGTGCTTTCTTGGATTTAGTCCAGGATTATTTGTAACAAATGCCATTTTTCAGTCTAGAGTAAGAAATACTCATTTACTCTAAATTTTATTTAAGTTGCTAATTGTAGAAAATAGAGATCCAATGTCGTGGTAATAGGACAAATTTGTCTCTCATATCCCATATGTTCAAAAAGCGAATAGAAAAATTAAGTGATAGAGTGAGAAGAGGAAAAAAGTGTATGTCAAATTAGCAACAGGTCTGTGCCAGCTGTATTGGGCTTGGAGCTGTTTCATTGCTGTGTAGACTTCCACAGGGTTCCAGACCTTGGGATCTCGCCCGAGTCCAGAAATTTACACAGCAACGAAACTGCTCCACAAACTGAGCCCCTCTAGCTGCGGGTGGGTGTCTGCTGGGAAGACATACGAGTAGCGATGTAAATACTCCTTAGAAGAGTTAACCGGTTAAGCAATGTTATTTTAATCTAAGTGGGATCCGGATAGTCCACAGCAGGTGGAGAATTTCTCTACACCCGGCATTCTGTGGGTAGAATCATAGACTCATAGAACACTAGAACTGGAAGGGACCTCGAGAGGTCATTGAGTACAGTCCCCTGCTCGCACGGCAGTACCCGGTACTGTCTAGACCATCCCTGATAGATGTCCATCTAACCTGCTCTTAAATTAATGCATCCAAGAATCATATTTGCTTTTTTTTTTTTTTTTTTTTTTGCAACAGTCAGACTTTTGACTCGTATTTAGCTTGTGGTCCACTATGACCCCTAGATCCCTTTCTGCAGTACTCCTTCCTAGACAGTTGCTTCCCATTCTGTATGTGTGAGACTGATTATTCCTTCTGAGGTGGAGTACTTTGCGTTTGTCCTTATTAAACTTCATACTATTTACTTCAGACCATTTCTCAAGTTTGTACAGATTATTTTAATTATGACCCTATTTTCCAAAGCAGTTGCAACCTCTCTCAGCTTCGTATAATCTGCAAACTTAATAAGAGTATTCTCTATCCAATATCTAAATCATTGATGAAGATATTTGAACAGAACCAGTCCCAAAACAGACCCCTGCGGCACCCCACTTGTTATGTCTTTCCAGCAGGATTGTGAACCGTTAATAACTACTCTCTGAGAATGGTTATCCAGTCAGTTATGCACCCACCTTATAGTAGCCCTGTCTAAGTTGTATTTGCCTAATTTATTGATAAGAAGATCATGCGAGACTATATCAAATATCTTCCTAAAGTCTAGGTACACCACATCCACTGCTTCTCCCTTATCCACAAGACTCATTAACCTATCAGAGAAAGCTATCAGATTGGTTTGACATGATCTGTTCTTTACAAATCCATGCTGGCTGTTACCTATCACCCTATTATCTTCCAGGGGTTTGCAGATGAATTCCTTAATTACTTGCTCCAGTATCTTTCCTGGCACAGAAGATAAACTGACTGGTCCATAGTTTCCTGGGTTGTTGTTATTTCCTTTTTTATAGTTGGGAACTATATTTGCCTTTTTCCAGTCTTCTGGAATCTCTCCGGTCTTCCATGATTTCTCAAAGATGATAGCTAAAGACTCAGATACCTCCTCTACCAGCTCCTTGAGTATTCTAGGATGCATTTCATCAGGCCCTGGTGACTTGCAGGCATCTAACTTTTCCAAGTAATTTTTAACTTGTTCTTTTTTATTTTATTTTCTAAACCTATCCCATTCCCACTAGTATTCACTGTATTAGGCATTTCTTCATCAGACTTCTTGGTGAAGACCAAATCAAATAAGTCATTAAGCACCTCTTCCATTTCCAAATTTCTGGTTACTGTTTCTCCCTCCTCACTGAACAATGGGCTTACGCTGCCCTTGGTCTTTCTCTTGCTTCTAATATATGTATAGAAAGTTTTCTTGTTTCCCTTTGTCAGTAGCTAGTTTGAGCTCATTTTGTGCCTTTGCCTTTCTAATCTTGCTCCTGCATACCTGTATTGTTTGCTTATAATTCATCCTTTGTAATTTGTCCTAGTTTCCATGTTTTATGACTCTTTTTTGATTTTTAGATCATGCAAGATCTCCTGGATAAGCCAAGGCAGTCTTTTGCCATACTTTCTATCTTTCCTACCCAACGGAATAGCTTGCTTTTGGGCCCTTAATAATTCCCTTTTAAAAACTGCTGACTTACTCTTCTGTTGTTTTTCCCCTTTGTCTTCCCATGGGACCTTACTTACCAGCTCTCTGAACTTACTAAAATCTTCCTTCCTGAAATCCATTGTCTCTTTTGCTGTTCTCCCTTCTACCATTCCTTAGAATCATGAATTATATGATTTCATGATCACTTTCACCCAAGCTGCCTTCCACTTCGGAATTCTCAACCAGCTCCTCCCTGTTTGTTAAGATCAAATCTAGAACAGCTTCTCCCTAGTAGCTTTTTCAACCTTCTGAAATAAAAAGTTGTCTCCAATGCAGTCCAAGAACTTATTGGATAGTCTGTGCCCCTCTGTGTTAGTTTCTCAACATATGTCTGGATAGTTGAAGTCCCCCATCACCACCAATCAACTGCTTTGGTTGATTTTGTTAGTTGTTTTAAAAAAAAAGCCTCATCCACCTCTTCTATCTAGGTAGGTGGTCTGTAGTAGGATGCTAGCATGACATCACTCTTGTTTTTTACCCCTTTTAATCCAACCCAGAGAGACTCAACACATTTGTCTCCTACATCCATCTCCACCTCAGTCCAAATGTATACATTTTTAATATATAAGGCAACACCTTCTCCCCTTTTAGCCCCGCCTATCCTTCCTGAGTGAGCTGTACCCTTCTATGCCAATATTCCAATCATGTGTATTATCCCACCAAGTCTCTGTGATACCAACAGTGTCATAGTTGTGTTTGTTTATTAGCACGTCAAGTTCTTCTTGCTTATTACCTATGCTTCTTGTATTTATATATAGGCATCTAAGATACCGATTTGACCTTGCCTCCCAGTTCTGCCTTGTCCTTCCTTTTTCTCTACTATTATAGCCCACGCTCACGCCCATTTCCAATCCATCTCCCAGGTCTCCATTTTCTTCATTTACCTGTGGGTTTTGGTCACTTGCCCCCATCGAACCTAGTTTAAAGCCCTCCTTGCTAGATTAGCCAGTCTACATCCAAATATGGTCTTCCTCGAAAGGTGAACCCCATCCCTTCTAAGCAGTCTTTCTTGGAATAGCATCCCATGGTCAAGGAAGCCAAAGCCCTCCTGGTGACACCATCTTCTGCCTTGACCCCTGCCTTTGGCAGGAAGGACTGAAGAGAATACCACCTGCGCTCCAAACTCTTTCACCTGTAATCCCAGACCCCGGTAGTCACTCTTGATCTGCTCATTGTCGCACCTTGCAGTATCATTAGTGCCCACATGGATGAGGAGCATGGGGTAGTGGTCAGAGGGCCGGATAATCCTCAATAGTGCCTCCTTAACATCTTGGATTTGGGCCCCTGGCAGGTAGCATACCTCCTGAGATGACATGTCAGCGCGACAGATGGGCACCTCTGTCCCTCTCAGAAGAGAGTCTCTGACCACCACTACTCTGTATCCTCCTCGCAGTGGTGGTAGCAGACCTCCCAGCTTTGGGGGTATGAGGCTTTTCCTCCTCAGCTGTAGGGGGTGATTCCTTATCTCCTGTATCAAGAAGAGCATTACTGTTTCCCAGTACTACGGTGGGAGGGTTGGGAGCGCACTGCCTGCTGCCAGAAGTGACCTGCTGCCAGCTTCCCCCCGAGCCATCTTCTCCTCCACAAGTGGTATGTCAACAGTCTTGTGTAGTGGGACAGCTACCTCAGCTGTCTCCACATAAATACTGTCCAGAAATTGCTCATGAATTTGGGTCCCCTCTGCTTAGCCACTTCCTCTTGTAGCTCTCCCACCTGCTGCTTGAGAAATTCTACCAGCAGGCACCTTTCACATTGGATGGTCTCCCCCAGCCTGGACTTCCGTAAGTGGGAATTGCAAGTCACAGTCCCTCCAAAACCACACCAGGATCTGGGTAGATGCATCCATGGTCATGTGCTCTGTCTGGTGGAAGAGACAGAAGCAGTGCTGACACAGGTGTTGCAGGTCTTCCTGACCATAGTAGGCCTCCCTCTGTCAAACTCCCTCTTAAAATCCCCTGCAGCCCCCTGTCTGCTTTGCTCCCCTCGTCGCTCTGCCTCTGGCTTTTAAAGCCTGCTCCCTAGGTCAGGTGTATCCCTCCTTGGCCACATAGGAGAAGGCTGATCCTGAGGCTGATTAAAGGCAATCAAGGGAATACAGGATAAAACAGTCCCACACACACAATCCCAACTACCACAGTAACTGAAACTGAAATCACCTGAAATCAGAACTAAAATTCAAACAGTTGAGCAAACACACACACCAAAAGCTAGTATACTCACCTGGCAGCCTGTTCAGTGGTGGGATCTCTTGTTCTCCCTCTTAAACTCCCCTGTCTGCACCGAGCAGCTCACAGGAAACCTTGCCTGATATACGTCCCACACTAGTAACCCCTTGTCCATTTATGTGGGTCTCAGCTCTCTATCCATATCTGTTGGGGAGGGGGGAAGATGTGTGGGCTGGTGCTTGCTTCCCACATGAATGGAAACTGGTTGCAGGCCTGTTTCCCTCTTCTGTTCCTCTTTCTTCCTTGCTCTACCCAATGGGCATGCCAGAGTGCTTCTTTGTGAGTGAATGGATCGCATGAGGGTGAATCAGGCTGCTTTTTCCTTTCCGTGATCGCCCTGAAGCGAAGCGCTCAGAATAGGGCAGGGGTGTCCAAACTTTTTTCAAAGAGGGCCAGATTTGATGAAGTGAACATGCGTGAGGGCCGACCATTTTGCCTGACATTCTTTGAACCATTAAAATTAAATGCAAATTAACTATTTTATGCAAAGCTTATTGCAAACGGCACACTTTTCATTTCGTCACATGGATGACAAATCTTAACAGGCGTTAAATCACTCTGCCTTTCATATCTGAAGGCCAGATAAAAAATAATCCAGGAAGCTGAAATATGTGTCAGGAACATTGTAAAGTACATTACATATTATTGGTAATAAAGGTTGTCTGTCAACTTTTAAGTTCAAAAAATATGAATAGGAACATAACACCAAGTATACATGTTGTCCAAATATATTTATAACTGATTTAGACCAACTGACATTAACTGAGATTTTCAATGTATTCATCTCAATACATATGGATTCGTTGGGGGCCATAAAAGATAGATATTGCCAGATTACCTGTGGGGCCGTATTAAACCGGAACACTGGCCGCAATTGGCCCGCGGGCCGGACTTTGGACGTGCCTGGAATAGGGAGTGAGAACATTAGCAGGAGGAACAATGACGAACATGGGAAAAGGCCACCTGTGGCACACGGTCAAAAGCATAAATGACCGGGAACTATCCCAGCTGCCTAGGGGTGCTGAAGGCCTGGTAGAAAGGGAGAAAAAATTGTTCTGCTTAATATAGGTCTGTTTTCAAGTAGGAATGTATCCATTCAATACTTGTTCTTGCAGCCTGTTTTTTTTAATGATTTAGCAATTAATCAGCACTTTCGATGACTAGTAAGGTTGTAAAAGATTAAATAGTCTTACTGGCTTGCTTACCAGAAGGTTGGGCCCATCCAAAGCAGAGGTGCAGCATAGGAATGTAAGTAACTAGTCGACTGTCTGATAAGCAAATGCTTATTGGATAGTCAACTTGACTAGCTGCTCCCACCCCCTTTGTTGCCTCCATCAGTAAGAGGCAGCAAAGTATGGGGGGGGGGAGAGGAGGGGAGAGTAGGAGCCAGTGCTGGAGGGAACCGGTAAAGCTGGTTTTCCCCCCAGCACCATCTCTGTGGGAGACAGGGAAGGCAGAGGCACAGTGGGAAATGGCAGGAGCCATGCAGGGCTCTTGTATATTTCAAAAGCAGAAGTGCTTCAAGGAGCATGGGCTGAGCAGGGACTTAAGCAGTCTCTGCTTGCCCAGTGCTTTCTGTGGTGCCCTCCCTCATGCTGCCTCTTAAAATCTGGTTTTCCCCAGCACAGTTTTCAGGGTGCGGCCTCCCCGCCTCTATTAGAGGCAGCAGCAGGGAGATAGGGGACACTGCTGCAAAGCAGCCCCTGTCTGTAGGGGTGCCAGTGGGGAGCTCTCCCCTCCCCTTCCGTGCACTCCCCCCCGCCCCCCCGCGGACAGGGGCCGTTGTTGCCAAGCAACCCCTGTTCGCGGCTGACAGGGCTGGCCATGAGCAAGGGCTGCTGCATGAGCAGCCTCTGCCTGTGGTCAGCACTAGCCATAGAGAACAAGGGCTGCTGGACTCAGCATGAGCTGGGACCAAGCAGTTCAGGTTCATGCTGATCACAGCGGCTGTGCATTTTAAATGTAGAAAGAGCCCAGTGACTCTCTTACTACATTTAAAATGCAGAGCCACAGCATGGGTGGCTCTGGAGCCAGTGTAACCCAGGACTGCTCAGTCCTGGCACGAGTCAGACCCTCTGGAACTACCCCTGCTGCAGCTCTGCAGAGGCACTTATTGACTGATCCTATAGTTGATACAAATTGTATTGACTATACAGTTAACCAAATAATTGCTTTTTAACATGCTTAGTGCAGCAGGCCTGGCCCAGTCAGAGCATCTCCTGCATGCAGGGCCCAGCCAGCAGTACTGTAGCCAGATGGCTTGCAGCAGCCTTCCCACAGAGAATTAGGCTGGAGCAGACCCTGCTGTGGGACCCAGCCCTTGCTGCTCTGCACCAGCAGTTTTAACTAGTTAACTGATATAATTTTAGTTGTTTAACCAATTAACAATTTTAAAGGGTATTGACATCTCTAATGACCAGGGACTATCTTCCTTGTTCTTCATTCATAGATAAAGTAGACTGTCCTTTATTCATTTTATTTTATTATGTTTGAAATCTGAATTCTTTGTTCTGGGTCATAAATTCTTACAACTATCAGCAAATAATTTACAGAGGTTAACATTTGGATTGTAGGGTGTTGCTAGTGTTCCAGTCTTGATAGCAAATGGGCATTGTGTTCTGTTTCAGCCTTTCACTTTTCTTCTTGATCTCTGTAGTTCTGGAAATAAATCTGAATGCTCTGCTTCCTTTTGACTCAAACTCTGAAAGAGCTTGTTTCTTTCCAGATTGCCTTTCTGAATTAACCTTTGTCTTTAGAGAAACAAGATGGGTGAGATTAAAAATCATTTATTGGTCCTTCTTCCGTAGGTGAAAGACACTTCTGAGCTTACACAGCATTCTTCCTCAGGCTGTGGAACTTGCACAGGATTCTTCTTCAGGTCCAGTCTGGGGAAGAGCTCTGTATAATCTCAATAGCTTGTCATTTTCATTAACAGAAGATGGTTTAAAAATGCTATTACATCACTGCTTTTGTTTCTCATATGATGGGAGCAACATAGCTACAACAACTCTGCCTTTACAGATGGTCTTCTTTTGAGTTTGGTAAGAAATATTACCTTACAGAAGTCTTAAGGGCCTAAATTTAGTTCTTTGTCTTGCAAAAATATATGTGTATGCTTAATTTTAACTACATAAGTAATCCCGTTGAGTTAATACAATTAAAGTTCGGCATCTCAGTCAATGTTCCCTCTAATTTTCCCCATGCATGCACTGAAATAATTTTGTGTGTACCAACATGGGGTAGATGTGTGGCTGGGATTGAGCTGAGGGTTTAGGAGTGGGGGAAGGAGGGGAGTCTCAGGGCTGTGACAGAAGGTTGGGATGTGGTTGGGTGCTCAGGGTTGAAGTGTGGGGGTTGAGTGCTACGCCTGAGGTTGTGAGCTCTGGGATGGGACAGAGGATGAGGGGCTTTGGGTACAGGCTACCATAGGGGCTGCAGTGGGGATAGAGGATCCCCTGCAGCATCTCTGATGGTGTGGGAGAGGTGTCTTTTCCTGGCTGCAGCCTTGAGCACCTACCTGGCCTTTGTTAGGATGTGACTGCAATTTAGAGGGAATTTGGATCTCAGTTTTTTTGTAGGTTAGTAAGTAGTAATAGGTGGAACTGACCTGTTTAAAGCTATGTACTAATACCACAGTATTTTATTTTTTATATAATGTATATTTGTAATTTACCTGAAATTGAGACAAACTATGGAGGAATACTAATCAAAATTTTAACCGCACATAGAACACTCATTAGTGATGAATAAAGATTGTGTGTAGTCACACGTATGAAGAAAGAGGGTACAAGACTTTCTGAAACAGAAAAAAGGAAGCAGACTTGTTTCTGGAACAACAGAATTTAATTACAAAAGAGCTATCATATACAGGCTAAGTTTGCACATAGAAAAGACAGTCTCATTAATTCTCAGCAAGTATGTAATATTAGAATTATATAGTGATCTTTTTAAAATTAGCTATTAATATTACAGTGAAACTAGATTATTCGTCATATGTGAGCAAAAGACATTGTGCAAAATAGTACCCTTTTTTGGTCACACAATATACGAAATTTAGTAAATTGTCATGGGTTTAAGTCATTAGTGCATATTTTGTGTGTATGCAAGATAGAAAGGAATAAAGAGCAAATGGCAAAGTTGGCATCTACTCAAGATGAATTGCAGAGAAAGGATGCTAAAATGTTGAGAAAGTAAATGATGCTGATATTTTAGCCACTTAGAGAAAATAATGTAATGGATAAATGTTGGCAGTTAAAACTTTACAACACTCTTGTTTTTGATTAAGTTACATTGCTTTTTGTCAAGAAATCTATATGCAAACTACTGGATACAAATCAAGCAGAGTTTGATCACTTTTATGTCACAGCTCAAAATTTGAGAGCTAAAAAAGCAGCATTGGAGATCTGATGCTTGAAAACTCAGGTTCTTGCCTGGTATAAGTCCTGTTGTACTTTAGAGCCAAGAAATTTGTGGCTATCAAAGGATAGTGTAGAAATCCGGCATTTTCATGCCTTGCCTATCTGGGTTGATAACCATTGCTTGTTTGTGTGGTTTTTATTGTTAATTATGTGACTTGCATGTAAAGATGATCGTAGGAAGAGGAATGGAAATAATTTCAACTAGCTTAAGCCCAATTGTTATGATTAGTGGAAGTGACTGCAGTTTCATATAGGTTCATGGCTTATAATCGGAGAGGTTATAAATTATTTAAGTTGATTTTATTAAAATCAGTTTTAATTTAATCATATTTAATTTTAAATTGGCTTATTTTAAAAAATGCAAGTAACTTACATTGAACATAACTTTACCATAATCTGTACATCAAACCAACAACCTCTAGTTTCAGGTGTTTAGCCAGTGACTTCTTACCAGTTTAGCAAAGTAATAAATCAGCTTTTGACAGCAGCAGGTTATTTTGCAACAGTGGGGTGGTACTTTTTTTCATTTCAGATTTATTCAGCTAGTTCAGTTCAATGACTAGTTCACTTAAAGTTGAGAAACCAATTGGGAATTGAAAAAGCAGGGAAGCTTATTTTCCTCTTTCAGTCAGTGAAGAAAAACTGAAATCTGCTTGCCCTGAAATCTTGGAGGACATGACAACCACAAACAATTAGTGTAATTCACTAATTACAAATAATCCTTTGTTTAATAAATACGTTAATTTAAAATGTAAAAACTGTTTAATAAACTTACATAAGAAAAATATCCAGAACCTTTAAGTAGTTTTATTTAACTAATAAAAGCATTTAAATACTGTTTTTGTGCATTTTAATTGACTTCGCACAGATCACATGTAAAACATTATCTAGTAAATAACAAATGTCAGTCACCATTTTCTAACATAGTTTAAGAAATAAAAATTAAGAATCCAAATAAGCATATGTGTAACACAAGTCTTCTCTCTCTGTTCACTTGCTATTAGGCAAGTGCTTTCCTCTTGTCTAGGTACCTGATAATCTTGAAGATAATGGAGACTCTGGATATGTCCTTATGGGGATCTTGGATAGGTGTCCCAAATGTATTGGTGCCCTAGACAGCTGCATGCTGCGTATGCCTAGGGCTACTGCTGTGGGACAGGACAGCAAGGTGCAGGCAGTGCTGGCTCCGGTGGCCAACCCTAACTGCCCTTTCCCCTAGTAGCAAGACTCGGGGAAGGTGTGGAGCTTGGAGTGGAGCCCTAGGTGGGGCTGGTGGCAGCTAGGAACCCCTGTAAAATGTCCGGGGAGAGATGTGTAGCATATCAACCCTCTGTTCCTGTGCCAATTCCTCTTTGCTCTGCTCCTGCCCCTGCAGTCCCAAGTTCAGTCTCAACTCTGTGGAGTGATTGCTTCTCTGTTACCACTCCACCCACCTGCATAGGGCACCATAAACCATAAGGGCAATTTATATTGCTCTAAAGAAGCACTAAATACTCAAGTTGGAGCAAGGAACAGTTTTACTTAAAAGTAATTTAGCAAAATAAAATGACAATGTAATAGAATAAAATAGAGTACCTACTGTAATGACTGCAACAAAGTAATAAGGTGGCATTGCAACAGGTTCAGCCAATGATTGCAACTTATAAGTAAACTTACACCTGTGCTGTAGGACATAGGGCTTTATGGAAAAATGGAACTAAAACGTATACAGGAACATTCACCATTAATATTATACGAGTTCATTCTCTCCCAGAGTGTGTGCTCCACTGTAGTATTGACGTCTCAGGTACTTTCTTGTGATGGCACTTGTGATAAATAGGAGTTCAGACTCCTAGTTCTAGGAGTTTCTGATGTAGCAGAGAGTCCCCCAGATAACAAGGGTGAGACATTTTGTATAGAGCAGGTTAAAATTGACACATTGGTAGCTGGTAATGATAATAAGGTTATAAAACAGTTGCCGTCTCTAGGCAGGCAGTTGCTTTTCTTATAAACTCCTTGCTCTTTTCCACAGGTGGCCTGGCAAGCACAATAACTGGGGTCTCCCCACATAAGGATAATCAGTGGGGTACTCATACTTCCCATAGTTATCTGGGTTGAGCAGCTCAGGGTCTGCCTCTATGATCAGTACTTTCTGGCTCTGCTTTCATGATTTAGCTGTTGAGAAGGAACAAACGGGCTGGAACTCATTGCTAGCAGCTGTGCAGGTGCAGTATGACCTTACTGCTGGTTGTGTTGTCTCAGCATGGACATCTTGGCAGCCTAGTTTCCCAAATCTCTAGTTCTAAACATAGGCAACTGCCTTCTAAACTTGGTAAAGTAGCATAGCCAGCTCCAGGCCTAGCCTCCCCTTCTCATGAAATGCCACTTTTTTTTCAGTCACTTTATCAGCTTCCTCGCCCTTCCAGATTCCTTCAGTTAGCCCTCCAGGCTACCAATTGGATCTCCTGATTTTCAACTTCATCACAGAGTCAAGGACCAAGTGTCCCAGAGGGTACCAAACACTGCATTATGGGATGTTTTGTTATTTCAGTGCATATTCTATGATTGAACTGGATGTTCTGTAGTCCCTTGGAGATAATACATAGTGCACAGAGGATTAATCAGAAGACCCCTAGCCAGGTTCAGAGTGTGTGATTGAGAGAGGAGGGGGGCAAAGCTCTAGCTGTGTCTGTGAGTCTTGTGCTTCTAAGCAGTTATTGTATGTCTCAGTGGCTCGCTGTGACTCTCTACTGCCTCTGTCTTTTCTAGTGACCCTGACCTCAGCTTACTGTGCCATTCTCATTGCTGGCAAAGTTAAGGATTGGGATGAAACCTCTCCACAATCCTGGCCTCCCTTCCCTGGAACAGACTTTTTAGTCGTGTGGGGAGGGCCAACTACTACTCTGGGTTCCAGTCATTGGGTGGTGAAGGGGGCTTAGGGTGAGGGTACCATCAGGCAGTGCTCTCCTCCCTCTACTCCCCCCCATAACTCCACTCTTCCCCTCCTGCCAATGTGGGCCCTCTGTCCCACTCCCAACCCCCAACATGGGCCTTCTGTCTCCCCGCCCCTAGCCTCCATAGTCTTCATGAACAATTCTGTCCCAGCCCCTGCCTGCTGAAGGCACAGGCCTTCTCTCTCCCCCTAGCACAGGGCTTCTGTCTCCCCCCTTCCTCCAACCCCACTCCCCGTCTTTCATGAACCTTCTGTCTTTTTTTCAGCGGTTGGAGGTTTACCTGAATACATGTAACATTTCTAGTTACTACCAAAAGAAAATGATGGCATATGCATTTGATTGTAGAATTCATCAGGGAAAGATGTGAGTTCTCAGGGGTATTCTGGGATGAGAGTCACCTTGTTTACTACCCGAGGGAGTCTTGCTCGTTCTAGGCTTAGTGTCAGTTCCCTATTGTTACCAGCCTTTCAATGACTCTTCTCTGGACTCCATGCACCTTTGTAGGTTAGCAGTGGTACACCCCATTCTCCAAGTGCCTGTGGGTTATCTTGCCCAGGTCTCATGCTCGAAATGGAGCACAGTATGCTGGTTCCCTAGATCTACCTTAAACTAGTCATTTGCTAGTCATGTAACAAGTCATCCAAAAAGATAACCATGTAAGTGCCAAGAATCTTGGTGGTTATACGTGCTGTGAGCTCTGTAGTAATAAACTAAGATTTTTACTGCAGCACACGCAGCAAAGCCTTTCCCGGAGTAGGGCTGCCAGCCTAATCCTGGAGAGCCACAGGCTGTAACCTGCAGTTCGGAGCTTGGCTGGTCCTGCTCCAGAGGGCCTCAGAAGGCTGGAGTAACCCTTTGCCCATGGTGGTTGGGGAGCTGCTCCTACCAGTTAACTAGGACCAGAAAGCCTCAACCTCAATGGGTGAGACTTACGGGTTAACTTTTGACACTTCTACCTTAAACCACCTTTTTTGTAAACTGTACAGTGTGTGAGAGCACTTACAAGAAAACTGGGTTTATTTAAGAGTGAAGAAAGAACTATCTAGAAAAAAGAGAAGCATAGAAGCAAATGGTTATAATATCAAACAAAATAATACAATTTTTTACCTCTATGCTTACCTTTCTTATCTAATAAAGTATGTTTTTGATCCCCGCACCTAAGTTTAGTCTGTTGTAGACCTGGCTGGCTTGACAGCAGCCAAAATCCAATTTTTCTTGAAAGGATGTACCTCTGAACTGTCCCCTCCAGTGAAAGAATGAAGAGGATCTTTCTTGTTCCTCTGTTAACATTGAAATAATCATTAGAGTTTGCCCTACGTATGAATGGAAACCACCGTTATAGCTAGGGCTGTGACTGGTTAAGAGAGAGGGTCTGAATGGGGTGGAGAAATGCTCCAACAACAGGGGGCCTGCTGCAGGTAAGAGCTGCTCCGATCTGCTAGCTGGAGTAGCTCCTGTTTATAGGAGCCCGGCCTGGCCACCTCCAGCTGCAGGTAGGGGCTCAGACTAGTCAGCTGGAGCAGCCCTTGTCTGCAGCAGGGGGCACTGCTTCAGCCCAGTGCGGCTGGAGTACCCCACTCCCAGCCTCCATTCAGAGCAGCAGACTTTGACTCCCTCAGAGAACTGAAGGGCAGGATTCCCTGGGATGCTAACATCAAGGGGAAAGGCCCAGGAGAGTTGGCTATATTTTAAAGAAGCCTTATTGAAGGCACCGTAACAAGCCATACTGATATGCAGTGAGAAGAGCACATATGGTAGGCGACCAGATTGGCTTACCAGGGAAATTCTTGGCAACCTTAAACACAAAAAAAGAAGCTTACAAGAAGTAGAAACTTGGATAGATGGCCAGGAAGGAGTATAAATATATTGCTCAAGAATGCAGAAGCAATCAGGAAGGTGACAGTGCAATTGGAATTGCATCTAGCAAGTATGGGAAGGAGGTGGACAGCCCTCGGTGGAGAAAGACAGGTTAAGAACTATTTAGAAAAGCTTGACACACACAGATCCATGGGTCCAGATTTAATGCATCCAAGGGCACTGGGGGAGTAAGCAAATATCATTGCACAGACTTTGGCCATTATCTTCGAAAATTCGTGGAGATCTGGAAAGGTCCTGGGCGATTGGAAAAAGGCAAATGTAGTGCCTGTCTTTAAAAAGGGGAAGGACAATCCAGGAAACTATAGACCGGTCAGCCACCCCTCTGTCCCCAGAAAAATCATGGAGGGGATCCTCAAGGAATCCATTTTGAGGCACTTGGAAGGGGGGAAAGTGATCAGGAATAGTCAATATGGATTCACCAAGGACAAGTCATGTCTGACCAATCTGATGAGCTCCTATGATCAGGTAACTGGCTCTGTCGACATGGGGAAGTCAAAGTGGATGTGATATACCTTGACTTTAGCAGAGCTTTTGATACAGTCTCTCACAGTGTTCTTGCCAGCAAGTTAAGGAAGTATGGATTGGATAAATGGACTGTTGTAAGATGATAGAAAACTGGCTAGATTGTTGGGCCCAATGGGTAGTGATCAACAGCTCAATGTCTGGCTGGCAGTCGGTTGCAAGTGGAGTGTCCTGATGATCAGTTCTAGGGCCAATTTTGTTCACTATCTTTATTTGTTACCTAGGTGAGGGGATGGATAGCACTCTCAGCAAGTTTGCGGATGACACTAAGCTAGGGGAAGAGGTACATACGTTGGAAGGTGGGGAAAGAGTCCAGAGAGACCTAGAAAAATTGGAGGATTGGGTCAAAAGAAATCTGATGAGGTTCAACAAGGACAAGTGCAGAGTCCTGCACTTGGGATAGAATACTCCTAAGCACTGTTACAGGTTGATGACAGAGTGGATAAGCAGCAGTTTGGCAGAAAAGGACTGGGATAACAGTGGATGAGAAGCTGGATATGAGTCAACAGCGTGCCCTTGTAGCCAAGAAGGCTAATGGCATATTAGGGTGCATTAGAAGGAGCAATTTCCAACAAATCTAGAGGAGAAGTTATTTCCTTTTATTCAGCTCTGGTGAGGCCACATCTGCAGTTTTGCGGCCAGTTCTGAGCCCCCCACTATAGAAAGGATGTGGATGCACTGGAGAGGTTCAGTGGAGGACAACCAAAATGATTAGGGGGCTGGAGCACATGACCTACGAGGAGAGGCTGAGGGATTTGGGCTTAATAGTCTGCAGGAGAGAAGAGTGATAGGAGCCTTGGAACCTCTCTTCAGGAAGTTGAAAGAGGATGAAGAGAGCCTGTTCTCAGTGGTGATGGATGGCAGAACAAGGAGCAGTGGTCTTAAGTTACAGTTGGGAAGGTCTATGTTGGATATTAGGAAAAACTATTTCAGCAGGGTGGTGAAGCACTGGAATGGTTTATCTAGGAAAGCGGTGAAATCTCCATCCCTAGAGGTTTTTAAGTTCTGGCTTGAGAAAGCCCTGGCTGGGATGATTTAGTTGGGGTTGGTCCTGCTTTGGGCACGAGGTTGGACTCGATGACCCCCTGAGGTCTCTTCCAGCCCTAGGATTCTAAAGGCTCATCTAGACTACGCAGAACAGTCGAAAGAGGATATGCAAATTCCGTGGGAATTTGCATATCTTCTTCCTATAGCACTTTCGAAAGCAAAAGTAGTTTAGATGCGGATTTTTCTGCGAACCCCCCTTTTTGTCGAAAAGCCGCGTAAACCTCATTTGTTGAGGAAGAGCGGCTTTTCAACAAGGGGGGGATCGCAAAAAAAAGCTGCATCTAAACTACTTTCACTTTCAAAAGCTCTGCTTTCGAAAGTGTGATTGGGAAAAAGATCTTTAGACTGTTCCGCATAGTCTAGATGAGCCCTATGAGTCTGTTTAACCAGTTAACTAATTAAACAAGATTTTACATTCATAGCTGTAGCATTCCTTTCTTTTTTAATCTTTGAGTTTTTAAGCATTTGTGTTGTCTCTGTGTTTTTTTTTAATAGTATTAGAACTCTCTCCTGCCTGAATGGGTCATCATTGATGCATATTAACCTCTGTTCAATTTTTAACCCAGGTCAATAAAACATCTGTCCAATATAGCCAGGTTATCCCTTAAATGTTACTTGTAAATACATCTCACAGTGATTGAGTCTTGACAAGTTATGAGCCTTCTGTAGTTTCCTTACATATTACTTTTCATGAATAAATATCTTGTAAGATGTGTTTGGTGTGGTGAGTCTGTCTGAGTTGAGAGCAGTTTGCAGACAGCAAAGTGAAGCCCTTTGTCTGGGAGTTGCCATGTCATTGAGAACTTTAAAAAATTCCAGATACTTGCCACTAGTATGGTTTAAGGGCAGTGCCTTGAGATTCCCTGTCAACCCAGCACTCCCAGCTACAGGAAAAGAAGAGCTTTGTATCAGTTTTGTGTCTGGTCTGTATACGGGGAATTGGTTGCTTTGCGTTAGTCTGATTTCATAATTGTTATTTGTCATAACTGATGCAAGTCTAATAGCGGAGGGTGGGGGACAGAATGCCAGAGCTGCTTGGGCACTGCAAAGGGCTGATTATCACTGCCTCTCTCCTGATGGCAATGAGGTGGGTCATAGGAAAGGAAGCCTCCTCTGCTGCTCCACTCTCAACTTTTGTTTGTTTGTTCTGTTCTGTGAATAGTTACACTTGCTATGCCTGCTGCTGCTGCTAATGGCTCCTCCAAGTCTCTGTAGGAATTTGAAATTGTCATGATTCTTGACAATTTCAATGCTGCTCACAGGATCTTGAACAGCAGTAGGGGAAATGACTAGAGCCTTGTTAATTTCACACTGATGTTGTCTGGGGAAACCTTTAGTACCAGCAGATACCCTGGAGCTGTCTTTTTGCAGACTCAAGAAGATAACACTGCTTTGGTTGTTATTTAGTTAAATTTGGAAGAATATTTTGGCAACAAGAAGTTTTGGAAAAGTATTTTTCAAATCTTGAGTTCTAAATATTCCCCTCTCCCTTGCACATGTTCTAGAAAAAAATTTCTCTGACCATTGGAATGGCAAAGGAGTAGCTTTTTAAGCCTTGGACAAAAGGATATCACCAACTAGAGTGCTGTCATCAGTCCTGAGGGGGAAGTAAAGTTTTGGTTTGTCACATAGACTTTTTTGGTTTTGGTGTCAATCAGAATGATACTCTCCCATTGAAGGCTTATATTCTGGTTCATTGTGACCTTTATTTAGTGGAGCATAACTGAGTAGTTTTTTCCTTCTCGTAATAACCTGTTCCAGATTAGCCAGAAATGTTGCTATAGGATAGTAAACCATACCTTCTGTTCTCTGGCTACTAAGCTTGCTGCTTGGGCAGTGCTCTCTACATGCCAGGGATGCAAGGAACACTCCCTGATAAAATATACATTGAAGTCAATAGAAAGACTGCCATCAAGTTCAGTGGCCAACTTCATTGTATCAGATCCTAAAATTTTACTGAGAAACCAGTAGCAAGAATTTTGTGCCTAGGCAATTAAAATAGACTGGAAAACATATTTGGTACAATGTATTTTTATCTATTTTGTAAAATAACATAATTTTATTAATATTACAGTCATTGCAATTTGTATTACTGTATACAGTATTACAACTATAATGCATAATTATTTTGTAATTTTATTTATTTAGAATCTCTAAATAATTTAAAACTCAAGGGAAGGGATTAGATTTAAAGATCAAACATGCAGAGACATTTTTATCTAAACCAAAATAGTACTGTAATTTACTTTTGTGTATATCACTTGTATTCTCAATAGCCAGGGAAGTTAATTCTGAAGTAAATAACCTATTGGTGAATTAAAGTATAGTATTGATAAAAGTCATTGTAGCATTATAGTGAACATTTAAATGGGGAAAAACACACTAAATGTATTGTCATTTATTTTATTGTTTTCATGATAAATAGTGTTTGGAAAAATGCCAGCCTTGCCTTATATAATTTCTCTCTCTCTCATTTTATTTTATTTTATTTTATTTTATTTTATTTTATTTTATTTTATTATTGTATTGTTTTTGTTTTAAGGGGTAGATGATTTAGAAAGAATAGAATTGCCAGGGGAAAAGGAGCAATTAGCATGTTCTAAATTTTTAAATAACCTTTAAAAAAAAATCAATGTACCTGTTCACCTAGTTTGGATGAAATAATGAGGCTAAATATTAGAAAGGTACAAGATGCCTTAGTGAGGTACATTTTAATTTTGAATGCTAAAATCAAAATGTAAAATATTCCATCTGTGTTAAATAAAATTATTAACCTCTGAGTAAATAGCATATTATAGCTTATGTTTCATCTAACTGAAGTCTATCCTGCTCAAAATATTTTTTATTTCTCCATGTGGGGAAAAAAATCTAGAAAAGGAATGCTTCCATTTTGTGTTCTGGTGATCTGTTCTATATAAAATCTCTGTAGTAAAATACTTACTTTCAATATCTAAAATATTGTTTAGTGCATAGTCTGTTTTACCTATCTTTTATCCTCTGTGCTAAATTTGTTTGTCTTGATATTAAGCTCTGTAAAATATCTTGTTCTCCAGACTTGCTTATGATTTTGATTATTTCAAATGAGATTGGAAGTGATCGTTAGTAAGATTGTTTCTATCTATGTAAAATCTTAACATTACTGCAAGTGGTGGAAGAGTAAGAGTTAACCATTGTACCACATGTTGGGAAAAGCAGTCCATTGGGGGTTAAATTGCAGAGTCTAATGGAATAATAACTGGTAGCACCATCTGCTGGCCTACTTCTGCAGAAGGAGTCAGTATTTTTAACGACATCTCTAATATTCATGCTGATGCATTTTGATGCTTTGTGCATTCATTTCTTTCTGTGCTTTGTTGGAATCTGGCTATCTGCTTACAGCTGTTGTTGAAATTCTGTTGTCTGGGGAGGATGACAGTCTTTGTCATACCTGAGTAGGATGAACAGTGGATGTATACTTCTCAAGGAAGAAATATGTTGATAAATCACAATGTGCATTTGTGGAGGGTTGTGCATATCTTGGCTGCAGCTTGCTAAATAGGCCATTTAGCAATCTTCTTTCAATGCTTTTCTCTTGAGCACTGCCTGGGGTGGTGAAAAAGCAGAGGGCAAGCCTTTGTCAGACACCAAAAATGTCTTCAGTGAAGAGGCCAAGAGGAAGGGTAAGTGAAAGCCTGAATGAGTGGGAGGAGGAGGGGTTCTTTGGGCTAAAAGGCTAATGGGATTGAATAACCTTCCTTATTACTGGCTGCTGCTGCAGGAGTCGTGCTGCATCGCCATCTTGAGCTTGTTGCTGTTTTCTCCGTCTTGGTTATTTGTTATAGCCTGTAGGCCTTAAGGTGGCATTTTAGTGAGAGATCCTAAACCCTGTTTCCTTCTCAGTGCTGCAGCACTGCTATTAAGCCTTTGATGAGGCACGTATAGAAAATTTATTCAGTGAAGCGCAGTGGATTTAGCCTGAGAATGTGTTTGGAAATTCCTGGTGGCTTTTCCCCATGCTGTAGTGAGAGGCACATTTACGGGTGAGAACATAACAGAACTGTTATCTGCTATTTTTTGTCTGTTTGAATAGGAAATTCCTTCCATTCCTTAAGGTTAAGTAGCATACCTTCTCGTTGATTTCAAATAGACTGCTAATTTTAATGTAGAATTCCTAGTTCTAGCATAAATGATTCCGTATAGATATAACTGTAACAAAGAAAAAAGCAAAAGTTAACTCCTTCAAGTAAGTCTAACACCATGTAATTTTAAATAAATTAAACATGTTTCCTAGCCACTTTACTGATGCAGAAAAGTGCATTTATTTATGTATTTATTTGTTCTTTTTGAAAGCCTTGATTTATTCATGTATCTGTTCTTGTAGTACAACAGTGCTGCTGATTTTATATTTAATTATAGGATAATTATTCTAATTATATTCTAATTATACCATTTTCAGTGGTGTTTTGATGTTTATACCTTTTATTAGTTCCCTACTCTTTCAAGTTTTGTGAAACATATAGCTAGGGGAAATATCATCCAAATCCATTATCGGAGGATAAGAATTGGTGCATCTAGTGACGGAGGTGGTAAATAGGCTGTGAGAACTTTTGAAAATCTGTTTCTCATTGATTTTCTGTATGTAGAACCAGTTTAAATGTAACAATGTGGTGTACTTTATATTGTAATCCATGCCATAGTAGAGTAAAATAATAATTTCCTTTGTTTTTGCATTTGTATATGTTCTCATTCTGTCAAATGCCATGAACTATATTTTCACATTTATTAAGATATTTATTTTCTTAACACATTTTTGTTCTTACAGCCTCCCTCCTCCAAGAAGACTGATGTTTCAGGGACATATACTAAACTGCAGAATACCCAGGTGAGGGGGATGTCTGAAAAGAAACAGAAGAAAAAAGTAGAATCGGAAAGTAAGCAGGAGAAGGCTAATCGCATAATATCAGAGGCAATTGCAAAAGCAAAAGAGAGAGGGGAGAGAAACATTCCAAGAGTAATGAGCCCTGAAAACTTCCCCAGTGTTTCAGCTGAAGGAAAAGAGGAAAAAAAAGGTAGAAAAATTAAATCGAAACCAAAGGACAAGGAGAGCAAAAAACCGAAAACTGGTTCCTCATCCAAAATTAAAGACAAAACAAAAATTGGGTAAGTAGGCTAAAATTGCCTTTTAACTCTCTTCAGATTGCAAACATTTGATTGAAATAGAAACTGCTTATTAATCCATGATATTCCTGCTCTAAATATCTTAAACTCATCTGATTTGTTTACGAAGTAGACTTTTGGTTTGAGTTTTTAAATTTTATTTGATATAAATATTATTTTGTTAGGCTTACTGTTTCTTTTGATTTAACAGCTGTGATATTATATAGAAAGAAACTGGACATCTAATTAGAATATAAGCAAACAAACAATAGTGCAGATGCCTAGAAAATTGAGGTGTTGACAAGAAGGGGCCAAAACATAACAGAGAACTTTTTGATTTTTTTTAAATTACTGTATATCTATGCAAATTAATTCTGTGACCCCTTGAAATTTTGCAACCTTAGCAGGGTCAACATGGGTCAGGACTTGGATGGGAAAACTCCATAGGACACTTAATGTGTTGTAGAAAGTGCTGCTAGGAATTCGGTAGGTGGCAGTCCTCCCTCTGATTTACTGTTGACCCAGTTCTCCAATGTGGGCTTAAAAGATAATGTATAATTTGAGGTATTAACTTTTAAACAAAGCTTAAAACAGAAGTGGTGACCACTTGTGTTTGTGTGGTTTTTTTTAAATATGCTCTTTTTTTGGTGAAAACACGGATATTAAATTAATGTCTTTATCTGTGCTTGAATTTTGGTATTATATACTCAGATATGGAAATATCCTTTTTAGGTCATGCAGTTAATCTCCCTGAAAATGTAAAGTTAATCCCTGTTGTATGTTTTCTAGAGTTTTCTGTGATCTTGTTCTTAAATGGTCCAAGTGTTCCATTTATTTTGGGAGGCTATTCCACATCATCATGAATAATGTTCTGATGATAAATGAATGACACACATGATCTGGAGATTGGGGTAAATGGTAAGGTACCAAAATTTGCAGATAATACTAAACTGCTCAAGATAGTTAAGACCAAAGCAGACTGTGAAGAGCTTCAAAAGTATCTCACAAAACTAGGTGACTAGGCAACAAAATGGCAGATAAATTTTAATGTTGATAAATGCAAATTAATACATATTGGAAAACGTAACCCCAACTATACATTAGGGATGTAAAATTTTGATTATTTCGCTAATCGAACAGTCGATAAGGGCACTTCTGCCTTTGGAGTGTAGCAACACCCCAGGGCTGTTGCTATACTTCAAAGGCGAAAGCGCTGCGGGGAGCACAGGGCCAGTGAGGGACTCAAGCCAGTGGCTTCCTGCTCCCTGCAGCGTTTCAAAGCGGCAGCGCCACTTGTAACCCGGGGGCAGCTGGGGATGCCCTCTCCACCCCCGCTGGGCCACAAGGTGAGGGAATTGACTAGTTGACTAGCCTGACTATCTGATGCATCATTTGCTTATCAGATAGTGAACTAGTTGACTAGTCGTTCACATCTCTACTATGTGTATAAAATGATCGGGACTAAATTAGGTATTGCCACGCGAGAGAGATCTTAGAGTATTATGGATAATTCTCTGAAAACATCCAAGCAATGTTCAACAGCAGTCAAGAAAAGCAAACAGAATGTTAGGAATCATTTAAAAGGGATACAGGGAATATTTTATTGCCTCTATATAAATCCGTGGTACATATAATCTTGAATGATCAGTACAGATGTGGTTGCCTCATCTCAAAAACGATATCTTGGCATTGAAGAAAGTTCAGAAGACAAAAATGATTAGGGGTTTGGAATTGCCATATGAGGAGAGACTAATAAGACTCTGACTTTTCATTTTAGAAGAGAGGAGTCTAAGGAGGGATTTGATAACGGTCTATTAAATTATGACCAGTGTGGAGAAAGTAAATAAGGAAAAGTTATTTACTTGCTCCCATAACACAAGAACTGAGGGTCACCAAATGAAATTAAAGGTAGCAGATTTAAAACAAATAAAAGGAAGTATTTCTTTACACAATGCACGGTCAACCTAAGGAACTCCTTGCCAGAGGATGTTGTGAAGACCAGGACTTTTAACGGGATTCAAAAAAGCACTTGATAAATTCATGGAGGACAGGTCCATCAATGGCTGTTAGCTAGGATGGGTAGGGGTGGTATCCCTGCCTCTCTTTTCCAGAGGCTAAGAATGGGCAGCAAAGGAGGGATCACTTGATGATTCCCTGTTACGTTCATTCCCTCTGGGGCACCTGGCATGGGCCACTGTCAAAAGACAGGATACTGAGCTACATGGGCCCAGTATGGCCATTCTTAGGTTTTTAAACTTTTCCTCATTTTTTTTTCCAACCTAACTTTTTTTGGCCTTAATCTCTTCTCCAGATTTCTTGATGAACTGCACTGAATAATTCCCTTGCTTTTTGCTGCCCACTATTACCTCTATCTCTTTTGGCATTGCTTCTCAGGTTTCTCCCATCTGTTTAATAACTTGTGTTGAATCATTTTTTTTCAAGCTGTATGAACTCTGAGCTTCCCAAGTTGAATCACATTCTGTTCTGTTTTGCTCTTATTTCTAATCTCTTTGTAATTTTTTGTAGGTTTTTTACACCAGTATTAGCCACTTCTTTTAGTTTAATATTATCTGTGAATGTCATTAGTATGCTGTTTACGACCCCTTTTGGGTCATTAATTAATGTATTTAATAAGACCTTATCTAAAATGAATCTCTGTGGTGTACCCAGGGCTGGCCCAAGCCCTTTTGGCACATGCGTGGGCCTGGCCTTGGGGCGCGGGCCCGCCCCGGGGCGCATGGTGCATGCGCTGCCCAGCCTGGCCCGGCCAGCGCTGCTGGTGTGCGCGCCGGGCAGTGCAGGGCCCCGCAGCCGTGGGGGGAAGGGCACTGTTGGCCGGCGCCGCAAGGCCGGTGCTGCAGGAGCCGGGCGCACAGCTCCTGATGGCAGCTGTAAGGGACGCCACGTGCCCCTTACAGCTGCCATCAGGCGCTACTCATCGGTTGGCGCCCCGGGCAGCTGCCCGGCTCGCCCATGCCTCCGTCCGGCCCTGGGTGTACCGTACTAGGCTTCTCCCATTCTTATAACTGTATAAAAATGAATAAATAAATGTTAATTACTCTTTTGTTTAGTTTTTGAGTCTGTTTTCAGTTCACATAATGATCCGTCCATGCCAGTATGGATTGATTTGAAGCAAAGATTTCATGATGGTATCAAATGATTTACTAAAATGCAAATATGCAGTAGTGAAGTACAGGTTGGCACCCTTGGGACCTGACTGGTCCTAAACCAGCTGGACCAGGGAAGGTCAATGCTGGCCCCTCTGCTGCCACTGGCTCAAGGGCTCCGCTTTGGCAACAGCAGAGGCACCAGCATTGATCTGGTGAGGACTGGTGGAGGATGGGAGGGGGCTTGGAGGAAGAGGCAGGGTGGATGCGGAGCCCCAGGAGTGCAGCCCTGCGGGATCACATGGAGTCCCATGGCAGCTGGGCTGCACTTCTGGCTCCTGCTGCCAGGCTCTGCAACTCCCCTGCCTCTTTCTTTTAGGCTGCTCCGTCCCCGCTCTTCTCCCTCACTCCCTGAGCTTACACGCCACAAATGAGTAATTGTCTGCACCCCCAGAAGCTCAGGGTGAGCAGGGGAGGAGTTGCTGGGCACTGGGTCCAGCTCTTCCCTGTGAGTGAACCTGCCTTGGATTTAGAATTTAAAAATGCAAAAACAACTTGTCTTAGTGGGCTTTACAGTTTGGAAACTTTCTCTTTACCATTAGTAAGGCTGTTAGCCTCAGCGTGTTTATTAATTGCAGCCTTGTTTACTTTGTGGAGGTAGTTAGTTTCATATATTAACTTGTTGTGTAGTGTTATTGTGTACTGTTGTACCCCAGAGATGGCTGCATTTTATTGGCAGAGCACTTTGATCCTTCTGGGTGAAATGAATTGGAAACTTTTTAATTGTATGTTGTATGAAGAAGACTAACAATATGAACAAAGTAAAAACATTTAAAATTAAAACTGAAACGCTACCCATGGTTTAAAATTTCAGGCTTAATAATGCATAGTCTAATTTTGAAATTAGGAACTAGTGAATTAAACTTATAATTACACTGCTTTTCTGCATTAAATGTGTATTGAGCAGGGAAATAAGAATGTGCAGAACTTCTCAGAATGTCATGCCTGCTTTTTACATATAAGAACCACAAAGCTGTGGCAGTGAAGTGTCATCAGGATGCATAAAATGCATCTACAACTACTGTGCATTAATTAGATCCCAATCCTGTGAATACTGCCACACATGCTTAACTTCAAACTCATGGGTAGTCCTGTTCATTTGAGTGAGACTTTGAATATGTTTATATTAAGCATAAGTAGGTTTGCAGGATTAGGAGCATAAATTAGTATTTTTTTCACTCCCTATCTACTCAGAAATTTATATAAACATTTTCTGCCACAAATTTTTTCCTAAAAATGCACTATCATACAGAGACCATACCAGAAAATTTTTAGCCCAAATATTGATGTTTTGGTAATCTGTGAAAAATTGAAAATACTGCTAGAAAGAAAATTCTTGAGATTGCTGCTGCTTTCATTTTAGTGTGTGTGTGTACACATGTGTGCATAGATAAATGTGACACAAAATTCTGATGTTTCTAGTGATTACTGTGCACGCAGAAAGCCATGGCTACACTGGCCAATGTGAAGTGCTGGCAGCTACAGTGCTGCTCACGGAGAGCAGCAGCAAAAACGCTATTTGGTGTTCATGCTGTCAGCCACCTGTGCATTAGCATGACCACTCTTGAGGCACTTGCATTCCATTTCGGAGTGATGCATATGGGCAGTTGTCACTGAGCACCACCATAAATATGTTTGCAGGATTCTGTCCTGGGGGGACACCTGGGTGTTGCTGCAGCAGCGGAGGTGGAGGGCAGAGAAGAGAACTGGATTAAGTTCCCCAGCACTGCACCTAACGTATGCCTCCAGTTGTGCGTGCCTTCTTCTGTGTGTGCTGCCTGAGGCAGGAGACCTGAATTCCTGCAAAGAGAGAGGCAGAGGTTTGTGGGGAGATGTGAGGCATCCTGGGTCCTGTCCCAATGCTCTGTGGTGCATCGCTTTGCATCCCAGCAACCCCTGCACTTCCATCTGCATTTGGAGCCACCTTTCAATGGCTTCTGTGCTGCTCACTTTGCTTCCTTGGTGTGCAGGAATGGATTCCCAGCTGTTGGTGAAAATGCTGATAGATCTCACTTTTGAACCTGTCTTCTGACTTTTCACACCAAGTCTCACTGTGATAAAAGAGGCTATACCACCCCACTAGATGTAAGGAGAGTCCTGGCCTTTTACCTGAACACAACAAAGGCTTTTAGGACATCTGCTAAACTTTTCTTTTCAGTATCTGCAGAGTCTCTCCAAATGGGTCTCAAAGAGTATTAAACAGTGTTATCAGATTTGCAACATGACACCTCAAGCTGGCATTTGCACTCCCTCCAAAAGATTGGTCTCCTTTTCTGTTGCCTTCTTCAAAAAGTCCCTATTTCAGGAATCTGTAGAGCAGCAACCTGGGTGTCAGTCCATAAGTTGGCAGATCATTATGCAATTACTGGGGTCTCTGTCTCTGATGCCATCTTTGGCTCCACAGTATTGTCACCCATAATGAACTATGATGCGGTTGGGGAAGAGGACGCCCAGTGTGGGGTGAATGCGCCTGTCTCCCTTACGTGACATGCATTAGGGATGTCAATGTGTAGTTGACTACACAATTAACCAATAAGCTTTGGCTGTATCAGAAGTAGCAAGTCGGGGAGCAAAATGGGAGCCGATGCCCTCCTCACACCTGTGCTGCTGCCTCTGAGAGGCAGCAGTAAAGAGGGTGAGGGGGGGCACGAGGGAGCCATTACATGCGGGAAGCTGGCTTTTAAGCCAGCTCCCTGCGCATATTGGCTCACAGAGAGCCTCTTGCTCTCCCACACAGCTGCCTCTCTCTCAGCATGGGGAACAGGAGAGGCGAGAACTGATACATGGAGCCTCCTCTCTCTCCTCCTGCCTCCCACAGAGCGTGCCCCCTGCCCTCCTCACCCTCCTTCCACTATAGGTGGAAGGAGTGTGATTTTTCTCAGCCCTCAGTGTGGGGTTAACCCTCCCTTGCCCAGTGTGGGATGAATGTGCCTTGTCACACTGACTTGGCTCCGAAGTCCCAGCCATCTAGTGGAGGTACTCCTTGGGAGTCACCTACACTGGGACATTATTTGTAGAAGTAACAGTGACAGTGTTCTTTGAGACGTGTTTCCCTATGGGAGTTCTACAACCTGTCCTCGTCCCTCTGTTTCAGAATTCTTGTCAAGGACTCTGTGCTAGAGAAGGCGGGGGGTGGGAGGGAGAAAGGTGTTATCCCATGTGTACTAAACAGCCCCTGCTGCCAAAGTTCTCTCGCAACAATGCAGGGATACAAGCACACCTACAGTGGAGCACCCATAACGTCTTGAGAAGTCAGTGTTATGGCAGAAAGCAATTAATTTGTTTTCCTTCTCTCACTTGTATTTTTCAGAAAAATGTTGGCAGCTCTCCAAAATAACACAAACATTTCAAGGCTGGGATTCTGCTGTGACTGCAGCAGAAGCACATTCTGTACTGGGGGGGACACCTGGGAGTTGCTGCAGCAGGGGAGGTGGAGGGCAGAGAAGAGAACTGGATTAGGTTACCCAGCCCTGCACCTAACGGATGCCTCCAGTTGTGCGTGCCTTCTTCTGTGTGTGCTGCCTGAGGCAGGAGACCTGAACTCCTGCAAAGAGAGAGGCAGCCCTTCAGTGGGCCTCCCTGTCCACTCCCTCTTAGATGCTGCATATTGTCCTCATAGCAGTTTCTCCTCAGTGATAACTTTCTGCCCATTAATTTCTAATACTTGAAATGATAGCATTGTATTAGGGATGTAAAATCCCATTTAATGAATCAGTCAATCAATCAGTTAACTGATTAAATGGAGGTGGGCAGGGGGGTGGGAGGGTGGAGCTGTTTCAGCTCAGCCAGGCTAGAGCAGCCTCTCAGTCAACCTGCCAGACCAAGGCTGGAGCTAGGAATGTGAATGGATAACCAGGATAACTAGGAATGGTTACTGGCAAGCATCACCCTAACCATGTACTGGTTAACTAGTACTTGGGAGCAGCTTGCAGCCCACTGGGGTCAGGAGCCAGCCCCAGCTGCAAGCAAGAGGGCTGGGGAAATTTTCTGGCTCCTCTGGGGGAGCTGGCTCCTGACCCCTGTGACCAGGGCAGGCCATGGATAGAGGAGCCACTTCCGGTTGCCAGTTGATCAGTACCCAGTAAGCATCACCCGGTGAGAGTGATGCTTACCGGATATCTGGCAAACCAGTTACCCATTAACATCCCTACCTTGCATGATACAGTGATGAAGATTTAACGGTCAAGCCTACCGATGATTGATGATGAGGGATTGTTACATGTAATAGTTTTGTACATTTGCACGGGAAGCTGCAAATAAGGATTTTCCTAATTTTCAGATGTTTAATTTTGCAAACAAAATTGCATTATTTTAACACATTTTATAATATGTAATATACAATGAAACGCACAAAATAAAAAGAGTGATATGAGAGAGAAAAATGTTTGGCAAAGAACTTTATGTAGCAGTTTTAAACACAGGGAATTTGTAAGTAAATCGTAATTCCCCACATTATATGGGTTCATAATGGAAAATCCTGCAAGATTGCTTGCCAGCAGTAGATTAATTGTTAACATTATCATAGCAAAAATTCTATCTAGCATAGAACTAATAAAATGACTATTCTTAAAATATTTTCCTAGAGTTATGAGACCAAAATTATTTTCTAATGTAATTTAAATATTCATTAGTTGAAAAGTGTGCCTGGAGAGTGCATAATAATCTTATGCCAATAATATTATCTATTTGTAAGTTTATTTTAATCTTCTAAAAAATTAAATCCTATAATTAAGGCTAACATTTAGTTATAGGTATTTTTACTAAAAGTCATGGGCAGGTCACAGGCAGTAAACAAACTTGCCTGTGACCTGTGAATGACTTTTACTACTTGTGTCTGACTAAAACTTGGAGAAGGAGGGGGAAGCTTGTGGGGACAGCACTGGAGGTGCTGTAGGTACTGGTGGGGTTGGTGCAAGCTCTCTCCCTAGCTCCTGGAAAGCAGTGACCCTAGATGCTGGAAAGTGGTGACCTCAGCTCCTAGCTGTACATGCTTGCTCTATTTTGACCAAGCCCTAATTCTGCAGGCCACTGGGAGCTGTGCAGGTGGTGGCAGCATGTGGAGCTATGACCAGAGCCCCCCAGGTAAGCACTGGCCCAAACTGCAACCCCCAGCCTCGAGGTTCCTCCCAAAATCCTGCTACTGGTAGGAGGTTGTGAGGAGCTGCTCAGGAAGTTCACAGGCCAGGCATATCAGCGGCTGTAGAGGTCGCAGAAAGTCATGGATTCCATTACCTCCATGAGAAACATGGAGCCTTACCTATAATTAATAAAATCATGCTTTAAAAGTTTACCAAAGCAACATAGACACACACAAAAATAAGGAGAGTTTGTTAGCAAAACATACAAATTACAAAATTCATATTCTATTAAAGCCGGTTCAAACTCGTAAGATCTTCATGGCCGGGTTTCTGTCTTCCTGTATTTGTATACAAGTTTGAGTACTTTATGGGCATTAATGCAATATAAACAGAAGGATGGGATTTGCAGAGTGGCCCACAGTAGTTAGAGGAAAGTCTAGTGATAGCTGGGCACCTAACGCCTATAAGCCCCTTCTGAAAATTGCAACTAAATAATAATGATAATAAGTGTAACAGGACTCTCACTATATTAAGGACTGTGCTATTACATGACATGGTTAGAAGAGTAGGTGCCTAGTTTGGAAAGAAAAGCCTGAAATAAAAAAATTTCTTATAGGAATATTTTCCTAATACATCATGATCTTCCCTGAAATTGGGAGAGAAAATTGATTTTCTCACTGGGATTTCAAATTTCATTATTCTGGGAGGAAACTTGGAAGACAAAAGAAATAAACTTTTTTTTTTTTGAATGGGGATGTACTGCAGACTACTCCTCAGACAAATACATATAAATAAATACAAATACAATTGACATCTTAACGTCAATAAAGGCAAACAGCAGCGGCAGGAACTGTCAAGGTCACATGTATTTAAGAAGCTGGTATTGTGTTTTTTAAAAAGCAATTCTAATTCTTCGAGTGATTGTTCATGTTCATTCCACATAGGTGCACGCACACTGCATATGCACATTGTTGGAACTGTTTCCCTTAGCAGTACCCATTGGGCCAGCAGGAGGAGCCCCTGGAGTGGCGCCACTATATCTGCTAATATATTACCCTTGCTGGCCCCCCCCCCCCTCCCCGCAGTTCCTTCTTACCGCTTCTGACAGTCCTTGGAATGTGCTTTGGTCTGCAAGTGCCTCTGCAGTTGTCACCTGTTGTTTCATAGTTAGTGTGTTTACAAGTTTCATTGTCGTTACCTGGTTCTGAATAGTTGTAAATAGTTGTTAAGTGTTAGCACTTAGCTGGTAGTTACTTCCACACAGAGCTTGCTTTGCGTTCCAGGTGTATGCGGTGGGGCATGCCTGGACCCCAGGCTTCAAGCCCTGTCTGAAGTGCCAGAAGCCTATGCCATGTGGGGAACTCCACGAAACCTGCTTCAAGTGCCTCAGAGAAGCCCATCTGTCCAAAAGTCGTTCAAAGGCTTGTCGTGCACCGAGAGAGAGAGTCTCATTTGAAGATCATCCTATGGAAGCGGCTCTTTGCCTGATTCCAGCATCAGACCTAGCATCAGTGACCCAGAGCACACCAGCTTCAGTGCGTGAGGCACCTAGCTACTCTCACACCTCTCCAGTGCCACCAAGGCCTTGGCATCAGTCATAGTCTCCAGTGCCTCAGAGACGGAGACGTAGCCAAGACAGATCTCTGTTGAGGATTGTGTCATCAGTGGGCCCTCAGGCAGGGCACTGGCAGGATTGGCACCTGGACCATCACAGTCAGATTGGAACCACTCCAGCCTACATCAGGGCTCAAGACCCGTGGAGGACCTCCTGGAGCCCTCGACACCTGACACCTTTGAGGCTACGAGGGACCTCCTCCCTGCTGCTGGGATTTGGCCTGGCTAAGGAGTGGTATACCAGGTGGCCCCAAAGCACCGAGTGCCCCGGCATTGGATGAGATAAGTCATCATTGTGCAATTTCGGTACCATTGACCATGATGCCAGCACCGGTCCCTGCACCGTCTTTGGTGGCAGCAACAGCACCAGCACAGAACATTCGCGCGAAACCAGCCCCTGTGTTGGGTCCCTCCACAACTACAACTTTGGCATTGGCAGTCTGACATTGCTGCCTGTTATGCCACCGCCTCCTTTCTGACACCGAGGAAAGCCAGAGTCTATGGCCCAGCACACCCCTGGATGTAGGTCGCTGGTTGAGACAGCTACAGCACCGCCCTGGTCAACCTCTGAATATTCTACCAACTTGGAGGTGGAGTCCATCATGTCATCGCGGGACTCCTGGTCAAGGTTGTGGCACAGATCCTATTCCCAGCACTGGATTGCATCAGTGCAGTTGGAGTGACAGCAACAACCCTTGCCTCTGCAGCTGACTCCTGTACAGCCAGTGCAGAGGTCCTGCCCACCCCAATGGCAATCCTTTCGTCAGTGGCCCTTGTGGAACCCCTGGATCACCAGAGCCAAGGCATGGCTAGACCAGAGTCTGTTTACTCTGGGCCCAGGGTTCCTCCCTCGGTGACCCCCTGGGCGAGCCTGGCCTAGGCCTTTGGTGGAGAGAGGGCCACCCATGACTCAGCCTCCAAGGCTGACATCCTTGGTGGCTTCCCAAGCCCCCTCGCAGTCCCATAACCCAGTGGAGATGGGCCTTAGAAGGGGATCCAGGCTGAAAAGGTGTCGAATGTCTCGGACCCGACAGTTGACACTGGGCAATCTGATGCCCCTCAGAAAGACCATGAAAAAGATCACAAAGACCCTTTGGCAAACTCTGGCCTCTATCCCACCGACTGACAAGAAGGTTGAGCCAATGTTACTTCGTGCCACAAGAAGGGAATGTGCACATCTTCTCCTTTCCCCCACCGGGGTCCCTGGTTGTCCAAGTGGTTAACCAGTGGGAGAGGCAAGGGGCAGCTGGGTCTAATACCCAAGCGTAGGGAAGCCAGAATGGTGGATCTACTAGGCAGGAAGGCCTACCCCTCAGTGGGAGGAGGGGATCTGCAGCTTTGCATAGTGAATCAGTAGGTACTGCTGAGTCACTATGCCTACAATACATGGGCTGCAATGGACAAGTTCATTGAACTGGTCCCATGAGATTCCCACTCTGAGTATAAGTCCCTCTCTGAGGAGTTTTGAGGGTGTGCTGGAGGACAGCCTACCAGCCTTACCTCTCTAGTTCTTGGACCACCTATTCTCTTTCTGTTGTGCTTAGGAATCCATCACCTCAGACAGGTGGGTTCTAGAGATGGTAGTAAGGGGATATGCCATCCCCTTGCCTTCACCTCCACCCTCCTGCCCCATCCTCCTTCAGGAGCTCCTCTAACGAGCATCTCCTCTGGAAGGAGGTGCTGCAGCTTCTAAGGCTAAGAGTAGCCCAAGCCATCCCTCAGGAGTTCACAGGCAGGGGTTTTTACCCCAGGTATTTTCTAGTCCCCAAAGTAAAGGGGGGAGGGTTTCACCCTATCCTAGGCCTCAGCGACCTAAATGCCTTCATCACCAAAGCCAAGTTCAAGATGGTGATGCTGGTGTCAGTCAGTCCCTCCCTCAGCCTCAGAGACTGGTACGCTGCCCTTGATCTAAAGGATGCTTATTTTCACATCTCCATCGCCTCTTATCACAGGAGGTTCCTGTGTTTTACTATTGGCCAGGACCATTATCAGTTTACAGCCTTCCCTTTTGGCCTTTCCATGGTGCCTCAGTTTTTTACAAAATGCATGACTGTAATCCCACCATCCTGAGAAGTGCGGGGTCCAGGTTTTCCTATCTAGACGACTGGCTTATACAGGGCCCTTCTTTGGACCAAATGCTGGCATACATTGCTATGGTGCAGGACCTTTTCCTGTAACTAGGCCTGCCTACCCTGGTTGCCTCTCAGGTCATAGAGTTCATGGGTGCTCATTTGGACTCCACTTCAGCCATAGACTCTCTGCCCTGGCTATCAGGGAAGCTATCATGGTTATGTGGGTGTTTCCTATGATTATGGCCAGAAACTGAAACTCATGGCCACCTGCACGTATGTGATTCAGTACGCCAGACTCCGCATGCGCCTGCTGCTGTTGTAGCTGGCGCAAGCTCACAATCCTTCCCTCCATTCCTGGGATAGGGTGGTCACAGTTCCCCCGATGTCCTTTGATCCCTGGACTGATGGACCCAGGAGGAGATGGTTTGTACAGGAGTCCTGTTCTCCAGGCCTCTCCTAACCCTGCGGTTGGTGCTGGATGCTTCTGATACCAGATGGAGAGCCCACATCAGTAACATGCAGACTCAAGGTATGAAAATTCAGGAGGAGCTCTCCCTGAATATCACTGTCCAGGAATTGCAGGCGTCCACCTCACGTCAGGCCTTCTTTCTCCACCTCAGTTGCTGCTGCACCTCTGCTGGAAGGTGGTGTTCCTAGTGGCTATCACATCGGTCAGATGCATGTCAGAGTTAAGGGCCCTTACCTCAGACCTCCCTTTCATAGCCTTTTTCAAGAATAAGGTCAGGCTACGCCTCCACCCTGCGTTCCTGCTGAAGGTGATATCTGTTTCTTGTCTCTCAGGACATTTTTCTCCCGTTTTTTCTTTTACCCCAAACCCCATGCTTCCAGGCTTTACAAAGTCTATGTTAGGAGAGCATTGGCCTTTTATTTATACAGGCTGAAGCTATTTTATAACTCACAATTGTTTGTGGCAATTGTGGAAAGGCTCAAGGACCTCCACACCATGCATAACCTTCTGTTTCAGGGAGTGCTATAGTCTGGCTGGAGTTGCAGCCCTTCCTCTCACAGTCCACTCCATTAGGGCAAAGGCCTCTTCTAGGGCCTTTGTGGCTTAAGTCCCTATTCTGGACATCTGTAGGGTGTCACATGATCTTCAATTCGCAGCTTTGCCAACCATTGTGCCCTTGCTCACCGCACTAGGGAAGATGTGGCTCTTGGTTGGGCTGTCCTCCGCTCGGCTGAAGGTTAGAACTCTGACCCCACCTCCTGGGGTTTCTGCTTTGGAGTCACCTACATGGAATGGCCACAGGCAATCATTCAAAGAAGAAAAAATGGTTACTTACCTTTGTAACTATTGTTCTTCGAGAGGTATTATTCATGTCCATTCCAAATCCTGCCCAACTCCCCTTCTTTAGAGTAGTCCAGTAAGAAGGAACCGAGGACATGATGGGCCAACAGGAGTATATATTAGCCGACAAAAAGGCGCCACTCCAGGGGGCTCCCCTGCTAGCCCAATGGGTACTACTAAGGGAAATAGTTCAGACAGTGTGTGTAAGTAGCGCACGTGAACCTACATGGAATGTACATGAGCAACACATCTCAAAGAATAAGTTATGAAGGTAAGCTACCGTTTTGGGGTTTTTTTTAAACTTAAAAAACAACAAATAGTTTTGCAGCACCTTAGAGACTAACAAAACATGTAGATGATATCATGAGCTTTCGTGGATACAACCCACTTCTTCAGATGAGTGGAGTTATTAAAGGTCCAGTTTCTAAATAAATAGGGATGGGGGGAGAAGGGAAGAAAAAGGGAAAAGAAATAGTGTCCATGCTACATGAAATGAATAGAGAAGGTACTAATTGTTTTTAAATACCCATTGTTTGTTTTTTTATGTCATCAGGATGTGGAATGTAATGGCCATGCAGCCAGTGTCTTGATTCCTACCTGTGTGATAGGAATCAAACTTGTAAATAAAGTTAAGTTCTAAGGCTTCCATGCGGAGTTGGTTTGTGAAATTGTCCTGAAGCAATACAGTGACTTTGAGATCTATTAATGAGTGCCTGGGGAAGTTTAAATATTCCCCATCAGGTTTCTGTGTGTTGCCTTTTCAGATATTAGATTTGTGTCCATTAATTCTCGTAGAGACTGTCCCATTTGACGAATATCCATGGCAGAGGGGCATTGCTGGCATTTGATGGCCCAGATCACATTAGTGGATGTGCAGTTAAATGAGCCTCTGATGTGGTGGTTTATGTGGTTCGGTCCAGTGATAATGTCACTTGTATAGATGTGTGGACAAAGTTGACACTGGAGTTGATTGCAGGGGTGGGTTCCTAGATGAGTATGATGGAGGTGTGCTGTGTAGTTACCGGAAATAATTTGTTTGAGGTTAGGGGGTTGTCTGTAGGTGAGGATAGGCCTGTCCCCCAAATTTTTTTAGTCATTCCCCCCCCCCCCCAAAAAAATTATTTCAATATCAAATTATGTTGATTTGCAAATAAAAATAGTTTTTATCGAACTACTGGGGGGGGGGGGGGGGGGGGTGCAAATTCAGTGTGTCAAACTGAGTCTGATTTTCCTAATACTGGAGTGGCTCATAAAAAGTTCTGAATATCATATTCTGTCTAGAGATGTGAAAGAGTAACCAGTTAACTGGTTACCTGGTAAGTATCATCCTTAATGGTACCTGGGAGCAGCCTTATGGCGATCAGGAGGGAGGGAGGGAGGAAGCAGGAGCTGGCAGCCCCAAGGATGGAGCAGAAGCCCCCTGCCCCTGCGCTTGGGGCTGACAGCTCTTGACTGCTTTCCCCCCTCCCCCTACCCCAAACTCCAGTGTGCAGGAACCTACTTAATTGGTTAACCTTAGGTTTCATGGGTTAACTAACTGGGATTTTACATCCCTAATTTTGTCCTGAATGACTCCTGTGCAACGCCATGATGGTTGAGTTTCCTCAGGTGTTAACTGATTCGAATTTACTTATCATTTTCATAGGCAAAAAGAACTGAGCTCCAGGTCACAGTTTCTTCAGATTTGAGAGAAAATCTGTTTTTCTTGTTAAATTGTTAAACATAATTTGGAATGTCATTTGAGGCTTAATATAGTCCTTAAGATTTTGTAACTCCATCATAGTCATGCATTCATATATAAAGTTAAACTATGGAAAGCGTGTAAAGTCAAATGAAAAGCTCTTCAGTAATGATGTTATGAGGTCCAGGACAAGATCTGTGGATTAAGAAGGTCCTGCTGTGAGGGTGGGAGACTGGACTTGATGATCTCTCAAGGTCCTTTCCAGTTCTTTGCCTGTAGAATAGTGATAGAAATGTAGCCGTGTTAGTCTGGTCTAGCTGAAACAAAAAACAGGACTATGTAGCGCTTTAAAGACTAACAAGATGGTTTATTAGGTGATAGCTTTCGTGGGACAGACCCACTTCCTGAGATCAAATAGTGGAAGAAAATTGGTATATATGGTCATGCCAATTTTCTTCCCCTATTTGATCTGAGGAAGTGAGTCTGGCCCACGAAAGCTCATCACCTAATAAACCATCTTGTTAATCTTTAAAGTGCTACATAGTCCTGTTTTTTGTTCCTTCCAGTTCTGGTATTCTGTGATTCTATAAGAAGTTTAATTTCCCAAAAATTGTACATGTAATTTCAGAAAGTTATTTTTAACTGTCAGATCCAGCACATTGATTCTTAATGTTCAGTATTTCCCTTTGTTATAATAAACTATGCATTTTTGTGCTCCCAGTCTCAACCCCTATCTATAGATATGGGATAAGGGAGCAATTGTCCACATGGCAATTGTCTCCCATCCCACTTCAGCACAAGGTTGGGAAATCAGTGTGCAAAGTATTTCTTCCGTGTGTAAATCTGGACAGTATGGATTTTTAAAATAGATGGGACTATTTGTAAAGCAAGGTACCAGTTAAGGCTGGCAGAAATAGATGTTTAGGCCATTCAGATTTCATGGATTTTCTGGGTTCTTACATTCTTTACAATCCTAAATTGTTAAGGCTAGGATTTAAAGATGTGATGTTGGCCCCATGTTACAACTTGTTTTAGAAGTCTAATGTGGACAAGACTTCCTTTAACATTCTAAACAGGCCTAGTTAAAGCCTAGAGGGAAGTTGAGGCTTTAACTCAGTTGCTTTCAACTTTTCCAGACTTCTGCATCCATTTCAGGTGGCTGATTAGTCTTATGTATGCTTGAGTTTCATTTTACGTATGACCAAGTTTCATCTTACTTAAAAACTACTTGATTACAAAATCAGACACAAAAACACAGAAGTATCACAGCAAACTATTACTTGAAAACATTTTTACCATGGAATGATAAATCAATTAGACTATAAGCATCATACTTACATATCAGCTTATAATATATAGAATATTATAAATAAGTCATTTTATGAATTTTTTGCTAGTACTTTTAAAGTAGCTTCTTGTAAAATGGGACAAATACGTAAATATCTAAATGATGTACCCCCTGGAAGACCAGTATGTATCCTTAGGGTACTTACCCTTGGTTGAGTACCACTGCTTTAACATAATCAATCTAGCATGTGTTAAATGCAGTATGCCTTGTTTATGCCATGCTTTTAAAATAGGTGCCAGAATCTAGACTAGGCCATATGTTGCAGTGACCAAGTCAAACACTTTTCTTTAAAACAGACACCAATAGGCAATTGACCAGGTAACCTGAATAAACAAGTTTATGTAATCAAAGATCAGGTGGATTGAGCTTGAAGGGAAAATGAAGATGGAATACAACAGAACAGTCAGTTTATCATGGGATAAAAATACCTTGTTCAGTTTCCCAAGTTTGGGTAAATGCTAACAGACAGACATTAGTATTCACAAAGGGAGAAGAAAGCAAAGTACAGTAAAAGCTTTTTTAGCTGGTATGTTGGGGAATTTGGGGGTGCTGGTAAGTGTAAAAACTATGGTCAACAAAGTGAGGGGGTTGGATGAGCTATTGGCGTGGGAGAGGATTTGGAATGTGGGCGCTGAGAGAGTTTGGGTGCGGTAAAAGGTTCCAGGCACGGGGTGGGGAAATGAGAGGAGTTTGGGGGTACCAGATCTAGAGGATGCTCGCCTCAGGTGGCTCCTCTCAAGTATGATCTATTCTTGGCAGAGGCGTGTCTAGGTGGCTCTGTGTGCTGTCTCTGTCCATAGGTGTCACATTCACCACTCCCATTGGCTGCTTCCCAGCCAGTAGGAGCTGTGTAGCCAGTGCTCGGGGTGGGGTTAGTACATAGAACTGCCTAGCTGCACCTTCAGCAGGTGTAGGTCTTCGCTTGTGGGGAGCCTTTCAAGGTCAGTGCCCTCCTCCCTGATCTGGCATCCATTACCCATCTTCCTCCCAAAGCCTGTGTCCCAGCCCCTCCCACACTCTAAACTAAGGATGTTAAAATGTGGTTAATTGACTAGTCAATAGGCACTGCCAGGGAGCTATGTGAAGCCAAATAGGGAGTGTGCTGGCCCCACGCCATTCAAACTATAAACAGGACTTTGTGAAGATTAAAAATGCCTGTTTATAGAGCTTTTTGGTTTGTACAGAGCCAGATAGCACAGCTTTTATGATGCTTTTGAAGATAAGATTATAAAAAAAGTTGTGTTCATTCTTTAAAATTTATTCCTTGTAATTAGGGATGTAAAATCCCATTTAATTGGTTAAATGGGTAAGTGCAGTGCTGACACTGTTTAACCACTTAAAGGGCATATGGGTCGGGAGGGACTGCTTCAGCATGGCTGAAATGGCCCTTACCCACTGTGATTGGGCTAGAGTGACCCCTACTGCAATCAAGGGCCACTCCAGCCTAGCCATGGCGCCTAGTCCCCCTTGCGTGGGGGCTGCCTCAGCTTCCCCAGCTGGCCACTGCCCACGCGAGCTGAGAGTCAGCATCCCTGTGTGGGGGGCCTGGTGGTGTTAGAACAGTCCTCCTGCAGCCCAGCCCAGGGACTGCTCCTGTGGTATTGGTTAACTATTTAATCAATTACCCGTTAACATCAGCAATTCACAGACACTTACCTTCCTTCCTCCCCCTTCCTACCCCCCCGCATGCCCCTTCTGTTCTGCAATGTGATTTGTCCTTTTCATATTTGTTCATTATTTTAAATTGTATCCTTTGGTATATATGGTTGTGACTACTTTCTTCCACTATTTGATCTGAGGAAGTGGGTCTGGCCCACGAAAGCTCATCATCTAATAAACCATCTTGTTAGTCTTTAAAGTGCTACATTGTCCTGCATTTTCCGTTAACATCCTTACTTGTGATAATGAAAAACAACTTTTGGACATGAGAATTAACTGAAAGACTATAACATGGGGCAGAGGTGTGAAGAAGCCATGAGCCAATGACCTACAAACATGTGCAAGCAATTCCCCTTAAACTTAGACTCGCCCACTTTGTTTACTGCCACTTAATTGGGGTGTACATTTCAGTTTGTACTAGAAATCAAAATTGTATAGCAGAAAGAAAACTACTTGTTAAAATCCTTTTACCATCTTCCAGTCATCAAATATGCTTTCTTTTTTGGATATAAATAATTGATGAAAAGTGTTGATTTATTTTTGAAATGCAACAATACAATATACAATGTACAATATACATTGTATATAATGTACATACATTTTCGGACCTATTGCATTGAAACTATCAATAGTGAATTGGTAGTTCATCATTTCAAAGTTTGTATTTTATCCATGGACTGTTAAAGATATAATGTATTTACTATGATCAGCCAGTTATTTTGCCTTTTTTTAAGGAGGAAGTTTCTCGGTACTTTTTACTTTTTTCAGGTGCATATTGTTTTAGTTTAGTTTGATGTAAAATAACTGTACTGGCTGTGAATGAAGATTAAACTCTTGTCTTTAGTTAGCTGTGAAAAGGAAGAGCTTTGAACGCTAAAGCAATTTTCTCACTGTTAACTCATATGCAATTTACATAATATAGATTTGATATGTGTATATTTAAGGACATCATTTTATCCATGATTGTTTGTTTGTAATCATGATGATTATTCCTCTGAGAATACACTTAAAGAGTAGCACTTGTCAGATTCCAAAGATGAAAAAACATATATTTTGACACCCTATCATTAAAAACAAATATGGATATTAATGATATTGCCCCTCTCTGTGTGACTTTAGAATTTAAACTAAGAAATAATTAGTACTTTTCCTGTAGAATTGCAATTTGCCCCACAACTCTCATCCTCAGCAGTGTTTACTAATGAAACCATTGTAAAGTCTAGGCCTCTCTAACTCTTTCTTTTGTAAAACTACAAAAAGTCAAACTTTGCAGTTTCATATTTGCATATTACAATATTTTCTTTATAAACTTGTATAACTACTGTTGTTAAACTAAGGTTTCTTGTATGAGAAAAGATATCAGAAGTTCCATATTTCACAGAGAGAAATAATACTGCTTCTGGGGATATTGTAATTTGCAGGAAGTAGGTATGGTAAATTGTTAAAAGGATCCTATCAACTTGTCCCCACATTTCTGTCATACATTTTGTGCTTAAACATTTAAGTTAATGTATTAACACTGTTGATGAATGCATGAGAGATATGCCTGTGGAGAGAAATGTATATGTTTCCACTAGACTTTTGGAGATTTAATAAGTATTGAGACATGGGTGATAACGAAAGATTCGAGAGGAGTTGTTATAGAAAGATCCTGAGACTAGGATGGATACAGAAGGTCACCAACAAGGAATTATATAGGAGGATACAGCCGAAAGAGAACCTACTGCAGAAGGTTTACAACGGAAGTTACAGCTATTCAGGCATATCTGCAGAATGAATAATGAGCGAAAAGTTAAGACCCTGGTATTCGGCATAATGGATGGTCTGAATAGGAGAGACAGACCCCACAGAGAATGGGTAGATTATATAGTAGATTGGTGCAGAGCTAGTCTACAGAAATTAAGCCACTCCACACTGGACAGGGAAAGATGGAAGGAAATAAGTGGGAGGTATGGTACACCAACGGGCGTTGAGCCCATGGTTGATGATGATGAATATCAAATGCTAGCTATTGTAAAGTTGCATCCTTGTTCTTAGTAATAACAAAAAGTCCAGTGCTACACTCCCACTGAAATCAATGGCAAAATGTGTAGAATTAGGTCTGTGTGTCTGCTTCTCGTTTGTGACATGATGAAACTATGGTATCGGTAGTAAAAAGAGTAATGACATTAAAGTTGTTTTGTCCTTGACAGTGTCCTAGACGTTAAATACAAAATGTACAATAATGCGTAAACCTATATGCACAGTGTTAATTTTGTTCTTATTTTTGTTTTGAAACAGCAAGCTTATAATCACATTGGGTAAAAAGCAGAAGCGAAAGAATGAATCTTCAGATGAAATGTCTGATACTAAGCTGACTACACAGCGATCATTTAAAGATGAGGATTCTCAGGTCAGTATTAATATTTTTTTCTTTTTACCTTTTGAAGATTTTTCTGCACCAGTATAGCTTTAAATTCCAAAATATTAATTTTTACATTAGTGATGTTTACTAGTGAATATAGTTTTTTAATTGCTAGTGAGTTTACATAAATTGATGTTTGACTGTGATTTCTGCTCTTAAATGAGTAGACTGAGACCAAATGTTTGTAAACCAATGACTTAAATACTCTTCCTTGTACAAGAGAGAAATTGCTCATTACAGCAAAAGTGTATAACTAAGCTGTGTTGAGATGCTGATTCTAGTTTTACTGTGTCTAAATTTTCACATATTTGTGTAGAAACATTTGTATAAATATAACAATTAATTTATTCTAGATTTATAAGTAGGTTATTACAAAATAAAAAGTAAACATTGCCATAAAATTTTTGATGAGACCAAGGATCGTGAGTCCTCAACATGCTTCGTCTTGGGAATACAAAGAAACCCTATAGTTTTTTACAAGATGTACAACACCAAATTTAGATCTATATGGTTGTTCTGACATTTATGGATGTAAAGTGATATAAAATAATTATCATTTAAAGTTTATTAATGTTGCTTATAAACTTTGCAAACTGAGCAGCACTTCTAAAGGCACATTGAAGAAGAGTAGTAAACACTTCCCAACATAAGGAAGTAAAAAACAATATAGGCTTTCATGAAACCATTGATGCTGTAGTACTAGGCTGATGAGTCCTTATCTGGGTGAAAATTCTCCCTAGTATTTGTATTATAAAGAAAAAAATTGTTGTACAGGATGGCATAGGTTGAACTGCTGATTTCTTTTTTTTAGTTTTAATATTAAGATAAGTGCTACTATTCTAAATAGTATCTATTATAAATAAAATTAATTCTCTACCAGCTTTTTAGACATTTTAATAGTCTAAGTAGTGATAGTGGTTTTTATTAATTTGTAGTTCTTTAGTGTACACTAAATGCCTTTTTCTTTTCTTGGTCTGTCAACATTAATTATTGTCACAGAAGAGTCAGTCACATGTGTACGTTAAACAATATATAAAATACTCTGTCCTGGAATGTTCTTGGATCCTAAGCATTGATCTTCTACCTAAGCCAGTGGTCACTAGCCAGTAGATGGGGATCTACCGGGTAGATCTTGGAGTCTCTGACATGAGATCTTGACTGGATTGGTCAGGAATCTATCAAGAGCAGGCACTTCAGTTGCCCCTCCCTCCGCCCACTGTCACACTGCTCCTTCCCTCTGTGTTGGAGCTGCCCCCGGGAGCCTCCTGCTTGCTGTGTAGGTTGTGGGAGGGAAAAGAGGGGGGTGCTGATGTCAGGGTGTTCCACACAGAGAAAAGGGGATGGAGGGAGCTTGGCAATGCAAATCTCTGTCATTCTCACAAACACACACCATCCTTCCCTCTCATCTCCCAACCCAAAACATACATGGGAGTTGTTACTACTTTTACTGCTTGCAAAGTGTGTTATTTTTGGTTTTTGACTGGTCTGTACATTTCATAATTTTCATTTTTCTGTCATGCTTAAATTTAATTATTTGAGCAGTGAGTTCTAAAATGCCTAACCTGTTGTGGCTGGAGTAATTATCCCTGTGGTAATTGCCGCTCCTGGAAATGGCAGGCATGTCTCTGTAGCCCCTGTGAGAGGTAGAGCAAGAGCTCTCCACATGCTGTCCTTGCCTTCAGACATCAATAATGGGGAACCGTGGCCAATAGAAGCTGTGGGCTCAGTGCCTGTAGACGAGGGGCAGTAAATGGTGCCATGGAGCCATTGCTGTACATGCCCACTGCTTTCAGGAGTGGTGCAGGGCCAGGGCAGGAGTAAGCCTGCCTTAACTCCACTGCTACACCGCTCAGAAGCCATCTATCAAATGGTTGCTAACCAGAGCCTGCTTCCTGAACCCCCATCCCAGCTCTGAACCTCCTCCGGCACCCAACCTCCTGTCCCAGATGTGAGTCCCCTGTACCCAAACTCCTTCCCGGCGCTTGCACCCTGAAACGCCTCCTGGATCCCACCCTGGGCTAAGCCCAGAGCCTCTCTCACACGCCAAACTCCTTGGCCCAAGACCAGAGCCTGCACCCCAACCTCCTACCGCAGCCTAATGAAAGTGAGTGAGGATGGGGGAAGGAAGGGTGATGGAGTGAGCAGGGTGAGGCCTCAGCGAAGGGGTGGAGCAGGGGCAGGGCCTCAAAGAAGGGTCAGGAAGGAAGTGGGGCAAGGTTATTTGGGTTTGAGGTAGATCTTACATTGCACTTAAATTGAAAAAGTGATCTTGTGCTTAAAAAGGTTAGAGACCACTGGCCTAAGCTATATGTGTTTGTCCTGAAAACTTCCCTGCTGTGAGTTGATCCTCTTAACTGAATTGCTGCAAGTCCACAAATTGCACAGGAATGAAAGACAAGTCCAGAAAGAAGTAGAACACACAGGTACACTCCTCTTGATAATCCTTTATCACTGAATTCATGATAGGATTTCTTCAGCACCCTACGGTGAAATATATCTACAAGGTAGCCACAGGTCATACAAGGAAAAGACCAAACTTTTCTCATCCAAGAAAGAACAGAGCTTACTCAGCTCTAATTATCCTGTTGATGCTGCAGGAGAACTAGCTAGAAATATTTTCAACATTTTCCCTTGAGTAGAAGAATAGGAGAAGGCAAACAAACTAGGAAAGTGTTAAACTACCTGGAATTGTTAGCAGTTAAATGTTTACTCTGCCGTACAAAAGAAGCATATTTTTCTTTTTTCTGACTGTCTGCCTCATAAGCCACTGGGGTACTATTTTGGTCAAGGGCTGAGAATGATAAGAGCTATGTGGGGTATCCTGTCAACAACTAACCTTGATCCTGTTTTCCATCTACTAGTCCCTTTTAGCTATTTCTGCCTACTTCCTTTCCCTCCTACTCTTAGGACCATTCTTAGGACTAAACCCAGCTTATCTTTATGGTACAAACTGTATCATAGTAAATAAAAATGCCCTTATTTGTTGATAGTTTTCTGTGATAGATTTTACATACTGGTGCAGTAATTCCCCAGAGTGCAGATGAGCTCTAACTAGGCCTCCCAGTTAACAAGTATAAGTCAGGAGTGTTTCTTTGGTTCTAGAAATTCTCTACTGGGAGACATTTTTCTGCCTCCCAGACATGAAGAACTAGCTGCAATTATCTGTGACTTGATAGATGAGAGAAATTTCACCCCATTTCAACCTCTGTTCTCAGAGGAATATCAAAAAGAGATTGGAGCAACTGATTGACGAATGAGCTGACAACCTCTGACAGCCTCTGTAGAAGGATTACTTTCAGGGCTCCTCCTCCTTCCCTTTGGCCTCACCACAATGGGCTTTCTGGAATCTAGGGTCCTGCAAGCAGACTATTTCTTTAGTGCAGTGGTGTCCAACCATTTCTGAAGCTGTAGCCATAGTAGTGGCTACTCAACCAGCCAAATAGCCACATGTGGCTAGCATGCTGAACACCACAGTTTTAGTAGGTATCTTCACAAAAGATCACCTGCCAAGAGGGGCAATCACTGTTACCTCAAAGCTGCCTTCCTCAAGAGGACCCTCAAAAGATGTGGAAAAGGCAATGCCATCTAAATAGATCCTCTTCCCTCATCCCTTTGCAATTGATGTCAGAGTCTTCCAAGAGCTCTTGAAGGTGATACTCAAATCCTTATAAATCTTCTTATGTGAGTCCCAGAAATCAAAACGCCCTGGTAGATATCCTAAAAATTTCTCCCAAAGGCAACATAGCCTTAACTAGAAATGATGTTCTTTAGTAACCAGCCCAGATAATATTGCAGACACCAGATACTATCCTGCCAGCTTGCAAGAGATGGACAAGAAATGCTGTGCACCTGCCAATGGCTCAGAATATCTTTTTCCACCCCCTCCAGAATTCCCTAATTGTTGATGTTGTCAATGAGAACAGGTTGACCTTCCCTAAGAAGTTTATGTGCTTGAACCTTAGCTGCAAAAAGCTGTTCCTTGGCAGCATTACAATTCAAGGCTGCCACACCTCATCTGGCCAACAGTCGACCAGCCACACAAAGTGCCAGGGCAAGCGTTCCTTTTGAAAGTGCAGCTGAGGATGATATACCGGACTCCCGGGTAATCTGCCCTCCTATTCTTTGCCAGGCTACGTCCCGTCATCCCAGTATAGAGGGAAATTACATCAGACTGTTGGGCCATGGCCACCATCCAACATGGCTTCCCCCTTCCAGCTCTCATCTACACCACCTTTCCACTCCCCGCCCCATCCCTCTTCAGGGACCCCTCTCACGAGTAGCTCCTCAAACAGGAGCTTTTCCAGCTGCTCCAGGTGGGAACGGTGGAGAGAGTGTCACCAGAATTAGAGACCAAAGGTTTCTACTCTCGCTACATCCTTATTCCCAAGATGAAGGGGGGCTTATGGCCTATAATGGACCTTCAAGGCCTCAACAAGTATCTGGCCCGCTTCACGTTCTATATAGTCTCCCTGGCCACTACTATTCCCGAACTGGATTCCAGGGACTGATATGGTGCCCTCGACCTCAAAGATACATGCTTCTAATTCGCCATCATTGAGGGCCACAAGCGATTTCTGAGATTTGTAGTTGCAAGGAAGCACTTCCAATTTGTGGTCTTGCTCTTTGTACTGTCTATGGCCCATATGGTTTTTACCAAATGTATGTCCATGGTGATGACATACTTGAGACATCCGGGCGTTCACGTAAATCTTTACCTGGATGATTTAGACTGCCCTTTGATGAGCCAATGGAAGGTCAGCCCGATGTCCGCTGCCTCATGAACTGGAAGGTAGCCAATGTGACACCAATATTTAAAAAGGGCTCTAGAGGCGATCCTGGAAATTACAGACCGGTAAGTCTAACTTCAGTACCGGGCAAATTAGTCGAAACAATAGGAAAGAATAAAATTGTGAAGCATGTAAAAGAACATAATTTGTTGGACAAAAGTCAACATGGTTTCTGTAAAGGGAAATCCTGTCTTACTAATCTGTTAGAGTTCTTTGAAGGGGTTAACAAACATGCGGATAAGGGGGATCCAGTAGATATAGTATACTTGGATTTTCAGAAAGCCTTTGACAAGGTCCCTCACCAAAAGCTCTTGTGTAAATTACATAGCCATGGGATAAGAGGGAAGGTCCTTTCTTGGATTGAGAACTGGTTAAAAGACAGGAAACAAAGGGTAGGAATAAATGGTAAATTTTCAGATTGGAGAGGGGTAACGAGTGGTGTCCCCCAAAGGTCAGTCCTGGGACCAGTCCTTTTCAACTTATTCATAAATGATCTGGAGAAAGGGGTAAGCAGTGAGGTAGTAAAGTTTGCAGATGATACAAAACTGTTTAGGATAGTCAAGACAGAAGCAGACTGTGAGGGACTCCAAGAAGATCTCACCAAACTGAGTGATTGGGCAAATGAAATTTAATGTGGATAAGTGTAAAATAATGCACATCGGGAAAAATAACCCCAACTATACGTACAGTATGATGGGGGCTAATTTGGCTACGACAAGTCAGGAAAGAGATCTTGGAGTTATCGTGGACAGTTCTCTGAAAACTTCCACGCAGTGTGCAGCGGCGGTCAAAAAGGCAAATAGGATGCTAGGAATTATTAGGAAAGGGATAGAAAATAAGACCCAGAATATCTTACTGCCTCTGTATAAAACTATGGTAAACCCATATCTTGAATACTGTGTACAGATGTGGTCTCCTCACCTCAAAAAAGATATTTTGGCCTTGGAAAGAGTTCAGAAAAGGACAACTACAATGATGAGGGGTTTGGAACGGGTACCATATGAGGAGAGGTTAAAGCGACTGGGACTTTTCAGTTTAGAAAGGAGGAGACTGAGGGGGATATGATAGAGGTCTATAAAATCATGAGTGGTGCGGAGAGGGCCGATAAAGAAAAGTTATTTATTAGTTCCCTAAATAGAAGAACTAGAGGACACCAAATGAAATTAATGGGTAGCAGGTTTAAAACGAATAAAAGAAAGTTCTTCTTCACACAGCATGTAGTCAACCTGTGGAACTCCTTGCCAGAGGAGGCTGTGAAGGCTAGGACTATAATAGAGTTTAAAGAGAAGCTAGATAATTTCATGGAGGTTAGATCCATAAAAGGCTATTAGCCAGGGGATAAAATGGTGTCCTTGGCCTCTGTTTGTCAGAGGCTGGAGAGAGATGGCAGGAGACAAATCGCTTGATCATTGTCTTCGGTCCACCCTCTCTGGGGCATCTGGTGTTGGCCGCTGTCGGCAGACAGGATACTGGGCTAGAAGGACCTTTGGTCTGACCCAGTACGGCCATTCTTATGTTCTTATGTTCTGTTCATGTGCCAGTGGCCTGGGCTTCTGATTAAACGAAAAGAAATCCATCTTGGTGCCCACCCAGAGGATAGAGTTCATAGGAGCAGTCCTGGACTCCACAATAGCCAAAGCCTTGCTCCCCCCACCCCAAGAGAGATTCAAAGCGCTCTTGGCCCTCATTCATCAGCTCATGCTCGCCCCCGTGATTACAAGTGTGAGTGGGTTTGTAGATCCTGGGCCATATGGCGGCTTGCACATATGTTGTGCCACTGGCCAGGCTTAGGATGAGGCTCCTCCAGTTGTGGTTGGCCTCTGTTTATGCTCCTGCAAAGCATTCCTTGGAGCAGATGGTGATGTTGCCACCCTGGGTCCTGTCCATCCTGGACTGGAGGACACACCCAGCCTAGGTTATGTTGGGTGTGACATACCATCCTCAACCACACATCGGACTACGTTTGAGGAGCTCACATGAGGTCCCTTTGCACCCACGGTACGTAGTCCCCTTTAGAAAGGGTGGAGTGGTGTGTGTACTCATGGACAACACAGCCATCATGTACTACATAAAGAGACAAAGAGGGTCTGGTCTCCAGAGCTCTGCGTAGAGGCAATGAGGACTCTAGGAGTTTTGCAGTGTGCACTGCATCACAATGGAAACCTATCACATTCCAGGGGTCCAAAATGCAATTGTAAATCGTCTCAGCAGAGAGTTCTCCTTTCACCATGAGTGGGCTGTCCTCCCTGAGGTTATTGCCTACCCCTTCCAAGACTGGGGTTATCCCCAGTACAGGGGTGGGGATCCTTTTTTGGGTTGGGTGCTGCTGACCCACAAAAAATCAGTTGGGGCCACACCCAAGTGAGAAGCAAAAACAAACATTAACTGATGTGGCCCCTGACTGAGGAGAAAGACACCCCCACAAACCCCTCATACACAACAACCTAGAGCACCTAGGCAAGTAGATTTTGTGTGCTGTAGCCCTGCAGTGGGACAGCAGGAGGCCTGGAGTGCCAGTGCAGGCTCCCAATGCTTGGGGGGAGCCCCAAGCCACAAGGGCTGGATCTAGGCAAGGGGGCCTGAACTTCCCCACACCTGCCGCAGTAGATCTCTTCACAATGAGTGACAAAGATGCATTTCTGCACAAAAGGTCGGAAGGTCTCCTTTATGCCTTGCCTCCATTTCTCCTCATCAGCAGGGTCCTGCAAAAGGTCAAGAGGGACAGAACAACAGTTTTCCTCATCGCGCTGGCCTAGCCTCCCCAGTCCTGGTTCAGGATGCTGATGAACCTGGTGCCCTGTATGTATAGGAGGCTGCCGCTGAGGCCAGACCTAGGACTAAGGCTCTCCCAGGACTAAGGTCGTTTGCTCCACCTGCTTCTCAGCTCGTTTCACCTGATGGCGTGGTTCATCCATGGTTGAACTCGCAGGAGCTGGCATGTTCATGTGACATGAAGCGGGTCCTCCTTGAAAGTTGTAATCCCTTGATGTGATCTACGTACACGGCTAAATGGACCCATTTCTCCATGTGGGTGCAGCAATGGCAGGTGGTTCCAGCCAAAGCCACCCTTCAAGAGATCCTGGACTACTTACTGTCCCTGAAGCAGCAGAGTCTGGTGTTGGCCACCATCAAGGTCTACTTGGCAGCCATCTCTGCTTTTCATCCACCGCTGCATGGTCGCTCAGTAGTCTCCCATGGGGTCATTTCTCAGTTCCTAAGGTGTTTGGAGCAACTCTGTCCCAAGATGAGGGATTCTCTTCCTCGGTGGGACCTGAACCTGGTCCTGGCAAGGCTCATAGGTCCCCTATTCGAGCCGTTAGGTATGTGCTCTCTGTTGCTACTCTCCTTCACGGTGGCCTTCCTGATTGCCATTACCTCGGTTGACATCAGAACCTCCGTTTACCGGACAAGATCCAGCTGCAGCTGCACCCGGCTTTTCTCCTCAAGGTGGTTTCTGCCTTCTGTGTGGACCAGTACATTTTTCTGCATGTGTTCTAGCCCATATCTCATGTGAACAATGAGGAGAGGCACCTCCACATGCTGGATGTGCATCGGGCGCTGGCTTTTTACCTGGAGAGGACACGGGTCTTTTGCAACTTTATGCAGCTGTTTATAGCATATGCGGCGCATGGGAGGGGTTCCCCTATCTTCTCCTAATGATTGATTGTGTAAATGGATTACTTTGTGCATCCACATATGCTTTGAGTTGGTGGGGGAGAGGCCACCAGAGTTGGCCTTTAGAGTTGATTAGGGCCCACTCCACTAGGACTCTAGCTTCTTTGTGAGATTATCTCACACACGTCCCGATCCAGGACATCTGTAGGATGGCGACATGGTCGTCGGTCCATACCTTCACGTCTCATTATGTCATCATGCAGCAGGTCAGGGAGGATACCACATTTGGCAAGGTTGTTTTGCGGTCTGCGTTTTCGTAACTCCTGCCCACTTCCATATACACCTATGTTGAAAGGACATGAGCAATCGCTCGAAGAAGAAAAGATGGTTACCTGTTCTGTAACTGATGTTCTTTGAGACGTGTTGCTCATGTCCGTTAAACCTCCCACCCTCCTTCCCTCTGTTGCAGGCGCGCACACACCTTTGTTGACTGGACATGAGCACCACACCTGAAAAACACGTGTTACGGAACAGGTAACTGTCTTTTCCTCCATTCAGCCTTAAGAACATTGCAGTAACTACTAAAAGAACTTTCCTCCCAAAACATAGCACAGATAGAAAAGCGGACTCCTTACAAAGTTCTGTACAGAGAATATTGTTCTGCTGTATCTCAAAAATGTTTACTTGTAATGTTGTTTCTGGGAGTGTGTTAGATTTTTTTTTTTTTTTTGAGATGCTGTGCAGTGCATAGGAGACCCTGATTCTCAAGAGAGACTAAGTAACTGAGTTATTTCCCACGATTCAGTGATATTTCTTGTGATGCCTAACTAACTGCAGACTTTTCTTGAAATGTCACTGTACTCGTTGAATGGAAAGTATTCTTTTAACCAGTGATCTCTGCATTTATTTCTGTATGAGGTTTCCACTGACATGTTTTGGTATAGTTCCATTTGGAATGACCACACTTCACTGAAGTCTTTCTATTTCAATTTTTGTAGTACTAGTGGTGAACTACCTTAGCTTATTATAGTTGATGTAATATCCATGAAGATGCAGTATGACAATTACATTTCAAGATCCAAACTCATAGTGTAGCTGTACTGCTAGGTTTATGTATAATGGTATGGTAATTTTGAGCCTGTTAAATGCCATGCACTGTGGAACTGAGAGGCACCTCTTTTGAATGTCTTCTGAAGGCTGATAACTCTGTTGCTGCTGAATTACATGCCTCTTCATGCGTCAGTTGAAGGACAAACTCCTGCACCAGTTGGAGCGTAAGAGTAGCTAATCTCTATAAACTGTAGTCACATTGCTTTGGATAATATTTTGTTTGGTTAAGATGAAGAGGAGTGATGTTTACAAGATCCTAAGTTACTTTGAACAGAACTTACACCCTAAATTGCTGAGGAAGTTTTGAAAATCTTACACAAGGAGTTTAGGATTCTTTGTGGCTTATGGGAATCAGCAGAAGAAGAATGCCATTTCTACTCCAAACCAATAGAAATGGAATTGATAGAATACTAGAACTGGAAGGGACCTCAAGAGGACATCAGATCCAGTCCCCTGCCCTCACAGTAGGACCAAGAACCATCTACATAATTTCTGATAGATGTCTATCCAACCTGCTCTTAAATATTGCCAGTGATGGAGATTTCACAACCTACCTAAGCAATTTATTCCAATGTTTAATCATCCTGACAGGAAGTTTTTCCTAATGTCCAACCTAAACCTCCCATACTGCAGTTTAAGCCCATTGCTTTAAGCCCTATCCTCAAAGGCCAAGGAGAAAACATTTTCTCCCTCCTCCTTGTAACACCCTTTTTAGATACTTGAAAACTGCTATCACGTTCCCTATCATTCTTCTCTTTTCTAAGCTAAACAAACCCAGTTCTTTCCATCTTCCCTCACAGGTCGCATTTTCTAGACTTTTAATAATTTTTATTGCTCTTCTCTGGACCTTCTCCAAATCTTTCCAGAAATGTAGTGCCCAGAACTAGACATAGTACTCCAACTGAGGCCTAATCAGTGCAGAGTAGAGTAGAAGAATGACTTCTCATGTCTTGCTCACAACCGTTCTGTTAAAGTATCCCAGAATCATGTTTGCTTTTTTTGCAACAGCATCACACTGTTGACTCATATTTAGCTTGTGGGCCACTATGATTCCCTCCTAGACAGTCGCTTCCTGTTCTTTATGAGAAGAGGAATACTTTGCATTTGTCCTTATTAAACTTCATCCTGTTTACCTCAAACTATTTCTCCAGTTTGTCCAGATCATTTTGAACTATGACCCTATCCTCCAAAGCACTTGCAACTCCTCCCAGCTTCCTATCATCTGCAAACTTAATAAGTGTGCTCTCTATGCCATTGTCTGAATTGTTGATGAAGATATTGAATAGAACCGGTCCCAAAACAGACCCCTGTGGAACCCCACTTGTTATGGCCTTCCAGCATGACTGTGAACCATTAATAACTACTCTCTGAAAATGGTTATCCAGTCAGTTATGCATCCACCTTAGAGTAGCCCCATCTAGGTTGTATTTTCTTAGTTTATTGATAAGAAGGTCATGGGAGACCATATCAGATGCTTTACTGTAGTTTAGGTATACCACGTCTAGCGCTTCTCCCTTATCCATAAGACTTATTATCCTATCAGAGAAAGCTATCCGATTGGTTTGACTTGATTTGTTCTTTAGACATCCATGCTGGCTGTTACCTACCACCTTATCTTCCAGATATTTCTTCTTTTTATATTCTGGGATGGCTTTGTGGATCATTTTTAATTCAGTTGGCATGTAGAGTTCCTCAGCTGGCTTTTCTATTAAATGTATTGTCTTCTCTACTGGGCACCACATAAACTAAAATGTGCATGATTTTTTTTAAATGAGTTTTAAATCATCGGTCTGTCTTAATTTTGTACATGCATTGCTCAGTCCATCTATTTCAGAGATGATTTGTTTCTGAAAAGCACACTGCTCCTAATCATATTTTAGGAAACTGTCTCCCTAAAATGCTCCCTGTGACCCATCTATAATGTTGCTTTAAAAAAATATAATAAACTGGATGAAATTTTGTTAAATTCAGTCTAATATTTCCAAGATCTCTGTTTTTAATCAGTTTTTTTGTTTGTTTCTTATATATCCTTTCACTTTCCTTTTCTTATCTCTTTATCCTTTACTCTCATCAACTGTGGTTTGTATTTATTCAGCAGTTGATTTTGCCTTCACCTGCTCCTTTACATGGCAAGTTTTCTAGGGTTTGAAATATGTCTGACTGAATGGTTGACCTTCTGTCCTCTTCATATCCCCCTACAATTTCTTTTTTCTTTCTAATAAGCTGACATTTTTTCCATGACTGCCTACATTTTCTCCTGAAATGCTTTCCTTTAAGAGCTCACTTATTACTAGGAGATTTACCCACCATTGCTTGGTAGTGCCAAACAGAGCACTACTCCAAATTTCTCCATTTTTATCTCTTTTCTATAAGGTTTATTTTACTGGTTCATCTTGGTTCAGTCTCTTTCAACATTTGCTCAGTTATGTCAATTGTGAGGATTGTACTTTTGGTTTTCTGTTTGTTTTTTTGAGAAGCAGTCACATTCTAAGCACATCCCATTTCATTCACGTAAACAAACACTTACATCGCTTTAAGTTACAATAACAGAAAGCTGTATACTGAATTTGGTGGTCCTAGCTCTTAGTATATGGAAGGAGTTCTCAATCAAACAGGCAAATTGTCTAAAATATATAATCAATGATGTAGCATTTGGATATCTGTAAATTTATGGTTTCTTGGTGCATAAGATATAGACAGACTGTACCATTCTGATAGGCTTGTGCATAATTATTTATGTTTCTGTGCTCTGTCTATAAAACAAAGTCTCTGATGATTATATTCTTTTTTATTGTATAATGTTCATCTTCACATATCCTGCTAGAATACCTTTAATATAATCACAAAAATGTATGTTATAGTCTGGTCTTTAAAAGTTTTTTGAACACCCTAAGTCAGGATGAAAAGGTACTATGCTGCCATCCTTCCACGCTAGCTGCTTTCTGAACAATATAAGGAATAGAACATTATATACTATTTATTGTGTACTGTATTTGATAGCAACATTGTTGATCACATTGATTATTGAAAAAAAATACAATTTATCTAATCTTTGCAATATCTTTTTCCTCTTGGTATGTCATTATTTTTCTTTTCAGTTTTATTATAGATCTTGGTGTTTCGTTTCTTGAATTGTGTTTGTTGTTGTTGCCTATGTTCAGTTGTCTAAGGGCTCAGTTAAATGAAAAGCCAACCCTCATAACTTTACTTGTTGAGAAGCAGGAAGTGCCTGGGATTCCCAATAGGGTGTTATCCCTAAATCCTTCTCAGGGGAATTTTTATTATTTGTTTTAGCCTCTGGGCAGTAGCTGTCACTTGTAGGCATTCTCTTTGTATACACCCACCGCAGACTCTACTTCTGTTTCAGTTCAAGGCCTTCAAACTTATCTTCAAGTCCTTTGTTGGATTAGGACACTGCTCTATCTCTACATCTTCATCTGTTAGTTCTGTGAGGATGTTTGTGTGTCTCCAGGGTAAGGCAGCTCACAAAACCCAGAACAAAAATGTCAGCGCAAGAGATACAGTATTTTTATTTGAGGCCTTCATGCTATGGAACAAACTCTCAAAGGAATTACCATCATTTGGAGTTCAGCTTTCTCAGGGTATGTGTACGCTACCACCCTAGTTCGAACTAGGGTGGTTAATGTAGTCAATCGAAGTTGCAAATGAAGCCCGGGATTTAAATATCCCGGGCTTCATTTGCATCTTGCCAGGCGCCGCCATTTTTAAATCCCCGGTAGTTCGGACTCCGTGCCCGCGGCTACACGCGGCACGGAGTAGGTAGTTCGAATTAGGCTTTCTAATTCGAACTACCGTTACTCCTCGTGGAGTAGAAAGCCTAATTCGAACTACCTACTCCGTGCCGCCTGTAGCCACGGGCACGGAGTCCGAACTACCGGGGATTTAAAAATGGCGGCACCCGGCAAGATGCAAATGCAACTTCGATTGACTACATTAATCACCCTAGTTCGAATTAGGGTGGTAGTGTAGACATACCCTCACTGTGCACACCATCCATCTCTTGAGAGACCATTTCTGGCATAATCAGATATTTAAACCATCTTCCCAACCCATCCAAAATTTATCCTCTCTACTCATAATGTAAATTAAGTTCAAGCAAAACATTGTTCTTCTCATTTTACTAGTTATAAAAGATTCCAGAGAGTCCACAGGAGATCTCATTGCACTTTACTTTGAATATGCTTATGGACTCTATACAAAACCCTTACAATAGATAAGAGCTTCTTGCCCAGTTCAGAAATGGGTCTAGGACTATTGTACACCTCATTTTGCTTAATTAATTGCTCCAACACCTGCTTCCAGCTTTAATGTTTTGGATAACAGAGTAGGGCTTTGTCTACACTTCTAAAATTAAAGTGCAGCCATGGCAGCACTTGAAAGTGAATGTGTGACCATGGCAGAGGTGCTGTGAGAGAGGTCTGCAGTGCTCTATGTAAACCACATATATGAGGAAATTGCTAACCGTGCTGGGAGCCCATTTACACTGGTGCTGTACTGCAATGTAACTAGCTGCTCTGGAGGGTGGGAGAATGTTGCAGCGCTGTAAAGTGGCAATGTAGGCTTAGGTTAGACCAGTGGTGGGCAATGATTTTTGATTGCGGGGGGGACTCCAAGATTTTGGAAAGTGATCAAAGACCGCACTTCTCCATAGAAACTTGGGATAGGGATTGGGTTGCAGGAGAGGGTGTAGAGTCTGAGCAGGAGTTTGAGTGAAGTAGGAGGTTGTGACCTGGGGCAGGAGATTGGGGTGCAGGGTCTGAGAGGGAGTAGGGGTACAGGAGTGAATTTTGATGGAGGGAAGGAATGTGTGTGCAGCATCTGGGAGGGAATTCTCACGTAGGGTGGGATGCGTGTGCAGAGGATTTGGGTGATGACCTAGGGCAGGGGAGGATGGTGACCTGGGGTAGGGAGTTGTAAAGTGGGAGGGGCTGGGGTGCAGGAGGCAGGGGTTGAGGTGCTGGAGGCAGGCTCTGGCTGGGAGTCACTTACCGTAGGTCACTCCTGGCCAGCAGCCCAACAGGCTTCCTCCTACTGCAGCCCCAGGCTGCTCAAAGAGGTTCCCTCCTTGTGCCACTCAAGATCCCGTGTCCCGGGGCGGCAAAGGGGGGATAGACTTGGCATGCTGCACACCCACAAGCCAATCATTGCAGCTGGGAACAAGGCTTGGGATGGTGGAGCATGCGAACTCTCTGGTCCCCTGACAGGCGCACACGACACCTAGAAGGAATTGCCAGCTGTTTTGAACAGCAGGTGGCTCCCTCTATGTACTGTGTGCCCCTGGCAGGAGTCAGGGGGAAGAGACTTTGGACGTTCGCCTGCCCCCCCAGGCCAATTGGGACCCGGGCACAGAAGAGCATGTTAAGTCTCTTCCGCTCCCCCCTCCCCCCGGCCCTTTTGCCTGGGGCAGGCCTCACTTTTTAAAACAGCTGGCAGCTCCCTCTAGGTACCACATGCTCCTGGCGGAGGGGGAGCCACCAGCTGTTTTGAGCAGCCTACGGGTCTCAGCAGGGTGGGCTATGGGTCGTATCAAAAGGCTTGGTGGGCTGGACCTTGCACATCAGTAGCTTATACTCTGGCTAGTTTTCTGTTTGCAATAATGAAAGTTCTGCAGAAGCTGTTGGCATTTGCCAGACTTAGTGTAGAGCAAGTCCACCTCCACCCTCCAGGTTTGCTTGCTTTTTAATTAGAGTAACATCTTACTACTTCATTCAGAGTAAATACATGTGATTCAGTTTCTTTGCTCTCAAGCTCAGTCTAATATGATTTTATTAATAGCAGCTGGTTTATTGCGATACTCTTGCTGGTGTGTTGATCCAAATAAATGATTTTTCTTAAACAGATCAGTGTTTTCAGATGCATTGTTGTCAGATTTTGTGTTAATCGGTTATATTAATCAGTATTCCCTTTGTTTATCCAGTCTCCTGTCAGTTATCTGCTTATCAAAATAATTAAAGGACTGTAGAGAAGTATTATCAATAAAGTTTAAAATGGTTAAATACACAAATGTGGCTAAATGTGTAAACTCTGCAAGTATTTGAAAGTTATAACACCAAAATGAGAAATTGATGAGGGTAGTAGAGTGTGGTGATGAGATTGTAAAAAGAGTAAAGAGACAAGCTGAAAATTGTGTACTGTTTCCCAAAATGAGGTCCATTATGCTAAATTAGCCTTTCAAAGGAAATGATTTAGAGCAGAGGTGGGCCAGATGTGGCCTGCCAAGCCTTTCAGTCTGACCAGTACCATCGGGACCCATAGGCGTTGAGATGCCCCAGACCACTTGAAGCAGCTGGCTGCCAATGGGAGCCGAGCTACTGTGCTAGGGGAGGAGGCAGCATGCAAAGTCACCTCCCACCTTCCGGTGTGCAGCGCAGAGAACAACATGGAGTAGCTAGCTGCTTTTGAACAATCTGGGGCTGTGGCAGGTAGGGAGTATGCCTGAGCATCCCACTGGGCTGCTGGCCAGGAGCTGCCTAGCTAAGCACTTCTGGGCCAGAACCTGAATCTGGCACCACACTCCTTATTTCTCCCCAACTCCCTGCCCTAGGTCACCACCCAAACCTTCTGCATCTCCCCCTCGGTCACAATTGTCTCCCAGACTTACACAGCCACCTTCACCCAAACTCCCTCTCAGACTCCACACCCTCTCCTGCACCTCACACCCATATCCTGAGATCCCGTCAGAACCCAACCTCCATCTTGGACCCTGCACTCCCTCCATAGAAAAGTGCAGTCCTTGATATCTTACCAAAATCTTGGAGTTGCCCCCCATCAAAAATTATTGCCCAGCCCTGATCTAGAAAAATAGAAATGGTAGTGGAATGGATAACATGCCTGTTATAAAATAAATAATAATGGAAAAAATCATACACATCTGCTTTATCCGTGGCATGATCTAATATGTATATTCCCTCTCAATTTCTGAGAATCTTCATGTTTTATACAAAAAATACATTTATTTAATAGAGGAGCTACTTAAACACACATAAATCTTCAGTTTATGGGTTATTGGTTTAAATAGAGTAATAGCACTCATGTAGTCTCATATTTATTCTTATTAAATTACTAAAGTGGACAAAAACATAGAATATTAGAACTGGAAGGAATCTCAAGAGGTAGAATCCAGTTCGTTGTATTCTTGGCAGGACTAAGCAACTCTAAACCATTCCTGACAGGTGCTTGTCTAACTTGCTCTTAAAAATCTCCAATGATGGAACTTCCATAAACCCCTTAGGCAATTTATTCAAGTGTTTAATACCCTGACAGTCAGGAAGTTTTTCCTTATGTCAAACCTAAATCCTTGCTGCAGTTTAAGCCCATTGCTTCTTGTCTTGTTGTTGCTCTTCTCTGAAACTTCTCCAATTTGTCCACATCTTTCCTGAATTTTTACATCCAGAACTGTACACAGTACTCCAGTTCAGTCCTAATCATCACAGAGTGGAAGATTACTTCTCATGTCTTGCTTGCAACACTCCTATTAATACATCCAAGAATGATGTTTGCCTTTTTTGCAACAGTGTTACACTGTTGACTCGTATTTAACTTGTGGTCCACTGTGACCCCCTAGATCCCTTTCTGCAGTACTCCTTGTTGGACAGTCATTTCCCATTTTGTATGTGTGAAACTTTAGATAATGGCATAGAAAGTACACTTATAAATTGTTGATGAAGATACTGAACAAAACTGATTCCTGAGGAACCCCATTTGTTATACCCTTCCAGTATGGCTGTGAACCACTGATAACTAATCTCAGGAAATACTTATCCAACACAGTGCATTCATGAAACAATGTGCGTCTTACTTGAATTTTGTTTCTAGATACCTAGAAAATGTTACTCCGGTTTTGTTTCTGAGCTATAAAAACAGACAAAGCCACTTGTCCAGTTTGATGTTTTGTTATATATAAAGAAGCATTAAGAATATTTGTAGATCCAAATATGGCCCATTCTCTTGTTGTTTATACAGTTATGTTAAATTTAAAGAAAAAAATATCAGCATTATCACTCACTAAATTTTCTATAATATATAGTATGGCTGAATTACTATTTCTGAAAAATATTCAATATAAGCAGTTCTTGCTAAAATTGTCAATAAAATATTATTTTGATATTACTGTATTGCAGAAGAGAAGATCAAATCGTCAAGTTAAAAGAAAAAAGTATGCTGAAGAAGGAGAAGGAAAACAGTCAGAGGAAGAGGCTAAAGTTTCGGTGAAAATCAAAAAGAGTTCTGCTCCTTTGCCTGCTGAACAACCCTTACAATTATTTGTGGTAAGTAAAAATCCACAACTATGTGTAATAGTGAGTCTTCCAACTAACTTCAGTAGTAGCATGAGTAAAGCTCATTTTGTAAGCCTTACTTGGCTGACACAGGTCAGTTAGCCAGTAATTATGCAGTACTGCAGTTGCCCAGGTTCCACACAGTTATTGTCCCCTTCAGCTCTCTGGTCTCTGTAACACAAATACTGTTTTGTTTTGTGTGTGTGTGTTTGTTTTGTTTTTGAAAGCTGCACCAAAAACAGTTAATCCATTATTGAAAATGGGCTTAGAGAGAATTACATTGTTTTGCCAATGATATTAAATTATTGCATTTGTTTCATTGAGAAGTTGTGGCACCTCATGATTTTCACCAGGGATTTGAAATATGGTAAGTGGTGTATTCTAGGGTCAGAGAAAGGACTTTATCTGTTCTTCTGAAAATCAAACCCAATTTAGCCAAATTCTAAGTCTCTATAAATTACCAGTTCTACCTGCTCCAAAAGGTTTGTTAGAAAATGGCAGCAAAATTCTCTGGGCATTTCATGTCCACCAAGCATGCTCCATGTCCACAGAACTGCCATATTCCAGCCCAGAGCTGACCTAGATTTTTACTGCAGTTGCTCCTTCTGTCTGTTGTCTGCTGTGATTGTGACACCAGAGGTGAAAATAAATAGACTGTCTCTTGTTAGCTCAATACTTCCCTTTTTGGAGCAAAGAGGAGACAGAAGAAGCCAACTTGCTTGAATTCAGGGAGTTTAGTATTATTGGGGACAAGAGTAGTCCATTGATGGACATGTACAGGGATGAAAGAAAGGAAACAGGAACATATTTGGGCAATGGACAGGAGCAGATGGAAGAATGGTACAGCCTGGGCCAGGGTTTCTGAACCTGTTGGGTCATGACCTCCAGGCTCACCACAGATAAAGGCTGCTTCATGGCACCTCCCCTGCCCCCTTCTCTCCCTTCCCACACTACTGCCCCAATAGAGGCAACAACATGGGGGGGCAGGCAGCACCACAGAGCACCAGCTTCAGCTTGTCGTCCCCCCCCCCCCCAAGCCCATCCCCCCCATTACTTCTGTCGGAGGCAGCAATGGGGGGGGGGGGAGCAGGTGAGTTCACGGAACTGGTGCACATGGAGAGTTGGCTTAAAAGCCAGCACCCTGCACATATCTGCTCCCACCTGCTCCCCTCTCCCTCCACACGGCTGCCTCTCTATCGCTGCCTCTGACAGAGAGGCGGTGGTGGGGGGGGGGGAACGCACATAGTTGAAAGGATTAACTGCTAAACTCGGGCTTATTGGTTAATTATGTCGTCATCTACACGTTGACGTTCCTAGTACCATGTATTTATATAGTAGTTTTATGATATTTTTGTTTTATTGTGAATTTCTTCATTTTATCTACCCCGTCTGTTTATCTATTCCTTTTCTAATGGTTCCTAACAGTCTCTTAGTGTTTTTTTTTAACTTCTAATGCACGCTGAATAGTTTGTTTTCAGACAGTATCCACAAAGACTCCAAAGTCTGTCTTGAGTGATAGCAGCTAATTTAGACTACTAATTTTGTGTATAATGGGAATTATTTTTCCAATGTGCACTACTTTGCACTTAGCAACGCTGAATTTCATCTGTCATTTAATTAGCCAGTTTAATGAGAAACTTTTGTAACTCTTTGCAGTCAGCGTTAGACTTAACTTTCTTGAATAATTGTGTATCATTGCATATTTTGCTGTTTCCCTGTTCACCTCTTTTTCTAGATCATTTATGAAGATGTTGAACAGCATAGATCAGGGCTGGGCAAAATACAGCCCAGGGGCTGGATCCGGCCCACCAAGCCACAGGATCTGGCCCTTGGACTACCCTGCTGGGACCCATGGTTTAAAACCCAGTCCCTGTGACTGTATGCTCTGCAGGGAGGCGGAAGCTTCGTGCGATCTCTCCGCCCCCAGCCCAATTCTCAGCTCCTATTGGCCAAAAATAACTGGCCAGTAAGAACTGACCTCAGCCAATTTCTTAGCTCCTATTGGCTGGAAACAGCCAGCCAATCGGAGCTGAGAGATTGGCCTGAAAGACTGGGGCAGCAAGCCTCTCCCCCATCCCCATGTTGAGAGCCACGTGAAGGGAGCAGCCTGTATTTTCAAGTGGCTAGGGCTGCAACAGGCAGGGAGCCCAGCTTGCTGGCCAGGAGACACTTAGGTAAACTCCTTCCAGCCAGCACCTGCCTCTGGCACCCCAACTCCCTCCCCCAGATCGCCATCCAAACCCTCTACACCCGCTGCCCCAGGTGACAACTCCCTCTCATGCCCTGTACCGCCCTCCTCCAGGCCAGAATCTTCTCCTGTACCCACACTCCCTCCCTGGCCCTACACCCCAATCCCCCGACCCAGGTCACAACCCCCTCCTTCACCCAAACTCCCTCTCAGACCCCACGCCATCTCCTGTACCCCAGTCCCTTACCCCGTGCACCCTTTTGCACCTAACCTCCAACCAAGACCCTGCACCCCCTCTACAGAAAAGTGCAAGTCTTGACCACTTTCCAAAATCTTGGAGTGCCCCCCCCCCCCACCAAAAATTATTACCCACCCCTGACATAGATCCCAATATATATTCTTGGGGGACCACATTATTTACTATTCTCTGTGTAAATACTAACCATTTATTCCTAGCCTTCATTTCCTGCCAATTCCAATTGTCCTCGGGACCCATGTAGTGGGTGATCTGATACCACAGTAGTGAATTTTTGTGTTTTTGCTCAAAACATAACCAACCCATCACACATTTAAAAGGTGTTGCACGAAAAAAAATGTACTATGTGATGAACATTGTATTAGGATGCATTTATTCAAGAGTGGCAGAATTATAGCTGCACTGGGAAGCTTAGTTCTGATCTTACTGAACTTCTGAGTGGTAGACTTTGCAACCTTAACTTTCTTTTAAAAGAGTTATTTTGTATATGTATTTGTGTTTTGTGTATAATAATTTAAGACTTAAGATATGTAATTTTTTTTGTTAATTGGGGGAATTGGAAGACATTTTTCCTTTTGCATTTTTTCTTTTTTTATAAATTGCACACACCCACAAACTTCTGCCCATCTCCCACCTTTTTTCAGTTTTTATATCTTTTTTTGCCTTCTTTCTTCCTTTTCTTTCCCTTGCTGTGTTTGACACCTTTTTTAACTTCTTCCATTTCTACTTTGTTTTTGTTCCTTTTGGTCTTTGTTTTCTACTTCACAATCTTTGCAGAGTTGGCAAAACAGCACTGCTTTGCACACTGATTGATTGGAGAGGATTAGCATCTTAATAATTTCCCCCCTCAATGTTTCTACTGTCCATGTAAAGATCCTTTTCAGATACCAAGAGCAGGCTGTTAAGGAAAATGGCATATATGTTTACTATAACAGTTAAACTTTACATCTCACTCTTTAAAAATCTTGCTATAGAAACAATCTGACAAGGATAAGTTACCTTTCCTGTTCAAGTGCTATTTAGTAAGCTGCAAAGATATCAGCTGTTTCCACATTCAAAGTGATGAAATACTGCTACCTCTCTTTCCCTGCGTGTTTGGCAGCATGGCTTAATGAGGGCTTTATCTGTTGCCCATTGAAGCCAATGGAAATATCTCATTGATTTCAGTGGGCTTTCTGTCAGGACTTCAATGTTATTTGAGTAATTGTTCCAATCCAAGGGCACATAAGGCAGAGTAGACCCACTGCTGTTCCTGTTCCTTCACTGCAAAATTCAGCCTAATTCAAGAACTCAATAAAGCAAGGGGGAAAGGTAATAGAGTACTTGTAGGAACAAAACATCTAAAAGAATTCCAGGTACTGTACAAATAAATAGTCTCTCCTTTGAGTAACTGTCCCTAAAGCTACTCTATTTAAGATGGCTCTTGGGAAGTTTACATAAGAAGGGGCCAGGTGCTGAGCAAGGCTATCTAGTACAGACTGTAGAAAGGCCATCGCAAAGGCTGCATCTGACTTACAAACATGATGCTCTGGTACAGTGCTGAGAAGAGGTGTGTTTCTAGCTCTGATGATTCAGAAGACCTGTCACTGTGCCAAGCACTTTGCCTATCCAGATCTTTAGAGCAATGGAAATATAGAGGGAATTTGTCCAGGAGGCACTTCAGACCAGTGTAACTATGGACGGGCATTTTTTGTGGAAAGAGGTTTTTTTTTAGTTAAAACTGAGCTGTTAAAAAGAAAGTAATTTGGAGTATCAGAAGGGATAATAGCAGAAATGAATATCTGGGTGGGACTGCTGGTGAGGCTGTCATGTACAGCATTTTGCAGCATAATCCTGAAGTTTATTTACACATGTTTAATTCTTATTAATTTTATGGTGATACTGAACTATCAAAGTCAAGCATTCTTTACCAGCTTGAAGTGGTCTGTTTAACTTTTTAAAATTTTTGTCTTTTTTTTTGAAATTTTAAGGAAAAGTTCAGGCAGTCCCCGACTTACGCGGATCCAACTTACATTAGATCCGCACTTACGAACGGGGCTTTTCTCGCCCCGGAGCTCACGGGCGGCGGATTGCCACCCGTGTCCTCCGGGGCAAGAAAAGCTTCTCCCGGTCTCCCTGGTCTGCTAGAGGGTCCAGAAAAGCCGCTGGACCCCCCCAGCAGACCAGGGACACCCGAGCAAAGCAACCCAGGCGGCGGGACTCCCACCGCCTGGGCGGCTTTGCTCCTGTCCCCCTGGTCTGCTGGGGGGGTCCAGCAAAGCCGCTGGACCCCCCCCCCCCCCCCCCCCCGCAGCAGACCAGGGACACCCGAGCAAAGCCGCCGCCTGGGCGGCTTTCCTCCCGGGCAAACGAGCAAAGCCGCCCAGGCGGCGGCTTTGCTCTGGTGTCCCTGGTCTGCTGGGGAGGTCCAGCGGCTTTGCTGGACCTCCCCCCCAGCAGACCAGCGGGACAGGAGCAAAGCCGCGGAGCACGCCCGCAGCGGGACAGCCCGGGCGCGCTTGGGCTGTCCCGCTGCGGGCGTGCTCCACGGCTTTGCTCTCCGTCTCCCTGGTCTGCAGGGAGACGGGGAGCAAAGCCTTGGAGCATGCCCGCAGTGGGACAGCCTAGGCGCGCTTGGGCTGTCCCGCTGCGGGCGTGCTCCGCGGCTTTGCTCACCGTCTCCCTGGTCTGCAGGGAGACGGGGAGCAAAGCCTTGGAGCACGCCCACAGCGGGACAGCCCGGGCGCGCTTGGGCTGTCCCGCTGCGGGCGTGCTCCACGGCTTTGCTCTCCGTCTCCCTGGTCTGCAGGGAGACGGGGAGCAAAGCCTTGGAGCATGCCCGCAGTGGGACAGCCTGGGCGCGCTTGGGCTGTCCTGCTGCGGGGCGTGCTCCGCGGCTTTGCTCCTGTCCCCCTGGTCTGCTGGGGGGAGGGGAGGTGCAGCTAGTGCCCCCCCCCCCCAGCAGACCAGGCTTTTCTTGCCTACCCCTGGGGTAGAGCAGCTGGGGGCTGCCGGGTTGGTCCCGCAGCGCCGCTCTGGACCAACCCAGCAGCACCCCAGCTGCTCTGCCCCAGGCGTCCCCAAGTCAGCCGCTGGGGGTGGTGGGGTCTTGGTGGGGTTGTGTGGATGAGGGGGTGTGGGGTCTGGGCATGTGGGGAAGGAAGGTCACTTACGTGCATTTGGGGCCCACCGCCACTCCTAGGCACCGTGTCCCAGGGACAGCCTCTTGCTGCTCTCATTGGCCAGATTCTGACCAATGAGAGCAGCGAGAAAAGCTTCCAGTCAATGTATCCACCAGTGAGAGTAAGGGGAGCGGCAGTGTGCAGAGCTGCTTCTGGCTCCATTTCTTCCCCACGGGTCAGATCCAGAGGAAGCCCCCTGTGGGAAGCTGGTGCTAGTGCACCAACCTTACAGCGGTAGGGGCCATGAGGCTGGAGTACCATCACAGGCTGCGTGCCGCACAGGGAGGGGAGGAGGGACTGAGCTCAAGCCACGGACCACCAGCAAGGTGTCTGTAGACCACTAGTGGTCTGTGGACCGCAGTTTGAGAACTACTGTACTACTCTTTGTGATACCCAGTGATCCTAGAAGTCTGTTTGCTGTGGAAAAACACAGAATTTGCATTTTTACAGTGATTCTTTTAGTTTTTACATTTGATGGAAAAAATATAAAAATATATACAGTAGAACCTTGTTTTATCTGAGCCTCCATTATCAAGCTATCTGTATTAACTGAACCAGGGCTATTAGCCTGAACCTGTGTGGCAAGCCCCATCACTTGGTCTGAGACCCCAAGCCATATTTGTTGGAAATACAGAACAGAAACATTGAAGTATTTGGTGTATATATAAGAAATATAAATTGCAATTCTGTTTGTTTTATTATGATAGATGGTTCTGATAGGCTTTAGACTTGCTTAAAAAATTTAAATATATGAATAAACACATTATGTTCAACTGATACCCATATAAATTATGGCTAGGGCAATTAAAATTCAGTTAATTTTAGTCAGGGAAAAGCATCAACTTGTATGGCTTTTTTTGATAGGTATATTTTGGGGGGTTTATGATGGAAAACTATGATTTCAGGTGACGTCGGTTTGATGTTGAAATGATTAGTTATATTGATAACTCAAAGAAGGGTGTGATTTTAGAAACTAAATAGTGGTAAAGAGTTCATGCCCTATTTTCATTGAGAGATCCCAAAAAAACTAAAGAAGAAAAGACAAAGATTCTAGAGATAACTACTCACTTTACTTCAAAGATTTCTAACTTTCCATGAGACATTAACATATGTGTATGTATTCTCTAATACGTAAACCAGCACATTGCTGGTTCCAGATGATTTTTCTACAAGGATAAGAAGTAACCTAACCAAGTACATATCAAGCAATTTTTTCAAAAACATCTTTACAAGATATCCATAGCTCGTGTAGGATATATTGTGCTGAATAATGCCCCATTTATTCTATATTTGAGAGCTTTCGTGTGTCTGTCTGTTCAAGAACTCCTTCTAAATGGTAAGAGCTAGAATCACCATATTCAGTATACAGCTTCCTCTTATCGTAACTTAAAGTACAGTGAGGGTTTTGTTGTTCCAGGAAAATGGGATGTGCCTGGAATGGGATTTCTGTATGGTTTTATGAGAAACAGAGAGACAGAATCACCAGGCATGTGAAAAGGGCTCAGCAGGGGCAATCCCATCCCCCTTTGGGACTGCTCTATCACTGAGCCTCCCACCCTCTAGGAGCTTTTTAGGGAGGGAGGGCTGAAGCTCCCCTCTTCTCCCAGAGTCATATGGGGATTTTGCTGGCTGTTGTCCTTTGTCAGGGAGCAAGGAGGAAGTGCACAGTTTGCTGCATTACTCACTCTGGGTAGGGATCTCAAGGGGCAGATGAGATGTGCATTTTACTCTTGCTCACTAACAGGGACGAGAAGGGGAAGAGCAAGCAGCCCTGATATGGATCTTGGCTTTAATCCCCCACCTTCACTACTACAAACGCACAGGCACTCCCCTGCCCAAAGCTCCTCCTGAGCCCCAACCCTGAATCCTTCACCCCTATAACTCCCTGCCCAGAGCCCCTCCTTAAGGACCTGAGCAATGCCGAGTAAATGTGCTAGTCTGACCTATAATAAAGTAATATAATAAGCAGGCTTAACCTTCAAAGAAAGCAATTAGAAATTAAAACATGGTTATTATTAAAGTACAGTTAGATAAATGTATTTGATGTCTTGGTAAGTTTTCATGAATGCTGTCAGCTAAATGGCCCATTAACACTTTTCCTCCTTTAGCAAAAATATTAGCATAATTAAGTTTCAGTTAAATATAAGTACCTATTAAAAGTTATGCCATTTTACATACAATGTAAAAAGGAAGTTTTATTAAAATGTTCTGGATTCAGTCCAATAAAGCATTTTCATGAATATATAAAACCCAGAGGCCTTTGTTACTGTGAGCTTCACCGAACTAGGCACTCCATTTTTGAAACATGGAAACTATTTTATACTTCTAGGTGAAAGACAAAATAGTGTAATAGATCAGCAAAATGCTAATATATGTTGGAACTTCAGGATTACATTCTTACATCCAAGTACTACTGCTCTGCATATACATGGTACAGAAAATGGATTGACTTGACCTCACGAAAGTAACGGGTGCAATGATTTCTTTAAAATACACTTTAAAAAATACTCGTTTCTGTTCATCTGAATTTTTTTAAATAAAGCTGACAAGTTAATAACCAGTCACCTGAAAGAGTTATTGAAAGACTTTTTGTCCCTGTTTGAAAGGAAACAGAAAGTTTATGTATCTTAAGGAAAAGCAAAAAATAAATTGTTTTTGCAGTAAATATTGATTTTTAACATACCACTGTGTTCCTGAGGCTGTTTCAGCCCTACACCACTCTAAAGAGATTGCCTTATGTTGACTGTAGTAATTTAATTATTTTTGCACATTTATTAGGAGAATCCAAGTGAAGAAGATGCAGCAATTGTAGATAAAATTTTATCCTCCAGGATAGTGAAGAAAGAAGTGAGTAATTGTGACTAACATGAGGGTGGTGTATGCATGAGGGAATTATTTATTCTAATATGTGTGTTAAATGCCCATGAGTCTAAAAGTCATGTATTTACTTTCTTAGATATCTGCTGGAATGACAATGGAAGAAGAAGAATTTTTTGTAAAATACAAGAACTAGTAAGTATTATAGTTAGTTGTTTGTTTGAAAAGTTAGCTACTTAAAAAGCAAAAGAAGTCTTCTAGCCTTTAGTCATTTATACATTATAGGTTGCATCAATTAGAACCATGTTTAAAATCACTTACAGTTAAATTTTGACATCTTTCCTCCTGTTTAGTAATTTCTTTGTAGGTGTTCCCATTCATTTTTAAAAATGTAAATTACTTTGTTTATTCAGTTCATACATTAACTCCAAGCACACAAATAATTAATAGTGCTTATGCCTAGAACATAACAAGTGTACAGTAATAATGTTGTGGTCTCTGACTACAGAATGAGTTTGCATATAGGACAGATTTTTCAAGAGGTAATTGCCTGATGTTAATTTTAATTTCCTAGATTTTATATTAAGTAAATCTGAAACTATTTGTCCTCCCAGTACTCATCTGTTTGTGTTTGTTGACTCAGCACTTGGCAATTGGTATAATTTTATTCTGAGATATTAACTCCTAAGAGAATAGATTGAATTCATAGTCACAATGAACAACATTTTTTTTTCAAATTCACATGAAATAGCATTCCTGTTTATTTAAATAAAAAATGAAAAATGAAATATTCATTGTGCCAAGTATTCCTGAATCTCAGCTTTCATTAAGAAAAACGTTTCTAGCTCTTTTAGTTGAGCAATCCTAAATATGCTAACAGAAGAAGGTAAGCCATAGAAGTGTTGTCTTTTTGAGTTTGTAGAAAGCCTGAAAAAAGCTTTGTTTTGTCAAGTGCTGCATCATATTAAATAAGGACCTTCTGTATGACATATTTTTTGCTTCCACAGTATCATAGAACTGGAAGAGACCTCAGGAGGTCATCAAGTCCAGCCCCCTGCCCAAGGCAGGACCAATTCCAGCTAAATCAACCCAGCCAGGGCTTAGTCAAGCCGAGACTTAAAACCTCTAGGGAGAGAGATTCCACCATCTCCCTAGGTAACCCATTCCAGAGCTTCACCACCCTCCTAGTGAAATAGTTTTTCCTAATATCCAACCTAGACCTCTCCAACTGTAACTTGAGACCATTGCTCCTTGTTCTGCCATACGTCACTACTGTGAACAGCCTTTCTCCAGCCTCTTTGGACCCTCCCCTCAGGAAACTGAAGGCTGCTATCAAAGCTTTTTACAAGTTTTCCCTTTTCCTGGCATATATGAGGTGGGGAGGAGATTCTGAGCTGGGCCACCTGAATGAGATGACATAACTGTTGAATCCTATAAAGTCAAGCTGTCAAGAAAACTTGGTGCAAAGTATTATAAAACATCATTATTGCTGAAAATAATCACTTATGAATTCTACATTAATGAGTATTTTCAAGTATGAATCATGAAGGGTAAGCAATATAAGAATGAAAGGTAATTCCGAGGCACAGAATAAATTAAATTAACATAAATATCTGTGGGGGCTTGCAGGAGAATTTACCCAAACTTGCCACAGAATTTTTTCTTATAACAGAATACAAGTTCTGTTCCTAGGCAACAAAGCCATATAAAGTGTACAAAGCTTATAGAATATAATCTTGAATCCAAAGTGGGAAATAGTAAGGATTAGTGATGAAAAAAAGAGCCTTCTTTCATATGGTGCATCCCCTTTTTCTCTCTTTGCCAATGTCTTTAAATTGCAAAGACTTAAACCCTTGCTTAACTTTATGCATGTGAAAAATCTCATCAAATTGTTACTCAGTGTAAGAATTGGGGCCCAGATGTTATAGGTTTTACAACTAAAAGAACTGGAACATATTCAGCAATTTTTTTTCTAATAGGCTGTTTCTGTGAAGATGTTAATTGTTTTACCACTGTGTGAACAAAGGTCCTGATCTTGCAAACTGAAACGTGGGGGTGAACTGCTATAGATGTATAGAGATCCTTAACTTAATTGGGGTTCCATGTACATAGGGGTTGATATCAGTCCATGTCAACACATTGCAAAATTAGGGACCAAGATGTTTTTTCAGATCTAGAGAGGGAAAAGGTGATTGATATTCATTAAGAGCTCTGTAAGAGTATGGGGAATCAATCTAAAATGAGTGTACATAGGAGAAGGGAGAATAAAATGTATTGTATTAAAATGTATGTAAAGACACATTACTATATCTTGTCTGCTTTTGATGACCATTTTATTTAACGTTGAGTATTGAAACTATAGGATAAAATAAGTATAATACCTTTTTGTAATAATGTTTTATAATTTTAGCTCCTATCTTCACTGTGAATGGGCCACTGAACAGCAGCTTCTGAAGGATAAAAGAATTCAGCAGAAAATTAAACGGTTCAAGCTGAGGCAAGCACAAAGAGCCCACTTTTTTGCAGATGTAAGAAAAATACAGAGTAAATTAGATTTTTGCTTGCCAAAAGCTTAACAAGGTCCTCCTTTATTTTTGCATTTATTTTGATTTGTGTGTTTGAATTTTAATGCTAAATAAAAGGGAGGCCTGTATTCTTGTCTCTTTCTTAAATTCAGTAGAGATAACATTTTGATGCAAAAATATGTCATCTGTAATTATTTAAGTACTTATATCTTTTCAAATCAGGATTAATTGGGTAACTTTGTGATCACGCGAGACTGATACTTTGCCTTTCAGTCATCAAGATATGGGTAGGACTGTATTGTGCAAACTCCCTGTCACAGTTATATGTCAATACTAAATTACAATACTTCTATTCTTCAGCTAGGTCTCTCTGTGATATTCGCTGTCTCTGATTGATTGTTTGATAATGCTGTTTTTATTGTTATTTCTGTTGTTTAGTGCCTGGGAATCTAGTCATGGACTAGGATCTGCAGAGACACAAAACAAAAAGATAGTTGCTACTTCCCCAAAGGACTTAGACTCTTAAGGATAAGACAAGACAGCAGATAGATATAGAAAGTCCAGGGGAGAACAAGGAAGTAAACAGAATTGGTCAGCATAATAGGCTGTGATCTCAGCATATCAGAAGCCTGAGTTTTCTATTGGTGTCACAGCAGAGTGTTATTAACGTAGATAATGTGGACTAAAGCTCCTGAGCATTAGATTGTGATTATTTATATTTATGCATAAAAAGGTAAAGATGATATATTAAATCATAGCAGCATTGATCTCCTGTCTACACAACCTCAGATTACTAATTATATTACTCTTGAATTGAAGATGGAAGAAGAACTTTTTAATCCTGATTATGTTGAAGTAGACCGGGTTCTAGAAGTCTCCTTTTGTGAAGATAAGGACACTGGTGAGGTAAATATTTGACAAAACGTAATGTGTTTTGTGAATGTATTGCCTGTTTTTATATTAGTGGGCTTCAGAATAAAATCTTAATGATGTGAGTCTCATTAATGATTTTTATTGAAATATTGGTGTGTAAATAAATTTATTGTTCCTTTTGTTCAATAGGTATTTTGAGCCCAAGGAAAATAGAAACTTTATGGAATGCAGTGCCTTTTATTTTTATCAGAGCTGATCCATCCATAGGATGGTTTAGGACAGCCACCCCAGGCTCCACTTTGGAGGCCCCAACCACGGCTGCCTCAGTTGTGGATGGGACAGTCCCACATGTTAAGTGCAGGACCCTAGAATGGCATAGGGACTTACTTGGCAGCAGAGCTTAGCCCCCCTACGTTCACCGGGGCCGCAGGAGCTAGAGCAACTCAGCAGCCTGCTCCGTTCCGACCACCACCATCTTCCCCAGCCAAATCTCTCCACTTCAACACAGTAGCAGGAAGCAAAGCACCCCAGTCCTGGCTTGAGTGATGCAAGGCTTGGGAGCAGAGCACATTGGTCTGTGGTCAGAGCACTCCACTTTCTGCCACTGCAGTGGAGCAGAGCACCCCAGGTGGGGGAGATGGCAGTGGAGAGGAGCAGGCTGCTGGGTCACTCTGAACCCTGCCATCATTCTGTGCCAGGTGCCCCCCAGGTAACCCTCAGGTGGTGTCTCTTGAGGGAAGGGGATGGAGCAGGGATGAGAAAAGGCAGGATAGGGGTGGGTGTTAGAGAACGGGTGGACTGGAAGTGGAGCCTGGGGCCAGGGGAGTTGCCTTAGGCTCCATGCCTTTCTAGGGATGGCTCTGATTTTTATTAGCATTAATAAAATAATAGCAATCTATGCGTAGTAGGTATTTAGAGTAGAATAAAAAAAACCTCCTAAAAACTTAGTCAAAACAGAAACATGAGATAACTAAATAATGATAAATGCAAAGAAGCATGGTAAGGGAATATATGACATTAAATTTAGCTGTAAGAGTCACAAATTCATAGGTTTTTATTTTTTTTAAGGCCAGAAAAGACTATTATGACATTTACTCTAACCTCCTGCATAATTTGAGCTATGAAACTCATGAACTAATTTCTGCATCAAGTCCATAGTACACAAATTACTAATATTAAGGATTTTTACCCTGCAGCCTGTTATTTACTATCTAGTAAAATGGTGTTCATTGCCATACGAAGACAGCACTTGGGAGTTAAAAGAAGACGTTGACCAGGCAAAAATAGAAGAATTTGAACAATTGCACGCATCCAGGCCTGACTCAAGGAGATTGGTAAAAATATACCTAATTTGTCAAATAAGATTTTTCCCTTCAACCTTTGATGCACTGTGAATGTTTGTGTTAAAATATAGAAAACGTTTTACTGAAAATCTGTGAAAGGTGTACACTAAACACCTTTGCATAGCAGCTCTAAAAGCTGTTTTAAAAACTTAAGAGGGGAGTGCTACTAGACTTGTTTTTTAAGCTCCATATTTTGTAAGTTAAGGTTCATAGATGTGTTATATTGTGCAACAGGGAGAGTCTTGAACAGACTGCCCTCCCTTGTGGAGGCAGAACTAAAACTGGCTGGGTGATCAAGGACATTATCTTGCCAGTGACAGACATTTCTGGTTCTGCCTCTAAAGCTGAAGAACTACTGTAATAGGTCTGTGACCCTTATTACCCATGCAAGACATTCTTGGTTAAGTATGGATTCAGTAGAGCCTCGGAATTAGGGATGTCTTGGGAATAGAGGTTGTTCATAACACTGAAATGTTTGTAACTCTGAATAAAACATTCTGGTTTTTATTTCAAAAGTTTAGAACATTGACTTTCAAACTTATTTTTTAGTAGCTTAACAGTACCGTTCAGTATTTGCCTTTGTGTCTGTTGCCTGATTGCATACTGTGCTTCTGGTTCCAAATGAAGTGCGTGGTTGACTGGTCAGTTCGTAAATCTGGGATTCTACCATAAATGTTCCTGTTCTCATTTACTGCCAGCATATATGTGTTAGTAAGATATTTAACTTTATTAATCACAGAAATTACAGAAATCATCTGTTAACTTTCTGCAAAGTTTTAAAATGAAAAATAATCAATGCAAAGTAAATTATCACTGTAGAACTTCCAAAGGCCTTGGTGGTGAGTAGAGAAAACATTTTTATAGAAATTCACTACTAAAATAAATAGAGATAATCAGGTCCTGCTTGTCCAAACCAGAGGAAATATGCAAACGTAACTGTCACAATATATACCACAGCCATTTCCTGATTTACTTTTCTGCTCTTGGCGGTAATTGTACACATGAAAAACTAATAGGAAGAAAATTATGTACAACAAAGACACTAGCTTTGAAACTTTAGATTAAGATGCTTCCATGCTTCACTGAATGAAGACAAAATACTTATTTTATTGAAAGATAAGTCGTATGTCGTTGTGATAGTGTTCCATAAAAACATGTGTAGTAAAACTCTGGTTTTACTTTATGGCAAAATAATCAGGGAGGTGAGGATGGTGTGTGATTTTTTTTTTTTTTTTTTTTAATAATAGATTTTTTTTTTCTCGTTGCTTCATGTGCAGGCTTTGCATTATATTTATTTTGAAGGCCGTATTAAGTTCTCTTGCTCGTATCTTGTTGAATTCCTCTGATACTTGCTTAAAATGTTACTTTTTTCCCCAAAGTGTTTTATGTATCTGTTACCTAATTCTTTTGGCTGTGGGTAAGGAAACACAATGAAACAGAGCAAATGTGATGGGAGCGGCTTCTGAACAAACATTTAGTAGGCCGTTTAAGTCTGTCAATTCTAAATCTTTTTTCTTCCTGTAACATTCAAAGCAATCTTTTTACCATATGCATTTATGTTTAAATTGTATCAAGGCAGTAAGGAGAGGATCGGAATCACTGGAGCTGCGTGTCCCTCCCCCCAATCCCAGAGCTGCTGCCTCTGGTAGAGACAGCAGCACGGAGGATGAGGGGAGAAAGGCGGGAGCTACTACACATGGGAAGCCAGATTTCAAGCCAGCTCCTTGCGCATATCGGCTCACATGAGCTGCTCTCCCCCCGACCACGTGCTGCTGCCTCTCTATCAGGTGAAGCTGCTCCAAGGGATCCAGCGCAGCCTGATAGTGGCTACTGTCACCCTCTGATACAAGTGGCTTCCCAGGAGTGGGGCCGGGAGCACACTAGCTGCTGGGCTCACGCCTGAGAACTGTTAAATAGTCGTGTAACCAATATTATTTTGTGCGGTTACATAACTAGTCAATTAATTATCTAACATTCTTCTTTGAGAGAAGTCGCTGGGGGTGTTCCACAACAGGTGTCGGTTCATTTCAGTGCTGCAGAGTGGATTCTTCCTAACAGTGCATTGGGGGCCACGTGGTGCTGTCTGGCACTGCCACGAATGCGTGGCCACTCTGTCCTCCGTTCCTTCCTACTGTCCCTGGCTCAAGACGGACCTCCAGAGTGCTCTTCATTCCTCTATAGTTATCTGTAGATAAGTAGTTTAGTTAACCCAAGTTCCTTTCCCTAGTTATTTTGCCAAGTTCTTTGCCAAGAAAACCCAACCCACCTCGTTCATTCCTCCAAGCTGGTTTGCCTGCTGCATACAGGATGGTGGGCTCACCCGGTTTCAAACATTGCACAGACTGCAATGAGGCAATGCCGGCCTCAAACAGCCATGCAAAATGTGTCCAGTATCTTGGTGACTCCCATGTTCAATGGGACTGCCCACCCTGCACTAAACTTAAGGTGCAAATGTGGCGAGACAGAGATCTCCACTTGAAGATGCTTATGATTGAAGATGCTTATGAAGGGCCAGCACCCTTCTTCAGAGACGGGCTCTCAGCAGATTACCAATGATAAGGGGGACAAACCCAAAAGATCCCCAAAAAAACATGCCACCTCTCTGACTCAAGACCTTCACTTGTCTAAACAGTGTTTGAATGATAGGCAGTCGAGAGAGGCTGACAAACTGCGTCTCAGCACATATGATAAACTGGGCACCTGTGGTGCTAACTGGACTTTCCACAAATGTGCCTCACACAGCGCTCATACGGCTACAGTCCATTCAGTGCCTGCCCCGTAGAATTCGGCATCGAGCATAGTGCCAATCAGCGCAGTGCCTGAGATCACAGTGCCGAGAGCACTTACCACGGCACCGCAACAGCTGACGGGGCAGCCTATTGACACCATTCCGCCATTACAGATGGCAGCAAATACGCACACTGCAAGCTCTGCCCCGAAATACCACAGGTGCTGGTGCCTGGTGCAACATCACTGGCTTCTATACCCTTTACTCCTACATCTAGCTGTCGGCATAAAACAGACCTTGCAGTCTCCTCAACTTTTAACTCTCCATTTTTAAGCACTGATAAGCACCATCCAAATACATGTCATCACCTACCTTGTTATCAAATGATGACAATGAGGAACCAGGACTCTTCTCACCCCAACTGTCTCTCGGCACAGAAACATCAGGATGTTTGTTCCATGCTGAATTTGCCCGCCCTACCAATGTGGACATGCCCCTCTGGGCTCCATATCCATGCATACCACCACACATGCCTTATCTTCCATTCCATGAAAGACTCTCAGGCCACACTACATTCCCTTGGTATTCAGACACCTGCAAAAAGGAGGCGGCAATATAGACACCAAACATACCAAAGGCCAAGATATCCACAGTTCACGTATCAATACCAGAGGCAAGAGTACCCACCATACTAAAAATGCAGCCATGGCAGAAAGCAGCAGAGACGCAACCAGAGCAACACTACGAACCATCCACCTCAGCCCAATAAGCAAATTTGTGGCATTCGTCGAGAAACTGAAAACCATCTTGCCTTCTCAAGTGCTCCCAAAACTAGGAAACCTTTCACCTATCAGCTTTTGCCATTCTGTGACAAATGGTGCAACATAACATCTGACATATGGGTGCTACAGACCTGCAAAAAGGTAGGTATGAAATATCATTTGGCTACGCCATCCCATTTCTGTCCATTCCCCCATCCCTCCCACCCAGCCATCCCATCCCTCTTCAGGGACCCCTCTCATGAGACTGTTACAACAAGATGTAGGTCACCTTCTACAATTGGGTGCTATAGAACATGTTACCCCAGAATATCAGAGAACTTGATTTTATTCTCATTACTTCCTCACGCAGAAAAAACTGGATGTTGGCATCCAATTTTGGATCTGAGGGTCTTGTACAAATCCGTAAAGAGGCAAAAGTTCAAATGGTTACATTATCCACCATTTTCCTCTCTCTGACGTTCGGCAATTGGCTTTTGTGTCTCGACTTGCAAGATGGATATTTTCATGTGTCTATCTGCCCTGCTCATAGACGGTTTCTCCATTTCTCCCTAGGTATGCAGCACTGCCAATATAGGAACCTGCTCTTCAGACTTTCCACGGTGCTGAGGCTTTTCTCCAAGATGCTAGCAGTGGAGAAAACCTCAGAAAACAGGACGTTACCGTATATCTGTACCTTAACGATTGCCTAATCAAGGCAAGAAGTTGAGACCCTTTGCACAGAAGCCATAACACTTTGGAATTGGTGCCTTACTCATGGTATATCCATAAGTGCATGCCATCTCCCTGACGCCTTAAATGCCATAGCCAACACCCTCAGCAGAACCCTACCACAGGATCATGAGTGACAGATCGATCCTTCGCTTCTAGCAGAGAGATTTGCACTGTAGGGATACCCTCACATAGACTTGTTTGCCACCAAAACAAACAAAAAGTGCCCACTTGATTGCTCCAGGGCGGGTTTAGGAAAGAATTCACTTGGAGATGCTCTTATCCTCAAGTGGGACCGTCATCTACTCCGGGGCTACTCAACTTTGGAAGCCCCAGAGGCCACAGTGATACTCACAGCACATGCCGAGGGCCGCAACTTAAGTATGGTTGCATATACATGCAAAATATGCAAATAGCTTCTTTCACACTGACAGGCATGAACACAAAGATTAAGGCAAGACTATAGAACCCAAAGATTAAGGCAAGACTATACAACACAAAGGCCCCATTTAAATCAGTTCTGCTGATATTAATAAAATGCAATATATACCTGATTTCTACCCATATAACAACACTTTTAATGAGCAATGACAGTCCAGAAATTTAACTACTAAAACGCATATTAATAGAAGACCATTACATTGACTACTTTTTTGTTTTGGCTCCCACCTGCAGGCTGCATGTTGAGCCCTGAGTAAACCTAAACCGCACCATGGGCCGCAAACAAACGGGCTGTGGGCCGCATGCAGCCTGCGGGCTGCGTATTAAGTAGCCCTGATCTACTCAATGCATTCCCTCCCTTTCCCCTCCTCAACAGGGTACTCATAGAAAATATGGAGTGAAAAGGTGAGGGTTATTCTAATAGGGCCTTGTTGGCCTCAGCAACTGTGGTTTCCTTTCCTGAACAGAATGACCCTACATCGCCCAGTTGTGCTCCCAGGCAACCGGAGCATATTATTCCAACCAGGAACTGAAGCTCCCCATCCACAGTATCTCACGCTTCACCTCAAGGCATGGTACCTTGATGGTTCATGCGCATAGAATTCCAATGTTCAGACCAGGTAAAGGAGTTGTTCCTCCATAACCAAGATGATGTAGAGTAACTAATGATCTTGTTTGGTACATTGGGCTGCTTCCTGTAACATAGCGCTAAAGGAAGCCCTCTATCTGCAGTCTTTCAATACTTATTGCACCTTAAGCAATCACACCTTTCCATGAGCTCAATTAGAGTACATCTCGCAGCAATAATGACGTTCCATATGACTATTGATGATACCACAGTCTTTGCACATCCCACAACCAAACGCTTCCTCACAGGCCTACAGGCATTATATCCTGATGTTGCTGCCCCACCGGCATCTTGGGACGTACATATGGTACAAACCACAATCTCCAAACCTCCATTCGAACCTGTGGTCACATGCTCCCTTCTCCATTTAACACTTAAAACGACATTCTTAAATTACAGTAACATCAGCACATCGGGTGGGAGAAATGGCTAATGGCAAACCCACTTTTCACCATCTTTTTTAAGGACAGTCTCAGTGACATGCAAAGTTCTTACCTAAAGTACACTCTGCCTTCCACCTTAATCAGATAATACACTTATCTGAATTTTTTTCCCAAGCCTCATGCCAGATCTTTCGAGGCACAGATATACATGGTCGACATCCACAGGGCGCTCTCCTTCTACCTTCACAGAACAAGAACCTTTAGATCATCCCCAAGACTTTTTGTCTCCATTGCGGATCATAGCAAGGAACATCAGATATCATCTCAAAGATTATCCCATTTGATCTCTGATTGCATCATAATGTGCTACGACTTGAATAGTTTGCCACCGCCTACCTCACTCTGTGCACACTCCACGAGAGCAGTCGCCACTTCAGTCGCTTACTTGAGGAAGGTTCCCATTGATGATATATGCACTGCCACTACATGGCTATCAGAACAAACTTTCAGTAAGCACTGTGCACTTTCTGCAGGCCCTTTGCACTCCACAAGAGTAGCAAAGGTCATACGGAATACCGCTTACCTGCTTGATCCAAAGTCCTTACCTCTATAGGACAAGTTGCTTTGCAGTCACCTACCTGTGAAGCACCCCCAGAGACGTCTCTCTCTTGAAGAGGCGATTACTCACTGTGTCTGTAACAGACATTCTTAGAGATGAGCATCCCTGGAGGTGCCTCAGTACCCTCCCTTCTTCCCCTCTACTTTGGACCCGCCCCCCAAAAAAATCTTTTCCACCAGGCCGGGTTCCGGATAGAGAATGAACTGAGGGGAGAGTGACCGCGCATGCATGGTAGTGCTGGATAGCACCACGCATGTGCGGCCCCCAAAGCACTGCTAGGAAGAATCCTCTCTGCAGCTCTGGGACACACTGACACCTGCTGTTGAGCACCCCCAGGGACGCTCATCTCAAAGAACATCAGTTACAGCTAAGGTGAGTAATCTTCTCTTTCTAATAATAAATAAACCTAAGTTCGCATTCATGAATTAATTTAAACAATAGCTACTAACAATACCAAGAAACTTCCCAACCACAGAAAAACAAGTGAATCAAAATCCTTCAAGTCACTCCCTGAGGAAGACTGAGTATAGAGATGTTATGGCAGCAGGAAAATATTTATGCTTAGTTAGAATATTTTTGTTTTCCCTCTAAGGACCGACCACCTCCTAACTCCTGGAAGAAGATAGAACAGTCCAGAGAATATAAAAATGGCAACCAGCTCAGGGAATACCAACTGGAAGGGCTCAACTGGCTCCTTTTCAACTGGTACAATAGGTAAGGGAACTAAACATTTTGATGTAAATGTTATCAATGCAGGTAAAATGGATTAGAATATAGTAGTGAAGGACTAGTGCTTTACTACTTCTTTGAGTGCTTGTTCCTGTCAATTCTAAGGAAGGTTTGTGTATGTTACTTTCACGGATGTTGGAAACTTTTCCCTAGCAGCTCCGTAGGGTCATACAAGGAGCCCCCAGAGTGGTGCCAGTATATGGCGCTATATATAACACTGCTGACCCGTCCCTCCTTCGCTTCCTGCTTTCCAACTGTAATAGCAATGGAATATTGCTTGCCTGCTGTGCAAGTGCGCCATTCCTTAGCTTAGTTCATATTCATTGTTCATAATTATTGTTCTCTCTTTAGTGGTTGAGTTGGTAGATAAATCTATTGCCTTCCTTGGGCACTGTACTATGCCACAAGCCCAAGGCTTCAAGACTTGTGGTTCCTCCTGTAAGCCTATACCTAACTGTGACCCCCACAACTCCTGTCTGCGGCAAGCTCACCAAGCAGACCATTTTAAGTCTGCAAATCCTTCAAACCCGTTTTGGACCTCTGAGTATATCACCAAGTCCAGGGTGTGCCTTCCATGACCTCTATCAGTGGCATCAGGAACATGCCTCCCTAAGTTGCCACAGGCCCTCTCTTTGGCCCCTCACTTGCCAGAGGTTTCCATCTCTAAGCCATCTAGTGTAAATTACCGGTTGACCTATAAGGTCGTGCAGCTGCAGGGGCCTGCAGAACATAAGAATAGCCATACTGCGTCAGACCAACAGTCCATTTAGCTCAGTATCCTATCTTGCCAACAGTGGCCAATACCAGATGCCCCAGAGGAAGGGAACACATCACGTGATCCCTCCCGTCACCCACCTCCAGAGAAACAGGGGCTAGCTTCGTTGGGCAGTCATCAGGGTAACTTGTTCAAACCAGAACCATCTGAGGAACAGAACAACCCTGCTCCTCCAGTGGCCTTTTCCTTCTCTTCCCTGGACAAGGTAGTGCTTGGGTCGTCCCCATCAGGACCTCCCCCAATAGACCATAAAGCCTCCCAAGATGATCTTCATGCAATGGACTGTAATATGGTCACTCAGAAAGAAGTGGCTGAGGTGGAGGACCTGATGATGGACATTCTGGCTCTGGAAGGGCCCTCCAAAGTTGTCCTGCTCTTCATAATGATAGAGAAAAGTAATCTCACTATTTGCAAATCCCAGCCTCCCATTTCCCCCAACAGCCAGAGGTGTGGAGAGGAAGTATTACGCCCCATCCAAGGGGTCTGAATATATGTACTCCCATTGTCCTCCATGTTCCTTGGTGGTATCAGCTCTGCACAAGGGGGAGCAGCAGGGCCAGCCAGCTCCATCGCCAAAGAGGCAGAGTGTCACAACATTTTCAGGAGGAAAGGGTATGCTGTGAGAGGACTCCAGCTCCAGATAGCAACCAGCAGGCTGTCCTCAGCAAATACAGTTTCAGTACCCAGGGTGCATCCAAAAAGTTTAAGGAGATTCTGTCAGAGGCATAGACTTTGCAGCATTGGCCAAGGAAGGGTAGGCAGTGGCTAGGACATCCCTCTAAGCCTCTCCAGATGTGACTGACTCAGCAGCCCCCTCACTGGCTACAGAAATTATGTGGAGGTCAGCTTGGTTACAGTCTTCAAGTCTCCTTCCAGATGTCCAGTGAATCTTGTAAGACCTCCTCTTGACTCAGGGCTGTTCTTGGAGCAAATGGATTCCCACTTCCATAGCATGAAGGAAACCAGGGCCATGATGTGCTCCCTAGGGATGCACACTCTGTCCATGCAGAGGAACCCCTTCAGGCCTCGCCAGTACCACCAGCTCCAATTCTACCCCTAGCCCTACCAGGACTTGTACCGGCATAAGGGCTATAATAACATGCAGAGATCCCCTTCTTGGTTCTCAAGCCAGACCAAGGTCCACCTAAGTCCCAGTCTAGCCCCAATCTCTGGTTTTGATGGGACACTCAACAGCTGTGAACCAGTACCTGCCCCAGATCCTTCCCCATAGTTTGGCAGCTGTTTATTCTCCTTCTACTGGGCATAAGCCTTCATCACATTGGACTTCTGGGTTGTAAGGACAGTAGGTCTAGGCTGTGCACTCCAGTTTTACACCCTCTACCCTCCTTCTCTGTCCCTCTTCAGGGACTGCTCTCACAAGCAGCTCCTTCAGTAGGAAATGCAGTCACTTCTCATCATGAGGGCAATAGGGTTCAGAGGAAATGGATATTATGTCCATTATTTCCTCTTTCTGAAAGTGCAAGGGTGTCTCAGGCTATCTTGGACCTCTGCGGCTTCAACAAGTTCCTGTTGAAACTGAAGTTGCGCTTGTTTTCAGTCATTTTGATTATCCCCTCCCTGAATCCAGGAGATTGGTATGCAGCCTCAATATGAAGGACACTTATTTTCATATAGACATTTACTGACCTCACAGATGTTTCCTCCAGTTTGTGGTAAGTCAGGTGAATTACTAGTTGACAGTGCTCCCCCTTGTCCTCTCTATAGCTCCCGTATATTCATTAAGTGCATGGCAGTAATGGCAGCATTCTTCTTCAAGAAGAGGATAGAGGTGTATTCCTACCTTGACGACTGCCTGCTGAAGGGCTGCTCCAAGAAGCTGGTAGAGACCCATGTTGGCCTAGTAAAGGACACATTTCAGAGATTTGGCATACTTCTCAACTTAGGAAAGTCCATTCTCGTCCCCACCCAAAGTATAGAATTCATTGGGACAATACTTGACTCCATGACAGCCAGACCCTCCCTGCTGCATTCCAGGTTCCAGGCCATGTGCCAGGTCATTCAATCACTGCAGTAAAGTCCCACAATCATGGCCAGAAGCTGCCTGAGCTTGCTCAGTCACATGGCAGCATGCACCCATGTGGTTACAAATGTCAGATTGAGGCTCAGAGCACTGCAGGCAGGGCGCTTCAATTTACCATCCAAGTCAGGACAACTGGATCGGATACTTACCATTTCATCAAATGTCCTCCAGACCCTGTTGTAGTGAGTGAACCCTCAAGCGGTATGCAGGAGGGTCCCCTTTCAGACCCCCAGCCAGATATGATGCTAGTAAAAGATGCATCAGATCTGGGATAGGGAGCGCACCTGAAGGATCTGTGGACTCAGAGCAGATGGTCAGATGACAAGATGATCTTGCACATCAATGTCAAGGAGCTCAGAACCGTTTGCTTGTCCTGTCAGACCTTTCACGCCACTATGGAACATCATAGCATGACAGTTATGACAGACAATATTACTGCCATGTTTTATATGAACAAGCAGGGCGGCACAAGATCTTCCCTCTACTGCACTAGGAGGCTCCTATGGGTGTTTTGTATAGCCCACTTCATACACCTGCAGGTTTCTTATCTCCCAGTGATGAACAATGTAACAGTGGATCGCCTAAGTAGGTCCTTCCTCACTCAGGTGATCAGTAAGGGTATGTCTACACTACCCCACTAGTTCAAACTAGCGGGGTAATGTAGGCATACCGCACTTGCAAATGAAGCCCGGGATTTGAATTTCCCGGGCTTCATTTGCATAAGCGGGGAGCCGCCATTTTTAAAACCCCGCTGGTTCGAACCCCGTGCAGCGCGGCTACACGGGGCATGAACTAGGTAGTTCGAACTAGGCTTCCTAGTTCGAACTACTGTTACTCCTCATTTCATGAAATGAAATGAGGAGTAACAGTAATTCGTGAAATGAGGAGTAACGGTAGTTCGAACTAGGAAGCCTAGTTCGAACTACCTAGTTCATGCCCCGTGTAGCCACGCTGCACGGGGTTCGAACCAGCGGGGTTTTAAAAATGGCGGCTCCCCGCTTATGCAAATGAAGCCCGGGAAATTCAAATCCCGGGCTTCATTTGCAAGTGCGGTATGCCTACATTACCCCGCTAGTTTGAACTAGCGGGGTAGTGTAGACATACCCTAAGAGATGATGTTCTCCTCTCCATCTTCCATCGCTGGGGAATCCCCCAGATTGACCTGTTTGAAACAGACTCCAACAGAAAATTCCCCCTCTTTTGCTCATGCAGGGGCTTCAGTCCAGGGTCAAGAACAACATTAGAATATAAGAACAGCCATATTGGGTCGAACCAAAGGTCCATTTAGCTCAGTATCCTGTCTTCTAACATTGGCCAATGCCAGAGGGAGTGAGCAGAACAGGTAATCATCATGTGATCCCTCTCCTGTCATCCATTTCCAACCTCTGACAAACAGAGGCTAGGGACACCATTCCTATCCATCCTGGCTAATAGCCATTGATGGACCTAACCTCTTTGAATTTATCTTTTTCTTTTTTGAGCCTTGTTGAAGTCTTGGTCTTTGTAACCTCCTCTGTCAAGGAGTTCCACAGGTTGACTGTAGACTGCATGAAGAACAACTTCCTTTTATTTGTTTTAAACTTGCTACTTATTAATTTCATTTGGTGACCTTCCCCTCCCTTCCCCCTTCCCCCCCCCCCCCCCGTTCTTATATTATGGGACAAATAAATAATTTTCCTAATTTACTTTTTCCATATCAGTCATGATTTTATAGACCTCTTATCAGATTCCCCCCCTTTAGTCTCTTCTGTTCTAAACTGAAAAGTCCCAATCTGTTTAATCTCTCTTCATATGGGATCTGTTCCAAACCCCTAATCATATTTGTTTCCCTTTTCTGAATCTTTTTCCAATTCCAGTGTATCTTTTTTGAGATGAAGTGACCACATCTGTACGCAGTATTCAAGATGTGGGTATACCATAGATTTATATAGCGGCAATAAGATACTCTGTCTTATTCTCTATCCCTTTTTTAATGATTCCTAACATTCTGTTTGCTTTTTTGACTGCTGCTGCACATTGAGTGGATGGTTTCAGAGAAATATCTACAGTGACCCTAAGATCTCTCTCTTGAGTAGTTGTAGCTAAATTAGTCCCCATCATATTGTATTATAGTTGAAATTGTTTTTTCCAATGTGCATTACTTTTGCATTTATCGATATTAAATTTCATTTGCCATTTTGTTGCTCAATCACATAGTTTTGTAAGATCTTTTTGAAGCTCTTCACAGTCTGCTTTGGTTTTAACTACCTTGAGCAGTTTAGTATCATCTGCAGCTTTTGCCACCTCACTGTTTACCCCTTTCTCCAGATCATTTATAAATATGCTGAATAGAATTGGTCACAGTACGGACCCTTGAGGGGGCACCTCAAGTTACCTCTCTCCATTCTGAAAATGTATTGCAGGAAATTAGTCCTACCCTTTGTTTCCTGTTTTGTAACCAGTTATTAATCTATGAGCGGTTCTTCCCTCTTATCCCATGACAACTTACTGTACTTATGAGCCTTTGGGGAGGGAACTTGTCAAAAGCTTTCTGGACAACTAAGTACAGGAAACCTCCCACTTCCGACTGCCCGAGTTATGACCCCCTGCACTTACAACCATTTTTGTAAGTGTGAAAGGGGCCGAAAATCCCCAACTTACATCCTTGGTCCCACATTTAAGATGGTGTAAGGTGCCTATCGTAAATTAGAGTTCGAGTTATGACGCTCCCGACTTGCAATGCTTCCCCGGGAACCAATCGCATCGCAATTCGGGGGCCGTCTGTACACTATATCTACTGAATCCCCTTTGTCCATATGTTTGTTGACCTCAAAGAACTCTAGTAGATTAGTAAAGCATGATTTCCCTTACAGAGACCATGCTGACTTTCCCCAACAAATTATGTTCATCTATATGTCTGACAATTTTATTCTTTACTATAGTTTCAATTAATTTGCCCGGTACTGATGCTAGACTTACCAGTCTTGAATTACCAGAATCAGCTCTAGAGCCCTTTTTAAACATTGGTCACTGGTTGATGCATTCATTCTCCCATGGATGGGATGGCTTTTGTTAGCTTTCCCTTGCCTTCCCCTGATCCACAAAGTAATCCTCAAAATCCTCATGGAAGGAGCCCAGGTAATCTTGCTGGTGCCACTTTGGCCACGCCAGCTTTGGTACACCGTGCTTCTGGGGATGTCAGTAGTACAGCCTGTTGATCTTCCCCATTTACTCAGACCTGATATCCCAGGACAACAGGCACCTGAGGCATCTGGACCTTCCCTGCCTACATCACATGGAATTAAAGTTCAGTGTTTTAGTGCCATGGAGCTTCAGTGTTCCCTTCAGGTCCATCAGATTTTGTTAGCCAGTAGGAAACTGTCCACTAAAGCCACTTACATGGCTAAGTGGAAAAGGTTCTCAGGTTGGTGTGCTGAACGCCAAGTCTCCCCGATCCAGAATTTGTCATTTTAAATGTAAGTGAAACATATATGGTTTCCTCTACTCTAATAACAGATGTATTTGTAATTTCAGACGAAACTGCATTTTAGCGGATGAAATGGGTCTTGGCAAAACCATCCAGTCAATTACATTCCTCTATGAAATCCTCCTGACTGGTATCCGAGGGCCTTTCCTGATCATAGCTCCACTTTCCACTATAACCAATTGGGAAAGAGAATTTCGCACTTGGACTGATCTTAATGTCGTGGTGTATCATGGAAGCATGGTTAGCAGGCAGATGATACAGCAGTATGAGATGTACTTCAGGGACTCTCAGGTATTGTCGTGATCTGTTTCTACACTTGCTCATCTGTAACCCAGTTCACATGCAACTAAGAAAATCGTGCTCTAGAGATTTAGCCGTATGTGTCTTAATAAAAGTCATTTTATATCAGCGTATGTTTTAATTACTATTTGTCAGTCTTTAGTGTGTGTTACTAGGTGAGTTTAATATAGGGGATGTGGTAAAAGTCGGTATTGTTTCAATTCCTGTATGTCATTGTGCCCCTCTAATTTTGCAGAGTAGAAGGAAAAGAAACTGAGCAGCCTAAAAGAAAGTGAATTTACTTGCCTTGTATGGTTTATTAATTACCATTTCAGGGTTTAAATGAATACTGCTTAGATCTAAATTGTATATTGTAAAAAATTACATGATTTATTAATTACTTTTGTGTGTTTTGAAATAACAAAAAAAACCAAACTGATTTAATTTTCATCATTTACGTACTTTTTTGCATATACCTTGTCTGGGACAAAACTGTTTCTGATTCTTGCCTGCTGTTTCCAAAATTACAAAAGTTATTTTTTACTTCCTGAAAGGAAGTATTTTTATTTAAATATTAATTCAATTTATATTAATATTTGTGTTTATAGTTTTTTCAAAATACAAAATGAAAGTTGTAAATATTAAATGTAACATGGAAAAATATTTTAATTTGACTTATGTCTATTTTATTTCTTCATACTATATAAAGGAGGTCTGAGATGATACTCTTCCCCCCCCCCCACACACACACACTTACACATACATACCTTTCTATTTACTTAATTTTCAAAATTATCAGTGAAGCTAAGATGAGCAGCTCTGACTGAAGCTATTCCAGAAGATTTTTTTCCCCTATCAAGATCTAATTTTTTTTCATGAAAACTATCCCATTAAATCTCCAGGATTGCTTTAATAGTGAAAGGGAGATTGATGCCAATTCTGGGAGGCTTCAGGGCAATCCTGGAGGTTGGCAACCCTAAACAGTTCGAGATCCCTGATCCCAAAGAAACAATAATCTCCTGGACTATGAAGTTAATTGTAATTCACTAATGCATTTTAATTGTTGTATTATGTATGATATGAACTCTTCCTTATCTATGGAGTCAGGACCAATGCCTACATAATATTATTGATCATTTCATTTGTACATTAATAATTCTTCAAAGAGCAAATACATGTTTTCATAAAAGTGCGCTGAGGTATAAACAGTGTGGCAGTTTTAGCAAAATGAGTAATCCAGGACTCTGATCTAGGCCACAGTAGTGTAGTTCACTTGGGCTACGTCTACACTCGCATCTTCTTGCACGAGTAATATGCAAATGAGGCTAAGCGGTGAATATCGCCGAGCCTCATTTGCATAACTAATGAGCCGCCATTTTTGCAGAAGAGGTTCTTGCGCAAGACGGAGCTGTCTACACTGCCCCTTCTTGCGCAAGAAAAACCCTCTTGCGCAATGCCATTACACCTGTTACCCTAGGGTATGTCTAGACTACCGGGTTTTGTCGACAGAAGTTTTTTCGACAGATACTGTCGACAAAGCTTCTGTCGACAAAGAGCGTCTAAACTACATCCAGTTCTGTCGACAAAGCAAGCCGCTTTGTCGACATTACAGTGTGGACACAAAGGACAGTGTAGATGCAATAATGCCTTCTATCGACAGAACTCTGTTGACAAAAGGCGTTATTCCTCATAGAATGAGGTTTACATACGTCGACAAAACTGCTGAGTTTTGTTGATGTTATGTCGACATAACTCAAAGGCAGTGTGGACGCAGGTATAGTTTTGTCAATAAAAGTCCACTTTTGTCGACTAAGCCCTGTAGTCTAGACACACCCCTAGAGGAAGAACGGCATTGCGCAACAGGGTTTTTCTTGCGCAAGAAGGGGCAGTGTAGACACTCCTTGTGCAAGAGTCTCTTCTGAAAAAAATGGCGGCTCATTAGTTATGCAAATGAGGCTCGGCAATATTCACCGCTTAGCCTCATTTGCATATTACTCTCACAAGAAGACGCGAGTGTAGACACAGCCTTGGAGTCTGTGTAGATCGAACTGAACCTGTTGAACAACATACAGAGCTTGGACCTATGGAAGTAAAAATGTAATGTCAGTGGAACTGTTACTGATTAATACTCTTTTTGCTTCTATATAAAGCTCCAGGTTTTGCAGAATATAGAAATATAAGGGAAATATTCATTTTCAAAAGATAATCATTGATCTAAAACAGGAAACCATGTTATTTTAGATTTCTTTTGCACAATCGTCTATGTAAGATGGTTTTTATTATAATAAATTATATGAATTTGGTGCAGTAGGGTTTGATAGTTGCTCACTGTGCTGTTTAAGCTATTGTAGTCTTTTTTTCTGTAGAACTGACATGTATGGCTAATATTAAGAAACCTTGTAATTTGAATTTGTATAAATAATTTGATTCTGGGTGGCTAGTGTGCTATTTTCAGAACTTACTAATTCAGGGTGGGATATTTTTGATAGGAGGCCACTCCCAAGAATTTGGTAAGTGGTCAAGGGCCACACTTTTGTGATATTAATGAAGGGAGTGCAGGGTCTGGGACGAAAGTTGTATATAGAAGGGAGCTTTGGATACAGTATTGGGCTGTGCGGGGAAGAGAGGGTGGAGTCTCAGAGGGAGTTTGAATGAAAGAGGGGTTGTGACCTGGGGCAGGAGATTGGAGTTGAGGAGGGGGTGCAGGCGGGTCTCTCTCAGGCGGCTCACACTGGCCATTTTCCAATGTGTTGGGGGCGGGGGCAGAGTGCATAGTCCTCCCGCCTGGCCACCTAAGAGACACATGCTGGCCCCTGCAGCTGGGCACTTCGCGTGATGTGTGGGGGTACAGCACATAGGGAGCCTGCCTGAGGGGTCTGCTGAGCTGGAAGGAATATGAATGAATATTAATATGAACTCATACAATCATAGTGAGTCTGGTAAGATACAAACAATTTATATCTTAAGATTTATTGTACTACTGGATAATATTTCAGTAGCAAAACTGGCAACTTGACAATGAAAAAATGAGAGGATTTCAGATAATATGACAAACTGTTATGTTTGTTAATAAATCTCTAGGGGCGTATCATTCGAGGTACTTACCGGTTCCAAGCTATTATCACCACTTTTGAAATGATTCTTGGTGGCTGTCCAGAGCTCAATGCAATTGAATGGCGATGTGTTATTATTGATGAAGCACACAGACTGAAGAATAAAAATTGCAAACTCCTGGAGGGACTCAAACTCATGAATCTTGTGAGTGGTTGCATTTCATTTACTTGGTGTAATGAGATTACCTTCTTGTTAGAGAGAATACTACAATAAATTATAAGGCTGTTTAATTGTTAGACTTAAAGGAGAGTATTGTTGTATGTGGGCAGTCTATGAAAGTTCTATTATTCCTCTACTGATTGTTTTCTCAGCATAAGGTGTACAACTTCCAAGAAACCTTTTTCAGTATATTTTTGTGGGATTGAAATGCAACTTGCATAAACTGTAAGCAAAACCTATTTTTATGTTTCTGATTGCTTTATTTAGAATTAGAGTTAACTGCAATAGTATTTCTCATTTATATAGAATTTTCAACTTCTAAGTTTTAAAGAGAATTGATTTTCACTGACCACTTGTGTACTAAAGCTTCAGAGGGGTAGCCGAGTTAGTCTGTAACAGGAAAAACTTAAACACAACAAATAGTCTAGTAGCACCTTAAAGACTAAGGCAAAACCCACTACTTCAGATGACCAGAGTATAATAAGTCCAGATCCGCGAAAGCTCATGATACCATCTACATGTTTTGTTAATCTTTAAAATGCTACTAGATTATTTGTTGTGTTTTAAGTTTCCACTTGTGTACTATAATGCACATATGACTAAATGCATTATGGGTATTTTGTTTATAATTTTGTGCTTTACCCTGAAGCATTAGATATTGACTATCAAAAGAACAGTTCTAGACTAAATGTACCAATTGTCTAATCTGGTATTCTAATTTTTACTATTAACTTGAGCAATTATTGAGAAAGAAGCGTGTGTGTGAATATTAGAAAGAGGGAAATAATCTTTATAGCCATTTCTTTATTACTTGGCTATCAAGTTCACAAATTATTAATGTAGTTTGAAGTTTATTAACATAGCATCTTACCTATAGACAACTGGGTGTATGGAAATTCTGCCTCTCAAATTGTTTACTTACTGGTGCTTTTTCTATTGTGTATAAACCATCAGATCTATAATGCTTGCATATTGAAATAAATTAGATGTTAGTGCTCTGAAATAAAAAAAATAAACTTTTTGCTAACTGTGCACATGAGAATTTTATGCAACATCTATGCCTTTATGTAGGAGCACAAAGTGCTGTTGACAGGCACACCACTGCAGAACACGGTAGAAGAACTGTTTAGCCTCCTTCATTTTCTTGAACCTTTGCGGTTTCCTGCTGAATCGACATTCATGCAGGAATTTGGGGACCTTAAAACGGAAGAACAGGTACTACATATACACTTCTTAACTTTCTACTTGCAAAATACCAACTTGAGTGAATAATTTGAGGGGGGAAGTTGGTTTTTTTTTTTTTCTTTAACAGTATGTTTGGAAATGGATTATATTTAAATTCTTTCTACCACTGCCCTTTCAGTCTGTGCCAAAGTAATTTAGGTGACTAACTTACTATCAACCATCACACAAATTAATATTTCAGATGGATATGTAATTTCACGAAGCCATAATAATGATCCAAGATAGAAAAAAGGGGCTCACCCTCTCAAATTTTTAAACAAGCCAGTAAAATGTGCTTGGCATCCCAAATTTAATGTACAGAACAAATATATTTTCTAAATTAAATATAACTGTAAAGATACTTTTGCTATTTATTTGAAGTTAAAGAATTTTTTTTTCCTTTTTAAATAATAAATTGTGTGGCTATGAAGAATAAAGGATTGAGATCAATGGATATCTAAATTCTCTATCTTTGAGCCCCAGGTTGTGTGCTGGCAAATGCTAAAATCTTTATTTTTGGGATCAGAACACCTTAAAATTACTTTGGTAATTTGTCTCTGAAAAATGAGAGTATATCCCTTGCAGGCAAATATTTCATATAAATCTGACAAATAGGTAATATAGATTGTAAAAATGTTAAAAATAAGATGCTTTTCTATTTTTGCATACTCTCCAGTTAATAATATATATGTGTGTGTTTTATTCAGGTACAAAAGCTACAAGCCATCCTGAAACCAATGATGTTGAGACGGTTGAAAGAAGATGTAGAGAAAAAGTTAGCTCCCAAAGAAGAAACTATAATTGAAGTAGAACTAACTAATATCCAGAAGAAATATTATCGGGCAATTTTGGAAAAGAATTTTGCATTCTTGTCAAAAGGAGCAGGCCAAGCTAATGTACCCAATCTAGTTAACACTATGATGGAACTTAGAAAGTGCTGCAATCATCCTTATCTCATCAAAGGTAAAACATTTATGAATGAAAAGACGGTTTCAGTTGATAGTCTTATATTCTTTGTCACATTTCAGGGAACTTGCCCCTATATTTCTCCTTTATAGTCCAGCAAGGACACTCATAATTTTCTGGCTCTCCACTAGTTGCCTCTTTTAGCTGAGAAATGCATCTTCTCCCTCTTGACCATGGTATTTTCAGCCTGCACAGATAGTCTGCCTAGGCTGGAAATTCCCCAGCAGAGAGTCAGACTGCCTAAACAGGCCTGCTTTCCTTCCCCCCCCCCACAAAGTAAGTAAACAACATAGTTGCCACAGTTGAGTTATCATGCAGCTGTTTCTAAGCAAGCATGTTTATTCTTAAAGTAAAAACATTACAGAGAATATAGATTTAAAACAATAAAAATACATGCAAACATGCTGGTGAGCTTACCAGAGATCCCTCAACCTGAACAAGGATTCTGGCCAGTGAATGGTCCTTCAGATGCCCCAAAGGGCTCTTCTGGGTTTACAAGTTCATAACTTCTTTTTCTCAGAACAATATCACTTATTAATCTGAGAGTTACTTCTGTAAATAGATTTTGGGTCTTTAATATTTCCTCATGTAACAGGTGATCAGCAGACAAAAGTTTCCTTCCTGTAGGCAAAGCTTCAGAGGCAGAGTTCTTGCATAAGCATAGTAAGTGCATATGCTTACCCCCTCTTAGAGATTTCCTGGGAAACCCCTTTCACTAATCATTCATTTTCATCTTAGCCCATTGTTGAAAAAGTCCTTTGATGCACATAGCACTTCCCAAGGTTTACATTAGTCATGTCTCCTAGACAAGTTACATAGAACGGCTTCTCCTCTCTTGGTATTCACACCTCCAGATCAGCTACTAGAAGTGGGCCTCATTCTCCCTGATTGGATCCACCTCGTCATCTCTAGCCTGATTATGGCCTTCATATTTATACCTGCCTCTGGAAATTTCCACTACATGCATCTGACGAAGTGGGTCTTTGCCCACGAAAGCTTACGCTCCAACACTTTGGTTAGTCTATAAGGCTGTGTCCAGACTCATGGGTTTTTTTCGAAAAAAGTAGCCTTTTTTTGAAAAAACTTCACCTGCGTCTAAACTGCAGCCGCGTTCTTTCGAAATTAAATCGAAAGAACGCGGCTTTTCTTTCGACGGCGGTAAACCTCATTTCACGAGGAAGAACGCCTTTTTTCGAAAGTGCTCTTTTGAAAAAAGGCGTTCTTGAATGCCAACAGGGCTTTTTAGAAAGAGAGCATCCAGACTCACTCGCTGCTTTCTTTCGAAAAAGCGGCTTGCTTTTTCAAAAGTACTGCTTGCAGTCTAGACACTCTTTTTCAAAAGAGGCTTTTTCGAATGAAACTTTCGAAAGAGGCTTGCAGTCTAGACATAGCCTAAGGTGCCACAGGACTCCTCGCCGCTTTTGCAGATTCAGACTAACACGACTACCCTTCTGATACTAGAATCCTTCAGTAACACAACCATTTATATTTTTAATACAGTGAGTTCCTAAAATACTTAATTCACAATAAGTTTTAACTTAATTCAATAGCATTTGTTCAGTATATCACAGGAAATAGCTATATCTGTTACATTTGTTATAATATGTAGTATTTTTCTTTCAAATCTTATATTTTATAAGAACTGTAGTGTTTGGTCTAGCATTTTAGTGTACATTGATAAAATTAAAAGTGAGACATTATTTAAAGTTGTATTATAGCTGCAGGGTTACATGAGATCTGACCTTTGAACTTCTTCATTTAAGTGATATGCACATAATAGTCTGAAAATGTTTGCCAGAGTGTAATTTTGATTTGCAAATATTATGTCTCTTTAAAATGTAACCATACTGAGGAAGAATACAAATTTAACTTCTAAACTTTGAGTGGTTCTTGCACACAAATATGTAATGTTCATGTGGTTTGTATACCTATTGCTAAATCCTTTCAATTTATTATTTTTTCTACTTGTAATAAAATACACTCTCTGAACTCAAAGCCTGTTCTGCAGTAAGTGAAGGAAAATGGTATTGCAGATGTTTTTACAATTCTCAAATTCAGTTTTAAATAGCAGGATAAAATGATGTGGGTTCATTTTAGTTTTAGAACATATTTTGAAAAAAAATGTAAGTACTTCCCCTGCAAAAAAATGTTATAGACTCATAGAATATTAGGTCTACAAAGGACCAGCTATGGAGATTGCACAACTTCCCTAATCAGTTATTCGTGAGCTTAACCATCATAAATGTAACCATCCTGACACAAAGTTTTTCTTACTGTTCATCTTAAACCTGACCTTGGTGCAGTTTAAGACATTTGCTTCTTAGCCTATCCTCAGAGTTTAAGGAGAAAATTTTTCTCGCGCCTTGTAAATAACCTTTTATGTGCTTCAAAACTGTTATCATGTTTCCTCTCAGTCTTCTTTCTCTCCTCTAGACTAAACACAGTTTTTTTTAATCTGTCCTCACAGATCATGTTTTGTAGCCCTTTCATCATTTCTGTGCTCTTTTCTGGACTTTCTTCAGTTTTTCCACATTATTTCTGAAATATATGCCCGCAACTAGACAAAATACTGCAGTTGAGCCCTAATCAGCACGGAGTAGAGCAGAATTACTTATCGTGTCTTGCTTACAACACTTCTGCTAATACATCGCAGAATGATGTTTGTCTTTTTTGCACAGTGACACACTGTTTACTCTTGTTTAGCTTGTGGTCCATTATGACCCCCCCAGATCCCTCTCCATAGTATTCCTTGCTAAGCGATTATTTCCCATTTTGTATGTGTGCAGCTGATTGTTTCTTCCTAAGTACTTTGCATTTGTCCTTATTCAGTTTCATCATATTTATTTCAGCCCGTTTGTCCAGATCATTTTATTCCTATCCTCCAAAGCTCTTGCAACCCTTCTTAGCATGCTGTTGTCCTCAGACTTTGTATGTTCATTCTTTTTGCCATTATTTAAATAGTTGATAAACAGAACTGGACCCAGAACTTACTCCTCCTCTTAAAGTAATGTCCCTATGCATGCTCCAGTTCAGGTGCTCATATACCTTTGGTGCCCTTGATCAGAGATTTTCAGTTAAGTGTTTTTTCAACTCTCTGCCTTCTTGGGGAGGATACTTCCTCACGCTGGATACCAAAGCTATATGGGAGGCCTCTTCTGGATGCTGAGGCTGTTCAGGGTGAGCAGGCGAACCACGCTCACTGCATCTTCCTGAGATGGATCCTTGGTATGTCCACTTAAAGTGTACCTTGGCTTTCCTAATATTCCTGGAATGGTTAAGATAGGTTTTTATAGCTAATTGTTAATTGCTAACATAGCTATAATTAATTAGATATGTAGCAAGAGGCTTGTTCTACTCTGCTCTTTCCATTTGGTGAGGCTTATTCTTTTCCTGGCGGTGCTCACAGTGCTCTCTCTGATTTAGAGTTAGCCTCTTCTGTCAAAAAGCAATACCTATGAGTGATGGCCACTCTGTGTCCCCCTTGTTGGGGGTGTCCCATGACTTCCAGAATTGCAACTTCTGCCTAGCCCTCAACTCCAGGGATAGGAAAAATAGAGAGATGAAACTCAGACTGCTGATGATGGAATGCTCCTTTTGGCCAGTTTCTGAGTCAGGTCAGGAGATGCCCCTCTACATTTGTCTCCAGACACATCTAATACCCCTCCTATCTCTGTGCAGGCTTCCACTAATACAGGGAAGACTATGAAGGCTTCCTAAAAGAGAAGCAAGCAGTCACTTTAAGAAGCCAGCAAAAAACCAAGTTCTCAGTGAGATCTGCGTTCTCTGAAATCTGAGTCTCTTGATTCAATTCCGCTGATTCAAAGTCTTTTCAGTAGTGAAAGTCATAAAGTCCTAGAGCAAGGCAGAGTGAGCTACTGTAGGGCTTTGGTACCACCTACCAATAAAGACTGCAAGCATAGACACTCTGGGCTAGTCCTGTTGAGTTCAGCCCAGACCTTTGTACCCAGGCATGAAGCGCCCTAAGCACTGAACAAGCAGCAGTATCTGATACCATTGGCATCTACTTCAATAGCTCCATCATTGTTGGTACTTTTGGATTTGGCATCTGTGGCATTGGGTACTGCGTCAGTACCAATCTCCTGTTTGGTACCATGGGAGTTCAGATAATCTAAGGACCTCTTGATAATGGATGAACCTGAGTCTCCACACCTCATAGGTACTGAGCATTTCTTGGAACCAAGACACTGATCTCCAGACCATCATCCTCAGCACTGCAAGGCTGTCCACCATTGTTCCCTATATGCTGTGTGCCTGTGTGGCTGCCCAAGAGAGACGTGTCACACCTGATTATCAGAGAGCCCATAGCTACATTTTCTGTTTCTACCGGTGGTGCGCATTCGTACATGCTTTGATGCACATAAAAATTTAATCTGCACATGGATGGAAAATATCCACACATGGATGGAAAAGATTAGCAAAAACACGGCTCTCCACTATTTTCTGTAGGTGCATCTCATTTGGATAAGATGAAGGATGATGAGGGAGACTTCCTATCTGTCTCTTCAGTTTCTCTTCGGGGTTCTCAAACATATGCCTTCAGGAAGTCATTAGGAAGATTGGGCTTATTGTAAAAGGTGGTGGAACCAACCTTGTATACCATTCCCACTTCTGTATGGCTTACCCCAATGGCCATACTGACACCCTGGGGTATCTATCAACAGCAGATTGCCAGGACACCAGTACTGTCTCAGAGGGAGGCCAGAGTTGTACATCCCTCTCCTCCCTAACCAACCCCTCCATAAGAGATGTTTGAGGAGCAGGAAGCTAGAATAATTAAGGAAACCACCCTTCAAGCACTTATTTCATCCTCATCTCTGGGTGTGGTGATTATACTTCCACCACCATCCATGGCCACTGATTTTCAGCAATTTCCAGACCCCATAAAGATGATAGATGGCACTCCTCTTGAAGAGATCAAGGATTCACAACACAACAAACTGTTTGATATCTTGCAGTGAGCAACATCCTCCAGGGTGGTGTTACCTATCAATGAGGCTCCTAGATCTAAGACGGTATAGCAGACTCCTGACATCCACATGTTAGCAGGCGGATAAGAGGTATTATGTTCTCTAAGTATTTGGACCTTTTTGTTCTCCTACCCTCCACCTAACTTCCACGTGGTGGATGAAGTAGGTTAGCATGGGTAGGCAGCACTCCTCTAAGTGTACCCCATATGATGAGGATTAGAAAAGACTGTATCTCTTTGGGCAAAAGGCCTGTTCACCTTTCAATTCAGGATCATGAATACCAGGTAGTTTTGGCCAAATATACTTTTAAAAATTATATCAGATAACCGCATTTATTGAACATCTGCCTCAAGATCATAGGGAGCAATCGCAGTCCGTTATCTCAGAGGACCTATTAGTGGCCACAGCTGTTCTTCAAGCATCCTTAGATGTTGTGGATACTGCTGCTAGATCCATCTCTGTGGTGGTGGTTATGCCCAGGGTATCATGGCTCCATCTCTTAGGGTTTCTGAGAGAAGTACACAACGCCATGGAAGACTTTCTTTTCAACAGTCATAAAATTCTGGAAACCATGCACATGGCTAAATGAACATAAGAACAGCCATACTCGGTCAGACCAATGGTCAATCTAGCCCAGTGTCCTGTCTGCCGATGGTGGTGAATATCAGATGCCCCAGAATGACTCTAGCACTGCTTTACAATCCATGAATAAATATACACCTAAAAATAAGAAAGGGCTTAATAAGACATGGGATACCCAAAGATCTATGCTGCTCAGTTTTCCAGATTCCATAGATCTACCAAACCACTCAGAAAAAGATAGAGGTGCGCCCGATGACCTTCTGTGACCACCTAGCCAGAGTTTAAATCCTCCTGCATCTCTGGATTGACAGCTGCTCCCATTAGCCCACCTCTCCTTTGGAGACTGCCTTGCCTATTTTCAATATGTTTGGAGGCAGTTCACTATGAACAAGCAGGTCATAGAGGTCATAATATTGGACTACATTACCTGTTTTATATTACTCCTTTTCTTTCCCATCCGTCTTGAGGGATTCCTCTCTCAGGCTTTTATTGGCATGAAGTGTACTCTTTCAATTAGGAGCTTGCAAGGGCAAAGGATTATGTATTTTCTTGTGCTGAAGAAGGACAAATGGTGGAGATCAATCTTAGATCTAAAACTTCTGAACAAGTTTGTAACATCTGAAAAGTTTAGGGTGGTGACTGTGGCAGCTATAATTCTTTCGCTAGAGAAGAGGATTGGTTTTTTGCTTTTGGCTACAAGATGCCTATTTCCATATAACGCTTCCCATCAAACAGCAAATACCTGACTCGTGGCGTGGCTCCTCAAGTTAATGGGGTTGGAATTCTCCTGCACTACAAAAGTATGGCAGGTATTACTGAATAATAGAAACAGAGCAACATACTCTACTTATCTGGAGAACTGGAAGATAGTCTTACATTGGTGTCTTTGCCCGAGTGCCACTTTGAGTCGTCCTGGATTATCTGTTGGATCTAAAGCAGTGTTTCTGAAAGTGTTCTGTGGAATCACTCTCAGAAACACATTAACTGGCTGCCCCGGTTTGTTTATTTACCGGTGCCATGGCCACAGAGCCTTACAGCTCCCATTGTTTCTGTTTCCCTCAGAGACATTCTATAACCTCCATTTGAACCAGTGGCAATCTGTTCTATGTTGCATTTATCTGTGAAGATGTCCTTTTTAATAGCTATTCTAATGGATCAGGGACATTGGGGTCTTGATGGAAATTCCCCTCTCCTTCCCCCCTCCCCCAGTGTTCTTTAGGGTCTTTTTATGTCCATACCCTACATTCTTACCTAAGATTCTATCAGACTTCCACCTTAATCCATTCATTTACCAGTGTTTTCCCCAAGGCCACATAGTTATCTACAGGAATTCTGTTTATATGCTCTGTATTTTAGAAGGGCATTGGCTTCAACTTAGATAGGATGAAGACATTTACAAAGTCACTTAGGCTCTTCATTTCCCTCACAGATAGATCTGTGGAGTCCTTGATATCTGCTCACAGACTATCTGGATGTTTTACAGTTTGCTATGATGCTGCAGGTGCTCATTCCCTCCCACCCCTCATATGGGTTTCAGTACATATGTTTTCAAAACAGTACATCCTGATCCATTCTAACACATCTTTTGGCACTTGGTTCTGCAGAATGGTCTTCAGTTTCAGACTATTCTGAAGCTGCTTCTTCCATCTAGAACTATTGCTTAGAGTCCCCTGATGTGGAGCACTCATAGGGACACTAGTCAAAGAAGATGAGGTTACTCACCTTGTGTACTAATTGTGGTTCTTCGAGACACGTCTACCTATGAGTGCTCCACTGCCTCCCTCTTCCTCCTCTGCTTTGGAATGTTTCTGAAGAGTAATTTGAGTGAAGAAAGAATTGAGTGCTTTGTCCACACACTCTGAAGCATCTGGCAAGAGGAAGCACAGGCTACATTTATTGTCTGAATAGATAGCAAAAAATCTACAATCAAAGGTTTAAGAGGCATGTGTGCACTTGAAGTAGAGCACCCATAACAGGACACATCTCAGAGAACATCAGTTACTTCACAAAGTGAGTAATTTCTTCTTATCCATGCTCTTCTGATTTAAAAAAACAACAACAAAATTCTTATCTACTGGCATCTTTGTTTTAATTAGAAATTATATTAATTATGAATGTTGTAGCTGTAAACCTCAAGTGTGAAAAAATAGTTTTGTTTTAATACACTGTTTCCAAAATCTTTGTAAATTATTTCAGTGGCTATAATCATATTTAGTATGGCATAAGGCCAACTTCTGTTCCTTACATCCATTATCTGAAATAGTATGCCCAAATGTTGGTTTTTTTTATCATAACGGATGTGAAAAATGAATGCCATCCAGTCCAGGTGTGACTTCTTTGAAATTTATAGCCATCGGTGGATTTACATAAAATATGAATTTGTCCTGAAAAATTTAGGGCCATGCAGAAAGATAAATGAACAGGTGTGATTGTGCTCTGTCTCTTTGAGTCATACATATTTATTATTTGATAGGTGCTGAAGAGAAAATCCTTGGGGAGTTTAGGGAAACGTATATCCCAACTGCTCCTGATTTCCATCTACAAGCAATGATCCAGTCGGCTGGTAAATTAGTCCTCATTGATAAACTTCTTCCAAAAATGAAAGCAGGAGGCCATAAGGTGCTTATTTTCTCTCAAATGGTGCGCTGTCTTGACATCCTGGAGGACTACCTAATACATAAAAGGTAGAATACAACATATTTCATAAACTGTGCTGTTCTCAACAGTGATATTATTTTGATTAGAATACGGGATAAGTGATTGTAACCTACTAAAATAACAAAATAAGCAAAGTTGTGACTGTTCTTTATAATATAACTAATGTTTCACATTGTATGCAAAACTATATATTGGAAAGATTTTAAATTTCATGATGCCAATTTTATTTACGACCATAGTTATATTGTTTTTTCTCATGCTTTCTTTACAAATTAGCAAATACTCACTATTAGAAATTCAGTATCCTGTATCATATCTTGGTTTCAGTTCAGATGACTAGTTTTAACATTGATATTGTTTTAGAAACATATATAAAATGATGTTCCTTGTTCCAAAAGCAAATACATAGACTCGTGTAGCATCTGAACAGATCGACTCTTCCTTTTGAAAGCCACAGAAGTGTGAACTTCTTTGGCTTTGCCTTTTGATTAGAATTGTTGTGCCGTTTTTTGGCTGTGAAATTTCATGCTTGTGAAGCTTTCTAATGACAATTAAATACAAATTTTGTAGCTCGCTCCACTCTAAAACACAGAAACATTTCTCTGACTGTGGTAAGGTGCAGTGCCTCTTTATAGACTTTTTGCGGGGAGGGAGTATGATAACTTTATTCTTTTTCCAGTTTGTTTGGTCTTGAGAGATGGATAGAACAATATTATTAGGTTAGAGTAGTGGTGGACAATAATTTTTGATGGGGAGGGGCACTCCCAAGATTTTGGTCAAGGGCAGCACTTTTACTATGGAGAAGAGTGTGGGGTCTGGGATGGAGATTGGGTGCAGTAGGGGATTGGGAAGCAGGAGAAAGTGTAGAGTTTGAAAGGGAGTTTAAGTGACGGAGGGGGTTGTGACTTGGGGGTAGGAGACTAATGTGCAGAGGGGATTCTGGCCAAGGGGAGAGGTGTAGGAAAGGGTGCAGGGTATGGGAGGGAGTTGTGATACTTTGTGTGAAGGGCGGGGTAGAGGTACAGAGGGTTTGGGTGGTAACTTGAGGAAGGAGGGTAGGGATTTGGGGTGACAGTTGCAGGCTCTGTCTAGAAGGCACTAATCTAGGTGGTCCCTGGCCAACAGCTCAGTCAGACCTTCAGGCAGGCATCCTGCCTGCCAGCAGCCCCAGACTAGTCAAAGTAGCTGGCTGTTCCCATGTCTCAGTGTAGCACGCTGAGAAAGAAGGCTTCATTCACTGCTCCTGCCCTTAACAGTGTGTCTCAACTCCCATTGAACCGTTTCTAGCAAGTAGGACCTGAGAGATTGTGCTAGAGGCAGGAGCAGCATGTGAAACTTCCCACCACCTGTGTATGGCACAGAGCCACAAGGACTAGCCAGCCGCTTTGAGCGGTAGGGAGCTGCTCCATGGCCTAGGGTCCTGGCGAAATGACCGTGGGACAGATTAAAAGGTTTGATGGGCCAGATGTGAGAGCTAACTAACTGCTTGTACTTCTCCCCATTAATTTAAAACTCTGCCTGCCTCTTTTGGAGTCTTTTGTCCCGTTGAAATGCTCCATTCTCCTCCCTGTAATAGTAGCATAGGAACTGTTTTTAGAATGCTACAGGTCTGGTTGATCACATCTTTTAGTGTGGAGGGAGTTTTTCCATTGTGGCCAAATGGTCAGAGGCCTGATGTTTTTTTCCACCTTCCTCGCAGTATCAAGAATATAGTTCAGTTGAATAGGCTTAGGACTTAGAAGTCAATATTAGTCATCTGTAAGAATGTTAGTTAGTTGCAACTTCCATCCTGTATCCAGTATGGATAAAGGTCAAATAGCCAGTTCTCACAAGTTACAGAAACAAGTGATTTCATTAGTGCAGTGTTTCCCAAATGGTGTTCTGCGGAACCCCGGGGTTCCACAAAGTGAAAATAAGGGTTCAGCACGAAAATTCCATTATAATAACATTTTATTATTTTAAAAATTAATAATGAATATTTAAGCATTTATGAATTTTATTGAAAACAATTTTCATTTGTGTTTGCCACAATAAGTGTCTCTGCGTAATACCAGCTTAACCAGAGAGTGAGGACGATGAGTCACTATTCAGCGCTGATGTCCAAATATTAGACTGTTAAGGGTTCAGCAAAATCCTTTCGAGTTTAAAAGATTCTGTGGCCAAATTTAAATTGAGAAACACTGCGTTAGTGGATCTCATGCCTAAGGGAGAAGGGAAGGCCTGAAGGTTTGCAGTCCAAGATTCCACTTTTGGTACCATCTCTGGGGGTATGTCTACACTACAGTGTTATTTCGAAATAGCTTATTTTGCATTTTGCTATTTCAAAATAGCACGTCCACACTGAGTGGACTCTGAATCGCATTTAAGGCTGTCTGGAACCAGTTCTGGCAGGGCACCAGGTCAGGACTTACTGTGTGGGGCTGCTTAAAGGGACCACGCCCCATCCCACCAGACAGACAATTCTCAGGTTTCCCTGCTTGCTTGTCTACCTCGATGAGGGACAGCAAAGCATTTTGTCTCTGCGTGTTCTGGTTGCCATCACTTGGGACACCACAGCACTCTGTAACGTGGAGCCAGAGCTGCCCCTGCCTGGGCACTCTGGTGCTTCTCTCGTATGCGTTGCTGCGAGCCTTGCTGCACTTTCTGTAGGCTGCCATCCAGGATGTCCATCGGGGGGCGGTCAGTATCCAGGAGGCCCTGCGGGAGAGCTTCCACCCTGAGGAGCACTAAGAGCCATCCTGGTCTGCTCCACTGGGGTCTTGTGCCTCATTCCTCCCTCACGTCCTTCCACTTACCCCTCCCTAACCCCCCTTCCTGATGTCAAATAAAATACACATATTTTCATGAACACAAACTCTCTTTATTTAACAAAACTGGGGGGGGAGGGGGAATGAAACTCTGGTGAGACTGGGGAAAGGAGGTGAGAGAAGAGAGGGTGGGAGAGGGGAGGAGGAAACCTGGGAGGAGGGAGCTGGAAGAGGGAAGAAGGGGGAGGGGAAGCTCAGGGTTGGGGATCTCGCCGGACCAACTTGATTGTCATGCAAACCTGCTCCTGGGTTAACATGTGGCCTTTGGTGGCCAGACTGGCAGCTATCCTGCCATAGACAGCCGCATTCCACTGTCTAGTGCAGAGATCATGGACGTTGGAGGCATCCCCCCTAAACCTGAATAAGGTCCGTGATCTCCACCCTGGACCAGGAAGGCATCTGCCTTCTCTGGGCCCTGGTAGGCTCCTGAGAGCTGGCAGACTGGTCCTGGGGAGCGGTGGAGGGCTGGCTGCCAGTGTCTTGCTGGATCATGTTTTGGGGCCACTGGGTCAGGGGCAGCGACTGCTGGCTCTGGGCTGGCAGGCTTGGAGCTGGCACAGGCACTGTGGCCAGAGTCAACCCCTATAAGGGCTCTGAGGAGGGAGGAAGGGAGTGGAGTGTTCTTGGTTGAGGGTGGAGTGGCCACCAGGGCACCCTGGAAAGGCTGGAGAGCCCCTTATTTCGAAATAAGTGTCTACACAGCACTTATTTCAAAACAGCTATTTTGAATTTGGCGTTATTCCTCGTAGAATGAGGTTTACCAAATTTGAAATAAGTGCTCCGCTGTGTTGACACTAGTGAAGTTATTTTGAAATAACAGCTGTTATTTTGAAATAACTGTGTTGTATAGACGTACCCTGGGAGTATGAGAGATGATTCAGAAGGGTGGGCTGAGTTACGGATTATATGGTGGAAGCCCTGTAATTCCCTCATTGAATGCAATTAAATGCCTGGTACATGCAAGTCGGGACTGATAGCACACATCCCCAGTGTTAAGGGAAACCTAAACCCATCCCTGTTGTATCTATCTTCATTCACCTCTGTGTTCAGACCGGTGCTATTCATGAGGAGTAAGTAGAAACCAAATATAATTTATTTACATTGTAAATAACAGATAACTGTGCTTTTAAAATTACTGTTTTTTTCTAAATAAGGTTCCTCTGTAATGAAGTTTAATTTTGATTATTTGGGGTTTCTTTTGCATTTTCTAGGTACTTATATGAGCGAATTGATGGCAGAGTGAGAGGAAATCTGAGGCAAGCTGCTATTGATCGGTTTAGTAAACCAGACTCTGATCGGTTTGTGTTTCTTCTGTGTACCAGAGCTGGTGGATTGGGCATTAATTTGACTGCAGCTGATACATGTATAATTTTTGATTCTGACTGGAATCCTCAGAATGATCTCCAGGTAAATTAATTGGTAGTTATGACCGGGGTAAAAAATTTGTTTGTTTATATTTTGTAATTTCAGTACATGCAGGTCTAAAATATGCTAGCTTTACATTTGAATTTAGATTATTGTAACTTTTTCACTTTTTGATTAAAAGTATTTCTCCATATACGAATATATTTACAGTACATTTTCATATACAAAAAAATACATTCGAAAGGATTTATCAACAAATAGACCATACTCTATATTTCAGTAATGAAGACTGTAACAGAACTTTATTATGAAAGGATTACAGTATACAAATAAAAGAGCAAGTGTACTTGCCTGGGCTGTGTCTCTGATAATCACAACTATGCTTTTTCTCATACTTTTTATAATTGTCATGAAATTCTAATACAAATGAAAATTTTGTAAGGCTTTCTCCTTTAGTTTTTACTGTTTCTCCCACCATAAATGCTCAAAATACACTTTTTATATATTCATTTAATAAAATTAGTTCTTTACTTAAAACATAATAAATTTGCAGTATATAATGTGAAACACACAAAGTATGAGTGAAATTTATAAAACTCTCAAGGTTTTAAGAAATGTCACAGAACACAGTGGGGACAGATTTTGCTCTTTCACTGATTATTGAATAAATGTTAATGGAGCTGCTCTGGATTTATAGTAATAGAACTAGAGAAGAATTTGGGCCCTTCCTAAAGTTCAGTCCCTTCTGTGATTCTCATTGTGTTAAAGAGGAAGTGGGAATGATATTTATAAACTATCCATACAAAAAAATGCAATGGAAAGCCAGTGGTTATTTGTTATCAGTTAAGAAAAATTGCTAAGTATAAGTAATAAAGAAAAGTTGTTTGTGAAGTGATGATGAAGTGAAAAAGTAGATAATATCATGGAATTATAATTGGAGGTATCCATGTAAGAATGGGAAAAAGTGTGTTCTTCGTTACATGATGCTTTTTAGATTACAGCTGGGATTTTGCATATAGTTGTGGGTACTGTGCTGCATATCAGATAGAATAAGTGAAGATTGCATCAAGAAGACTAGTTGATGTATAGAAAGGGCTGTAGGAAATACACAGAAGAGAGAATTGAAATAATAAAATATGTACAAGTTCAGAAAACTGAGATTATCCATTAAGAACATAGGGGAAGAAATATTACTCTGTTTTACAAGTAGATAAAAGAACAATGCAAAGATGCAGAGACTTCTCATTACTTAGTAAAACTAGAAATAATTTATTAAAATTGAAAGTAGAAACTTTTAGCTTAGAGTAGCACAAACATGTTTCAGTTGTAAGATCACCTAGGAAATGGACCAATTTAAGAAAGATTAAGTGAAATTAAAATCACAGAAATCCTCAAGTAACTTTTTGCCTCGCATCTAACTAGAATGTTGTGGTGATATCAGTACTGTAAAATATATATACGTAGGATTAATTTACAAAATAAATAATATGATAGTGTGCACTTTAGACCACTTCACCTGCATTCTGCGTGCTAATCTGTCTTTCCAACATTACTACTAAATTTCCAGATCTCTGCTATATTTGTGCAAGCTTCCACTTAAAAACAAAATAGGTTTCTTAGAAGGAATATATCTTGCTCCTTGGCAGAAATCTAATTTTATTTTTGTTCCATCTTTCAAAGGCCCAAGCCCGTTGTCACAGGATTGGTCAGAACAAAGCAGTAAAGGTCTACAGATTGATAACTCGAAACTCTTATGAAAGAGAGATGTTTGACAGAGCAAGTCTGAAACTGGGTCTGGATAAAGCTGTCCTACAGAGCATGAGTGGAAGAGAAAATAGTGTTGGTGGTGTATGTACTTTTTGTTGTTGTTCTTGGACAGAATTTTGTGATTACAAGAGAACAGCTAAATTAATTTTAACTCTTTTCTTAAGCTGTTCTTGAATTGTGTGATCCTTCTTGTTGAAGGCAAAGATGAACATTTGGAAATGTCTTCAGAAGCTTCACCATAAATTTTCTTTGAACTCTTACACCGATTACTTCCTCCATCTTTCCTTGTTAACTTCCTTGGTGGTGTATCTGAAACAGTAAAATATTTCGCTTGCCAGATTTTTTTTATTTGTGTAGACTTTGTTTTGTTTTATTTGTACATTGCCAGTCATCAGAATCATTAGAATATTATGCTTCTGAGGGCTCATTAGCTACAAATTTTGCACAACAGTAAAATAGGATTCCTGTGTCATTCTTTGTGCAGCTTTCTGTTTGTATGGAAGAAGGCAGAACTACATTAGCTCCCCAATGAAATTTTGATAATCCATAGTTTGGTATCTTTTTATTCCACCAACATTATTTTAAGAAAAATCCCATGTAATATAAATCTTTCATTCACTTCATTGTTATATCCTGTGTTATGAGTATAAGCTGTAGTCTTAATACAGGAAGAGTTAATCTACTATATGTTTGAGAGAGTTTGTCTGTCTGCCTGTGTGTTTCTCTGTTCAAGAACTCCTGCTAAAAAATAAGAGTTAGGACAACCAAATTCGGTATACTGCTTCCTCTTATCAAAACTTAAATTAAGGTGAGGGTTTGGTTGTGCCTGGAATGGGATTGCTTATCATGAAGAAAAACAGAAAAGAGACCATCACCAAGCAGGTGAAAGGAGCTCACTGAGGGTTCCTCACCACCATCACCCCACTCCTACCCCATCCAGGGCTGTTCCAGCCCCAAGCCTTCCACCTCCAGGCACCCTTAAGGGATGGGGAGTGGGGCTGAAACTTTCCTCTTCCTCCCCCCCCAACCCTGATTCATAGGGGTGGACATTACTCTTTGTTCCCCTTCATCAGGGAGTGAGGGGAAAGTGCACAGTTTGCTGCATTCCTCGTTCTGGCTGGAGAACGCAAGAGGCAGAGGAACCTGGACTTGTCCCACTTAAGGGATTTGCGCTCCTTCCCTGGCTGTGCCCACTGGAACTACAGTGGCCCTGGAGAGGCGCTTCTCACCTAGCCCCAAGCTGCTGCAGTGAAAGAGGAATTAGGACAGTCCTCTCTCCCAGGGTCAGACTGCTTTCTGAATCCCTTAGCCCAGACCCACTCCATAGCAGTGATTTAAATGAAGTAGATATATTTTCATTTTATTTTCCAAAAAACAAAAATTGAATTAAGGACATGGGAAAATTTTCTAATTGAATTATATTGGTGATCATATGCATCTTTACATATGATTAAACTAGTGTGCAAAACTTCTTTTTACCAGATTTCCACATTAATCCATGTCAAATTAAGCATTGATTCATTAAGATATTAATGAGGTGCCCGAATGTAGAAACAAAGCTACACAAACTGCTATAATCATATGTATATATATTTAATGTAATTGTATTTAATGTTATTGTTTGTATTTTTAATTATAAGGGTAGATACTCAATTGACAAATCTGGAAGGTTAACTTAATTATAGAGATATTCATTATGGAAGTAGGTATTAAAAATACTGCACATATGTTTTTGTGAATTTTTTATCAGGGTTTACAACAAATTAAAATGAAAACACTTTGAATTATTTTTACAGATCCAACAGCTTTCCAAAAAAGAAATAGAAGACCTGCTAAGAAGAGGTGCGTATGGTGCAATTATGGATGAAGAGGATGAGGGCTCTAAATTCTGTGAAGAAGACATAGACCAAATCTTGCAGCGGCGTACAAAAACTATCACAATTGAATCAGAAGGAAGGGGTTCAACGTTTGCCAAGGTGCAGTGGCAGCAGATTGTTTTCCATTTCATGTTACTTTGCCTTAAATTTAAGAAAGCTCTTACTGTTGCTTAGATTCAAAATGTGAGATTTGCAGAACTTTGTGTTAATGAAGAATTTCATGGGACTGCTTATTTTTAAATAAGAGGCTCATATTGCATCTGTGTTGTTTTGCTTTTGTGCATGTACCCAAGAGAGATTTTGCATGCTTATATCACCAGAGAAATGTCAATATAGAGATGTGCATATAGAATAATCTCTGGGTAAATTTCACAAAAATTTGTGACCAAGTGTTGACAAAATAGTAGCTATGTACTTCTGGTGTTGCTTTAAAAAAAAAAAGGAACAATATATTTTTTATATAAAGGACTTACAGTTATTGAGAGTGCTTATAGCTTTGATTTGTTTTATTCATATTCTGAGCACATAAAATAAGATATAGTCTTTGCAGGTGTAAAGCACATGTGAGGAAGTACATGTTGAACAGGATTAAAGAATAACTATCAGGTTTACACTTGAATTCAGAGACATCTCTTTATCCATATTCTTTTCTTGTTAGGTGTTTAAAAAGCGGAGCAAGGATGATTTTATAGGAGAGGAAATGATGGCCCACAGTCTCATTTTCTTTTCTGACAAGGATAGATTTGGGGAAAATACTTTCATATTAATTTCTTATTGGTGTTAGATACAGCTTTTACACTTAAGACAGAAAATAGAATATACTCTGTGCTGTTTATTGGCAGGGGCCATGCTTGAGCTATTTTATGACTACTTCTAATTGAATTCATCTAAACCTCATTGTTTAAAATGCTTCCCTTGAAAATAATTTTAAAGCATTTTTTGACTGCAAGAGTGAATGCAAACAATGTGATTTATGGGGAATTTAAACTTTATCAAACAGGTTAGGCTATTAACATCTAAAACTCATTACAGCAGATAAAAGTGGTAGAAATAAACAGAATGAAAAAGAGGGACTGAACAGAAAACCATCTTTCTATGTGTCTCAGAATATGTATTTAATGATTGAGGATCCATTTAATTATTTATTGTAGAACTAGGTTTCTCTTGTGAAAGCTCATCTTAGGAAAGAAGAATCAGGAATCTTAATGCTATCATATCTTCTTTAGGAGAGCAACCAAAAAGTATTTTTACACTTAATTTACCTTTTCTTCTTGTGCCAGTGTTACTTTGTCTATTTGTGTTTAGAGCATTAAACTGCCCTCAGACTCCTAAATGAAGTGATACTAGGTTTGAAATCAGAACATTCCCTTAAAGCAGGGGTTCCCAAACTTTTTGACACAGGGACCAGTAAATCCATTCACGAGATTTTGGAGGACTGGTAACCTTCATTTGCATATTTGCATATTCATCAAGTAAATGATGGATATGCAAATACAGGCAGTCCCCGACTTACGTGGATCCGACTTACGTCGGATCCCTAGATACGAACTGGGTGAGGCAACTCCCGCACATGCGCAGCAGCATTCCCGGGGCTCGCTCACCTGGGTCCTAGGATCCTCCTCCTCCTCGGGCCGGCTCTGACTGGGGTCCCGCAGAGCTGCCGGGCAGAGGAAAAGTGCCTCCCCCTGCCAGCAACAGGCTGCCCCCTCCCCTGAGCAACAGGCTGCCGAACAGACAAAAGCAGCCTCTCTGCCCCTCCTCCCCTCTATACATGCCGGGCTCCCGGAGCGCAGCAGCGTCCCCGGGGCTCGCTCACCTGGATCCTAGAATCCACCTTCTCCTCCTCTTCGGCCGGCTCCAACTGGCCTCTGCCTGCAGCAGCTGGCCACAGGGACAGGGATCCCGCAGAGCTGCCGGGAAGAGGAAAAGTGCCTCCCCACGCCCGCTACCCCCCCCCCCCCCCCCCCCGCGGCCTTGCATCCTGCACGCCTCCCCCCTCCCACCTGCCAGCAACAGGCTGCCCCCTCCCCTGAGCAACAGGCTGCCGAACAGCAGACAAAAGCAGCCTCTCTGCCCCTCCTCCCCCTATACATGCTGGGCTCCCTGGGCAAACAAAGACTCCACCAAAACAAACAAAGTGCTGGCCTCATTGTGTTAGCAAAAAAAGGACCCTCCTCCTAGAACCGTGGGTGGTGTGTGGAAATAAAGCTATTAGCTCAAAGCATGGTGCAGAGCTGTTTGGTATTTGATGAGTTACTCCTTTAGTCCTGAGTTTGTCACCGGGACAGAAATAGATGTGAAATCTTCTGAACAGGGGAACAGACAGCAAAACAAACATTAGAGGGGAGTTAACCTTTCCCTATGCTATCCAAAACTAAAAAAAATGTTTGGCTGGAGTTTCCCCTACAATATGTACCAGCTCCGACTTACATACAAATTCAACTTAAGAACAAACCTACAGTCCCTATCTTGTATGTAATCCGGGGACTGCCTGTACGTTGTTTCTGAGCCCAGCTCTGATTTCCTGCCCTTCCCTCCCCTCGAGTCTAGCCCCGGATTCCCGGCACCTCCTGCTGCAGCCCAAGTGAACCCGGCGCCCCCCTAGCATCAGAGGAGTAGCGAGGGCGTTATGAGCCTAGGGGCAAAAGCAAAATTTGCGAGCTCCACCCCCCCCACCCCCCCCCACCCCCCCGCTGCCACCATGGGGCAGGGCCCTTAACCTGGCACATGGCTGAGCCGGACCCTGAGAGGAGGGGGGGAGCTTATACTGCATCTTCCCCCACCCCCTACAGTTTGGGGCAGGCCCCCACATGCACTATCCACAACAACACATGGAGGGAATCGATCACCTCAGTAATGCCAACTCCTTTAGAATTGAGGCCCGGATTATCCAGCACGAGTTGAGGTAGAGAGGACACTGTGTGCACGTGTCTGATATATTTTTACCAAAACTGCTACCTGCCCAACTTGCCAAAGGAGAAAGGAAACAGTGTTTCTCAACCTTTTTTTTTATAAAGTACCCCCCTTTAAAAAAATTATCAGTACCCTCAACACAGTTTTCAGACACACACAAATATTTTTCTACCATTGCAGCACATTTGTTTAAACAATTTAATCATAGCTGGGTGGGTGATGAAATTTTTGAGTGTAAAAAGTACAAAAATAATAAAGCGCTGAATAACTTAAACCAAAAATTCAGTTGTGTTGATGTACCCTCCAGACTTCTCTCAAGTACCCCTGAGGGTATTCATTCTACTGGTTGAGAAACACTGGTTAAGGGCAGTGTTTTTCAACTTTTTTTATAAACTTTTTTTATAAAGTACCCCATTTAAAAAATTGTAAGTATCCCCAGTGCACCCACCCTTCCCCCAGATCCAGGCATCCCTAGCCCCCCTGCTCCAACCTAATGCCCCTTCTGCCCCAGAACACACACCCCCCCACACACACACACTCCAATTCAATGCCCATGCCCTAGAGCCAGGCACCCCCAGCTTCCCTGCCCTAGCCCAATCCCTCTCCCCCTTCCACAGAGCCAGGCAAGGTATCTCTACCTTTAAAGTGGCTACTCCTGCCACTTGGGCCCTGCCTTGGAGGCTTGATTGCACAAGGAGCACGTGGCCCGACAGCGCTCGTGTAATGTAGAAAGCTGCTACCTTATAGGAATGTGCTACTGGTAGCATTTTCTTATCTGTATGATTGTAGGGAAATGCTCCGATAGGAAACTGCTACCAGAAGTAGCACAATTCTACAGGGAGCATTTCCATACAGACCAGGTTCACCGCTTGCCGCAACTCATGATGCTGTGCGCTCTGCTCCCACCCCAGCCTGGCGCCCCCCTAGCGTGGTGCCTGAGGCCAACTGCCCCCCCCCCTTCGCCCTCGCTACGCCTATGCCTAGCGTGGCGCCTGGGGACAACTGCTCCCCCTCTCGCTACGCCTCTGTGCCGGGAGCCCAGAACATCCGGCTGCATCCTCCGCCCAGCCTGGTCCAGAACTTGAGTAACCTGGCACCGCACAGGCACTCCGGAAGCCCAGAGCACCTTGGCAGCCACTCTGTGGCCAAGTATTTTTTTCCCACAGCCCATAGTTTGGGAAATGCTGCCTTAAAGTATTAACTTAAATGAAACAAAATGCAGGACTATGTAGCACTTTAAAGACTAACAAGATGGTTTATTAAATGATGAGCTTTCGTGGGCCAGACCCACTTCCTCAGATCAGTTTTTTTGATCTGAGGAAGTGGGTCTGGCCCACGAAAGCTCATCATCTAATAAACCATCTTGTTAGTCTTTAAAGTGCTACATAGTCCTGCATTTTGCTTCAGCTACACCAGACCAACACGGCTACATTTCTATTACTATCTTAAATGAAACCTGTATGTAAGATGAAAACCTTAAGTGAATGGGATGGCCTCTTCTGAGAGTTCTTTTTCTTTTCTTTTTCTAAATTAGTCATAGAAATTAAGAGCAGCAAGGACTTCTTAAGGGTTTATCTAATCTTTCCTCTCTGCCAGTGTGGAGTAGTTCCTTATGTCAGTGCTTTGTTAGTGGTCTGCCTTTTGTGGTTTTTTTAAGAAGTTATGAAGGAAGTACGCTTATGAATATTTCCTCTGAAGTTTCAGGTGATATATTGAGGGATGATTGTGGAGTTATCGCCATGTAAGCTTTTTATAAAATTGACACATTACAAACTCTGCTGATTCATTGGCTCTGCCTAGCAATATAAAGAATTAGATCCTGATCATATAGTTTTCTCCATTCAGGTGAAACCCTGTGCCCAAATGGAGCTAAATATAAAATCTGGGCCTTAGCTGGATTTTTTGTACACATTCAAAATTTCTTATATCCTGCCTATAGTTTTTCCTTTTGCTATATAATATGCATACAAGTGAGACTTTGCTTGATGTCTTTTATGTCCTAAGTTAAATGATGAATAAATAAGGGGTTTTTTAGAAAGGTCATTCCATTTTTTAAACACTAGTTCATTAGAATATTCTTCCTCTCATCTGAAATATTTCAAATTACTTTAAGTTGTCTGAGTTTATCAAAAGAAGGTAACAGTGCTTCGTGGCTACAGGTTGGTGGAGGGGCAGGAGAAAGATGGTCAGAAATTGCTGCAAAAGGAATGTAAGGTTTTAAAAGTGTATATAAAGGCACAATACACTTGATGTGTCAGATGATGTGTTATAATGTGTCAGAGTTGCTTGTTCTCTGCATTGTTGTCTTGAGATTTCTTTGGCAGCCCCATGGAGATCTATATTATTTTTAGCAAACATAATATTTAATTAGACACGTGATTTGTAGGACAGATCTGGATTCAAATGATTTTTGAGATTTATTTTCAAAATGAAAAGTCCAGCTCTCATTTTCTTTCCTCTGATCCTAGGGTTATTTAGATAGGTGGGTTTTTTTTTTTTTTTTTTGGTTTTTTTTTTTATAATGTCTTTTAAATGATGTTGTTCATCAATTTTCTATACATGGGAATATTTTTGCTGGTGCTGTTCTTCCACTGTTATATATTTAGTTAAATGTTCTGATGACTTGGAGGAACCAGGAGTATCCTCTAGAGAAACCCTTCTAATTCTGCAAAGCTCAGAGTCCGCATGTAAATGTTTTAGCAATATTTTTAGAGTACAAATCAATGATAAAAGTGAAATCTTCTTCTCAGCAGTTTATATCTTGCCTATCCGCCAACTCCGGGTTGTCTGGATGTACTTGCTTAGTGGTTCTAGTGAGTACCGTGTTGATGGAGAAAACAATGGATTTGTTTTTTTAACATCTCTTCTCTTTGTTAGTTTGTGCCTTAATTTCTTCTTCAAGTGTAAACTCATGTCGACTCCATTTTGGCGTGTGCGCACCCCACGTGCAGTTGCCAAAGATTTTTGCTTAGCAGTGTCCCCAGGGCTGGGCATGACATCCTCTGGAGTGCACTCACATGCAGCAGTACATTAGGTGAGGCCACTAGCCCTGTGCCCACTCATTTAATCCTTACCACGCATGGTTGTTAGTTAGAGCACCATGCTTTGTGTATCAAGAGCCTGCAGTGTCTTCTCATTTTTAATGGACCTCTTGTCTTTAGGCCTTTGTAAATAGTTTGTTGATAGTGGTAGTAATTAGTTGTTTGTTAATAGTTAAGAGTTCTGGCTGGGATTTCATCCCAGGCAAGACATGCTCCACTCGCCTGGCTTCAAGTCATGTTCACCGTGCAGTAGTCAGTGTTCATGACAGAGTACACACGACAGTTGTCTCACGTGTCAGAGAGAGCCACAGGAAGGCCAAGTACTGTTGTATTTGCAAAAGCTTTTGCCCTTGTTGCCAGAAACAGTGAGATATTTGCTTGAAGGCTTTCGTAATGGAAGCAGCTCTGTGTCCCATGCTAGAATCTTCTTCATTGGACCCTGTGCCAAGTGGATCACCCTCAGTGTGAAGTGCGCCATGCCACTGGACTCAGTTTGGCACTGCTCCCCTTTGCTGGTACCCAGAATGTGGTGAAAGAAGCTGAGTGCATTGGTGCCCAAGGGCTCAGGACCTAGAGGCAAAAAACCTATGTCAGGCCATGTGCCCACCTTGGGACTACAAAGGGGTACCTCCACAGGCAGGTCCCCCCCTCTCCCCAGCCTGTGCATTGGGCTCCTGGCCTATAGTGGGGCCTTCTGCACTCAGAGTGGTTCCAGTGGACCTTTGGGACTTCCTAAAAAGTTCAGAAAGGCCCTCCCATAGGATTGTGCCCAGTAGTTAATGAAGGCACAGTGGTGGCCTGTAGAGTCTTTCAAATGGTCTAGGATGAAACAGAATCAGCTGTCAGGGTGAATCCTAGAATACTAGACCTAGAAGGAACTTCAAGAGGTCCTCAAGTCCAGTCCCTTGCACTCATGGCAGGAAAAAGTGCCATCTTGAGCAGAAGTGGGGAACCTTTTTTTGGGCTGGGGGGACCACTGAACTACAGGAAAATCAATCCGTCTGTACTCTTTTTGTACCAATATTCCAGTCGTGTATTATCCCACCAAGTCTCTGTGACGCCCACTATGTCACAGTTGGTTTTACTGACATTTCAAGTTCTTCCTCTTATTCTCCATACTTCTCGGATTAGTATACAGACAATTAAGATGCATTTTTGATTTTGCCACGTGGTCACAACTCCTGGTTGCAGGCTTCTGGATTGTCTCAAGAGATGCAGATGATAATCCAGCACCTGCCTTTTGAATGCTCAGGTCTCTCTTCTAAGATTACCGATTCCAGGTTCCATGGATTCAAAGACTCTTGAACGACCCTGCATTCTGTGAGTCTGCACTCCTCGGTTCTGGAGGGACTTCCAGATCTGGGTACTACAGGAGGAAGGAAAGGATAAGGGGCCTAACATATGCTACCTATCATCCTCTCATCCAACTGCTCAGCAGTATCCTCCCAGAAGTCAGGGAGGCCAGAACCAGTGATTTTTTGAGGGAATGCCTGGGGATAGCACCCTACCCTCCAGATCCTCCCTTTCCTCAGCTGTCTCCACCCTGTCTCCTTGGCCTGCTCCTGTGTCACCTTGGACCACTTGGTGTTGAACAGTTTCTTTCGGCTACACACTGTAGTTTGCAGCTAACCTTCAATCGCACCTCCTTTCATGTCCCTGTTCAGGGAATCCTTGCACGAGGAGCTCCTCATTCAGAAGGTCAAAAACTGTCTGTGCCTGGGGGGCTGTGTAAAAAACTTCCCAGATCATGGGTGGCAAGATTCTTCTCTTGCTATTTTCTAATTTCCAAGACAAAATGGGGACATAGACCTATCCTAGACCTGTGTCATCTCAACAAGTCCCTCAAGAGACTCAAATTTTGCATGGTCTTCCTAGCCTCCATCATTCCCTCTCTGGATCTAGAAGACTGGTATGCCACCATTGATTTGAAGGAGACATGCTTCTGTATCTCTCTTTCCAGGGCAATGGCCATTCCTCTGCTTCATGTTGAGCGGTTGCCATTTTCAGTTTATGACAAAGTCCTCTGATCTCTCATCAGCCCGGAAAGTGTTCACAAAATGAACTACTTACTGGTGGCTTTTTACCTGAGATGTAAAGGAGTCCATATATACTCATACCTCAACAATTGCCTAATCCAGGACCATTCTCCAGAAAAAGTGCAGGAGTATCTTGACCTGGTATGTTCCTCCTGTTACATCCTGGAGTTGTTAATAAAGGACAAAAAGTCAACCCTAACCCCAGTACAGCATATAGAATTAATCAGAGTAGTCCTTGACTTCATTTGGATCAGGGCCTCCCTCCCCAAGGCTCAGTTCCAGGCCATGGCAGACCTCATTGCAAGCCTGAGGATCCAGCCACTCACCACTGCCCACATGTGCCAGACTCTTGGGAATTGTTTCCACTAAGTTTTTCTGTCCATGTGTGGAATAAATTTTATGTGCACAATCAATAGAAACCCATGCTATCAGCTGTGAGCACTCTACCACTCAGCTGGATGGCACTTGAATCTCTCCTGGAAAGCCGCTTAAGTGCTCAGCTTACAGGGAACACTGCTTTGGGGCCACACAACAGCATATACTCTGCCTCAGGTCTCTTCAAGCACAGCTAGCACCAGCTTATCTTCCCAATAGACACAGCATGGTAGTTAGGAGCCCGGACAAAGTACTCTCGTCCCTCACTTGGTGGCAGTGATGGAAGGAGTTCCCTTTGGAGCCCTGACTTCATCAGTGACCCTGGTCTCAGATGCCTCAGACTGGGATGAGGAGGACATCTGGATATTTTCAGCCCTCAAGGTCTTTGGTCCAGTCACAATCATGTCCTTCATATCAATGTCAGGGAACAGGGCAAATCATCTGGTCCACCAAGTCTTTCTGTCTCAGATTCAAAACAGGGTTGTCCAGATGTTGATGGACAGTATGGCCATGGTTTTCTATATCGATAGGCAGAGGAGAGACAAGTCATCTACCCTATGCCAGAAGGCCCTGTGGCTCTGGACTATTGACGGCAGAACAGCATACTTTTCATAAACACTCTCCTTTCAAAGGCCAAGAACACTCTGGTTAAGTGCCTCAACAGGACATTCTCAGCTCATCAAGTGGTCCTGTTTGTATCCAAGCAGAACAGGGAATGTCAAGTGTTCTGGGCTGTTGGGGGACATCACTGCCAGATTCCTGAGGGGCCTTGGAGCATCACCTCCTACTTGTCAGGGATCCTGTCCTACTGTAGGATGACTTCGTGTTGTCACAGCTCACGCTCCCCCCCTTTGAGCCTACAGCTTCATGCTCTTTCCTCCTCCTTTCTTGGAAGGTTGAATTCCAAGTTGCGATGACACCAGCCCGCTGAGAGTCTGAGATATGGACACTCATCTAGGAACCACTGCATACGGTCTTCTGCAAGGACTAAATCAAGCTTAGAGCACAGCTAGGATTTCTCACCAAGGTCATCATCTCTGGTTAATTTGAGTCAAGACATCTACTTACTGGTCTTCTTCCCAAAAGCACTTAAATCAGAGGAAAAGTGCAGGCCTCCTTCAAAGAGCTGTGTTCTTCTCTGTTGTCAGAACCAGGTCATTTGATAAGTTGACACACTATTTTTACTACAGTGGCCAACAGAATAAAAGGTTGCCTCATATACCCACAAAGAATTTCTTCTTGGATCATGACTTGCATTGGCTTCTGCTACGACCAAGTCACTGTCCATTTTACTAGAGCATAGGCCTCTTCCGCAACCTTTCTGATCCATGTGCTGATTTAGGACATATGAAGAGCAGCCATCTAATCGTCTCTCCATACCTTTGTTTCCCACTGTGAGCTGACCCAGCATGGTTGGGATGAAGCTGGCTTTGGCAGGACAGTTCTGCAAGACACTAAGCTGTGAATTCCGAGCCACCCTTCATGGATACTGCTTGTGAGTCACCTGAAATGTAATCAAGATGAGCAAGCACAAGGAAAAAAGATTGTTTGTCTTTGAGATGTATTTTTCGCGTCCATTCCATTTCCCACTCTCATACCTCGCAGTTGGAGTTGCTGACAAGAAAGAACTGTGTGTGTGCCTGGCTAGTGGTGCCTAATATACTGCTGCATTAAAACGCATGGATGTGTGCACACCTAAAATGGAATGGACACATCTCAAAAAACAACAGTTACGAAATGTTGATACATTTTTTCTATAAATTTACGGGACTTGAAAGCATTTTATTTACACAGTGAACAAGAGGGAATTAGTATTTAAAATAATAATTTAGTGCTATCAAAATAATCATTCAGTATTACAATGTTATGACATTAATGGAATATTATGTTGTTTATTGCAGGCTAGTTTTGTTGCATCGGGAAATAGGACTGATATTTCATTAGATGATCCCAACTTCTGGCAGAAATGGGCCAAAAAGGCAGAAATAGATATAGATGCCATCAGTGGTAGAGTAAGTATTTGTAGGTGTGAATATTTTTGTTTGTGTACATGCTTTTTAATGGTCTTCTTTATGTTTCTCACAATTATGTTGCTCGTGTGGATTTAATATTCTGCAGCTTGAATTATCAAATTACAACCTTTGGCCTTTAGGGATAGCATTGTTGGGTTTATGAAACTTTTTCAACCAACACTCAAACTAATCATTACACTTATTTTAAATTTGAGTTATTTGATTTAGTTGACGCAGTAGTTTGCAGCTTCAAGGCTTAGCAAATTTAACTACATCTAATCAGGAAAGAGATCTTGGAGTCATCATGGATAGTTCTCTGAAGACGTCCACGCAGTGTGCAGCGGCAGTCAAAAAAGCCAACAGGATGTTAGGAATCATTAAAAAAGGGATAAGGCAGAGACTATCTTATTGCCCTTATATAAATCCATGGTACGCCTACATCTTGAATATGCATATAGATATGGTCTCCTCATCTCAAAAAAGATATACTGGCATTAGAAAAGGTTCAGAGAAGGCCAACTAAAATGATTAGGGGTTTGGAACAGGTCCCATATGAGGAGAGATTAAAGAAACTAGGACTCTTCAGCTTGGAAAAGAGGAGACTAACGGGAGATATGATAGAGGGATATAAAACCATGAGTGGTGTAGCGAAAGTGAATAAGGAAGTTATTTACTTGTTCCCATAATATAAGAACTAGGGGCCACCAAATGAAACTAATGGGCAGCAGGTTTAAAACAAATAAAAGGCAAAGTCTTCATACAGCGCAAAGTCAACCTGTGGAACTCCTTGCCTAAGGAGGTTATGAAGGCTAGGACTATAACAGGGTTTAAAAGAGAAGTAGATAAATTCATGGAGGTTAAGTCCATTAATGGCTGTTAGCCAGAATGGGTAAGAAATGGTGTCCCTAGCCTCTGTTTGTTAGAGGGTGGAGATGGATGGCAGGAGAGAGGATCGCTTGATCATTACTTGTTTGGTTCACTCCCTCTGGAGCACCTTGCATTGGCCACTGTCAGCAGACATGGTACAGGTCTGGATGAATCTTTGATCTGACCCAATATGGCCATTCTTATGTTCTTGATCTGGTTCTCAAATCACCCAGTAAACCATTTTAACACCTAAGAATGGGATGGAGAACAAGAGGTAGTCTGACTGCTTTGTTTCCATTGGCCACAATCTCTGCCATGGGAACTGCTGTGTGTGATAAATATACAACATATCAGTTCTACATAACCCTAACACTACCTCTGTGCTGAAAGAATCCCTAGGTGATCAGTTTTAAGATGGCTTTGTCTCCTTTGCATTGCTAGGAGCATAGGGAAGAAATTGGTCCCTAATTCCTATGGCAGTATTGAGTGCAAATAATGTATTACATCTAGCTTGTAACTAATGTATTGGTCTCATTATAGGAGTAAAGAATGGAAAAATGTCTGGTTTTGTTGCATAAAAATACTATAATTGGTTTACAGCTAATGATTTCTTTTATTTTTGTGTTAACTTCAATGGAATTTAATTAGAAATTGTCTTCTCAAACTTGTCAGATACTTCTGGAAATGTTATCAACTATGTCTTAGATAATATTTGTTAAAATTTTACAGAACAGCCTGGTTATTGATACCCCAAGAATTAGGAAGCAAACAAGACCCTTTAGTGCCACAAAAGATGAGCTGGCTGAGTTATCAGAAGCAGAGAGTGAAGGGGATGATAAACCAAAACTCCGCAGGCCTTGTGATCGCTCCAGTGGATATGGAAGAACAGAGTGCTTTCGGGTGGAGAAAAACTTATTGGTCTATGGGTAAAATATAGTCCATTTTTTTTAAAGTGAAACTCGCAACATAGTATTCATTTCTAAATATACTAAATCTTACATACAGAATATGTTTCTAGTTTCATAAAGAAGAATGAATTAAAGGTCTTAATATGTATAATGCTTACATGCATTTTAAATGTTGCCAAGAGTTTAAATCTACTGTATATTTGAGAGAGTTTGTGTCCATCCAACTGTCTTTTAGCCTGTTGATTCAAGCACTCCTAAACAGTAAGGGTTAGGGCCACCAAATTCAATATGCAGCTTCCTCTTATCATAACTTTAAGCAAGGTAAGGGTTTGGTGATGGTAGGACAATGGGATGTGTCTAGAATGCGATTTTCTCATAAAATGGAAAAGGAGGGGTCTATTAGCAGAGACAGTTATACTGTATAAATGACCATAGTGAGAAGCAAGGGCCAGAGATGGGGACCGGGACAGCTATAACCCCATTGTGGCAGCAGGGGGCAGATATGGAGAAAGGGACAGCTATGTACTATATATTTGGAAGAGTTTATCTATTTGTGTGTTTGTCTCTGTCCCCCAACCAAGGAACATGTGCCCCTCCCCTGGCTGTGCCTGTTGCAGCTGCAGCAGCCATGGACATTCACTTCTCACCTGGCCCCAAGCTGCTGCGGTGACAGGGATGGGGGACAGACAGACACACACAAGGCAGCCTCCTTTTTCTTCTGTATTTTAAAGTATTTCTTTTAATATACTGTTAATGTACTTTTGTATTTTTTATTTTCATTATCCCTGCCTGCTAAGAGGTGTGCTTTCAGGAACTCAAGTCAACTACAGATCACAAATAATGCTTTAAAACTATATAGCCGGTTTTAAAATCAGAGTCTTATGCATGAGACATGTTGGGGGAATTTGGAATGGGAATTTGATTACGTATCCTGTAGAAGCCTTTTCTCTTCTGAAAAGTTTGCGTATGTGTGTGAGTTTTTTCTTTTTTGAATCAATATGTGAAAAACTTGTTAATCCACAGATGATATATAAATTGTAAGTGTTCACTGGAAAGAACTATACACAGTTAGAAATTGCATAATATAATGCACATACCGTATGTGTTCATTATAAAATCAGTATGAAAAAATGGCAGTTTTCAATTAAATGCCTAAATTAGGTTTATAAATCCATAATTAGCTGTGTAAGCAACCTGATTTTCAAAAATACTAAGCACCCTGCAATTCCAGTTGGCTTGAGTAAGAACTTGGAGATGCTCAGCACTTTTGAAAATCAAGTTTATTTGAGCTAACAATTGAGAACAAGAATCTTGGCTATATTTTATATAAAGAGAGCGAGCGTGCAATTAGCAATAATGTAATAACAGTTTACTGAACCAGTAATCAATATTTTAGACATACATTCCTCAGAATTTGGTTTCATATAGTTCTTTTTATATTTACAGCATAATAGTATATGAAGTTTGAGTGAATAATATTCTCATGTGCTTTGGTAATTTAAACTACCAAAGACACCAAAAAAGTTGAAAACCACAAAATCTTAATCTATTATATATTTTGAAGAGTTTGGTTTTATTTGGTTTGGTTGGTTTCTTTGGTGGATTTGTTTATGCAAAATAGTCATACTTCACGATTACCTATAGATACCAAATTTGCATAAACAATTGTGCCACTTAAATTAGAAGATTGCACTACTTTTTACAACAGAATATGCTGTGTGAAAGGTTTAAATAATTATTTTTGTTTTTCATAGGAAAAAAGTCATGACTATTATGTTTAGAGTTCATAAAAAGTATTTGCTAACAAAATTAAAATCTAGTCGCCTGTTCAACTGTTATTGTAATTCAAAGAAAATTTTTACTGCTACAAATAACAAAATAATTCAAATTAGTTACAGAAAGAGTAATGGAAGCTTTATGAGTTTCTGATTCAATTTTACTATGTATGTTAATTATTCAAAAAAAGAATAATATTTGAAGTTGAAATCCTACAAATGTAAATCTGTTGTTTTAAACAGATTTAAATTTGCATTTGCTAGCACATTAATAAAAAAATCTATTATATGTATTTAATTTACTTTCCTGTAAGTGTAATCTATGCAAAATGACTTTGCCCGGTCAACAACAGGCCTCACCTGCTAGTAAGTTACTATTTTTGTAATAATACTACTGTACTGATTACCAAGTACTGCATTTTAAAAATTCTGCTGGGTGTGTCGCTTTGGACTAGGTGGGGTCGGTGGAGAGAAATTTTGTCACATGGTCGATTCAAGAGGCAACTAAATGAACACGATGTGGAGATAATTTGCCGAGCACTTCTAGCATATTGCCTAGTTCACTACAGAGGAGATGAAAAGATAAAAAGTTTTATATGGGATCTCATCACCCCAACAGAAGATGGCCAGACACGAGAGCTACAGAATCACCTGGGTAAGGAATTAAGTATTTCTGAAATTAGACCACTTCATGCATGTAAGTTTGTGATAAAGAAATCAACGTTTTCTAAGTATATGACAAAAACAGCTAAATATTTAAATAAATGGACTTTTCGGAGGGTATCTCAAAAGGTTAATTAGCAAATTCTCATTCTTTTTCCCATTCTTTGCTATTGCTGGCTTTCTCCAGTGTGTTGAAATAGTATATGTAAAGTAAACTTTCCCACTGGTTCCTGCTCTCTGAAACAAAGTAAACTGGGCACTGTCAGTGACAACAGGCAGTCTCGCCTTTCTCTTTCTGTCATAACAGTACAGTTAATCTCCTAGAAATTCCCTTTCTGTCAGTCAAAGGAGCAAGGGTGGTATCCCATATGGCATTTGAGGTGACTGAATCTCTCTCTCTCTCTCTCTCTCTCTCTCTCAGAATATATTAATTTTAAAAACATTACAAAGCATCTACCAGTTGTTCATTACTGCCCATTGCTTTGTATTTTCATTTTGTGTAGGTTTGTCAGCTCCTGTGCCCAGGGGTAGAAAAGGAAAGAAAGTAAAGACTCAAGCTAGCACCTTTGATATACACAAAGCAGAATGGCTCCGAAAATATAATCCGGAACATCTACTGCAGGATGAAGGTTATAAAAAACACATAAAGCATCACTGCAATAAGTAAGTACTAGTGTAAATATATGGATGAATTTTTTCAACTCACATACAGAATTTTTTCTTTTAGCTCTCATTGTTACACTTTTGAAAGATTAAAAAATATATCTTCAAGAACAAAAAACAGGAAGAGGGCATTCATTTTTCCTTCACAAATGGTTTTCTGGAGACAGAAAGAACAGATCTGTAGCAGTAGTCCAGATTGTGCCTTCCAAAACCGAAATTCTCTGGTCCAGCAACATCTGTGGTCCAGACAAGAGATGTCCAAACTGTAGTGGCAGCAGCATTTATGGCATGTTATTGTACATTTCCAAAACCTCTTACAGATATTTACTACTCCTGTTTGTTTTGTTTTCTTGTTTGCCAACTTCATCATTCTGTGAACAGAGACCTGGGAAGTCTACTACTTTTGTAGAACCACAGAATTCACAGTTGTAGGTTTTATGCAGGAGATATTAGCACCTGCTTGTGGGACAGGCTCATGGAGAGTGGACTGCACATTTCTTGGTGATAGTATGGCACCTGCAGGTCTTTGCTGGTACTTTCTGATTAAGAACTTACCGATTGGACAGTGCCAAACATCTAACAAACATGCTGGGTTTGAATGGTGTGGAGCTGCCATTCCAAATGCAAGAAGGGGTAGAAGCAGCCTCTGTCCATCCACTTGCTGCAAAATCTCCACTTCTAAAATCTTACCACAAGTTTCTGTTTTGTCTGTATGGGGGTTTGTGGTGGTGGGTTAAGCTATATGTTGAAAATTACAGACATTAGAAGATACAGCTATATCTGTTTTAAAAGAGTTGGAAGGCATGGGACCACCTGAACTTCAGTGATTCTGGGTTTGAGTTAACTATGTAACAAGATGTTAAACAGGTAGTTTTATGAATTAAAGATTATTAGTCAAAGATTAAACAGTGTAATAAAGAAAGACCAATATGTTACCACCAATCTGGGAGGCAGTAGTGCGGTTTAATAATTCTTAAATTCTGAGTTGCTCTCTGCTTCTATTTATATTAAAGTCTTAGGATTTCATCATTTCTTTGTATTACTTCTCGTTAGGGATTTTAGTGTGTACCTGTTTACACAATTAAGCACTAAATTAGGGCCCATCTATTAATCCTAAAAGTTACACGCTCCCCCTTCCCTCACTGTCTCTCTATCAGAGGCAGCAAGGGAGGAGAGGGGGAACTGCCTGCTTCTCCCTCCCTCCCATCCCCCCAGCTGCATCCCACAGAGGCAAAGGGGGGAAGGAAGGGGCTGGTGGGAGCTGGTACATGCCGGAAGCCAGCTTTCAAGCTGGCTCCCTGTGCGTCCCGGCTTCCTGTCCCCCACGCTGCTGCCTCTGTATCAGAAGCAACGGGGGAGGATGCAGGGGAGGCGGAAGCCGGTGCTCATGGGGAGCCAGCTTGAAAGCTGGCTTTCCACAAGTACTGACTCCTGCTTGCCCTCCTATGTGTAAATGTATAACTGCTGAAAAATTCAGTAGTTACACATTTACAAAAATAAACATTTAACAGATGAGAAGTATGGATGTTATCTTTGAAATGTTTTGAAAACTATTTGCAAGGCTTGCACACACTCTGCATTACACAGGGCAAAGTTTATAACTAGTCTATTACCTTGTTTTGACTTTAGTATTCTAGAAATTAGTAAAACTTTAGAGACAGCCTTTACCAATTATAGCTTGGAATACGAGGTCATGTTAGCTAAACATTAAAAAAGTTGTTTCTCTAGATCTTGTTCTCTGGAATGACTCAAGCTCTAACACAGAGATTATATAGTGCAGTAAAACTCTGATAGTCCAGCATCCAACTGTTCGGCACTCCCGATACTCCGGCATCAAAATGCCAACCGCTCCTGACCAGCTGATTAAAAAGCCTGCGGCTCAGCACACGTGCTGGCTGTAACCAGATGGAGCATAAGGCGGAGAGGGGGAGTGGGATCATGTTACAGTATGGAGAAGAGCATTTTGCTTCAGCGAAGGGGGAACAGGAGGGGAGGGGAAGGAGGATCAGGTTACAGCAGGGAGGAGAGAGGAGAAGAGGAAAGGGGAGGGGAGAGGAGAGGGAGGGAGATTGTGTCCTGGCCAGCTGTTAAGCCTTGCAGCTGTACCAGACCTCCTGATTCTCCAGCAAATCTCCTCCTGATTCTCCAGCGAATCTGATAATCCGGCACCACTTAGGTTCAAAAGGTGCTGGATTATTGGAAGTCTACTGTACTTCCATCTCCTCTTGTATAAGTAGTTTAACATAAATAAAAAGCATTTAGGGAAAAGCAAAACATCAATAAAATTCATAGTTCTACAAAAGCATGTGATGTGTATACATAATATTGCCATCACTATAAACCTTACCAACTTTCTCTTATATGGGCACCACACTTATACAGGCAGTCCCCGGGTTACATGGATCCAACTTACATCAGATCCCTACTTACAAACGGGGTGAGGCAACCCCGCACTAGCTGCTTCCCCCAGCACACCAGGGAGAAGCGAAGCTAGCGCCCCCCCCCCCCCCCCCCCCCCCCCCCAGCAGACCAGGGAGACGCTTTTCACAGCAGACATCTCAGCTTGAGAATAAAGGACTGAGGGAAGTGAGGTGTGGGAGAATAAAACTGAGCTCTGGAGAAATGTTTGGCTAGAGTTTCCCCTATAATATGTACCAGTTCTGACTTACATACAAATTCAACTTAAGAACAAACCTACAGTCCCTATCTTGTACGTAACCCGAGGACTGCCTGTACTTGGCTATTGCAGACAGGAGTATAGCAGAATGTATAAAGGCTTTTAGTTTCAGAGTATTTCTCAAGCTTTGTGATATTCTCCTATTGTATACAGAACAACAAAACTGTGAAAAACTGCAAAGGTTACATCATTGAACTAGATTAGTTTTAATCATGAATATAAAATGTAAGGTATTATACTTCTTATTGCCAACTTTTATTATTTTGGTAAGATGAAAATCTTATCTTATTTTTAATCATGCTTACTCTAAACACGGAAGTGTGTTGAAACTAATACATTTTTCTTGTGGATCTGTTAGCAAAGAAATTTACCTTCTTGATTAGTAATTCTGTTTGTGAGAGCTGTTTTCCCAATATATTTTCTTTTACAAGAGTCAGCCTCACAAACTTAAAGTCCACTCCTTACTTGATATTTGTCTCTATGGCATTTAGTAAGGTATGTGACTAAAACATTGCAGACGGGTTTTTTTGTTTGTTTTTTAATATCTGGCCTGTGCCTTGGCTTGTTCAGTCAAGGATAAAATCTTGGCCAGATGAAGTCAATGGGAAAAATCTCACTGATGTCAGTGGTGTGGCAGCGCATCTGATAGGCAGGGGAAGGCTGTGCCTCCCCAAACAGCCCGACGTCACCCTGTCCGCTCTGGCCTGTCTAGACTACGCTGAAGTTTCAAAAGACGATCTCACTTTTGAAAGCAGAGCTTTTGAAAGTGAAAGTTGGGACGTGTTTTTTTTTTTTTTTTTCCAGCAAACCCCCCCCCCCCCCTTTTTTTTGAAAAGCCGCATAAACCTCATTTTTTGAGAGAGAATGGCTTTTCGAAAAAAGGGGTTGTCAAAAAACCCACATCCCGACTACTTTCACTTTTGAAAGTGCTGTTTTCTAAAGTGAGATCGGAAGATGATACGCAAATTTCCATGGAATTTGCATATCCTCTTTTGAAATTTATGCATAGTCTAGACATAGCCTTTCTGTCTGGAGCCTCCTCCTGCTAATTGGCCCCAGCACAGGCTAGCTGCTTGTCTTCTGGGAAAGGAAGCCTGTTGTGGCTAGGGCAAGGATGTCTGGGACTCCAGTATCTGGGTGAAGGGAGGTTACCCGCTGCACACCTAGTACTCAGTACGCTGAGGGGCCTGTGCACTGCCTGCCCAGTGCTCCGGTGTTGAGTGGGGTGGCATGCCTCTTAGCACTCTGGGGCTGGAGAGGAAGGGACTGGCAGCTGTGGGGAGGATATGGGCTGGAGGAAGAGGAGAGCAGGAGAAACAAGGCCTTGGGTGGAAGGGCTGGGCCAGGCCAGGGGCTAGCCTCCCCAAGCTGGTGAGTCTCCCACTACCTTTGGTCAATGGGGTCAGGATTTTTGCTGTGGAGATTTGTGTAGGTTTGCTTGGCAGTTACATTTAACATGGAAATGAATGAGTTTCTGGTAAGATAGGTGGATGAGGACCAACTTCTATTGGTGAGAGACAAGCTTTCAAGCCGTACAGAGATCTTTCTCAGGTCTGGTGGCATATAGTCAGTTTACAAATAATATGGTGAGGCTTGTGACACACTTTAAATTTTTGTTTCACAGGATTGCAGCTTCTGTGGTCTAAAATATTTTTCTCCACAGGCAAATTTTAAGAGAAATTTGGTTAAAAAGCTATTGGTATTAGAGGACTCTTAATTGTACTGTGCAGTATATAAATACGACATTAACATTAAACTATTTTAAAAGAACATTTTGGGTTGAAAAATGAAGCATTCAAAATTTATGAAATGCCAGATTTATGGTTGCCCATAATACCTTAATTCAGCTTCCTTGTCTGTCCATTACATATTCTAACAAACAGTATATTCTGGAGGGAGGGAATAGTAATTAATGGCTTTTATAAAGCATCTGTACAGAGGTGTTGAATTAGGGCTACATAACCCTCCATAAATATAGAGACACAGCTTGGGTGGAGTAATATATTAAGCCCTTTCATTTCAGTTTAAACAGATTTTTGCCAAAACATTTCCTATTTACAAAAAAAGTATTCAGCTTTTTCTGATTTTCACCCTACTTTTGTATCATTCCAATATATAAAAATAACTTGCTTTATGAGGAAAATATAATACATTGCATGAGATATATATTATGATAATATTCTAGTCTATGTATGTGCAAAGCTGCCTGTTGAAATCAGGCTATATATTCGTTTAGAAGATGCATACAGTAAACAAATAGGCATGCAGGGAAGCTCTGAATTATGCGGCCATCTGAATGTATTGTGGAACCTCATGACCAGCACATATACATTTCATGCTATTAGCAGATTATCGTTTAAAGATTTGACACACTAAATGAGAAGAAAACAAAAATCTGTCCGAGAATACATTTCAGAACATAAGGAAATATTCAGAAGTTTAGAAAAGAAGAAAAGATTAAGTTGAGTGTATGCACTGAAAATGATGTGATCCAATTATTAAATGTAAAAATACTTCTTATAAGCTACATCTACAAGCTGTTTGTTCAAATGAATAATTTCATCTGGGGATTTGAGATACATTGTTTTCTTAAATTCACAGAAGCACTGAGTTTTGAGTTCTGTTTTAATTGTATAGTTAACCGCATTGATTAACGGAATTCAAAGCAATAAACTAATGAATAGGCTTTGCCCGTTTTTCCAGCAACAAATAAACCCTGATATTTACCCAGAACAAATGTTAATAGTTTTTTTACTGATTATCATCTGTTTTTAGCTGTGGATAACTTCCTTGGAAAAATTAAATAAAAACTGAAAATAAAGAGACTAAAAGTAATATCTTTTATTAGAGTAGCTTCTGTTGGTGAAAGAGGAGCCACAGAGTTCTTCAGGTCTGGGAAATGTGCTCAGAGTGACAGAGCTAAGGTAAAACATATTGTTTAGCGTGAGTAGTTAACACATGTTTCAAGGGACCCTTCCAGGAGAAGTGCCCTATTAATATCTCTCCAGTCATAGAAAGGTGGAAATGCTGACTGGAGTCAGGTTAAGTGGCTTATTGATTGTAGTAAATAACCCATAAATAATGTCTGTTCATTAAGTGATTGTTTCCACTCCTCATGATTTTGAGGTGTTCCTGTTCCATATAGTTCCCTCAAAGGGGCAGATGGACTATGTATGGGGGAAGGTTCTTGTAGGGGGAAGTACAAGGCACAAGGTGGTGTTCTCCCTGTTATTCTGGCAGCTTCTTGTATGCCATGAGAGAGTGTTGCAGCTGCTGCTTTCATGATTTTATAGAAAGTTATGCTGGCGGGTTGCCAACATTTTTCCTGAGGCTTGCAAGTGAGGGAAGGGAAATGGTCATTTTTAATAGTTTGTAACTTGGCCAAACCTGAACAGCATTTCATGGGACAAGAAAAGGCATGTTTCTACACGAAGGCCTTTCCTCTTTTTAATTTCAAAGGCTTGTTGCAAAGAATGGTGGTCTTAGATGGTGTACAAATCTTAAATGTTAAGCAGCCTAAATATAGGATCATTACTACTTCCCCTTGTGTTTCAGGAAAGTGTGCCATTGCAAAAAAAAAACCCCAATACCTAGTTAACGGCACAAAAAGCCCTCGAAACATAAATCTTGATACAATTCTAATGTCTGTTTCTTCTCTGTGTTTGTTTTTAGGGTCTTGCTTCGAGTAAGAATGCTGTATTACTTGAAACAAGAAGTCATTGGTAATGAATGTCAAAAAGTGTTTGATGGAGTTGATTCCAGGTGAACTATGATAAAGGCTTTTTTGCTTGTTTTTAAACATAAAATGTTAAGTAAAAGTTCAGAATACCTAACAGGAAAATGTAACAAATAAAATGTACAATTTTTGCCCCCAAAAAGTTTCTGATATACTTGCTTTTTATCATTATCAGTTCTAAGTTTTAGGAAATATTTGGAACAAATATAAATTAACCTGATTTATACTCTCAGTAGGATTCCTGTGCTGCTTAGTGACAGATTTCAGAGTATGGATCTCTTACTTTCATTGAAGTTAATGGCACAATTTCCATGGGTTTCAGTGCCTTCAAAAGCAATTTATACCTTTAATGTAGCTGCATATTATCAAAGCTCCCACTCGGAAAAATTTGTCTTTTTCATTCATGTTGCACTCTTTATGATTTCGCATCTATCAGTATTTTTTGTTTCATGGAATGCCAGCTTATAGAACTTTTAGTAAAAGTGAATGTGAATATATACTTTTTTAACCAACATGGAAGAAAAATATAAAGATAAAATTATGTTTAGCTTGTTATAGAGAGAAGATAGTTTTGTGTATTTGGACATGTAGAATTATTGCTGATTCCTATAAAAATGGAAGTATAGATTTGGAATAAGAAAAACAAATTCAATTTCATCCTTCCCTGTGTAGATTCACAATTATTTTATTGGTGAATTTTTCAGTGACGTTGATGTTTGGGTCCCTGAGCCAGAGCATTCTGAGGTCCCTGCAGAATGGTGGGATGCAGAAGCAGATAAATCCCTCCTAATTGGAGTTTTTAAACATGGTAAGTAATAATGGTGACTGTGTGGGGGGAAAAAAATCACTAACACAACCTTTCCCCTTAATTTCTTTTTAGCCTTCTTTAAAAAATTTGTTTCTATGTTGTTGGTTCTTCTCATTCAGGCTATGAAAAGTACAACACTATTAGAGCAGATCCCGCACTCTGTTTCTTGGAAAGGGTGGGCAAACCAGATGAGAAAGCAGTTGCTGCTGAACAGAGAGCGAATGATTACATTGATGGGTATGAATGTTTCAATTTTGTTATTTGCTGTTTGATGTAAACTGAGCTAAACTTATACACTGGGCTTGATTCTTCTCTCTCAATATTTCTCCTCTCACTCTCCATTGTAACTTAATTGATGTAATTGGAATTATTTCTAATCTATTCCAGTGTAAGTGAAAAGAAAATCAGGTTCAGGGTATTTATAGCACAATATTTAGACATTAAGGCTGTGTCTACATTGGCATCCCTTTCCGGAAAAGGGATGCTAATGAGACACATCGCAATTGCAAATCCGCGGGGGATTTAAATATCCCCCGCGGAATTTGCATTTACATGGCTGCCGCTTTTTTCCAGCTTGGGGATAAGCCGGAGAAAAGCACCAGTCTAGACGTGATTCTCCGGAAAATAAGCCCTTTTTCCGGAGGATTTCTTAGAAATAAGAATAAGAAATCCTCCGGAAAAGGGCTTATTTTCCGGAGAATCACGTCTAGACTGGCGCTCTTCTCCGGCTTATCCCCAAGCCGGAAAAAAGCGGCAGCCATGTAAATGCAAATGCCGCGGGGGATATTTAAATCCCCTGCGGATTTGCAATTGCAATGTGTCTCATTAGCATCCCTTTTCCGGAAAGGGATGCCAATGTAGACACAGCCTAAGAGTTCATTCATTCATTCATTCATTCAGAATTCTTCTTTGAGTATTGTCTTTATGGGTGCTTCATTGTAGGTGTATGTGCACTCCTGCACCTCTAATTGGAGATTTTTGTTAGTCATATCCTTTGAGTCTACACATGTGCTCTCCCTCCCTCCTGATGTGCCTTTTAATGCTCATGGAGAGAGCAGTTGTCCCTTCCTTATCTGTATAATTAGTAGCTATTTTTATTTCTTTTGTTCTCCCTGGGTATGTCTACACTACAATGTTAGTTCGAACTAACGGACGTTAGTTCGAACTAACATTCATAGCCGCTACACTAGCGCTCCGCTAGTTCGAATTTGAATCGAACTAGCGGAGCGCTTAGTTCGAACTAGGAAAACCTCATTTTATGAGGATTAAGCCTAGTTCGAACTTACTAGTTCGAATTAAGGGGTGTATAGCCCCTTAATTCGAACTAGTGGGAGGCTAGCTCTCCCCAGGTTTCCCTGGTGGCCACTCTAGCCAACACCAGGGAAACTCTATGCCCCCCTCCCGGCCCCGGACCCCTTAAAGGGGCACGGGCTGGCTACGGTGCCCATGCCAGGTGCAAGCCTGCAAGCACCCAGCCAGCAGACCCTGCACCTGGCACAGCACAGAGCCACCCACCCGATGTCCCCCAGCCCACCCCCTCTTCCCGGGACCAGGCTGGCGGCTCCCGGGAGCTTGCCCTGGACGGCAAGAGGCGGGCACCTTCCTGGGCTAGTGCAGACATCGTGGACCTCGTCCACGATCTCCGCACTAGGCACAGGAAAGTGGCCGTCTAGGGCAGGAGAGCTGCCAGCCTGGCCACCCAGGAGCAGGTGTGCATGAAAATCAAGGGGGTCCACTGAGACCCCCGACCCTGAGCTTACAATGGCCGTCCTGGGTCAGACCAAAGGTCCATCTAGCCCAGTAGCCTGTCTGCCGACAGCGGCCAACCCTAGGGACCCTGGAGGGGATGGACCGAAGACAGTGACCAAGCCATTTGTCTCGGCCCATCCCTCTCCAGCCTTCCACAAACTTTGGGCAGGGACACCACTCCTACCCCCTGGCTAAGACTACTCCATGGACCCAACGTCCATGACTTGATCTCACTTCCCTTTCAACTCTGTTCTAGTTCCAGCCTTCACAGCCTCCTGCAGCAAGGAGTTCCACAGGTTAACTATTTGCTTTGTCAAGAACAACAACTTTCTCTTACTAGTTTCAAGCCTGCTACCCATTCCTTTCCTTTGGTGTCCTCTAGTCCTTCTTTATGGGAACTCAGGAAGAACTTTTATGAATGCACCCTCTCCACCCAACCCCTGCTTTTAGAGACCTCTATCCTGTCCCCACTCCATCTCCTCTTTTCTAAGATGAACAGTCCCAGTCTCTGTAGCCTCTCTTCATCTGGGACCTGTTCCCAACCCCTGATCATGTTAGTTGCCCTCCCCTCTCCCAGCCTTTCTCTTCCCCTCTCCCACCTCCTTTTCCCAGTCTCCCCCAGTTTTGTTCAATAAAGACAGAGTCAATGTTGGAAGAAACATTATCTTTATTTTGTACATCAATAAGAAGGGGGGCTAGGAAAGGGTAAGTGGAAGGAGGTGAGGGAGGAACGGGGTAGGAGCCCCCGATGGGGAGGACTGGGCTGGCTCTGCGGGCTTCTGGGGGTGGAAGCTCTCCTGCAGCCCCCCGATTGTCCCCTCTCCCCAGATGGCAGCCTGCGGCAAGTGCAGCCGGGCTGATGGCCGAGTGGTGTGATGTGCCCAGTGTGGGTACTCCGGGCAATCCAAGCCAGGACTGCTTTGCAAGCAGGGCACCCCTTAGAACTGTGTGTCCGGGGTGGGGGTCGGGACCCTTTAAGCGCAGCCCTCGGCTAGCCTGAGACAGCATCTCCACGCTCTAAGTCCTCCTCTGATGCCCTGCCGGCACTGCTTCCGGCCATCCTTAAGCCCTGTTCAGGGTCCACTCAATGTGGACTTGCTAGTTCGAATTAGCAAAACGCTAATTCGAACTAGTTTTTAGTTCTAGACGCGTTAGTTCGAATTAGCTTAGTTCAAATTAACTAATTTGAACTAAGTTAGTTCGAATTAACGTTGTAGTGTAGACGTACCCCCTGATAGTAGTTTTTTTTAATCCCCTTGGGATTAAAAAGAAGCCCCTTTGTTTCTTATCCAGTCTGGGGGCATCTCCCCCATTGCATTCCTACCGCCTCTGGTTAAAGAGAAGAAACAAAAAGAAGAGGAGTAAAGATGATCTGCTTGCATCTGCATTCCTCATTGCTAGAGATTTATCTGCCCCCAACCTCTATCCAGGAGCATTCTGAGTGCATCTACACTGCACAGTTATTTCTAGATAATTTCAAAATAACAATGCGAGCGTCTACACAGCCATTCCGTTATTTTGAAATAATGGACGGCTTATTCCGAAATCTGTAAACCTCATTCTACAAGGAATAATGCCTATTCCGGAATAACTATTTCAAAATAAGGTGTGTGTAGACCCTCCATTGCTGCTGTTTTGAAATAGCTCCTCACCAGGGCCATTCTAAGTTATTCCTCCCCTGTGCCTCCTAGGGCTCTAAATTGAGATAGTACATCTATATTAGGGAAGCTTGCCTCAGACTAATTTTGAGGCTTCCCTGCAGTGGAGATGTGCTATTTTCGGAATAACTATTCCAGAATAGCTTATTTCAAAATAAGCGTGCAGTGTAGATGTACCGTCTTAGCTGTAACAGCTCTGCAAGGTGCCTCTCTTGCAAGCAATTCTGATTTATCACCTGAGAAGCCAGGGCAGCCAGGCTCTCTGGCAATGTTAAAGAAACACAGTTACCATACTGTCTCTAAAAGAGTGGCACAGTGAAAACTTTTGGTACCTGATGCGACAGAACTCCAATTTAGGGAGTGTTCTGCACCTTCCCAACCATCAGTACTGAGTGTGTACCATGAACACTTCTATGGAGTACCAAATGAGCCCATGGTATCTGGAGACCTGTGGCCTTGGTATCCAAGAAAAGAGAGCTATTGTACCATCTCTAAAACTGTGGCACTGACAGCTTTCAGTACCTGGCTCAAGAAAGCTATCACTTAGGGAGTGCTCGCCCCCCTCTCAACCATTGGTACCGATAAAGTACCGTGGACATTTGTCTGTGGTACTGAGTGAGCTGAGGGTTCTGAATGAATTCTGGTACCCTGGAGACCTGACGTGTGGAGAAGAACCTCAATCCCCATTATGCAGTACCAGCACCCTGGTACTGAGCACATACAGGCACCTGAAATCACTCTTGGCACCCGGCTGTATACTGCCAGTACCCCAGTCAGTGCCTCCACTACTCAGTGACAAGTCTGACAGTGGCTCGGAGGAAGTCATGGCCCGTTGTCACAATACAAGGATCTTCTACAATACAAGGATCTTCTCCAGTTACATCAAGCCCAGCCATAATGGTAGTATGAGACCCCCATCATCCATGCCTCTCTGCCCCCTTCATTGCCTTATTGCAGTCCTTCGGCAATATACATACAGAGGTTGCAACCATCCAGTGTCTTTGAGTGGCTGATTTCCTACACAGTGGCTGCCCAGAGCCCCTAGTGAAGAGTGCAGGAAGCTTTTTCAGAACAGGAGGATCCTGGCAAGAAGATGGCAGATGAGCTGCAGATCCCCCTACAGAAGGTGGGAGATACTCTGCACACCCCCTCATCCAGAATTGCCCGCTCCCAATTAATGAGAATTTTAGATCCTACAAACTCCATCATTGTGGATGTGGTTAATGTCTGAAGCAAACAACATAATGCCAATGCAGCCTCACACAATTGGGTTTGGCAAGATGGAGTAGTTGTTGCTGATCTAATTGTTTATAAATGTGAATTACCAAACTGTTATGGCCAAATATGATTTTATTAATTATGAGACACTGAAAGTGTTTCTGAAAGATTCACTGAAGACATGAAAGTAACAACTTCAGGCCATCTTTAAAGAGCAGAAGTGGGGAACATCAGGCCTGGGGACTCATCCGGCTCCAGTTTGCCCAGATGAGCCCACGCTGGTGCTCCAGACCTCCCCTTCCCCCCCCCCCCCCCCCCACTATGGGACTAGATCACACAAAATCTATTAGCCTGGGGCCCCCCCCCCAGGTTCTGGTGTGAAAGAGGAATGCGGGAAATGTTTTTCTCCTTGGTCAGAGGGTGAGTGTGCGCGCGCTCGCGCGTGCAGTCCCCAACTGATTTTTCTTTAAGTCAGTGGCCCCTTATCCAAAAAAGGTTCCTTGCCTCTGTTAAAGAGGATCAGTTAATAATCAGATTGGTGCTAGTGATAGCACTGTATATAGCTAATACAGCAGCCTGCCTGCTTTTCATGAGAGGGTTACTGTGGCAGACTTCTTGACTACATCTTACTAGGATGCCCAAATTGTTGCAGAAGACAAACTTGCAGAGACGACAGATTCTCTCCCCAGTCCTGGATTCCTGGACCACATTTTGCTCCCTAGGAATCTACACTGCAGGGCAGAAAAGAAGACTTCCGGAGCCAGAGGTGGAGGGCTCGAGTCCCACCCATCATCCTGGGGGATAGCCACCACCCCCCAGGGACAGCCAACCCTGGCACCCTTGGGACAAAGAACGAATAAGGGGGACCCAGGATGTAGCAGTATTGGGGGGCTCTTCCAGTGGTGCAGTGGATAAGGTACCTACCTCCAGAGACAGAGGTGAAGGGTTCATGTCCCACCCCCCACCCTCAGCCATACAATACCCACCATCTCTGCACCTTGTGAGCTGTAGGGTAAAAGGACCACAGCTCAAAGCAGTCTGCACCCCAATCCACTACCTCTCAAGTCACCTCTTCATGGCATAAGTCAAGGGCCTGAACAATTATATCTTGCAACATCAGCTGCCATTCACACACCTGTCACACTCCTCTGAAGTCACCTGGCCCTATTTCCCAGCAACTGTATCGCCTCTGGTAGATGGGTCCTGGGGATTATTTCAAAAAATTATGCCTTTCAATTCATGTCCCTTCCCCACTACAATCTTTCTTCCCTGTCCCCCATCAGGGACCCTTCTCATGAGAACCTACTTCATCAGGAAATACATCATTTGTTATTCCTGGTGCAACAAGGAGCAAGGGGTTTACTCCTATTATTTCCTGGTCCTCAGAATGAAGGGATGTTGAATTCCCATTCTAGATCTAAGAGCATTAAACAAGTACTGGAAGGTGCAGATGTTCAAGATCGTCACGCTAGCAGCCAAAGACTTCCTACACTTTACTTTTGGACAGGACCATTATCAGTACAGACTGCTCTGCCTCCTCCCCTCGCCCCTCCCCCCCCCCCCCCCCCCCGGTTATTCATCATGGTTCTCCTCATTGAACTGGAGCACTAACCCCAGGACAGCAACTGGAGTTTTCCACACCACCCTCGATGCAGTACACAGACAAAACCTTGGGACACATGCTTGGGAAGTTAGATAGCGGATAATAGAATAGTCGACTAACCGCATGAATTCTTAGAGGTTAGTTGACTATTCTGTAGTCCCCAGGGGCAGCCAGTACAATCTGACCCCACTCCTGGGGAGCCCTTTGCCACCTTGTGCTGCTGCCTTTGTATCAGAGGCAGTAGCATGGGGTGCCAGGTGGGAGCTGATCCAGTCTATAAACTGACTCCCCTCACATACCAGCTTCCTGCCACCCCATGCTGATGCCTCTGATACAGCACAGGGTGGCAGCAGCCCCTGTCTGTGGGAGTGCAGGAGGCTGCTCTGACAGCAGCCCGTCTGCAGGGAGATTGGACACCCCCTACCCTGAAGACAGAGGCTGTTGACATGAAGCAGACTCTGGCCGCGGTGGGCCCAGACTCACTGCAGACAAAGGCAGCCTCCCCCTCTCCCCCCATGCTGCCTCTGACTGAATTAGCAGTAGGGGGTTGGGGAGGCCGCACCACGGAGTCAGTGCTGGCAGGAATCAGCTTTTAAGACCGCTGCCCCAGCACCAGCTCCTGCTTCCCCCTCCTTGCTGCCTCTAGTACAGAGGCAGCGGAGGGGGGATGCGAGTAGTCAAGAAGATTAACCGATAAGCCTAGGTTAATTTGCCTACTCCTTCACATCCCCTAACACATGCCTTCTTAATAGGCTGGGAAGTTTACCTACACAACCACACAGTTCAGGGCAAATGGCCTTCCTCAGAAGTGATCCCCATGTTGCTCTTTGGGAACTAAGTGTTGGCAGGAATGACTGTATGCACTTTCTCACTATATTAAGAAGGCACCTCTATGTTTTACACACTCAAGAGGGTACTAGATAACCCTCACTCTTCAAGGAAGCTCTCAAAACTGTGGAAATGGTACATCCCTCACAATGTACACATCCCAGCTATTTATCCACCAGGGATACAAAACATGACAACCAACAGTCTCAGTAAGAATTCCTGTCAAGACCTTGGATAGGAACTGAACTCAGAGGTGCTTTGACATATATTCATCCTCTGGGGAACCCTGTCTCCAGATCTCTACTTACCGGAACAAGAAATTCCATCATTGTTTCTCCAGGCCAGGCCTGGGGCAGTATTCACAAGACCGTACCCATAGGGACCTCTTGTATGCCTTTTCCCAGTTTTCTATCCAAGGCCCAGTTAAAAATTCAACAAAACAAAGTGAGAGTTATTCTGATGGCACCTTTTGGCCAAGACAAATCTGACTCCCTTACCTGACACAGATGGCTGTATGCCCTTCTGTTCCTCCTCAGCTGATTCCTCACTTGATCTCTCAAAACAAAGTCCTGCTCCTTTACATCAGCCTACAAGTCCTTCACCTGCATGTGTGGCTCCAGCTTAGTTCCAAGTCTTAGAGGCAGAATTCTCTGAACTAAAAGAGGTGTTGCTACACAGCCAAAGTTGACCACTCAATATACTTACCCCCAAAATGAAAACAGTTCCAAGTTGTTATTAATCTAAACACATAGCTCCAATCTCATCTTCCCTCCCTCTGATTTTACACTACATTTTAGACCTCAAGAAGTCAAAACTCTCACTCAGTTCCATTAAGATTCATCCTGCAGTGAAAACGTCTTTCCATGACCAGGTAGACAAATACTTAGTGTTTGCTCATCTGCTGATGCGTAGATTCCATAAGTGTGTGTGAGATTACTTAAACTCTTCCAGTGTGTGACACCACCTGCTCCAGTCAGAGATCTTAACCTAGATCTTGGGGCTTTCATTAGATGTCCCTTTGAATTCATGGCTATTTGCTTTCTTGTACATGTGCACATGAAGACACATGAACAGGGGGATGATTCTGCATATATTCTGTGTTAAAAGAACACTAGCATTATACTTGCAGAAGACTGAGGATGTTAGGAAAGCCCCTAAACTCTTACTTTTACCACAGAAAGATCCCAAAGCTCCGTGACATTGGCTCAAAGAACATCCAAATGGGTCTCTAGTTACATTAATCATTGTTATCAAGGGCCCATTGTGCTTCCATCCAGAATTCATATTCACTCCACAAGATCAATTTCTACATTGGTCACATTCCTTACAGATATTCCTATATCAGTATTCTATAGAGCAGCGACTTGGGCCTTTGCCGACACACTCAAATAACATCACGTGATCACTGAACATCCCCCCCCCCATGCCATTTTCGACTCCATAGTGCTCTGTGTGGTAACAGACTCCACTCCGAAGTCCCGGCCTCCAGTGAAGAGTACTGTTTCAAGTCACCTATAAGGGAGCACTCATAGGAACACTACTAGAAGAGGAGGAAGTTACCTTGTGCAGTGACAATGGTTCTTTGAGATGTGTGTCCCTATGGATGCTCCACAGCCTACCCTCCTCCCCTCTACTTTGGAGGGCTCTATGGCAGAGAAGGAATTGAGAGGCTTTTGCCCACACAGTGCTAGATAGCCTTGAGACACATCACAAGGGAGGGAGAGCACATGCATGGGCTCAACAGACGCTGCTACCAAAAATCTCCGATTAGAGGCACAGGGGTGCACATATATCTACAGCGAAGCACCCATAGGGACACACATCTCAAAGATCCATTTTTACTGCACAGGGTGCATAATTTCCTCATCCTAAGCTGTCCATGTGACAATGATAGTGCTTTGCATTTCTGTATGAAAGATGTCAGTTTGATTTCTCAGCGCAAAAGCCAGCAGAATTTGAGAGTGCAACCGCATTAGTCTATTTTTCCGCTAGCAGCCAAGAATGCCTAGTGTTGCTAAACAGCAGTCCCTTTAAATCAATTTTAGTAGTATCGATACCCTCCAGAGAAGTGTAGTTGTTCGTTTTTCATGAGCCCAGGATTGGTGGTCACAATTTAAAGTAGAGGTGTGAACGGTTAACTGGTTGCCAGGTACCTGACAGATGGAGAGTGCTCCAGTCCCGCCAGGTCCCCATGCGGGGCTGCCAGCTCTGCTGGTCCCACACAGGACTAGCAGAGGTTCCCCTGCCTCGCCCTCCCCCACCCTCAGGCTAGTGCAGCTCCTGTCTGTGGCTGGGGAAAGGTGGGGGCATCCCAGCCAAGCTGGAGCAGTCCTCCCTGCCCGTCCCTCTTTGATCGGTTAACCAATTAAACACTACAGTTAACCAGTTAAATGGTGATAGAAATGTAGCTGTGTTAGTCTGGTGTAGCTGAAACAAAAAACAGGACTACGTATCACTATATCCTTTTCATATGTGTTTCATATGATTTGTCCTTTTCATGTGTGTTCATTTTTTTGATTGTATCCTTTGGTATATATGGTTGTGCCAATTTTCTTCCGCTATTTGATCTGAGGAAGTGGTTCTGGCCCACGAAAGCTCATCACCTAATAAATCTTCTTGTTAGTCTTTAAAGTGCTATATAGTCCTGTTTTTTGTTCCAGTTAAATGGGATTTACATCCCTAATTCAACACAGTTTGAAGGCCTCTTTAAGTGATTGTGAGGCAGGAAAGAGGGAAAATGTAGAAGCCATAGCTCCTGTTGAAATGCTTTTTCCCCTTCTAAAATACAATGCCTAAGATTTCCTAGTAGAAAACTAACCAGAGAATAAATCCATCTTGATTTAGAAATACTTTGCATAATGTAAACAGATAAAGGTATTTTAAAAATAGTATTAAAATATATTATATTGCTGTGTTGGAATTTTAACAGGGATGTAGAAGATCCAGAATATAAACCAGCCCCGGCAATGTTTAAAGATGATATGGAGGTATGGTATGCATCAATTTTTTTGTTCTAGAATAATGAAAATGTTATTTCTAACTTTGTGGAATTATTTTAAAATTTTTAATATTTCCTACAAATGCACAATTTAATTCTCATAGAAATCTTTGAAAAATTATTTTTTGTGATCCCTTCATATTAATGACGCCTCAGTAGCCAATTGTCTAAAATGTAACATAATACTATTGTTGTTTTACTTTTGTTTGTTACCTACCCAAGGGATGTGGGGTTATTTTTTTTACTACGTCTCTGATGGATTAATATTTCTGATTTATTTTTTAGGATGATGCTTCATCACCAGGGGATCTAGTAATAGCCGATGGAGGTAAAGTAAATGAAGCATCATATATGATCATTACTGTGAGTGTATAGAATGCTGGTCTAGATTATGTCTTGGCGTAGCCTTCCTTGGGGGGTAATGCAGAACTTGAAGCTCCATCAATAAATGACTTGTTTTTTGTTTGATTGTGTTTGTTTTTCTTGTAATATAGATGGTCAGATGATGGAAGGAGACAAAATTTATTGGCCTACTCAGTCTGCTTTAACAACACGTCTGCGCCGCTTAATAACAGCTTACCAACGTACTAGTAAGAACAGGCAGGCCCAGCAAATTCAACCAACATTTCCAGTCCAGGCCACTGTGATGCAGCCTCCATATGAAGAAGCTGCTCTAAATCCAAAAATAGCTGCCAAGATTGAAAGGCAACAAAGGTTTGTTCAAAGTAAAAAGATTCAGTTTAAATGCATGATCCTTCAGAAACTTGAAGAGACGTCTACATTTTTTTCTAAAGCTGTGATCATTAATGGTCACAGATGATGATAATATGAAAATTACTGAATATACAACCTTAATTTATATCTTTTTTTTCCTTTTTATTGACAATCAAGATGGACAAGAAGAGAAGAAGCTGATTTTTACAGGGTTGTATCCACTTTTGGAGTGGTGTTTGATCCTGAAGGGGGCCGATTTGACTGGACAAAATTTAGAGCCATGGCAAGGCTACATAAGAAAACTGATGAAAGTTTGGAGAAGTATTTATATGCATTTATGTCTATGTGCAGAAGAGTCTGTCGCCTTCCCTCAAAAGAAGGTATGTATTGTAGGAAAATAGAGTACAGTATGTTCTTAAAATATTATTTGAATTACATAGTTGATACGGATCATACAAAATATTGATTATTGCCTCTTTCCAAAAAGCCACAACTCTGTCTGCTTTGCAAAATTTTGTGGGGGGAGAAAAGTCTAATGTGGAAAATTAGGTTAATGTTTTGTGGGACTTCGTTGTCAACTGGTTAATGTCACCTACTTCTGATTTGCATTACTGGGTTACAAGGTTTTGTTTGGCAGTTACTTCCATTTATTTTATTTTTATACAGAACTTGCAGATCCAAGCATTTTTATCCAACCAATTACAGAGGAGCGTGCTTCTCGGACCTTATATCGCATTGAACTCCTGAGGAAGGTGCGAGAACAGGCCCTCCGACATCCACAGCTTTTTGAACGCTTGAAACTTTGTCAGCCAAATCCAGACTTGCCAATCTGGTGGGAATGTGGGACTCATGACAGGGATTTACTTATTGGAGCTGCTAAACATGGCGTTAGCAGGACAGACTATCACATTCTTCGTGATCCTGAGCTCTCATTTATGTCTTCCCAGAGGAACTACAGTCAGAATAAAGTGGCATTATCTAGGACTTCTACTCCACTTTTACATCAGTATCAGATGGCCTTGTCTGCTTCTCCTCTTGCACCTCAGTCAAGATTGCCAGATACAAAAGGGAATGCTCTTGAGGATACAAAAGTTAAAAGTGAAAACCTTAAAGAGGATCCTCAGTCATCTGAAGAGGAATCTATGTCTACTGAGGAGACACAGACAATGATGAAATCTGAACCTTTGAGCCCAAAGAATGGCATGCCATCGCAGACTGCAGACCCCAAGCCTGGTGTGAAGACTGAAACTGACAGGCGTATGGTTGCAGCAAGGACAGAGCCCCTAACTCCGAACCCTGCTTCCAAAAAACAGAGAGTCAGCAAAAGAGGGTCAGACTCTAGCTCTGATTCTGACTCTGATTCAGACAGATCATCCTGTTCTTCCAGGTCATCTTCCTCGTCCTCTTCTTCATCCTCTTCTTGTTCACACTCACGGTCGGGATCCAGTTCATCATCATCATCCTCTTGTTCTTCAGCATCTTCCTCCTCCTCCTCCTCGTCATCTTCATCATCATCATCGTCGTCGTCATCATCTGAAGAGAGTGACAGTGATGATGAAGAGGCACGAAAGCGAGGTAAGTTGCAAACTTCTTACTGGTACATCACAATGTAAAAATACTGAAGAAACACTGAAAAAATCTACAAAGCATAGGAATAGGGGAATGCATTAGTAAAAACAAAAGCAAATATAGTAAGAAACAATTTTACCTGATTTTAGAGGAGAGAAGATTTTAGAGCTTCTGTGGTTATTAGACTGCTTCATATTGTGATAGTTTTGAGAAAATAGTGCTTCCTATCACCTCCTAACAAAGCCTTTGTGGACTCTCAGTGTGATGTTGATTGATTCCATAGACATCTGTGTTCAGCATTCAACTCAGGTGTGGATGGAGGGGATGAATTGCCAGAATTTCTGCAAAATGTTTCCCTACTCTCCCATTTTTTCCTTTTTCTCCCTCTTATGTGGAGGTTCTTTTAGTGCTTCTTCTGTTCTTCCCTCTTCATTCATACCTGTCCTAAATCACTGCACCACTCTTAGGTAGATCTTGGAAACCCACAGCCCTGCAATCTGTCAGAGATCATTAAAAGTAATTTGAGATACTGGCTCAGCAGCCACCTCTGGGCATGAGGGAACCAATCATGGTTACCAATAAAATATCACTTGTTTTTGTGTCTCCTGTCTGTTCCTTTTTATTCTCCTAAATTATTGGTCTCTTCCGTACCTTGTTTTAATTGCCTGAAGCAGCAAAGTATCACATGGAGAGCTTTCCCAATAGTAGAAAGAATTGCAACAAAGATCATATTCTGCCAAAGTGTTAGCTCACAGATTGTCATGTCACTAATTGTGCAAGTGGGAGAGCATGATTCCCACTGTCTTATACTCAATTCAGTGGTTTTACTATTCCTCTGTTCTGTTTTCTGTTTCTAATATTCAAGATCTTCTTTTCACAATGATTGCAACAAATGTTATATAATAGTGATAATTAATTTTTTTGGATTTAGAGTTGAATTGGGTGGGTTAGGAGAGATTGCCTACCATGAAAGGTAAGGTTTTAGGCAGCAGCATCAAAGGTCAAATTATGAAGTTAGATGCAAACATGTAATCTGTTACAATATATTAGCATATTATATAAATGGTGGGTGCTTATTCGTTTATATTTGTATGATATAATGCAACCTGTATTCCCATTCACTGACATGCTATCAAGCATTTTAATGCTGATATTCAGACCTCAAAACTATTCAGAAAATAGAAAAAAGATTGTGGATTAGTGTGGTATTAGGAAGATATAAAATAGAATTTTCAAAATTAGCTGTGTGGCTTGGGAGCACTAGTTCCATTGATTTTTTTTTCTCCCAGTAGGATTTGTGCTCCTGCATGATTTAAGTACCTTTGAAAAATCTCACCCATAGCAAATCTATTGATGCATTTTATATAGTAAAATTCTTGATTACAGAATGTATTTGGCTTAGCAATCAAACACTCAACTAGATGGTTGAAATATTGTAACACCAGCGCTAAATCAGCTAGTCATCACTCTCACCTCCACTTTCATTTACATACTCAATTCCTTTGCTCAAAATGAGTCAGCAAATGAAAGTGACAGAACTAAAAGCTGGGATGGCATGGAAGTTCAGGATTGAAATAGGGTCTGTTCAAAATCAGTGGTAAACTTAATTGCACCATCCCTTATCTCTGTCTTTTATAGTTTTTACTCTGCTCTTCCAACTCCCATCACTTTCTATCCACCTCGTTCTGCAGGCAGAGCAGAGAGCAACTGCTGCTGGCTGGGCACGCAGCTCTGGGACATCGTTATTCTTATTTCTCTGCTGCTGCTGCTGCTGCTGCTGCTGCTGCTGCTGCTGCTGCTGCTGCTGCTGCTGCTGCTGCTGCTGCTGCTGCTGCTGCTGCTGGCGACATCCCTGCTCTCAGAGCTGGCCAGCTCCCACAGCTCTCTGGCCATCTAGCTCTGAATGAGCGTAATCAGCTTTTTGTCCTCCTAAGTGTGTTATGCACCTCCCCCCAGAATACATGCCACCTACTTCAGTCCCCTTCCTCCCTGCCTTCCCCCATTTGAAAAACTTTAGGTATTAAAGTGATGGTGCATAACAAATTGCACTGAAATTATCCTTCCCGCAGTTACCAAATCTTTTAAAACACAAATTTTTAATTAAACAGCAACAGAAAGATAGGCAGACTGATTTATATTCCCTAACTAACATTTTACAGAATTTAACAAAATCCACATGACAATGTCCATTTAGTACTGCAGGTAGAGAAGCTCTGCAACATCTGTGGTTACTCAGTCAGTAATTCTAACCCTAGCCTTAAACCTTAACACTAACCTCTAGACTTTCTTGGTCATTTCCCTCCTTGACAATCCAGACAGAGAGATTCTACTGAAACATTTTTAAGTAAACAAAAATAAAATGATCTTGCCTGAGCCAGACATTATGTGGAGGGAGCCACAGTGCCAATTTCTAGTCTCATTCATACTCCACCAATATAGCTCGTGATTTAGAACAGGTTTTTCATATCAAGTACACCATTCATTGCAACTCTTGTGCAACTGTCTTGTATATTGCACACTTGACAGATATTAATATTTTAGATTATTGTGTTCAAACTGCTTTTGAGAGGACAATATTTGTAACAATGCTTGAGTATATGTTAATTTTGGTTACTAAACTGTTAATGCTGTCATTATTTCTATAATCCTAGTATTTACATGCTTAGTAACTGTCCTGTTCTGCATGAAAACAACACTTCAGTTGATGGAAGGGATAACCAAAATAGATTTACCACTCTGGAGACAATCACTTTGCTGCCCATGCTCACTTTTCTATTTAAAAATTGAATTAATTTGTCTTGAAATCAAATTTTCTTTCAGTTCAAAATGAAACATTTGTATTCTGAAAGGTTCACAAGAGATTTCATATAAGACTTTAGCAAGCAACTTGATTTAAATTATCTGAATATTTCAAGTTAAACACTAGAAAAGAGAAAAGGAATGCAGTTATGTGGAGGAGGAGTAGTTCACAGTTGCATAGAATAGCCTCAGTACTCTAATTTTTTTTTAAGCCTTGCATATATCCAGAATAAAAATTTCATTTTTTAAATTTTATATTGGTGTTCAGATTTTTCTTTCTAACCCTTTACATACTGTAGATGAGTAGCTGAAAAAATATGGTATATTTTTCTGTACTGCTTCAAGTTACATATATATAGCACTTTTATTTAGCAGAAGGAACCACTCACATCAAAGCATATGATGAAGAGAGCGTAGCTTCTCTGAGCACAACACTAGATGAGACCCAGGACTGTTTCCAGTTGAACAATGGAACGCCAAATTCCAACTATCTCTTACAAGGTGGATACATGTTAGCTGCATCCTATTGGCCAAAGGTAAGTTTATAACACTATTTTCAAATGGTATAGACCTGGGCAGGGCAGATGAAGAATTAGAATAGCAAGCTGGAGGTAAATCCTGTTGTGATTATGCCCATACAATGCTGTGTCACTGCCTGGCCTTGAATTCCACATATCTTAAGCATTGTGCTGTTTTGGCTTATAGCCCTAACACCAAGAGCAGGAATACAAGCATGCAGACCATAATCTGGTTTCCACCTCCCACTTATATTTTTCAGGGTGACCCTCCCTGTCCAGTGTTTTCCCTCAAAACATCTGCCCTGTAACGTCCAGGGCAAAAATAATTTCTGCTGCACCCTTCAATAGATAGCACATGGCAACTTATTAACCTAAACTGGGGTTAACATGCTGAATTGGTGTATAGTACAAGTAAAATGGGTTTATTAAATAAAAAATTCATAGGTTTAAGAGATACCAAATTATAAGGCATAAAGATAGAAAAGGTTACAAGCAAAAGTAAAATTATGCTTCTAAGATTAAAACTTATTCCAGCAAGTTGCAGTATTTGCTCAAGCAAATTTCTCATCTATATTCAATTCGTAGAGACTTCAAACTGATTAGTTAAAGGAACCATCTTTCTGTGATTTCAAGAACTCTGGCCTCTTTAGTCTCTTATCTTCCCATGGATAAGTGATGTTGCTTCAAGAAAGCTTCCAGTATATGGGTAGTCTCCATACCCCATCAAGATTAATTGGTTATCTTTCCCCACTTGCTCGCCTGATAGAATGTAATTGTGCTTTTCGTTGTTTGGCCACACCTTGCTTAATTTACACCAAGAACACATTGAAGCAGTGTGAAAACACACTCAATTAGAGTTCAGGCAGCATCTGTAGCTCCTTTTAAAAATAGTCCTGTTACTGATATCTGCAGAGCAGCAATCCAGCACTTTGTTCACACCAAGTGCATAGTGTTTAGTGAAGGTATGTACAATTGCATCTGATGCAAAACTACTGTGAGAATTTTTTGCCTTAGCAGTATTGGTAGGCTGGCTCTTGTACACTCTTGCATCCCTCATTGGTATATGACATGCCACTGGCCCTACACTTTCTGTTCCTTGATGCTTATGATGGTTAGTCGGAGCACATGTCCTCTTACATCTGCAGGTAAAATAGCGGTTCTCTTCATTGCCTTTCTGTTCCTTACTTTTACGTAGTTCAGACTAGATAGTGAGTAGTATTTTGTTATTAAGTTAGAGACCCCACAGGGACTTTGTCCTAGGGACAGGGCATACCCCACTCCCTGGGCTTTAAACTGTGCTCAGGTTGCAACAAACCTAGGCCCATTAGTGACCACTATAGCAGCTGCCTGAAGTGTTTGGGGAAGCTGCACATGAAGGAAAGGTGCAGCATTTGTAAAAATGTTATGCCAAAGACCCAAAAAGAACAGGACATTCACCTAAAAGCCATACTTATGGAGGCTGCATTTTGCCCAGTATCAGAACCATGCTGTTCCAATTTAACTCCGAGCACATCTGCACTGGTGTGGAGTTCCCCTCTGGCACTGAATTCTTCCTGGCATTGTTTCCTCTCACTAGTGCCAGAAGAAACAGCGTGGCTACTCCCAGCGCTGAATAAAGAAGGAAAAGAGGTGGTAAGCAAAGGACCCTGTTTGGGCCACCTAACCACCCTGTATCACCAAGGAGGTATCTTTCCATCCAGACCCTTAGGACTCCCATAGATCCACCTCTGACTCCAGGAAGTAGTAGAAGACCCTGACATTTGATAGTGCCATTGACATCAAGGTCTTCCAGGCAATTAGGGGCTTTATAACCCTTCTAGCACTACCTGCACTATGACAGGCAGTAGAGACCATTAAGGCTTCTCCATCCAAGGGCAAGTCCCCCTTGGGATCACCTGAAAGTGCAATGAAGCATCACCAGTCCCCAGAGCAGAGTCACTGTTCTGTACCTCTGCAGCCACAGTCTCCAGCACCATAGATGTGGTCCCTAGTTAGGTGACACAGATTTCCAGCACTGCATTGGGGCTCCTTGCCATCAGGGCATGGATTTCTATATGGGGATCCCTGTCCTCCTGGTACTGACCTCCCTCTTGGCAATTGCTGCCTTGGAGCAAGTTACTGTTTCCTAAATGGTCAACTGTTCTGGGTGTCTCCCTACCTTCATGCCTCTGGTGCCCACTGACCTGGCATCAACCTCCAGAGACATTGGTCGCTGCCCGGTTGGCACCAGTCTCTTCCTCAGCAGCAGGGTCAGAGGTTTCCACTACCCCCCTGCTGTGGTCCCTGAGAGCAGATTCCTCTGAATAGGATTGTGAATTCAGCCCTTCCTCTGCATAAACAGTGATCACCTGAAATATTGGACATCAGGTTGGCACTCACAAGTGCCTGGCAGCAGCATCACTGGCCAGCTCAATAGCCCTATTGAAACCTATGTGATCTGTTGGAGAGATGCAGTTTTAATTTGTGGGACTCCGTTAGTATGTTTTAAAGACTTTCTTTCTCAGGATCTTATTCCAGAGTTTGCAGCTATCCTGTAGGAGTTCAAAACAGTGGTGAAAGGCTCTCTACGCCTGGCTTGGGACACAGCTGACCAGACAGCCAGGGTTGTAGATTCAGCTCTCGCCATGAGGCACATTTTATGATTACAGTCCTTGGGGCTCTCCCAAGAGATGCAGTTGTCCATCTAGAACTTTCCATTTGAAGGGAATGCTTTCTTCTCAGAGCAGACTGATGCAAGGCTGCGAGGCCTGAAGTACACTTGAGGAAGGAGAAAATTTGTTCCTCTTGGTTTCTGAGGACAGGACAAGGAGTAATGGGCTTAAAGTGCAGCAAGGGAGGTTTAGATTGGACATTAGGAAAAAATTCCTAACTGTCAGGGTGGTCAAATATTGGAATAAATTGCCAAGGGAGGTGGTGGAATCTCCCTCTCTGGAGATATTTAAGAACAGGTTAGATAGACATCTGTCAGGGATGGTGTAGGTGGAGCTTGGTCCTGCCTTGAGGGCGGGGGGCTGGACTCGATGACCTCTTGGGGTCCCTTCCAGTCCTATTATTCTATGATTATTCTATGATTATTCTATGCAATGTTTGCTGGGCCTTTATGTGGCACAAGCTTCAGGAAAGCCACTTCCATTACCCAAATCCTCGAAGCCACCACAATAACCCTCCTGTAAAAGAAAAGATAGGAATGAAGGGTTTAAGTGTCATCATCTCGCTTCATCTCCCTCGCCTGCTCAGTCTGATCTTGCAAGACATTATGGGGACTACATAGGCATTTTGATGACGCGCATGAAGTCGGTGCTGCAGTTGAGTATTAGGCTTCACTCCTAATTTAGTTTTTAATCATTTACATCCTTTCTTGTCTACTTCTCCATCCCCTCCCTGATACTCCCTTTCCTGTCCCTTTTCAGGGACCCTTCAGAAAGAAGGAACCCTTCTATGTCTGGGAGCAGTACAGGAGGTCCCTCAAAATATGAGGGCAAAAGGATTCTGTGCCCAATATTTCTTAATACCAAAGGTGGCTTTGAACCCATTCTGAACCTGTATTGACTTAGATATCTCAGGTTCAGGTTTTGCATGGTCTCCCTAGCTTCCATCATCCCCTCCCTAAATCCAGAAGACTAATACACCACCTTCAACCTGAAGGATATGCATTTTTGTATTTCCATTTTCCGTGGCCCCAGGCAGTTTCTCCATTTTATGCTGGGCCAGTGCAATTTCCAATTCACACCCCTTTCGACTTCTTGTTTGCCCTGAAAGTTTTCACAGAGTGCATGGTGCCAGTGACTGCTTAACTGAATCCTCAAGGAATACAGATTTGTCCATATTTTGATGATTGATTGTCAAGGGAAGTTCTCAGGTCCAGGTGCAAAGAAGTCTTGATCTGATAAACTTAACCTGTTGAGGTCTGAGCCTGTTAATAAACAAGAAGAAATAAACTCTTAACCCCCATTCATTATATAGCTTTCATAGGAGCAATACTGGTATCAGTCTACATTTCCAACAGACACGATCTGGGCTGAGTGGTCATAGTTCCAGAACACATCTGGTTATCCCTGAAATGATGATTGGAACCCCTTCAGTGTTGGAAGGAGTTCTCTTCATGGCCCCAACCCTTTCAATTACTCTGGTCTTTGATGCTTTGGACCTGAGCTGAGTAGCTCACCTCGACTGCCTTGGCACACAAGGTTGCTGGTCACAGGAATATCTCTCTTCACATAAACATTGGAGAGCTCAAGGTGATACACTTGGTCTACAAAGCAGTCCTGCTCCACCTGCTGTGATATTCTAAATCAGCAAGCAAGGCGGATCCCACTCATCAGCCCTTTCCCAAGAGGCTCTCTTTATGGTATTATGTTCAGCATGCCATTTAGCTCATGGCTGTGCACCTTCCAGAATCCAGGATATGCTAGCATATTGCCTTGGTGGAACCATCTTATCTCATCATAAATGGCCACTCCATTCAGAGGTAGTCCTCAAGCTTCCCGAAGCAGGTGACTCCCTAAGTGGAACTGATCAGGTCCAGGCAGAAGAGGAAGCTCTGCTCGATTCATGGATTGACAGAGCCTTCTTGTCCAATGTCTTCTTGCTCCCATGGTGAGGAGCGCTACTGTACACCTTCCTGCCAGTGCCACTGATCTACAGGGTCCTCATGAAGATCAAGCAGGATAAGGTGAAGGTAATTCCAGCATGACCTTGTTAACACTGATTTAGCATACCACTAGAGCTCTCAGTAGCAGATCTATTACAACTACTGCTCTGACCGGACTTACTACACTTGGACCGATTACTGCATTCAAATCTTGCAGTTCAAGATATCTGCAGGGCTGCTACCTGGTCATCCATTCATACCTCCATATCCATTATGCCATCAAGCCTGGGGCAACACCAGCTTCAGTGGAGCAATGTTACAAGCCATACAACCATGAACTCTAAGCCCACATCCAAGGATACTGTTTGTGAATCACATAGAACGAACTCGACATGAGCAAGCACTTGAACAAAAAAAGTTACCAACCCTCAGAACTGTTGTTCTTTAAGATGTGTTCCTTGTGTCCATTCCAGTTGCCAACAAAAAGGAACTTAAAGGGTATAGGGTCAGTGGCACCTCATGTACCTGTGAATGAGAGCAGGACTGCAGGGCATCAGAGCTGACCCTATCCATACCATTAAGGGAAAAAAAATCTGACAATGGTGCACATGGGCATGCACATACCTAGAATGGACTGGACATGAGCAACACATCTCAGAGTATAACAGTTACAAGAGATGGGTACCTTTTTTACTGCATGGTACGTTAACCTATCATTTTGCATGCATCAGTTGCTTGTTCTCGTCTGCATTCGTGGAAAACTATGAAGAATTTGTTAAAATGTATATTTAAAATATAAACTTTAATCCTACTTATTAGTATACTTATTAGTATACTTTTGACAATTGCCTTCACAATGGAAAAGGATAGATATTTTAAATACGAGAGATTAAATTACTTTTGACACTTGAAGTGAAAATCAGATGACCCCAGAGGAATATTTCATGGCTTTCTAAAGTCAATCTTGTTTTCATATTCCTCTGATTTGCTTACAGTTTGCAGTACATCTGGTTTATAAAACCACCTTCTTGGAGTCACGAGTTGGATTTTAAGTACAGGTTGCACCTCCCAAATCTGGGAATCCCTCGTCCAGCAACATACATGGTCCAGCATGACCATGGATGTTCCTGGATGAGACAGTCCCGGGGCGAGAGCCAAGAGCTGGGAACTTGGTGCAGTCCCGCGAGTCTGTTATCAGCAGGGCCGCAGCAGCCTGGGTGGAGTGCGATCAGGACTGTCTGCTGCCCAGCAGCAGGGCCGGGACCACAGCAGCCCAGGAGGGGAAGCCTGACTGCAGCAGCCCAGGCAGCGGTGGTGTTGGCAGCAGCGTGTTTGGGGCTGCCTACTGCCTGGCATTGGGGACGGGGCTGCGGCAGCAGCAGCCCGAGAGGGGAAGACAGACTGCAGCCCAGCATGATCAGTGCAGCTTGGTCATGTGCTGCCCAGCAGCCTGGTTAGGCTGCAGCAGCCCGATCAGGCAACGTGCCATTCAACAGTGGGGCTGGAGCTGCCAGGCCATCCAGCAATGGACCCCAGGCTGGGACTGGCTTGCAGATCGCCTAGCCAGGCTGAAAGTATTAGTATTAGTTCAGTATTAATTCAGTATTAGTACCTGAAATTCAGAAGCTTTTAACCTCCTGTTGTCCAGCAAATTCCCTTATCTGGAACCGCTCAGGACCCGAGGGTGCTGGACAAGAGAGGTCCAACCTGTAGATTCAACTTCATTTTTTAATTTTCTCAAATTTGTATTTTATTTAGTAGTCTAAAGTTATTTTAACATAATTTTCTAAAATGTACAGGTCTCTGGTGTAATTCTGTCTGCAACTTTCCAAAGTATTCCCTTCTCCAAAACTGTTTAAAATGGAAACATATAACACTCTTAGAGTAAAATTTCATTGTATTTGTTGAAGGCATGTACTATATTACAAAAAATAGCTATTGGTTTCTTAATTTACAGTGGTAAAGATCTCATTCACCGGAGGCAGGCATGGATTGGACTGAGGCTTGAAAATACGCAGCCAGATTGGAAGCTTCTTATGAAGGCAGAGCTTTCAGAAGTCAAGCAGCTTAGGAGAGCCTGAAAGGGAGCTTCATGACAAAGGAAGAGACAAAAAGGGTGGGGGAGCTCAGAAGAGAGAGTATAGTATTAGTACCTGAAATTCAGAAGCTTTTAATCTCCACTACATTAACAGCATAAATATTTTTCTCTAAAAAAACCTTTTGTTTCAATTTTCATGACTTTTGGTTTTTAAGCGCTTGACGTGAGCTCTTAAATATTTGGTCTAATTTTCATAGAGAAGGTGGAAGGCCCATTTAGAATGTGTCAAAATGGACATCCACAAATAGAGGCACAACAAAAAAAACTAATCATTTTGAAAATATAAGTCCTTGTTCTGAATATAGTGGTGTAGAACATGATCAAGCTTAGAAGAGAAATGTAAAGAGTGTTTTATATTTTGGGCAGTTGGAGTGTTCACATACCTTGAACAAATATGTGTGCACTAAAGGTATTAGCAAACTTTATGGATTTTATTTTTATATTACAGATTCTAAAAGGGTTCCCTATGCTATATTTGGGGAATTCAGTGTGTATTGCTTAAGGTCTTTAAGTACATGCATGATTGGACTATTTGTGTATTTAAAATTAAATATGTGCTTAGTGCTTTGTTGGCTTGGAACCTAAGGTATTAGAATCTGGAACTGAATAGATTAAACAGGACAACGGGAACTGTGAATAAGAGCATGCACATTTATTTTTACATTTGTGGTTGTTTGTTACATTATTGTAGCACCTACATGCCCATACCATAGAAACCCATTAAACTAGTCACTGCACAAATGTGGTTGGTGTACCCCAAATAGTCATGGCCAGAATCTGTAAACACTTCTGCAGTGTTTAATTTTACTATCCAGAGTCTCCCATTAAAATTAATGGGACTACTCAGGTGAGTAAAATGAAGCATATGCTTAAAGATTTGTAGTAGCCGCATCTAAATAGACAAGATACACAAGGGTTGGAAGAAAGGAAGTAGTTGTTGTCCACATTTTGCAAGAGATTGTGTGAGAGACAGCAATATTGGGTGATTTATCCAAAGTCATGCAGGAAAACACATTGCACAGCCAGGAACTGAATCCAAATCCTGAGTACAAGTCCAGTGTCTTAACTTTCTCTTTGTAGAAGAGAAAGATTCACATTTTTGAATGGCATAATTGTATAGATTTTGTTACCGTAACCATTTTTTTAAAGTTTTCTTTTTTTTTTTCTAGGATCGAGTTATGATTAACAGACTGGACAGCATTTGTCAAACAGTGTTGAAAGGTAAATGGCCTTCGGCAAGAAGAAGTTATGACAGCAATACAGTAGCATCTTTCTACACAACCAAACTACTGGACAGCCCGGGTGCTGCTGCAGACTACAGTGAACCTAGTGCACCAACACCCCCAAGTGTAGGCGTTAAGGAAGAACATGATCAGTCGCCACAGATGCCAAAGGTGAAGAAGCATGTACGAGAAAAGGAGTTTACAGTGAAAATCAATGACGTATGTTTATTTTTATTGCCCTAGGACCTGATTGCGATTGCGGTGTGCGGCATGCTTTACCTGCAAGTGGCTGCCTGCTCTCACTTTTACTTCCTTTGCTCATTAGTTTATGGGTATTTGGATGTGGTTTTTTTGGGCATTCAGCATTTTAAATGTGCATATCCTATAGAGGGATCATCACTGACTGTCCCTCTTTAGACTTCCGAAATCCTGCTAAGACGCTTCCTCAGATGGTCTGTTTTATGCAGTTTCTAACGGTCTGGCTAGTTGCATAGAAGATAGGTGTTTCCAGTGTGGTTGGCTTTTGAACATTTTAGCATGCCCTACTCAAATTAGCACTTTTTTATTTTGTGTGCTTTTTAAAAGGTTACAACTAAATTCTGTAGTTTCACATATGTACTTAGAGGTGTCATTTCCTATATTTGCAATTTGAGACTTGTTGGTAATAAGTACAAATGGATAAGAACTCTGTCCTAGTAATTGGATTTTGGATTTGCATCAGAGGAGATTAATGAAGTAGTTGGATGTTCAGTGTCTGAATTTTTCTGTCTGAATTTTTCATTTAAGATATTAGTTTATACACAATTTGTATTCATGAAGGTGGTCCTGTAAAATTTCTGGTTAGATGATTGCTTGGAAGAAAAGCAAGGCTTCACTAAAGTCTTGTATGATCTCATTTTCTCTCAATTCTCCTGCAATAACTGTGTTTTATGCTACAATCCTGAATTCTGGGGTAGTCATTTCTGTTTCAGGAAAGAGTCTTCTAACCCTGGCATTTGTTTTAACAGGAAAGTGGTTTGAAATTGACTTTTCAGAAGCAGGGGTTTTCCCAGAAAAGGCTATTTGAAAGTGAAGAAGGCATGTTAGGACAGCAACAGTACCTGGCTCGGCTACGTGAGCTCCAGAATGGTTCAGAGACCAGCCTTGTCAATTTTCCAAAATCCTTACCAGAATCAGGTAAACATTATGATTTATTTCTGAGAGTAGCCATTTTAGTCAGTTTCAGCAAAAATAACAAGGAGTCCAGTGGCATTTTAAAGACTAATATATTTTTTAGAGTATTAGAATATAAGCTTTTGTGAGCTACAGCTCACTACTTCAGATGCTGAAGAGAAAAATACAGGGGGGAAAAAAGGATATATGGAGCAGAGGCTGTGACATCAGCGCTAATTAAATCAGAATGGATTAGGGATGTAAAATCCCAATTAACCTAATGTATAACAGGTTAACTGATTGACTTAACATTTAACCGGTTAACTGAATAAGTGGGATCCCAGGCAATGGACCGCTCTAGACTGGCTGGAGCAGCTCCCAGCTGCATGAGACAGACTGCTAGCCATGGCGGGTGGGTGGGGCGTGCTCCCAGAGAACTGATTAACCTTTTACCCATTCAGAACCCTGAGAATGGATGTGTCTCGTCTTCAACAGTGGTGAGAAGTTGAGAGTACCTGAATGGGAAATTACGTATGGTAATGCGAGTACCATTCCATGTATTTGTTTAGACCTTGGTTCGGGATCTCAAATTTGCATATGAATTCCAGCTCAGCAATTTCCTTTCTCTGAAACTGTGTGCCCAGGGAGGTTAAAATGCTCCCCCACTGGCTTGTATTACTACAAGTAATTTCCCATTCCGGTACTTTCACCTTCTCACCATTGTTGGAGATCTATTCTGTTTGCAAATCCACATCCATCCTGATTTAATTAGCACTGATGTCACGGTCCCACCTCTATATCCTATCCTTTTTTATTTCCTGGAAAAACTTTAACAGCGAAGTCTCGATGCACCTTAAAGACTAACAAAACATTTAGATGGTATCATGAACTTTTGTGGGTACAATCCACTTCTTCAGATGAATGGAGTATTAAAAGTCTAGATCCAAGAATAAATAAGGGAAGGTTGGGGAGGGGCAGAAAAAATAGTGAATTGGATTGTTCAAGTTATAAGAGGCAACAGGCTCTTATTCTTGGATCTGAACTTCTAATACTCCAGTCATCTGAAGAAGTGGGTTGTACTCACGAAAGCTCATGATACCATCTACATGTTTTGTTAGACTTTAAGATGATGCTAGACTATTAATTGTTTTTTACAGTTACAGACTAACTCGGCTACGCCTTTAAAGCTTTTTCTCCTGTCTTTCTTTTTCTCTTCAGCATCTGAGAAACTGAGTTGTAGCTCATGAAAGCTTATGCTCTAATATCCTGATAAATTTATTTATCTTTAAAGTGCCTTGTTGTTTTTATTGTGACTTACTATACTGCCAATTTACTTCATGCTCCTTAGTCACAAGAATCTCTTTGGTGTTAGATTGTAGGCAAATAGACAGAGAGACACTTTGTCTGCAATTTTTTATCTGTTTTTCTGTGCACTCATTATAACAGTTTCCTGTATCTGAGGCAAATACTCAGGATAGTAATATAGAGAGTTTTGTGTCTTACTACTGTGATCCTTAATAATCTGAACAAAACTGTTCTTTAATTCTATCAGAAATGTGCATTATAGCTAGAAAGTAGTCTCTGATACAGATTTTAAGGTCTGGATCCACAGTTTTTCGTACTGGGAATGTTTAGATTCAGGTATTCATTTTCAGTTCATTTCTCATTATAGCTGTGGAAGTCATTGAGTTCCAGAGGTTTTTTTACACATTGTGGGAAGGGGAATTTCTTGTATACTTCTGAAATGTGTTGCCTCCCCATTTCACTGGATGCCTTTTGTTCTTGTTGGTGTTATGATTTCTTTGGTGCTACTATGGTTTAGTAGTAAACACATACTTAGATTTTTGTATAGATATTTAGCCTAGTAATCTTCAATAGGTTTTTTGCAGAAATATGTATTCAAAAGTGTCTAACTGGGATATTATTTACCTTGTATATTACAATAGCTCTGTAAGAAAAATGTTTGTGTGTGTAATTGTAACCCAGTATACTCTTATGGAGACATAAGGATCTCTTACATAAATACCTGAGGTATACATATACAGTGAGTAACTTTTAGGAAAAGTAATGTTTGTGGACTAGGTTGCATTTTGACCATGATCATACACACATTAAGTGGCAGCTATCCATACACAAAAGTTGAAAAATGGTGATTTCAAACAAACAATTCCAACTCACCATGTTTTAAGTCAATCTTAAGACTTAATATTTTGGAAGAGGGTGTCGTCTGCCATATTTCGAATGTTGAGCCCGTCGGTCCCTTGATACATTCTTAACAGTACAATGTTCTAGAAATTGAAGCTCAAAACATGTTACCTTAAAATTGGTTCTTAATGTTGATGAATGATATTTACATCTAGCATACTGATTTAACAACACTGACTTTCCTTTTTTCAAGATCACCAATTTGGGTGATATCTCACTAACTGTTGTCTTTCCTGATGGCTTTGGAGCAGCTAAAAAGTGTTCTGAGCTAATCATGATCGTTCTAACAGCACTGAATGATGTTGATTCACAAACAAATAAAATGTAGTAAACACAAATAGTTTCTTCTGTACTAGAAAATTAAATTAAATAATTTGTAGTTAAAACATCTTTTCTTAATACAATGGACATGGAAAAATAGTTGATAGTGAGTTTTAATTTTAATAGTACTAGCAGCTGCTACTATGATGTATTGATGCCTTTTATTTTTCTGTTCTTGTTAGAAGTTCTCTACCAGTTAAATGATTTTTATTTGTATGTGGGAAGTATCTATAAACTGTTCTGTTCTATAATATGGAATGTTTTATTGAATGTGTTCCTGATCATAGATTGAACATACCTTTGATTCATTAATTATATTGCATTATTAATTTGATAGGTGCTTCCAATCAGTTAACAGCTAGTGCTAATGGAGTGATAATTGACAGCCAGCCTGTAGTCAAAAAGAGGAGAGGAAGAAGAAAGAATGTAGAAGGAGTTGACATCCTCTTTACAAATAGAAATAAACCACCTAATCACGTAAATATATCCAAATAGAAGTTCCATTGTATTGTGAATGTCTTCATTGAGCATATTCTACTGTGATCAAATAATTGCTAAACTTTAGAATTCAAATTATTTCATCTGGAATTACTCAGTATAAGCTTACAATTAAGCACCTACATAACTTGTAATATTTTGTGGAAATTGTGAATTGTGCAATTTTAGGCTTCCACTGCAGTTTTGGCAGTGCAAGTCCTGGATCCTTCTGTCAGCCCCAGATGGCCAAAAGCAGAAGCCTCTGTTCTCAGCCATGCTGGGGTGATGGTGGAATGTAATAGACAAATAATTGACTTTATTACTGGAAATAATAAGGTCCATTATTATTTTCTATAATTTGCCTTGTCCACAATTTTTCAATAATCATCTCACAGTTCAAGTATGCCCTTACTTATAATCAGTTAAATGTGAACTAGAAAGTTGTTTTTTATTAAAACAAATTAAAAAACACTATTGCTTAAGGGAAAGTCCATATACATATTTTTCAAACTGTAATTGGCAGTGAATTTAACTTAATTGGAAACTGTCTACAAATTCTTTGACACAGTTTTCCTGTGTATTGCATATTTCTCAGAATATTTTGTCTTTCTATAGGTTAATCCAGGCATTAAATCCTTGCAAGTTGCTCCAGTAATAAACCCAACACTTACCTATGCTCAGTCCCAAGGTGTCCTTGATGCTGAAAGCCCGGTTCCTGTCATTAACCTGAAAGATGGAACAAGACTTGCAGGTGATGATGCACCAAAAAGGAAGGATTTAGAAAAATGGCTTAAGGAGCATCCTGGTTATGTTGAAGATTTAGGAGCTTTTATTCCTGTGAGTATTCTCTTGAACTCTGCTTTACCTAAATAGTGAGTCGCATTCTGCCTCTGCATATTGTATTTAAATTTGTAGTATAGGCCATATTGCATTTTTTATTCTCTTTTTTTTTTTTCCTCCCTTTATTTATTTGAGGAGGAGGTATATGGGATGGTCTCTTCATTTCTCTCTTTCTTCTTCCCATATCCGTGCAATTTGTACACAAAAGCCAGGCCCAATATCGCAAGAAAAAATAATCAGTAGTAAGATGCAATATGTATTGCCATTTTTATGGAGACTACTTATCAATTTTGAGTATTTCTTCAATAAAAATTAGGAAATATGTATTCAAGTGATTTTTATTAGTTATAGATGATACTGAAAATAGATATATGCATTTTCACAATTATGTAAGAGGAGTAAGTTGGTTATAGTGGGATAAATATAGGGAATTATATTATAAATGCTTAGTAGTATCAAATGTGAAATGGTTTTGCTCTTCTCACCTTAATATCTCTGAGCTTTCAATCTGCTGACCCATAAATCTGGACAAAACAGATGATGATGAGAGAGATCCTAGCACATTTATAAAAAAACATCAAATGGTCTGGTAGCACTAGTCTATAAAGTGCTACCATACCATTTGTTGTTTTTTTCTGTAACAGATTTAACTCGGCTACCCCCTGAAGCTCTCTAGCACATTTTATGGGATTAGAACCAAAAATCTTCCGTAGAGTTGTTTTAATATGAAGTAATATAGGGTAAATTGGCATGCCCAGAAGCAGACGACTCCTGAAAATTGCCGTTTCATCAGTACAGAAGAGGAAGCAGAGGACAATGAGGCTGAAATGTGTTTGTTTCATATTGTTCTGGGAGTACATAAATTTGGTTAAAGTTTAATTAATTTATAATAATTCAGTTTAAGAATAATTTCAAATAACTGTTATAAGATGAATAACTAAAAGGAGTCATCGTTGGTATCCATTTTTTATTTCCTTATCTTCTTCGTGACTAGCTCATGTCTGGTCTATCCATTCTTTTCCTGCACTTGCACAGTTGGTAAACCTGTCAGAGTATTTATTGGGAGGTTGAGCATGTTTTTTCTTTTATTCAAAATGACTAAGTACATGGATATAATCTGTTTGTAAATATTTCATTTTTATTTGTGTCTTTCCTGTGTGCATAAAACAATGTATTTATTAACTAGCTTAATAGTGAAGTTTTTTCTGAATGCTCAATGCTGATTGGCTGATAAATAATAAAAATACACCTTGATCATTTGATTGCTTCTCAAGTGCAGACTTGTCCTGCTAACAGGGAAAATCATATCTAACAAATACTTTTTCTTACTAAGTTATGATCTTGACTAACTATGGCATTGGTATTTCTATTGTTAATTATCCTACTGTATCACAATAAATATGTAATACATGTACTTCTGTTGTTATTGCCATAGCCACCTATCGGCTCCAAATTTGACTTCAGCCAAATGCTATTTCTAGTTTTTTAACAAGTTAGGTGTTCCTCCTGTTCTGGACCTTTTATGTGGCTCTAGTTAAGTGTGTGAATTGGGGATCAATTTCCCTAGCACCCAGTGTGTCACTATGCGATCCCCTGAGCAACTGCCAGTTATAGGGGGCATATCACAAAGGTAGGTGATAATCACTGCAGAGATTCTGGGTTGTGGTGCAGCCTATAAGCTATCTTGAGAAGTCTCATGAGTACAGAACTTACCATTGGTCTTTAAGGGTACATCTAGACTACAGGCTTTTGTCGACAGATACTGTCGACAAAACTTCTGTCGACAAAGAGTGTCTACACTACATTCAGTTCTGTCGACAAAGCAAGCTGCTTTGTCGACATGGTAGTGTAGACGCAAAGGACAGTTTACATGCAATAACACCTTCTGTCGACACAAACTCTGTCGACAGAAGGCGTTATGCCTCGTAAAATGAGGTTTACCAGCGTCGACAAAACTGCTGAGTTCTGTCAACGTTATGTCGACAGAACTCAGCGGTAGTGTAGACGCAGGTATAGTTTTGTTGACAAAAGTCCACTTTTGTCGACAAAACTCTGTAGTCTAGACACACCCTAAGTGATGGTCTTATGTATTTCTTCCACACATGGGTATGCATTTTTTGGAAGCATTAACTGTTGCCCACATATGCTCTGTAGCTCTCCTTGTGTAGAGCAGTTCTCTTAACCCAATCTGCCAGCTTTGATGCACAGCCATCAGTACCATCAGTAATCCAGGTTTCAGTCTTTTTCTTACACATACTCCTGGTGAGGAACCCCTGCAACCATTATTAGGAGAGACTTGTGGTAATAATCTTTGTTACCTAGGGTACGTCTAGACTACAGGGTTTTGTCAACAGAAGTTTTGTCGACAGATACTGTCGACAAAGCTTCTGTCAACAAAGAGCTTCTGTCAACAAAGCTGCTTTGTCGACAAAACCCTGTAGTCTAGACACAACCTTAGAGAGGTGCAAACTACCATCCATGATCTGCCCTTTGGTTCAATTAATCTGCTCCATGAGAAGACAGATGAATCTCTCTGTTCCCTCAACAACTCAGACAACTCTTTGGGCATCTGTTCCCATGCCTGAAGAAAAAACATCACAGACTTAGGTATAAGGTGAGATGTCTATTCAACCCTTTTATCATCTTTCGGAATCACCACTAATGGACTGAAGATTCATAGGCTCAGGAATGCAGTCTCGGCAAAATCCACTGCTATCTTACTATATCCCTTAGTCCAAAAATTTCTTTTGATCCAACTAGACCGCATACCTTTATGGTTGCCGCATCCTCCTCCTCTGATTTTTGGAGGCCACTATCCTGTTTTGCTGGCAACTGGAGGACCCTAACTACCAACATATCTGGAAAAAAAAAGACAAAACTGTGCAGCACTTTAAAGACTAACAAGATGGTTTATTAGGTGATGAGCTTTCGTGGGCCAGACCCACTTCCTCAGATCAATATGTGGAAGAAAATTGGCACGACCATATATACCAAAGTGATACAATAAAAAAAAAAAGTGAACACAAATAAAATTGACGAATCAGATTTAAGACCAGAGGAGCGGTGAGGGGAGAAGGTTAGTGCCTGTTCTTTTATGTGTTCACTTTTTTTTTATTGTGAACTACTCCCCTTACTTTTTGATGCCTAGAAAGAATGAGGGGATAGAGGTCCATTTTCAAGCCATAATGATTGAATGTATCTATGCAAATTTAAAATTCTGCATGATTGACTTGTCAGTGATATTTCCAACCCTAAAGCATAGCTCATGGTTTACAGTTCTCGTCCTGGAAGATGAATACATTCACATCGATGTTCATCCACCCCACAGAAAGTTCCTAAGGTGGTTCTTTGGTCAAGACTATTATCAATTCAGAGTATACTTACTAGGGGTACAGAATTCCCTAGCAGACATCTCAATAAACATTTTTCTGCTGTGAATGGGAAAGTCACAGTTTGGTTCTTGACAGTCTTCACTTCAATGGGAAATGACATCCTTGAATCTTCTTGCTGCTCAAACTTACGAAAACCTGCACCAGAGTGGCCTTAGGCAAGATCTCAATGGGGGATGCTCTTCGGCTATCATGGAAGCATGCCTTCCCTCCCATTTCATTAATACAACAGGTTCTATAGAACATCTCAAGGCAGAGTTCAAGTCATCCTTATTTATGCCCAACTTAGGTGGTCCCTTCTGGCCTTGGAATCTGTGAATCTATATATAACTGGCCAAGACTGTTATAGTTTACAGATCTACTGAAGTTCTCAGCTCAGCCATCCATAAACATCTGCCCATTTCTAGACCTTCTAAAACAATGCAAAGTTATTTTCAGGTATTTTCAGATTATAGCCTGGTATTTGAATAGGCATCAGATGTAGAGTGTTCATGTTCCACAATGGCAGAAAAGACCCTATTAAAATATGTTACTCAGACAAATGGAAGTATTACTCCATGTGGCTCAGTAACACCAGAACTGGCTGGAATCCCTGCTTATTGTGGAATATTTTCTTATCCTAAGGTGTCCAGGTTTCACTTTCAGTTCCTTTTAGGTGCATTAAGCAGCGATCATTTTTGTTTGTTTTCTTAGATCTTTTTCTGCTATTGATGAAGTTCACTCCTCAGTGGGACCACAGTTTTGGTTTTTTATTTCTCACTATTAGCTTCCCCTCAAACTTCTGGCCACATGATCTATGGTCCATCTGTCTATGAAGTTGACCTTTCTAATCACTATAACATCATCCTGAAGCTTCAGCAAGCTGGGGAAATTTATTGCAGACCCACCATCTACTGATCCCCACCCCAAATTCATTCCTAAAAAAGTTTGTGAGTTTCATATGAGTTATACCATCCACTTACAAGTAGTTTTTCCCCCAGTTGCTTCAGATGAAGAGAGGAAGCTGCATTCTCTGAATGTATGACGGTCTTTGACTTTTTATCTACAAAGAACAAAAAGACAATAGAAAGACACCTAATCTATTTATTTGCATAGCAAAGAGATCGTGGACTCTATCTGTGACTAAAGATTTTCAAAATAGATGTCTGGTTGTGTTAACATTTGCGTTATCAACTAGCTCACATTCCCCTCTGCCCAGAGAAGGTTGAAGGTTCATTCCACCAGAGCATAAGGAACTTCTGCTGCATATCTGAAAGTGTCTCTACCCTACCAAGAGGCTGCCTTCTATTAGAGATATGGAGGGTAGCTACCTGGAGCTGGTTGCATATCTTAACAAAACATTTTGCTTTGGTTCATCTTGTCCAGAAGATGAAGAAGTGACAGCAATATTAAAGTTGTCTGTCACTACTTCGTCCTCGTACCCACCACCTGTTTGAGTACTGCTTGTTAATCTCCTACGTGTGGAATACACATAGGTATCATTTATTGAAGCAGAAATGGAGATTACTTTTCTGGTTCTTTGAGATGCATGGTCCCGCTGTGTATTCTGCTCCCCCATCCTCTGTCATGGATTATTTGGATGTGATGTAAGAGTAGGAACTGGAGAGGTATCAGTCCGGTCACCCTTTATGCCCTCAGCAGATGTGTGGGATAAAAGAAGCTGCTTGCAAAAAATTCTGGGCTCAGGTATGTAGTGTACATGCATATCCATATGTGGAATACAGATAGAGATCACACATCTTTAAGAGTTGTATCACACTCCACTTTCAGTTAAGTAACCTAAGTAACACCAACTAAATTTTCTGTTGTCCTTTTCATCACTACTCTTCTCTAGCAAAATAGTAAATGGGAGTAACAATTTAGTGTTTCATACTCATTACATCCCAATGAATGGCATTACTCTACTGCATGTTGACAAGTTGATATATAAATGTATAACTGGAAAAAAATAACTAAGTGTATTGATATATTTTAAAATAACATAGTATAAAATTCTGGACATTCAGACTGAGTAGTGCAGGAGGTTTGACTATGTACTGCTTTGAGACTGTCTCAGTTTTTAAAATCGGGAAACAACTGTACAAGAGAAGTATGCCTGTGATGTTGGAAATATGAAAGGATTTACCTTAAAAGGGGAGAGTGTCTTATAAGAATAAACAAGTCCACCTTCCCAGCACTTTTGTAAGAAGTTTTAAAGAAAACTAACATTAATAATTTATTTTTAAAATCTCCAAAACAGAGAATGCAACTTCATGATGGGAGGCCCAAACAAAAGAGGCACCGTTGTCGAAACCCTAATAAACTGGATGTTAATAGTCTCACTGGTGAAGAGCGTGTTCAGCTGATTAATAGAAGAAATGCAAGAAAGGTACGTATTACTGTGTCCACTCTCACTTTGCCCAAACACAAAATTTACATGAAATGAAATTTTCTCAACTTCTAATACAAAGTCCTTATGAACCGTTTAAAGTTGTTATTTTTTTAAAAGGGGACATGAAGAGTAGTTGTAATGTTTAAATCAGAATTTAGTAGATAGAGAAATCTTAATAAGTTGCTGCAGAATTATTCTTGAGATTCTGTGCTAAAGTACATGCATTGACTGTGTATTCAGCTTCGTATGTTTCTATTGGGTGAAATTCAGCACTACTTCAGCTCCATGTTTAAACATTTGAAGCAGTTTATGCATGAGCCCCTGCCTCTGGGGTGAATTTCATCTTCTAAGAATAGTACAGTATTAAACTGGGCTTCATAATAAAGAATAAATTCTAAATGCTCAAGTACTGTGAAAATGCAGCTATGGGATTGAAGTCACTGTGTGGAAAAAGAGATTGATAAGTAGGAACTGCTCTGTTTTTCAGAAGCAAAGTATAAATATTTCCAGCAAATAGTTTTATTAAAAATGTGTTAAGTACTGTGCTGTTGCCTCTTACTTGGGTTAAAATTTTATTTAAACAGAAGTACTAATGTCTCAGAGGGGTAGCTGTGTTTGTCTGTAACTTTAAAAAATAACAAGTAGTCCTGTAGCACCTTAGAGACTAACACAAATAAATACATAGTACAAGTTGCACCTCTAAAATCTGGGATTCTCTGGTCCGGCATGACCATGTATGTTGTAGGATCAGTCCCAGCATGCTGCAGGGGGGCGGCAGCCAGCTCAGGTGGGCTGTGGGAGCTAGTGCGGCTCAGCTAGCTGTGGGGGTGGGCGGTGCCAGGAGCTGGCACACAGCTCGGCTGGACTGGGGAGGGAGGCCGACAGTGGGGGGCTGGCAGGCAGAGGGCCCGAAATGATCTCCCCTGGTCCATAAAAATCCCTCATCCGGGACTAATTAGATCCTGACGGTGCCGGACCACGGAGCTCCAGCCTGTATCATGAGCTTTCGTGGGCAAATCCTCCTCCTCAAATGAGCAGAATGAAGAAAAAATGGGGGGCCCTCACAATTTATAACAGAAAAAGAAGGGGCGAGGGGCAGTATCTGTCAAGAACACAATCCCCCATGCTGCCGCACCCACAACTATTTGTCCTCACCCACAACTATTTCCAGTTTGAGGACATTTATACCTTCAAGTCAGCGGCACAGCTGCTGGTACCCAGATGGCCCCACAATATGCCAACATCTTTATGACTGACTTTGAACAGCATTTCCTCAACTCTCGTCCCATAGCACCCTTATTCTGCACTGATTATATCTTCATCATATAGACCCACGTAAAGGAGACCCTTGAAGAATTACATAGGGATTTCAACAACTTGCACTCCACCACCAACCTTACCCTGGACCAGTCCACTTTCTGACACTGCAGTACAATTAAATGATGGCCACATCACCACATCTTATACCAGAAACCTACTAACCATTATTCTTATCTACATTCCTCTAACTTCCACCCAGGACACATCACACAATCCATTGTTTACAGCCAGGCCCTAAGATACAACTGGATTTGTTCCATTCCCACAGAGACAAACAACTACAGGATCTCTATCAGGCATTCTTAACAACCTAAATACTCATCTGGCGAAGTGAAGAAACAAATTGACAGAGCCAGACAAGTACTCTGAATTCTACTTCTTCAAGAGAGGCCCAACAAGGAAACTAACAGAACACCACTATTCTTCACATACAGCCCCTCCAGAGCATCATTAACAGTCTACAACCTATCCTGGAAAATGATCCCTCATTCTCACAGGCCTTGGGAGATAGGCCACTCCTCGCCTACAGACAGCCCCCTAACCTGAAGCAAATTTTTTCCAGCAGCCACAGATCACACCTCAGACTTACTCACCCAGGAACCTAATCCTGCAATAAACTCTGTTGCCAACTCTGTCCACACTTCTATATAAGCGACACCATCACAGGATCTAACCACATAAGCTGCAACATCAGCGGTTCATACAGCAGCACATCCTCTAATGTGATACTTGCCATCAAGTGCCAGTAGTGTCCTTCTGTCCATGTATATTGGCCAAACTGGATAGTCTCTGACAGCGATGGGAATCTTTTTGGGGTTGGGAGCCACTGAGCCACAGAAAAATGGGTCCGCACATAAGTGAGAGCAAAATAACCCCCAAAAAACAAACCCTCACTGATATGGCTCTTGACTGAGAAGGAGAAAGACACTCCCCACATTCTCATTGCACAACAGAGCATAAGGAGGTCCAGGTTAGTAGATTTTGTGTGCTCCAAACCCACTGAGGAACAATTGGGGGAGATGGCGAGCCCCGAGCCTCTGGGGCTGGATTCAGGCAAGCTGGGGGCCGTAGCCAGCCCCTGGGTCTTAGGTTTCCCACCCCTGCTCTATAACAAAGGATAAATGGACACAAGTCAGATATCAGAAATGGTAATACGCAAAAACTTGTAGGAAAACATTTTAACCTACCTGGGTACTCATTAATGGATTTAAAAATAGCCATTTGTCTACAAAGCAATTTCAAAAACCAACTACAGAGAGTGATTGCAGAGTTGGCCTTTAAATGAAAATTTGACATTATTTCTCATGGCTGGAACAAAGACCTGAACCTGATCTGGATGGGCCAAATGGATGCTTTTCTAACATTCAACACCCAGTTGACCTCAAAAGGTAATTATGGGATACTTCCAGCTCATTCAGTTAGCTTCATTAGCACTGGCACTACTGTTGTCAGGCACTTCCCCCTCTCCCCTTTCTTTTTCTGTTTATAAATTGTGAGGGTCCCCCCTTTTTTTCTCCACTCTGCTCATCTGAGGAAGTGAGTTTTGTCTACGAAAGCTCATGATACTATATATACACTAAGGGACTGTGCCCGCTGCTTGCTATGCTGGCCAGCTCCCCTCTTGCTGTCCGCTTCAGTGTCCAAAAAGAGCCTGTTAATCTTGCACTGAGCCCAGCTGCACTCTCCATGGCTCCAAGTCACTTGCATGCTTCTCCGCTCCCGCTCCACCACACCCCTGGAGGGGCCCCTCTATCCAAATGCTCTCAACCCATCCTGCCTGCTTGCACCCTTCAATCACCAGCCATTCTCCTCCTCCCGCCCCCCCCCACCAATAAAATAGTGAGCTCCCACCAATTCGCTGGGCTATGCTTCATGTGGACAGGGTGCAATGGAGAGATATGGAACCATGGGGGAGCCCCTAGCTTTACATGCCCACACCCTACTGAGAATCAGATTTTGCTCACACATTAAGAGAGCATGTTGGGGTAATCTAGGCCACTAGTCCTTATCCCGGAGTTCCATGGCCCACAGCCCTTCCCCCTTCTTCCATCCCTACCCCCATCTCCATTCCTCCACCCCCATCCCCTGCCTCCATTCCTACACCCACCATCCTCCCTAACCCCTCCCCACTCCACACGGCCCAATCCCTCCTTCCATCCTTACCCCTCCTCCATTCCTACACCCACCCATTCTCCCTAACCCCTCCCAACCTCACACTGCCTATAACTACCCCCACTTCCTTCCTCCATTCCTACACCCCCATTTTTTCCTAGCTCCTCCCCCTCCACACTTCTACAGTGCCCATCCCCTGCCTCCATTCTTATATCCCCTTCACCTCTCCATCCCTCTTTTACTGCACCACCCATCCCCACATACATCCTATCTCCCTTACTCCCTCCCACGAATGGGCAACCTAACCAGCAAAGAAACAAACTACCCAGGTTTCCTTTTGGGGCCTGTAACCGGTGTTGCTAAAACTGCACCTATGTGCAGCCAGCCCCTTCTTCCATCTGTCCAACCCCGCAGAACACCTGCCACTGAACCAGGGCCCAGACTGCTGCTTCTCTTTTCCCTGGCTTCCACTCCACACATTATGTTGGAACAATAGTTCTTCTTCGAGTAGTGTCCCCGTGGGTGCTCCACTCTAGGTGACGGGTCGCCCTGAGCTGCAGACTGGAGTCTTGCAAAGCAGTTTCCCCGTGTTGAGCCACGCATGCCCAGGATGCGTCTCGAGCCCTTCCATTAATTAGGTTACCACAGTTTTCCCCTGTTATGCTCCAAGTTAGTTTCCCTTGTCTTTTTCTCTTTAAAACATAATAATAATAATACTTACAAGAAGAACAAAACTAGTAACAAAATTTCCCTTCGGGGACTGAAACTCACTTCAGACCGGAAGAAAACAGCTAAAGAAAACAAATATATCACCGAAACAAAAGAAAACGACCATAACAACAGCCAGAAATAAATAAAACACCAAGAATAACAACAGATTCAGGAAGGAAAAATCTCCCGGACTATGTTTGCCTCCTCGGGCTTTAAAAAGTGTGACAAGTTCCGCGAGCCTATGCCGGCTTCTGACGGCCATACAAAATGTATTCGTTGCTTGGGGGAAACTCACTCACCCCACAGCTGCACACATTGTGCTTCCCTCATGGCAAGAGCTAGAAAGGATAGAGAGGTCCTCCTGAGGATGATTTTGTTTGAAAAGGCTCTACAGCCTACAGAGCAACAGGGGGAACTGCAGCATGAACCCTCCGCCCCCCGCCACCCAAAACTGCAACAAGGCAGAGAGCCTCACCTTCACGCTCTCTCCCACCTTCCTCTTCTGTGAAAAGCCGGGGAGAGGTGCCTGAAAATCCAAGGACCCCTGCTAACGAAGCAGAGGGAAGATCCTCGCACCACACCAAGACCGGTGCGCACTGCCTCTGAGCCATCCCGGGAACGCTCCAAGTACCCAGGGCGGCAAGAAAAGCTGGCACAGCTTCAAACCGTGGTGCGGCTTCAAACCGCGGCTCCGCTTCAAGCCCCGGCACTACTGAAAGCTCCGGCGCCGCTTAAAGTGGCGGCACCGCTCAAACGCCAGCACCGCAGCACAAGAAACCCCATACATCTCAGCTAGCACCATCTACAACTGCACCCCAGATCTCCACACCGCTACCGGCATCAGCAGCAGACAGCAAGAAACATCCTCATGAGGTTGCGACAGAACATCCCCCGGCAGCATCTGACACTCACAGAAGGCAGCAACATTCATGCCTGCCTCCCACTGACTACTCACATGGGAGGTCCTTTGCAAGACATTCCTCTCTCAGGTCTATGTCTCCAGTGTCCTTTCAAGACGCTCCCTTACCAGACGATGACCGGCACACGACATATTCTTCGCAGCACACTTCACCAAGGAGGTCTCGCTCTTACTACTATAGGGCTGGACCACAACAAAGCCCATGGCACCCCCACCTTACCCATTGCAATGAGGGCCCTGGGATCAGTGGGACCCATATAGATGCCGATCCTCAGTCTGCTCCACACCATCATGAATGAGCCTACCTCATCCACAGCCCCTGCCTCCTGCAACACATGCAGAGCAGGAGGGGGAGGGACGAATTTCGGAGAATGAATCGGATATTCAATCAATAAACATCACACACTCTGACGATCTAAATGCCCAACAGGACGATGCAGTTATACCATCAGATACCGTAGCGATCGATGACCTCAAACAGTTTCAAGAATTATTCAAAAGAGTAGCGACAAGTCAACATGTCTCCCTCCAAGAAGTACAAAAGAAACACCACCACTTTTTAAGGAACCTGCATCCTACATTGCATAGTAAGAGTGCCGTACCAATAGATGAGGCAATCATGGAAACTTCTGAGGATCTGTAGAAGAACTCGCATCCATCCAACCAACTAATAAGAAGATTGACAGAAAGTACTTTGTTCCACCAAAAGACAACAACTTTCTGTTTACACATCCATAAGCAAACTCTTTAGTTGTTGAATCGGCACAGCAAAGAGCAAAGTTGCCACAATACAGTACTGGCAATATGGATAAGGACCATAAAAAACTTGACTACTTTGGCAAGAAAATATACTCCTCTTCTACCCTACAACTAAGAATATCAAATTATTCTGCCCTCTTAGCAAATCATGATTTCGACAATTATTCGATGTTAGGAGAACTGATACCACATCTCCCTGACTCCAAAAGATCTATCTTGAAAGCAATAGTCCATAAAGGCATACGATTGCTCGCACCGCTCTTCAAACTGCAAGGGATGTCGCTGACACTGCAGCCAGAACTACAGCTACGGCGGTAGTCGTGCACAGAACTTCCTGGCTACAGTCGTCCGGAGTTCCCCGGGAACTTCAGCCCAAAGTAGAAGACTTGCCATTCGACAAGCAAAAATTGTTTGCAGCTTCTACAGATGAAATGTTACACAACAGTAAGAATGCAAAAACCACACTTCGCACATTGGGCATGTACACACCGCCTTACAAACACAGACGGTACACCCATATAACACATACAATCGCTACAGATATGGACAATACAGCCAACCACAGAGGCCCTATGAAGACACTAGGCCAAGACAACGACCTCAGAGGAGGCGCCCTAATCAAGGCCGCTCACCAACTGCTCAATCCTCCAAGCAGCAAATTTGAAGATGTGGTCGAGGGTCTGCAAGACCTCCCTAGTGATCTAGCAACACCACAACATAGCCACCTTTTTACCCACCGTTTACGGCCGTTCCTTCCTCAATGAGAATCTATAACATCAGACCGCTGGGTTCTAGACATAATTCGAGTAGGTTACACCATCCCATTTACCACTACCACACCTATCCTTCCCCTTTCCCCGTCCCTTTTCAGAGACCACTTTCACGAGACTCTACTAAGACAAGAGATCATTTGACTCCTTTCAATCGGAGCCATAGAAAGGGTACCAGAAGAGTTCCACGGGAAAGTGTTTTACTCAAACTATTTCTCGACTGAGAAAAAAACGGGTTGGAAGCCTATATTAGACCTCCGCAAACTGAACAAGTTTCTCAGGAACCAACGTTTCAAGATGGTCATGCTTACGACGACCATTCCCGCGCTAGATCAAGGGGACTGATTCACAGCCCTCAACCTGCAAGATGCGTATTTCCATGTAACTATCCATCCTGCCCACACAGGCTATCTACGCTTTACGCTCGGCCCAGAACACTTCCAATACAATGTTCTCCCCTTCGGCCTCTCATCAGTTCCGAGAGTATTTTCGAAGGTACTAGCAGTCGTGGCCGCATACCTCAGACGACAGAATGTCATCGTATTCCTCTACCTAGATGACTGCCTTATAAAGGGCTCGACACGGGACAAAACCGCCTCCATGATATTTACGACCACATCCCTCCTCAATCATCTAGGCCTTCTAGTCAACAAAAACAAATCAACGTTGCACCCAGTTCAAAATATAGAGTTTATTGGCACACGCCCAAACTCAATCACAGCTCGAGCATATCTACCTCGACAACGTTTCATAACTATACAAGAAATTATAAGCCTGATGTTTACAACTCCCACCACTACAGTACTTACCTGTTTCCAACTAATGGGATACTAATGGGATATATGTAGTTCACCATGCTCACCTGCATTTTCGATGCTTCCAACTTTGGATAGCAACCGTTTACGTCCCATCACGACACCCCTGGAACAAGAGGGTGAGCATTCCACCAAATGTTCTTGCATCCCTATGATGGTGGACGGTACCGAACAACCTTCTGGCTGGGGTTCCATTCCAACAAATCAAACCCACTACACAGATTACCACAGATGCTTCCCTCCTCGGCTGGGGAGCACATATGGACAATCAAGGGGTTCAGGGAAGGCGGTCCCCATCCGAGACACTACTACACATCAACCTCCTCGAATTAAGGGCAGTAAGGAATGCCCGTGCACACTTTGCCTCCGACATCGCCAATCAGACAGTCCGTATCCTAATGGACAACATTTGCACGTTGTTCTACATAAACAGACATGGCAGAGCCCGCTCCCGCGCCATCTGCATGGAAGCTATCCGCCTGTGGAATTCATTCATCCACAACCATGTCACCCTGATAGCATCCTACCTGCCCGGGGTGAACAACACCAAAGCGGATTCTCTCAGCCGCAACTTCACCTCGGACCACAAGTGCGAGTTACACACAGAGGTCACAAACTCAATCTTCCAGCAATGGGGATGGCCATCTATAGACCTCTTTGCTTCCACCCAGAATACCAAGTGCCCCCAATTCTGGCAAACATTCTCTGGGGGATGCCTTTCTAATCAAATGGACAGCCCCCCTACACTATGCCTTCCCCCCGATACCGCTCATCCCAAGAATCCTACACAAGATCTGCAGAGACAGAGCCCTAGTCATCCTGATTGCTCCATCATGGTCCCGCCAAACTTGGTACCCATACCTGCACAGGCTAGCGGTTCAATTTCCTTATCCACTACTACACCATGTAGACCTGCTATCTCAGGACAATGGCAGAATACTACATCCACAGCTCCATACTCTACATCTTCAGGCATGGCTTCTCTCTGGTTCTTGGAGATAGGAAATCACTGTTCTCAACAAGTGAAGGACATCCTCCTCCATAGTAGGAGACAATCCACTCGAAAAACGTACCTACAAAAATGGTCACGATTCTCCCACTGGTGCCAGCAGGCCAAAGTAGAACCCCATGTCGCCCCACTAAATACCATCCTGGACTTTCTGGACCTTAAAGTATCAGGACTGTCAATCTCTTCTTTAAGAGTCCATGTTTCTGCAGTAGCAGCATTCCATACCTCGGTGGATGGCTTCTCCATATTTGCCCATCCTATCACTAAAAGATTCCTTAAGGGACTCCACAACGTATACCCGCCCTATAAGGCCCCACCCCCCTTATGGAACCTAAACTTGGTTCTGGACCACCTCACCAGACCTCCTTTTGAACCACTGGCTACAGTACCACTCCCCTTTCTTTTTATGAAAGTCTGTTTCCTGTTAGCTGTCACATGGGTCAGGAGGGTGAGTGAACTCGGGACATTAATGGCAGAACCCCCCTACACAGTTTTCACGAAGGACAGGGTCATACTTAGACCTCACCCGACATTCCTGACAAAGGTCTGTACAGAATTCCATGTCAACAAACCGATCGTACTACCTACCTTTTTCCCAAAACAGCACACTTCACAGAAGGACGCTAACCTGCATACTCTGGACATTTGGAGGGCTCTGGCCTTCTTTCTGGAAGGAACAAAACCATTTAGTAAATCCGAAAGACTTTTTATTTCCATTGCCGAGCGTTCCAAAGGAACAGCCATATCATCCAACGAATTTCAAAATGGATCTCAACACGCATAGTCAAGTGTCACACCCTGGGCAATAAACCACTACAGTGCCCACCACAAGCGCATTCCACTTGAGCCACGGCTGCTTCTACAGCCTTTTTGAACAATGTCCCCTTAAGAGACATTTACTGAGCAGCAACATGGTTTTCAGACCAGAACTTTGCAAGACATTACGCTATCCTACCATAATTTAAAGATGACTCAGCAGTTGCTACAGCGGTGCTCTCTACTACCGCTAAACACTGACTCCAGCTCCCTCCAGCCATATGTTGAATATTGCTTTGTAGTCACCTGGAGTGGAGCACCCACAGGGACACTACTCAAAGAAGAAAAGGGAGTTACTCATCTCATGCAGTGACGAATGTTCTTTGAGATGTGTGTCCCTGTGGGTGCTCCACAACCCTCCCTTCTTCCCCTCTGCTCGGAGTCTAAATTACTCTGGCGGAGATGAGGAACTGAAAGGGAGGAGATTGAGCTGCACGCTGCAGAAGGTGGGAAGGGCTCGAGACGCCTCTTGAGCATGTGCGGCTCAACGGAAGAAACTGCTTTGCAAGGCTCCAGTCTGCGGCTCAGGGGACGACCCTTCACTAGAGTGGAGCATCCACGGGGACATACATTTCGAAGAACACTCATTACTGCACGAGGTGAGTAACTCCCTTTTGCCTGCCGGTCCCATCCCCTGAACCAATAGCACTGGAGCTGGGACTTGGGCAACTGGAGCCAGCCAGGTCACTCAGGCTGAGGAGTGGGGCATAAGGGCTAGTGCATGGCCAGTGGTGGCCACTGAGCGCGCATCTCCTCCAGCTTGGAGCATAAGCCGAGCACCCGGAACACTGGGGAGGGGGAAGAGAGGAGGGATGAAGAAGGAGGCCGCGCAGCTGAGGTCAGAGGTGGGCGGCAGGACACAGAGTGACGTGATGACATCGCTCTGTCATCCTGCAGGAAAACTTTTTAGAGAGAGAGAGAGAGAGACTGAGTCTTGTTAGTTTCCAAGGTGCTACAGGACTCCTTGGGGTTTTTTTTAGAAATACTAATGATTAGATTTCCTGGCACCTCAGCCATCTGCAAATACACATTCCTCTGTTAACAGCTCATTAAAAGGCATTTCTTCTCCAGTTTTCTGGCAGGGTAGACACAGTTTACAGCTCCTGGGTATGTGTTGAAAAAATCTACAATTATTCTTTTCCCCTCACCCACCAAGCACTCCTGCTGAGGAGCAGGGGAATCTCTCCCACCCCCGAGACAGCTCTTCAGCCTGAGCATTGTTTGGATGGAGTGAGTTGGGGCATCCCAGTTGTCTCTGTGCACTGGTCCCATTGGCAATATCTAATTCACCAAAGCCAAGGATTAAGAGCTGTTCAGAGAGTTGGCATTTAACAGAGATTTGGAGAGTATGAATTAAAAAAGAGGCTAGAGAGGGAGAAAACACAGAGAACAGGAGCTCCGCCTCTTTACTTTATTCATTTAGGGCTGTCCTAGATCAGACTGTTTCTTACCCATCCCTGTCATAAGGTATAAAAAAGAGAAGCTGATGATAGCGATTTTTTTATGCTTTTTACCTGCTTATTCCCATGCTTTTTGTGGGTTGCTTTGATGGGATATATTGATTAGCAACCTTAACTGAAAATTAAAGTTTGATTTTTTTGGGAGGCAGGAGGACACTACAAGAAAATAAATGGTTAACCCAGCCAGAAAGAGCAACTCTTATTAGATAAGAGTGATTGTTCTTGAAGAAGCAGATTCAAGGGAGATAGGGTAGAGCTGCTCACCCACCACCAAGGTAAAAAAAATGAATAAAACTGGAGTATGAACTTTGTTTTTGAAACTTTGATGCCTGTTTTCACGTATTCATTATTAGGGTGACACTATCCTATTTCAGCACACTCCTGGAATTTATACTAACATTTTAAGACTGTCAGATATTGAAGTTGCTATATGTGAGTTTGGTGGCTGCTGAAATCTGGAACAAATTAAAGAGTGCCTATTTTGTTCCATTCTGGCAGAAACAAATGACAGACATGATGTGTAGTTTCTTTCTAATGCTGTATAAGGACATATTTGAAACCAGAGTATCAGCTCAGGAAAATCCAGAGTAAATTAGAAATGCTTCTTAAACCTTATATTTTATTTTTTAGGTGGGAGGTGCTTTTGCTCCACCTCTGAAGGACTTATGCAGATTCTTGAAAGAAAATCCTGAGTATGGAGTAGCTCCTGAATGGGGAGATGTTGTGAAACAATCTGTGAGTATTTACAGGATGAACCATATCATGATCTGTGCTGTGAAGTCTGCTCTTTTTTTAAAAAAAAATAGACAGACCAATACTAGCATTAGTTTCAGGTACTAATGTCAGGCAACTGTTGTTTAATGTACCTGTGCATGGTCTCAGGAAAATCTTTCAGCTGACCCATGATATCTACTTACCTTTCCTTACGAACAATGATAAAAGTAATTAAAATTGGCCACCAAAATAAAACGATCTCTCCTGGGAAAATGAGTAAGTAGAATTTTTGAAGATTGGTGTAATGGTACTAGGTATACAAATTAAGAGTCAACAATTAATAGCTATGATCTTCTGCCTTTTATTTTCTTGTTCAGAACTGTACCATTAGGCAGATTCCAATGATAAGTGACATTTATATATTGCAAAAGTTCAGTTCTTTTGGGTGTCATACATTTGTCTTTGTTTAAAAAAAAAAAAAAGTGTTTTAATCTATACAGCTCTACAATGACCAGATTTTAAAAGTAGAAATTATAAACTAAATTTTCAGCAAAATTGCTTATGTCCCATCTTCAAAAATAGGACACAGGTTCCTGAATCAGTTGGCACTTCAAAAAATTTTACATTAGTGTCTTGTGCCCTCTGAAAACCAGAAGCGCGGTTTGCTTTGCTCTGGCCTCCCCTTGTACGTGCTATTAGAAATGTGTGACCGAAGGAGCATGCTCCACAGTGCTATTGGAGCGGCTTGATGCCAATAGCAAGATGCATCCAATGTATAGTTTTTCACAGTTTGGGGCTCATGAATGTAAGAATACATATTTATTGTTGCCCCTTCTTCATTGTAGACCAAATTTTCAAATATAGTTTGCAAAATTGTATTTGCAGCTATTTGTGGTCACACAGCTTGTATTCACATTTTGCAAATCAGACAATTGTGCATATGCCAACATGATTTGTGAAATGTAGACTTTGTGCACATATAGGTACTTAAAAATGTGTGGCCTTTTCCCTTTTCTGTAGAATTAGTAAGGAATATCTAAATCTCAAGGGACACATGATAGAGAAGGAATCTACAACCATGTTTTTATTTTTTGCAATGAAAAAACAACCCCAGAAAACAAATCCTGTTGTGTGCAAAAAGTGACAGTCTTCTCTAAGTGCAGTAGATCAAAATAACACTGACCATTTTGTTTGAGGTTTGTACTTCAACTGAAAGGGGAAATTTCACTAAATTGATGCTGGGGGGATTGGGATTTTTTTATTTTATTTTGGGGGGGTTGTGGGTTGTTTTTTTTTTTGTTTGTTTTTTTTTTTGGTCTGCATGTTCAGAACATATCATGCATGTTTTTTCATTGTTAAAACTATATAACTGATTCATCTGCCCTTTGTTTATTGTGATGGGTACCTTTTTAACACAAATTTGCCATCACCCACCAATGAACATTCATCTGTAAGTCCACCCTCCTTTATCTCCATGCAAATAGAAGTGACTAGAGGTCCAGGCCTCAAAATGTTGAATAACAAAATCTTGCTCTGAGGAACCTGACTGACCCTTCCACTCCTCACAGAAGATAATTTTTGGTGGTCATCCTGTGAAGTCTGGATACACTCCTGCAGGAACTGATAGGATTTGTTCATATTTGATGTATAGTCAGCATCAGGCAGAGGATTTCATGACTGGTTGGTTGGTTTAATAACATGTTAGGTTTCTGTGGATAATCATACATACTACAGTATGTAAACATGTTATCTTTTTACTTAACTCATCTAATCCCTGTGTTTGTTGAAAGTTCTGAGCGCTTGTGTTAGTGACAAAATAGTTTTTAGTACTTTTTTCTCTTGATGGTATAGCAGGGCCAATATAACAAAAAGTGAACTACATTCTGTTCGAGTTCATGTGCCAACAGAATTGTAAATTTGCACTTTCACTCCTTGTGAAAATGCACAACTACTTTTCTGTTAAATTAGATAGCTGTGATATAGAATCATAGGGCTGAAAGAGACCTCGGGAGGTCATCATGTCCAACCCCCTGCTAAAAGCAGGACCAATCCCAACTAAATCATCCAAGACAGGGCTTTTTCAAGCCAGGACTTAAAATCCTCTAGGGATAGAGAGTCCACCACCTCCCTAAGTAACCCATTCCAGTGCTTCACCACCCTCTTAGTGAAAAAGTTTTTGCTAATATCCAACCTAGACCTCTCCCACTGCAACTTGAGACAATTGCTCCTTGTTCTGTCATTACTGAGAACAGCCTCTCTCCATCCTCTTTGGAACTTCCCTTCAGGTAGTTGAAGGCTGCTATCAAATCCCACCTCACTTCTCTTTTCTATAGACTAAATAAGCCCAAATCCCTCAGACTTTCCTCATAAGTCGTGTGTTCCAGTCCCCTAATCATTTTTGTTGCCCTCCACTGGACTTTCTCCAATGTGTCCACATCTTTGTAACCACAGTAGCTAGGCAGTTGAAAAAAATCCAATTGTTAGAATCTGATGAGATAACATGATCTTGGTAACTAATCGACTTTTCATTGTCAGTGGTAAATAGGCCAATGGTGGGATGATAGGAGTTACTATAGAGAACTTTTCCTGGGTGTCTGGCTGGTGAGTCTTGCTCACATGCTCAGGGTTCAGCTGATCTCCATATTTGGGGGTAGGAAGGAATTTTCCTCCAGGGTACATTGGCAGAGGCCCTGGAGGTTTTTCGCCTTCCTCTGTAGCATGGGGCACCGATCACTTGCTGGAGGATTCTCTGCATCTTCGGGTCTTTAAACTATTTGAAGGCTTCAATATTTGAGATATAGGTGAGAGGATTATTCCAGGAGTGGGTAGGTGAGATTCTGTGGCCTGCATTGTGCAGGGGGTCAGACTAGATGATCATAATGGTCCCTTCTGACCTTAAAGTCTATGAGCCTATGAATCTAGAAATGACACTAAAATCCAGAAGATCCTAAATCCACACTAGATTTTAAATTTTAAATTCAGATTGTGTGGGCCCAACCCTGAAATAAACTCTGTGAGGATGATTCTCTGTGATAGTAGGGTTCCATGTGGGCACAGAGAACTATTCAGGGCGTAGGCTTGAATGAGGTACGTTTGTTCTGTGCTATCACTTCCCAGAGACAGACTCTCAAGGAGTTGTCTGATTAATCAGACTGCTATGCTAAATTTAATTAAACAGAATAGTTTTGGGAACTATTTTTGAGTAATTTGTAACCATTATATATTTAACTTTATTGTCCTATAGTGGCATTGATTTTCATATATTAATATAGAATGTATCTGTTCCAGGGATTTCTTCCAGAAGGTATGTTTGATCGTATTCTCACTGGGCCTGTTGTACGAGAAGAAGTAAGCAGGAGGGGTAGGCGGCCTAAAAGTGAAATTGCCAAGGCAACCGCTGCAGCAGCAGCTGCAACAGCAGCAAATGTTTCTGTCAACCCTTTGCTAGCCAATGGATTACTTCCAGGAGTGGATCTACCTACTCTTCAGGCCTTACAACAAAACCTGCAAAGCTTGCAATCACTGCAGGTAACAGCAGGATTAATGGGAATGCCTGCTGGACTAACTACTGGAGGAGAAGCTAAGAATGTGGCTGCCATGTTCCCTATGCTGCTGTCAGGAATGGCTGGATTACCAAACTTGTTGGGTATGGGAGGACTCCTAACAAAGTCTACAGAATCTGTTTCAGAGGAGACAAAGGGAAACGACTCAAAAGACCCAGATGTAAAGAAAGAAAGGACAGAAAACCAACATGCAGATAATGGTGGTGAAGACTCTGTATCAAGTTCTCCCTCTACATCCTCTGCTGCTGCCAACCCCTTAGCTCTTAACCCCTTACTTTTGTCCAATATACTTTATCCAGGGATGCTTCTCACTCCAGGCCTTAATCTTCATATCCCAGCTGTGTCCCAGTCCAATATTTTTGATGTACAGAAAACTGAAAACAATGACACAGGCTCAACCAAGCCTACAGAGGAGAAGGAGGAAAATTCTAGGGTTAGAGATCAGGAAGACAAAGGGGGAACAGAGCCAAGTTCTCATAATGAAAACAGCACAGATGAGGGTTCAGAGAAAGCAGATGTTTCATCTGGTTCTGACAGTACATCATCTTCATCTGAGGATTCAGATTCTAGTGAGGAAGACTGACCCCAGACTATGTACTTAAATTATGAACTGATTTTGAATTTATTCTTTAATTATTTCATTGTAAATAACCCAGTGTTGAACGCATCAAATGACTTATTGACTGAACTTTCAGTATTTGTTTAGAAGTGCAAACTGCTTTCAGAGATGTTTTGCATGTAATATTTCTTGAAGTTCATAAGTTTCTGAACTTGTATGTACTATCAATACACAATAGTGTAAAATTACAACAAATGGCATAATTTTGTTGGGAGGTTATTTTATGAAAACAATGCTCAGTAAGAGCTGTATATTTAATATATTTGCAGTGAACACAGAATATTTTAGGCATATTATTGATTTAATTTGAATATAGTTTTACAGCCTCCTTGACACTTATAATTTACAGATCAAAACTCAGCAATAATTTGGGCAGCTAATGAATGTCATGAAAGCTGTAGAATCTACATCACCATCCATTGCTTTAATTACATGAAAATGCTCTAGTGTTGCAATGCACTGCTGATGTTTCCAATTCAGGTACAAGTGTGTGTAAAAGGAGGAAAAAAGTTTCCCAATCAGCCAGTTAAACTGGCTATCTGTTACCTCAGCTGAGTTAGTTTAGGAAGTTTACATTGGTTTCTATACTTGTTTTCAGGTTTGGTTTTGTTTTTAAATACACCCTCTATGATATCATTTTAATCTGACCAGAGATGGGACTGGTTTTTTTTTCTCATTAGAAGTGTTCTCTTCGATAGCAGTAAAGGGAAGTTGACAAAAATAGTCCTATCTCATTCTACTTTGGCACCACATAGACCTATTTAGTTTAAACCTTGCAAAGTTTTGGGCTCCCTCCATAGAAATACAATGTCCTGATTGAGGAGTAGCAACCCCAAAACTGAGAAAAGGCAAACTGTCATGAAGTGCCACTGAAAAGACCTTTCAACACCGCATACTTCATGTAAAAAATGTTTGTTTGCTTTGTTTGTGTAGATTTTTATTTGTGTTTTATGTATAAAACCCCTCCTAGGATTACCAGATAATAAAAGTAAAAAAAGAATATTGATAGTTTAAACTCATTTTGAGTTTAAACTTCTCTAAAGGTTTAAATATGACTAACTACGAAATGTAACCCAAAATCATTCTTGAGGTTTTAAGATTATAATGCTGAGTTGCCCAATTTAAGGAAAAAAAGCACTTTGACTAGTAGAGACAGATAAATTATTCCTGGAAATAACAATAATAGGGTATAAGACATCTGTTCAAATCCAAATCCTTAGAACCCTTTACTGTATAAAATCAAATTAATATTTGATGTGTGATATGATTCCTCTTTGTGCTGAAGCTGCTATTACTCTGACATGGTAGAGGCCCAGATTCACACTTTTATGTTTGAACTGAGATGTCAATTGACCTTAGTTATCTCATTTGTGGTCCAAGAATAGGCAAGTGCTCAGAGAGACTAGATAAAGGTACTAGTAGAATTCATTGAAAAAAGCTTTTTCAAAGGGATAAATTAAAAAAAAAGAAACTGTATATTTTGATATAGTTCTGTTGCTCGCTTGTATAGTAAACAAGACTTTGTTTTTTTTACCAAGAACTTTTCCAATACATTCTATGTGCAAAATAATTAACCCCATGATTAGAAGCAGTATTACATGTAATTACACAATTATACAAGTCCCATTTGGATTGTGCTGGTTACTGTATTTTCCCACAATAGTATTCTGATTTTTGGCCTTTCATGCAGTGTCTTAGCAATAGTGAAAATTATAACCTGCCAAGAGAAGGGTGTAGCAATTCTTCATCATGAAAGGATGTTACATATTTAATATTTTGCCCTTTGTAATATAGCACTTTTGTTTAACTAGGATGCATCTATGAAATAGCCAAAGTTTTCCAAACACAGTTATTAACTTAGTTTTCTGATGGAGTATTTCAACAACACCCTTTCCCCACAAAAGAAATACTAAATCTTGTGGCTAAAACATAATTTATATCAAATTTATGAAATAAAGTATTTTCCTAATTATGGTCAAGTGAGTTTGCTTACCGTTTTAGTGATTCTCTTTCTGTGTAATAAGGCAATTACAGTTTCTAATAATTAAGGCTGATATAGACTTCAATATAATGTATTGAATTTATTTTGAATCATTATCTATTGGAAGAGGAAAAATGGGTCCCACTATCAGCTAAACAATATGCAAATATGGTTATATAAAGTTAAGGGTTGTAAGGAAACTTCAGTAGATGTATACGAATATTGAAGTTACAGAGGATATCCAAGGTGGTGATAAAGTGTGTGTTGGTAGTTACTAAAAGAACTTTAGCTGTTACTGCCTTGTATTTCTATCCCTTGTTTTAGGCTTCATGATACAAGTCTTAGTCCAGTTTTTCTTTTGGACATTGCAATATTTGCCAGTTGTGTTCTGTGTAGTCTGAATTTGCTTTCTGTAGTTGAACAAGCGTCTTAAAAAGTCATTTGTAATTTATTGAATTACTTTCTATGATGTTCTATAGAGGAAATGGAAGTTTAATTATTTTTTATTAAACATATTCTTTGACTACCCTGATGTCAGCCTTGATACATTAAAGAAATTAACATAAATACAGATTTCTATACCTGTGAGCAGTGTAGGTGAAGCTGTTAGTAAAATTCCAAGGTGTTAAAGTACATATTAAAATGTGAAACAAAATTTGAAATTATTCAGTTAAGAATTCAAATCAAGATCATATAACTCTTTTCATATAACTGCATACAAATTCTGTGAATTAAAGCTAGTGTTACCAGTGTTGTTTTTGAAAGAATCTATTTCAGCCTATTTCCTGTAGTATTTATATGGATGTTGTGTTGATTTTACCAATGTTATTTAGAGACATTATTATAACAAGATAACTTTCTGAACCAAGAAAAAAAAGTTTGATTATTTTTAAAAAATCAAGCTATTTCACACAAAATATGGTAATTTTAAAATATGAAGCTTGTATCCTGAACAGGCACAGGAAGGCACTTTATAACTCTCAATCTCTAATTTTTATGAAAATCTGAAGAAAAACTAACAGCTAAATTATACTGAAAGTAAACCGCTTATTATAAACAAAATAAAGTATTAATAGCCTCACAATTTGTGAAATATGCCACCTGATAGCTATTGCTAGGAATGAGAAGACTGTCAAAGTTTATGGAAATCAATCATAAAGTTTGATTTCCTTTAAAGTCATTTATTTCTAGTTTTATAGGAAAATATTAGGCCAGAAGATGGATGTGACTGGAAGAACCATAATGTCTATCTAAATCTGTCTGTCAATCTGTTTTGCTTTTATATCCTGTGTTACCTTTTAAGTGCTTGTCTACATTTTTTGATTATATTGGCAGCTGCAACTACAATTGCTACTTTTAGTTTAAGCCCGGTGTTCCCAAATTTAATTGCATGCAACCTCCTTTTAACACCAAAATTTACTACATGACCACATGAGGGCGGGACAGAAGACTGAAACCTCCCAAGGCCCATTGCCCCAGATGCAGGGGCCAAAGCCAAAAGGCCTGAGCCCCACTTCTGGCGGGGGGGGGGGGGTGCAAAGCCAAAAGGCTTCAGTCCCAGAGAAGTGGGTGGCCTTTAACCTGAGCCCTGCCACCCTCAAGCTGCAGCCCTCAAGCTTTGGTTTGGCCCTAAGCACTTTATGCAATTCTCCACCAAAAATCTTATGCTTTTAAGAAGCACACAGGATCTTTCAGGGGAAAAGGCAATACACCGCATTTATGAAGATTTTTATACTAAAGTAGCTAGCATATGCTTACATGATACACACACACACACACACACACACACACACACACACACAAAACGTATACCAATTGGTGTTATATTTATCAGTCCAGGGCCCAGATCTCTTTGATGGCCAACCAGATTGATTATGGGTAGGGAGGAGTGGCGCTTTTTTGGTCCAGACTGATGCTTCAGAATCTTAGCAAGAAGTACCCCCAAACTGTGGAAAACCAGCCCCTTTTTATAGCAGTTTTTTTTAATTGGGATTAGTAAATTTTGCACTATCATACTGTAATTAATCGCAGTTTGACGAGTGCTTGTTTTAAGTTTTTTTATATTACAACTATTATGTTTTAATTGATAGGTGCTTGTCTTGTTTTTAAAGTAGTTAATCTGCCTTTAATTCGCATTTAATAGTCTATTCAGCAATTTTCTTGCACCTTTATATTTGCCTTGGCTCCTCTTTGGAATATTTGGTCCAGTGATAGCAAACACTGCCTGCTTAATGCATTTTTAGTCAGCATTGGGCTGTTCTTTTCTGCAAGTCAGAAAGGATGGCTGGTAACGTACACGGAGGCACATTACATAAAGCTACAATTAGCTACATGGCTACACTTTAACCAGTTAACCAAGTAAAAAATATTTTACATCCCTACTCACAACCTACTTTGGGATCCTGACCCGCAGCTTGAGAACCCAGATTTAAGCCATTCAGGATAAATATATTTTTCCTGTACGTTCTCTAGTTGTCTGTGCCTTCTCGTTTCAGTCTGCTACACAGTTCTACTCTATGTTAATTCAGTGATATCCATCTTATCTGAATCCTATCTTTTAAGTCTTAAGGGTGCTCTTTCTTACTCCTTTTTCAGATGAATGTATACATAATTTATTAACCTGTCATTGTCCTATTTAAATTTGGAGAACCTGCAGAAGCTCTGATAGCTTTGTTTTTATTTTAAAGGGCCCATTTCTAGAGCCCTGCCAATCCACTTTATATCCACCAGTATCTGCATCCATAGATATGGGTGTAGATATCTGTGGCTCACTTTTGCCGATAGAGATGTGGATACAAATTTTGTATCTAGAACCCAGCAAGTTTGCAGCAATCTGCTTTATATCCAGGGCCGACTTATCCATTAGGCACAGTAGGCACAGTGCCTAGGGCCCATGATACTTTTAGGAGCCCACAAAAATGTTTTAATTTCTTTTAAAATCAGAAGAAAAAAATGAACTTTTAGGGTCGAAGAAAATGTTTTAATTTTTTTCTCATATCAGAAAAAAATGAAACTTTTAGGGCCCATGAAAATCTATTAAATTTTGCCTAAAACAGAAAAAAAATGTTCAAGTATTTAAAGTTATATCAAAAATAATTTTTAATATTTTTTTTTTAATGGAGGAAGGGGCCCACGAAAGTCATAATGCGGCCCTGTTTATATCTGTGAGTATCCGATCCTTGGATGGGGATATCTATGGCTCATTTTTGCGGCCAGAGATACAGGTCTGGGTACAAAATGTTGTATCTGTGCAGGGCTCTACTCATTTGAGGAGAAAGTCATACATCTCAAAGCAGCAGATAAATAAAAATATATGTGGTTGGTAGCCATATATCTTCTTTGGATGTAATCCTCTCAGATGTGTCTCAGGTTAAACTGGAGAAAGATCAGAGATTTCAAAGGAATATACAAATTGTGTAGACAATAGTATTGGTGACACAGTGAGTACCTCTGCACTGCATCTGGGACTATGCTTCCCAACTTGAGTATACAGACTGGTTCTGGCTCTGCTTGAGTGAATGCACTTAAACATAGCAATATAGTCAAGGGCACAACATGCAAAGGCTTGGATTACTTTACCAACTATGCTCCCAGGAGTTTGGAGTGGGTTTGACTCAGATGGTTAGTCTGAGCTGCCACCTCTGCTACTGCATTGCTATTTTTAACCTGCTAACTTGAGCAGAACAAGCACGTCTATTCTAGCTAGCAAGCATGCTCCCAGCTTCAATGTATATGTACAGATGAATTGACAGTCTTGTTTACTAACTACAGGCAGTCCCCAACTTACGCGGATCCGACTTACGTCGGATCCGCAGTTACGAACGGGGCTGCCCCAGAGTACACGGACTGCGGGACCTCGCGGTCCTGCTGCCCGTGTACTCTGGGGCTTTCTCTGCGTCTCCCTGGTCTGCAGACCAGGAAGACGCAGAGCAAAGCCGCGGAGGGGCTCGGGCAGCGGGGCAGACCCACTGCCCGAGTCCCCCCCCCCACCCCCCCGGCACGGCTTTGCAAAGCCACGGGGGGGGCTCGGGCAGCGGGGCACCCCAGGCGCGCCTGGGCTGCTCCGCTGCCGGCTTCCCCGAGGCTTTGCAAAGCCGCGGGGGAAGCCGGCAGCGGGACAGCCCAGACGCCCCGCGGCTGTCCCGCTGCCGGCATCCTCAGAGGCTTTGCTCCCCGTCTCCCTGGTCTGCTGGTCACCAGCAGACCAGGGAGACTGGGAGCAAAGCCGCGGAGGACCCAGGCGGCGGGACCGCGGTGCGTCTCGGTCCGCCGCCCGTGTCTTCCTGGTCTGCTGGGGTGGGGGGGGCGCAGCTAGTACGCCCCCCCCCCCAGCAGACTAGGCTTTTCTCTGGACACCTGTGGCAGAGCAGCTGGGGTGCTGCCGGTTGGTCCCGCAGTGCCGCTCTGGGCGCTACTGGTCCAACCCATCAGCACCCCAGCTGCTCTGCCCCAGGCGTCCTGATTTAGCCGCTGCTGAAACTGACCAGCGCTGACTACAGGAAGCCCGAGGCAGAGTTGCTCTGCCCCGGGCTTCCTGGAATCAGCTGCTGATCAGTTTCAGCAGCAGCTGACTTGGGGACGCTTGGGGTTCTTAAGTTGATTCTGTATGTAAGTCAGAACTGGCGGTCAGTTTCAGCAGTGGCTGAATCTGGACGCCAGTTCCGACTTACATACAGATTCAACTTAAGAACAAACCTACAGTCCCTATCTTGTACGTAACCTGGGGACTGCCTGTAATATCCTAGCACCAAGTTAGCACCTTAGGAAGCAAAGTGCACCTCATTATCAAGACATGAATTGAATATCTGTGGTCACGCAAGACTTACAGTGTTTGATATGCTGGATGATATTTTGAATCTATTTGTCAAATTCCAGCCCAGGATGTTAATTCTACCTACTCTCTCTGCAATTTCAACTGGAAATGTTATTTTTTTACTTCCCTGCCCTAAATTATTGCCCCATCAATACACTATCACAAAGATGTTTTTGTGTATGTATCTGTGATATGTATTACACATTACATCCCAAAGTGCTTTATAAAATAATTTACATTGTAAACTTTATTACTGTGTGTGCATATAAAGAGGTTTTGTATTGTTCAGTTATCCCAGTGTAGAGAATCTGCAGTGGTGAAAAGAGGGAATCTGCAGTTTACCCCATATCTAAATTATACACCAGCGCCATGCATGCACTTTGAGAGGATCAGGGTTGCATCCATGTGGCTACACCAATTTAGTAATTCTTAATGAGATGGGGATGTAAGGTGCGGGAAGGCTCTGCATTTCCAAACCACCAGGCATAGCCCCGCCAACAGTCCACCCCCACAACAAGTCTTCTTACTTTCTAACTAAAATGGTAATATTATTTCAGTAAGCAGAGACATTCTTTGTATCAACCTGAAAAGAAAGGACCAACGGGGAAAAAAATGTTTGATTTCTTAAACTGAGTAGTAGCTGATTAAAATGCATTGTCTATATTCTAATTCTGAAATGTAATAATCCTGATAATGTTGCTTTACCCAAAGGTTTGAAATGCAAATAGTCTAATTCTAGTAAAATTGAGAAGCCCAGATAAAATTATTTCTGATGATTAATTTTTTCTTATGAAATGAGAAAAATCTCTTTGAGGAAGTAGAACTTACATTTTGCAAGTACTGACTGTATTTCAAATAAAAATGGTTACAAGTGTAATTCACACTTGTAAGTATTAAAAGATGTTCTAATGCTAAAAGTATTAAATGAAAACGTAAGAATTACAAGGACAAAACATCAGAGGTTTTCAGAGGGTTTGTTTGTGTACTTATTTATGCATGCAATACATTGTTTATTGCATCCATTATTTACTCCATTCCAGGGGTGCATTCCAGGGGTAGGCAGAAATGCAAACAGGTTACTGGTTGTTTAAGGACGTTACTCCAACTGGGAATTATCCAAGTGCTGTGTGCTCCAGATGCATTCCCCTTTCACTGCATGCTACTGATTTGAATGGGAGGTGTAGGAATTGGCTCTGTCAACACTGCCTTCCGAGGAGGCTGCTATGTGGATACTGGGGGAGGCAAGCCCCCAGCCCCAGGAGATGCTCCCCACTTCCAACCATGCGCATGCTCCCCACTTCCAACCACGTGGAGGAGAGTGGGCACATGTTCGCTGCAGCCTTCACCAGCACAGGTGGAAGGCACAGTGTACCCCGTGGCCCAGCCTGGCCCTGCCTCTTGAGCACTGGAGCATGGGGAGGGCAGGCACTGGAACAGCCACACTCTGCCCCCAGAACTCCTACAGCAGGTGTTGTGGGGGTGGACTGTTGGCGGGGCTATGCCTGGTGGTTTGGAAATGCAGAGCCTTCCCGCACCTTACATCCCCAATGCCCATGCCTGGAGGTATCCCGCACTGAATAATGTGAGAGAAGTTTTCACTCTGGAGAGTAAAAGGAACCAAGATAATCTGGTCTAATAACTGTGGTTTTTTTCACTAGATCCTGTTTCTGTACCTAAACAAAGGTGGTGATCTAAAAATCCTACTCCACTTGTGGCAATGAAAGATAAGCCACTTTTAAGCACTTGAAGATGTTGCTGGCATGAGCCAGAGCACAGAATGTATCTTCAACTGAGGTAAATTGTGTTAGTCTGTAACTTTAAAAAACTTTACATTTTTAAGTTTTTTTAAGTTACAGACTAACATCTACCCCTCTGAGGTAAATTTTGAAAGCTTTCATTAAAATCAATGAGCTGTGACAATTTACCCCAAATGTGTTCCTCCTGGAAGAATTTAAGATGACTGGTTTTGAAGGTTTGGACAGAATTAAAATACCCTTGCAGGGAAGAGAAGCGAATTTTCATTAAGAGTTAAAAGTGAATAGTTAAAGGAACTTTCCTCAGAGGTGAGTTTGGTTGAGGTGACGTGGGCTGACCAATAAGGTTCTTACGGAGGTGGATATCTACATTCTGAATCATTTCTCTCCCGTGGAAATTCAGTGTTATTTCCGTAGTTTTAATTTGGGATAAAATTAAGTATTGTGGATTCTACTTTAAAACAATTTAGAAAATAATTGAAAACAAAATTACCACTGTACAAGAGCCTCCTCCTACACAACTTGGCATGAATCAGAGACTATGGAATGGCCACCAGTAATGAAAAAAGTAAACTTAAGTAAGGTAGATTGAGACTGGTCTCTCTGTGTGTCTCTTTATCATTATCCTGGAATCAGCTAGCCCATGCCTCATCTCTCTGCTTTCCTTCCAGCTCCCCCAGACTGAAGGATGATGGATAAAAGAGAGAAGAGAGGGATACAAAAAAGAAACTCTAAAAAAGTAGGAGTCAGAAACTCCCAAATGAAAGGGTCATTCTGAGTTTCCTCTATGAGAGAAGAACTTGCTTCCCTGCCTGTTCTCCAACTCATTTCAGAGCAAGTGCTAAGGGTATTAACGTCATGTGAGTAAGATTTGCATTGGCATCACTTTTACTGCCCCTTGTATCAATGAGAGATAGTTGGCTGTTTTTCCCTCTCTCTTCAGACTATCCCTATCCCATGTCTAAGCTGATGGGGGACTGTTTCTTCTGCAACCTCTGCAACTCTTTTCTCTGGGGTGTGAGAGATGACACTTGGCTACCTACTCTATTTCCAGCACTTGTGAATCTGTTGGATAGGGACTTTCTTCCACCCTGTCTTCCTGCCACCATTCCTCAGACTCTTTACCTGCATTAGATGTGGCTGCTATTGTGCTGTCTTAGAACAGGCATAATTGTGATGAAAGCAGCAGGAAACAGCTAACAAAAAGTGTGGCTAGAGCTCAGCTCTGCACTCCTGCAATTGGGGGAGGGGGCTGTCTACTGCTGTTTAATGAGAGATGAGAGAGCAAATCTGGAGGGTCCCCAACACCACAGTCCAGCATACTACTCTGCTTATAAGGCAGTCATGCTGCTTCTTTGAGTGATTGTTCATGCCCATTGAATGTAGGTGGGTGTGCTCACCACATACACCAGTGCTGGAAGATTTTTCCTCAGCAGTACCCGCAGGGGAGCCAGCCCAGACACCTCACAGAATTAATTATGCGGCATGTGTCTACCACAAAGGGCACCTCCAGTCCTCTCTACCCTCAGTTTCTTCTTGCTGACAGTGACGGTGCTTGGAACCTGCTCATCTCAGTGTGAGCATTTCCCTAGCTGAACTTGCTTTTCCTTGTAAATAGTTTCTATTGCTCGTTTACTGTTCTAAATAGTGCAGGTTCCATAGGGACCTATTCCCTGGCTTCAAGTTGTGTCACAGCTGGAATCAGCCCATGCTAGTGAGTGACACTCACTGCGACCATTTGCAGTGCTTAGCGGAAGCTCATAGAAGTGATATATGCCACATTTGCAAGTCCTTCAAGCCTTGCACCAGGCAGACATATTCATCTGAAGTCTTCTGTAATGGAGTCCACCTTAGCTCCGATGCATGAGCATTCAGATTCGGCACCAAGCACTGCTGGCCTGATGGCACCGCTAACTGGCACCGCTCACTAGGTAAGGCAAGGGCAAGTCTCCTGGACCTAAGAAAAACAGGCCCAGAACATTGATGCCAGTGGCCTCTCCCTGGTTTGTTCAGCAGACAACTCAGGCCTCTTCGGAGCATGGGTCCCCTTCTCGCTCCCTGGCCCGATCTCAAATGGTATGCCTACACTTATGTCGACACCCAAAAGTCATCAAAACAAAAATCACCAGAGGGTGTTCACACTTGCTCCCTTGGTCAACAGATCATGTCCACTTTGGGGACACCATCATCACCTATGTAGTGGGAAGGCAGAGCTGATCTGTGAACATCTTGGGTTTCCCTCTGAGTTCTCCCACAGCCTCAGCTGCTGGGAGCAGCATGATGAGTAGCTTTGTGAGCCCTCCATGCTGAGAAATGTCAAAGCAGAACAGCGTCTATACCCTTGCCCTCACACCAGCAGGCTGCCTGCTACTGTGTTCCCAATGCAGGACAAAACAACATTCCAATGATTTGTTCTTTGTTCCCCAAACAGAGCAGCTTACTCAGCTGTCAGATATCTCTCAGCTTTGAAAGGGGATAAGCAGCGGTACCTGTGGAGGCACCAGTAAATATAGCAGCGGTACCCCGCCAGGGGCTTATCCTGGTGAACCACTGTTGTCTTATTGCCTACCCTGGACTAACCTAACCTGGATCAAGATATGACTAATAAGTACCCTGTATCCTTTAAGAAATACTACTTAGTCTCCAAGGTAGATGGCAACTTAGTAGCCATTACTTCAAAAATCTGCCCCTATATTTATTCTCTCCCTACCCAAATGACCAGAGTGGATTCAGTCATCTGCCAGTGTAAAGGTTTTGAGATCATTGCCTTGGTGCTCAAGATTGCCAGCCATTTGGTTTATATAGTAAGGTTGCTGCAGTGTCAACTAGATCACTCACCTGGCAGTAGGTAACATAAAATTGGGTCACAAGGCAGCATGACAGTAACATGTATGAAGGATTTTTGTTCTGCCTTACTACTTTGCCACACAAATCAAGCTTGTGCACAAGGAGAATACGAAGGGTGCAACCCCCCCCCCCCCAGCCACCACCACCACCACCATGGTTCCCCAAGTAAACATGCTCCAGTTAACTGGGGAAAGGCAGGAGAGGTGCCCTGTCCCAGCCTCCCTCCCACATCCTCTAGTCGGCCAGGGGAAGGCTGAGGCTGATTTCCAGCTTACTTGGGAGACCAGGGTGGGGGAGATGCGGTCACATCTTTGCAGTCTAAATTTATGAAAAAGCACACCCACCCAGAAATTCCTGCATATGGGCCTGCAAATTCTGATAGAATTGTCTGTAAAATTATGGGCGCACTGCTTGGTCTACAGTAATGGACATACTTGATTTTGGTTTTAGAATGCCACTTTGTCAGGAACAATTCACTTTGAGACTACTGCATTCAAAGAAGTTCAGCTGTTTCAGGAAGTGAACAATGTGATGTATGTAAAAACCCATATGTTGTCTCCCAAAGTTCCCTGCAACCCTGGTCGTCTTGTAAGAAATATCATGTTTCTCTTTCTCAGAGCACTTTCCAGGGTGAAAAGTCTAGTATTATGTGGACTGCTATAGCATCTGGGAGCTGTAAACATGGACCAGAACTCCATTGGCATAATTAGTGTCTACATTAGGGGTTACACCAGTTCAGTAGTATTGGTGACTGAAAATTTTGTGTAGACAAGGCCTGAGATGGCTCTGAGCAGTGAGTTAGAGGGATACAATGAGTTAATGTTTAAGTTGTGTATTGATCTTATTTTGCACAACTGAGCTTTGTGCATATTAGCAGATTAACTTTTAAGGGAGACTTTTCAGTGGAAATTATCACTATTTTAAATCAATTAATATATTTATCACCAAACATTGTGATAAAAATATTTCATAATTGTTTTTTATTGAGCAGAAATCTATAAAACAATTGCCCTGGCACAAAGCTAGCTATGAAGACTGTGCCATGTTTAAAATAATAATTTTATCTGTTTTAAGTGATTTTATCTTTCTAATTCAGGAGGTTGTATTTATTATTTTTGTAAATAGTTACAGGGTAATTTCCAGTGGGTCCTTCTTAGTCCTCCTGAACATTTAGGCCATAACCGTGCAAAGAATGAGTGTACTTCACTTTCTGCATTGTATGAGTAATCCCAATCACTACAGGTTCACAGACCCTGATCTTCAACTTGTGTAAACTGCTACAGCTCAACTGAAATCCACTGAATGATTGCAATTAACACCAGCTGAGGATCTGCAGGATCAGGACCGTAAATTGAAAAGGTTTGGACAATTTTGAGCGGTTATAGCAGAAAAGTGTTTAAAACAAAAACTCAAATCAACTTGTTCGAATATGAGGAGACCAAACAGACACAGTTAAAATTTTTTACAACAAAGGCTTAAAATGTTGGCTTCACTTTCCCTGATTTTCAGTCTTAAATTGTATTGATACATAAGTTTGAAAGGATTGTTTAATTTCCCCCATCTATTCTTGGTGAAAAGAGCTACAGTAATGGATTTACTTTGTGGCCACTTCCTTTCATTCTGACACATTAGGTTTTATGCCTACAATGTATCTCCTATTAGGGCTGCTCTCCACTTTTCATTACAGCAGGAACAGCTGTGAGCCTGCTGCTAACTCCGCTGGCCCCACAGAGCTATCAAGCTGTTACAAATCTGCAGGCGAAAACAGACTAGGAATGGCTTGTTCAAGGAACAAGTGCAGTCCGCCAAATTGAAGAGGGAGTGCTTAAGCAAAAGGAGGAATACGCTGCTGAAGGAGATGTACATGGAACATGAGGACAGGAGAACATGCAGGTAACTGGAAGTGAGGAACCAGGATCATCTTGATGTGTGTGGTGGTTGTGATGGACCCCATGGCAGCTTTCCAGAATGCCTACATGAACAGGCACCCTCTCCAGCCCTTGCAGAACAACATTCCCTCCTCAGAGATTTTCATAGCTTCCTCTCCTATGGCCCTAGAACAGAGTGTGGGAGTCACTCACACTCGACCCTGAGGGATATGTCTTGAAACAAAAGGCTGTCCTTGCAATTGTGATCATACACATTCAGAAGCGGTCCGAAGCTCACTGTGGCAGCTGGTGCCCTAGGCGGAAGGTGCGATCGGCACCTGTGCCTGCATGGCTGTCAATGGCTGTGATGTAATCATGACATCATCAGGCGCCTGGACCCATGGTGCCCTAGGCAATTGCCTAGGTCCATGGGTTGCCCCTGTACGCATTCACATCCTTCAGTTCCTGCTCTGGCCTTCTTTTCTGTCCCTGCTATGTTCCCTAAATAAAAAGGCATTAATTTCTTAATGGGTAGTCTGCTTATGGCTTGTGTTGGAAAGAGGAGAGGGAGTATTACAGGCAGACACACTAATGGCAGGGACACCTTTCATAAAACTGTCGAAGTCTGATGTGCACTTCTCCTCACTGTGCTCTCATTGCTCGGGTTAGATGCTGAGTATTGCCCTTTCCCCTTCCCCGACAGATCACATCTCCCCTTACATTCACAAATACCGTGGAGCCCAGCGTTGGCTACCACCACAATGGGAATGTTTCATTTGTTGCCTTCTAACCTAGGCAGTAGACTGGAACCTTCCAGGGGCATTGGCTCCTGTGCCCTACACAAAGCTGGGGGGTTGTGTGTAATCATGAGGGGTAACCAATGAGCAGCAGCGGTGCAAGTAACATTTCCTCCAGGTCCTGTCCCATCGCTTCTTCACCGGTGCGGAGAGCCACTGAATCGGAATGTAACTCTGCATGTGCGGAAACCAAGTGGGGCGGCTGCACCCCTGCCTGCACGCGGCTGCACCCCGGCCAGACAAGCTGGCTGGGAACTGCCGCTGCCCCGGCCTAGCTCTGTGACGTGTCACGGTGCAGAATCGCAGCCCCCCCCGGACCGAATGCGAAAGGCAGCGCGGCCGCCACGTGGCCATTGTTTCACGCGCCTCCCCGCAGCGCTATTTCAGGGCGGGGCTCCATGCTGGGACCAGGCAGCGAGGAGCTGCGGAACCAGCCTGCCGCCTAGAGGCGGCCGGCCTCCTTCACAGCGCTGCGCGCGCCGCTACCACCTGGCCTACGCGTCAGGCCCCGGCGAGCCAGAGCCACCGCAATGCCTCCTGGGGGTGGTAGTTTTTGCTGGCTAACTGTGGGCCGGGGCGGCGGGCACGTCTTGCCGCGATAGGTCGCTGAGACGCCGTCGCCGGCGGCTGCGTAGAGCGAAGCGTTCTGCGCCTGCCGGAAAAGCGCCCGCTGATTGGCGGCGGCTCCTTGGGGGACCAATGGCAGTCCAGGGTTGGGGCGGAACTCGGTCCCGGGGTGGTTGGTCTGGGGCGGCGCAGGCGCAGTGCGCGGCAGGCTGGCGTTGCCCTCTAGCGACGGGGTAGGGGATGCCGGGCGAAGAGGACGAGGAGGCCGAAGCGGGGGTCGGGGGCGCCGCCTCCTCCCCCCCGGCGGAGGAGTGGGGCGTCCGGCAGCGTTACGAGGATCTCTGCAACAGCCTCAACATGGACGAGCGCGCCCGGGCCGAGGCCTGGCTCAGCTACCAGAGCATGAGGCGCAACTACACCCTGGAGGTGAGGGGCGGCCACGGTGACGGGCGGGGCGGCCGAGGGGGAGGGGCGGACGCCAAGCCCTAGTTGCGAGGGGGGGGGACTCGCCTCCTTTGTGGTTGCCGCCGGGACCCGCCTCCCAGCGGGGGGAAAGGCTCCGTAGCCCTGTGCCGGGGTCCTGCGGCTCTGCCCCGGGTGATCATGATGGGAACGGGGATCAGCTCCAGGAGGGAGCAGAGTGAGTCTGCAACAGGAAAAACGTAAACAACAGCGAGCAGTCCGGTAGCACTTGGAAGACTAAGGAAAGGTGCCGCTGGTATTCTGAGCGTTCCTGGTCCCAGCCCACTTCAGGTGACTGGAGAGTTGGAAGTCCAGCTCCAAGACTAAATAAGGGATGGAGGGAGGGATCCCCCAGTGGCTGTTTTGTTTCAGACCAATTCCACAAGCCTAATGCACAGAGACGGATTGGAGCTTAACTTCGAAAGTATCTTTCGAAAAAGCCTCTTTCAAAAGAGGCTTGCAGTCTAGACGTAGCCTAAGATGCTACTACAGGCAGTCCCCGAGTTACGCGGATCCGACTTATGTCGGATCCGCAGTTACGAACGGGGTTTGCTCCCCGTCTCCCTGGTCTGCTGGTGTCCAGCAGACCAGGGAGACGCGGAGGACCCAGGCAGCTTCTCGGTCCGCCGCCCGCGTTTCCCTGGTCTTCTGTGGGGGGAGGGAGGGGCGCAGCTAGTACGCCCCCCCCCCCCCCAGCAGACCCGGCTTTTCTCCGGACGCCTGTGGTAGAGCAGCTGGGGCGCTGCCGGTTGGTCCCGCAGCACCACTCTGGGCGCTACTGGACCAACCCGGCAGCACCCCAGCTGCTCTGCCCCAGGCGGTCCCCAAGTCAGCCGCTGCTGAAACTGACCAGCGCTGACTACAGGAAGCCCGAGGCAGAGTTGCTCTGCCCCGGGCTTCCTGGAATCAGCCTCTGATCAGTTTCAGCAGCAGCTGACTTGGGGATGCCTGGGGTTCTTAAGTTGAATCTGTAAGTAGGAACTGGCGTCCAGATTCAGCCTGTTGAGACTGATCAAAGGCTGATTCCAGGAAGCCCGGGGCAGAGCAACTCTGCCTCGGGCTTCCTGTAGTCAGCCGCTGGTCAGTTTCAGCAGTGGCTGAATCTGGATGCCAGTTCCGACTTACATACAGATTCAATTTAAGAACAAACCTACAGTCCCTATCTTGTTCGTAACCCGGGGACTGCCTGTATACTGTTTGTTGTTTTTTAAGTTTTTCCTATTACAGACTTAACCTTCAGAGGGATAGCTGACTATCTGCTCGCTGTCTTTTTTTCTTCCTCCCCTTCAACTTTTTTTCCTTCTCCTTCCTTCCCTTATTTATTCTTGGACCTGGACTTCCAGCACTCTGGTCATCTGAAGAAGTGGGTTGTGTCCATGAAAGCTCATAATACCATCTACATGCTTTGTTAGTCTACTAGTAGCACTTTAAAGACTATTTGTTGGTTTTTAATAATGGTGATGTTAGTGGTTGCACCATAAAGGGAAGGGGGGGGGCGTGTGGAGTCTCTCCCCTTACGATGTGTGAACTCAAGGACCTAGCCTTTTCCTAATGAAGGCAAAATCACCCTGTTAGTCTCATTTAGCATGGACGCTCTAATTGATAGCTTCAGGGGGTAGCTGAGTTAGTCTGTACTCAACCGTGGTCACCAACTGGTCAATCGATTGCGAGGGCTTGACCAGTCGATCGTGAGGTGTTCGGGCCACCCTCCTCCCCCAAGAAGCCCCACTACCTACCTCCAGCAAAAATGGAGGTAGTGCCTGCTTTCTGTGGGGTGGACAGAAGTCCTGCAGCTGTGGGGGCTTCCCTCCTCTTCAGGAAGGGGAGTTGGCCCCGGAGAAGGCACGAGCGGGGATTTCTCTCCTCTGCAGGAGGAGGGTCCTGGGAAGAGGCTGGTGCCAGGGACTCCCTGCCCCCACTTGCACCCTGTCCCGTGCTGCAGAACCCTGTCCCCTCTCTCCTGTTCCCCACTGGCACCTTGCCTCCACCCTGGCACGCTGTCCCCCTGCTCCCACTGGTACCCTGTGCCCTGCTGCAGAACCCTGCCCCCACCCCAGCAACCACTAGTACCCTTCCCCAGTACCATGTCCCCTGCTCTCACCAGCACAGTTGGGGCCACATTAGTGAGGCTTCGGGGGTTTTTGGCAGGAGGTGTGGTGTGGTGTGTGGGTGTGGTTTTTTTTCATCTCGTGTGGCCCCAACTAACTTTTCTGTGGGTCAGTGACCCCCGACGCAAAACAGGTTCCCTGCCCTTCTCATAAATAAAGACAATGCAGAAACTTTTTGTGTTTGACGTAGTATTTTTTTAAAAAATTAAGCCTGGCCAACAAACCCCCAGTTGGGACCAAGCCCCCATCTGGCTGCAGCATTATAACACTCCTGCACCCCCCCCCCAGGCCCTAGTTCTGAGCCTATCATACACTGAAACCCCCTGCCCTGAACCTCTCACATACCCCAACCCGAATTCCTGCACCCTCACAGCCACAAGCCTGTGGCTTGCTTAGTACCACAACCCTCCATCTGACCCCAACACTCCCCAGCCTGAAGCCTCCTCCCCAAACCAGCATCCCCTTCTCCACCTCCTCCTGCATCCAAATTTCCTCCCAGAGCTTGCACCTTTCACCCCTTCCCACACCCAAATCCCTCATTCCCACCCCAAAGCCCACACATCCTGTCTCAACTCGGTGAGGGTACGGCTAGACTGCACGAGTTTTTCCAGGATTCCAGAGATCCTGGAAAAACTTTTCCGCATCCAGGGATCATAGAATCATAGAATAATAGGACTGGAAGGGACCTCAAGAGGTCATCGAGTCCAGCCCCCCGCCCTCAAGGCAGGACCAAGCTCCACCTACACCATCCCTGACAGATGTCTATCTAACCTGTTCTTAAATATCTCCAGAGAGGGAGATTCCACCACCTCCCTTGGCAATTTATTCCAATATTTGACCACCCTGACAGTTAGCAATTTTTTCCTAATGTCCAATCTAAACCTCCCTTGCTGCACTTTAAGCCCATTACTCCTTGTCCTGTCCTCAGAAACCAAGAGGAACAAATTTTCTCCTTCCTCCTTGTGACACCCTTTTAGATATTTGAAAACCGCTATCATGTCCCCCCTTAATCTTCTTTTTTCCAAACTAAACAAGCCCAGTTCATGAAGCCTGGCTTCATAGGTCATGTTCTCTAGACCTTTAATCATTCTTGTCGCTCTTCTCTGTACCCTTTCCAATTTCTCCACATCTTTCTTGAAATGTGGCGCCCAGAACTGGACACAGTACTCCAGCTGAGGCCTAACTAGTGCAGAGTAGAGCGGCAGAATGACTTCACGAGTTTTGCTTACAACACACCTGTTGATACAACCTAGAATCATATTTGCTTTTTTGGCAACAGCATCACACTGTTGACTCATATTCAACTTGTGGTCCACTATGACCCCTAGATCCCTTTCTGCCATGCTCCTTCCTAGACAGTCGCTTCCCATCTTGTATGTATGGAACTGATTGTTCCTTCCTAAGTGGAGCACTTTGCATTTCTCTTTATTAAACCTCATCCTGTTTACCTCTGACCATTTCTCTAACTTGCTAAGGTCATTTTGAATTATGTCCCTATCCTCCAAAGAAGTCGCAACCCCACCCAGTTTGGTATCATCCGCAAACTTAATAAGCGTACTCTCTATCCCAATATCTACATCATTGATGAAGATATTGAACAGTACGGGTCCCAAAACAGACCCTTGCGGAACTCCACTTGTTATCCCTTTCCAGCAGGATTTAGAACCGTTAACAACAACTCTCTGACTACGGTTATCCAGCCAATTATGCACCCACCTTATCGTGGCCCTATCTAAGTTATATTTGCCTCGTTTATCAATAAGAATATCATGCGAGACCGTATCAAATGCCTTACTAAAGTCTAGGTATATGACATCCACCGCTTCTCCCTTATCCACAAGGCTCGTTATCTTATCAAAGAATAAGGATGCATTTGTTCTTCTGCTTTTTTTTTTAGTGAAAGAGCAAACATGCTCTTTCGGTAACACCTGTATTCCTCGTTCCACAAAGAATAAGGAGGATTAAAAAAGAAGGTTTTTTTCCTAACATTTGGTCCAGTCTAGACAGGCCAAATGTTGGAAAAACATCTTCCTACATAAGAATTGGAAAAAAAAGTGGCTGTGTAGAGTGTACAAGGGCTGGGAATGGCAAGTGATGGAGAGGAGGAGAATAGAGAGGGCGGGGCTTCAGGGAAGGGGTGGGGTCTTGGGGGAAGGATGGGGCAGTAGATCTTTGTTTGTTGTGAGATTTAAAAAGTGATCTTGGGTGTGAAAAGGTTGGAGACCACTGCCGTACAGGATAAACTTAAAAAACAACAAATAGTCTGGTAACACTTTATAGACTAACAAAACATGTAGATGATGATATGAGCTTTCACGGACACAGTCCACTTCCTTAGATGACTGAAGTATTGAGTTTAGGCTATCCAGACCCAAAATAAATAGGGGAGAAGGGAGAGGAGGGGAAGGGGAAAAAATAAAGGGGATGGGAAACAAGAAGCAGAGAGCATGTAAGTATCAAAGGGAAAACCAAAAAGGCAAAACTGGTAATCTGTAAGCACCTAAAAATTAGATAGTTAAAAGAAGCAGATAAGGATCACAAGGTAGCAATTAGAGAGGAAGAATATGGTACTAGCGCAAGAATCTACACAGATGAAGGTTGGCACCTTCATCGTTTGGTTGATAATGTCCCAGCCAGCCATTATCTCCAGTAAGGCCACAAGTGTGAGAATTAAATTTGTGGATGAATTGTAATTCCAGCTCTTCTCTGTGTATTTGGCTTGTAGTTAATCAGTGAAACGTTAGACTAACGTTTAACTAGCTAAGCAGAGTTTCACCTCTCCAGTCTCCTAGCCCATGGAGAAGGGCAACTAAAATGATTAGGGGTTTGGAATGGGTCTCGTATCAGGAGAGATTAAAGAGAGTAGAACTTTTCAGCTTGGAAAAGAGAAGACTAATGGGGGATATGATAGAGGTATATAGAATCATGAGTGGTGTAGAGAAAGTGAATAAGGAAAAGTTATTTACTTGTTCCCATAATATAAGAACTAGGAGCCATCAAATGAAATTAATGGGCAGTAGGTTTAAAACAAATAAAAGGAAGTTTTTCTTCACACAGCGCACAGTCAACCTGTGAAACTCCTTACCTGAGGAGGTTGTGAAGGGTAGGACTATAACAGGGTTTAAAAGAGAACTGGATAAATTAATGGAAGTTAAGTCCATTAATGGCTATGAGCCAGGATGGGTAAGGAATGGTGTCCCTAGCCTCTGTTTGTCAGAGACTGGAGATGGATGGCAGGAGAGAGCTCGCTTGATAGTTACCGGTTCGGTTCACTCCCTCTGGGGCATCTGGCATTGGCCACTGTTGGCAGAGAGGATACTGGGCTGGATGGACTTTTGGTCTGACCCAGTATGGCCATTCTTACGTTCTTGTCTGCTAAGAAAAGAAATTGAAAGCTCAGAACTTTCAAGAATCAAGAACTAGCAGTTAGACTGGACAGACTAGAGCCATTAATTCATTTTTATGAAACTGTAAATGTACGTGTAGCATGCTTGTGGTGAGATTTAATTGTAACTATTAACTTTAAATAATAAATTTAGTATTTCTGATTACTTTAAAAATCAAGTCTGATTTAAATAAAAATGATTTTTTTAATAATCTGTTTTTATCCACCTTGATATCCCTTCCTTCTGCAGTCTAGGAAGCGAAGGAAAATTACACCTATGGAAGATAGGTTTCCATTAGTGACATACTAGACTTACCAATAAAATATTTCCTCATAGGACACTAGGATATCTCTGCCCACTGCCAGAAAATGTTTTGAATCTCACCTTTGTGACTCTTCCAAGTACCTTGATAAAACAAACATATATCCGGATAAAGTGTATATGTTTCTAAGTATTAATTTTGAGTGCAGCCAATTGGAGAGCCTAACTTGAAAACTTTCAATCTCAGCCCTTGAGGAAAAATGAAAAAACGTGTCTTTAAGAACAATTTTTAGGAGTTTATAGTGGTCATCTAAATGGGCAATTATTCAGTTGTGTAGATAAATAAATAGATGAAATCCAGTATACAACTGCTGTAAATTAGTTGGGGGAAGAAGAATGTTCCAGTAGCCAGGAGCACATTTCATATCCACAAGGTGACAGATCATTTAAAATAAATCTTCTTTTGTTAGGAGTAAAAGAACATGCCCAATATCCCATGTTAAATTTAGCTTAAATATGAAATTGAAGTGTTAGTTTTAGCAATTTTGAAATTACCTAATTTTAGCATTTTTTTTTTTTAAATTCTTGAATTACATTGTGTCTCGATAGCTCCTTTAAATAATTGAGGTCAGTTTTACAACATTTCCTTTAAAATGTGCTTGAATATCTTTTGCGTGTTTTTACATTTTGGATGCCTATCTGAAATAAAAGAAACACTTGTCAATCTATTCTTTAAATGGTATAATGTTTAATTTCACAGGGGAATGATCTACATTGGCTAGCATGTGCCTTATATGTGGCTTGCAGAAAAGCAGTTCCAACTGTGAGCAGAGGGACAGTCGAGGGAAACTATGTATCCTTAACAAGGATCTTGCGTTGTTCAGAACAGAGGTAATTTCTCTTTCAAAAATGCAGCTATATTCATAAAATGTAAAAGACTATATTTCACCTGCAAAGATCTAGAAATTGAAAATGAAAGCTGAAAACTGTCTTTAACCACTTTTATTTCCTGCATTTTGATGCACAGTGTCTAAGAACAATGGTACAGTATTACAATATAACTTACCTAATGACTTGAAGATAGCTAATGTGATGCCAGTATTTAAAAAGGGCTCTAGACATGATCCTAGCAAGTACAGACTGGTCAGCACCATGTGGACAAGGGGGATCAAGTGGATATAGTACTGTATACTTAAATTTCCAGAAAGCCTTTGACAAGGTCCCTCACCAAAGGCTTTTAAGTAAAGATAGTTGTCATAGGATAAGAGGGAAGGTCCTCTCATGGATTGACAGCTGGTTAAAAGAGAGGAAACAAAGGGTAGGAATAAATGGTAAGTTTTCAGAATGGAGAGAGATAACTAGTGGTGTTCCCCAAAGGTTGTCCTGGGACTAATCCTATTCAACTTATTTATAAATGATCTGGAGAAAGGGGAAAACAGTGAAGTGATACTGCTCAAGGTAGTTAAGACCAAAGCAGACTGTGAAGAGCTTCAAAAAGATCTCTCTACCGTGATTGGGAAACAAAATGGCAAATTAATTTGAATGTTGATAAATTTAAAGTAATACACATTGGAAAAAATAATCCCAACTATATATAAAATATGATAGGGACTAATTTGGCTATAACTACTCTAGAGATAGATCTTGGAATCACTTTGGGTAATTCTCTGAAAACATCCACTCAGTGTGAAGGAGCAGTCAGAAAAGCAAACAGAATGTTAGGATCCATTAAAAAAGGGATAGAGAGTAAGACAGAGAATATCTTATTGCTGTTGTATAAAATCATGGTAAGCCTGTAACTTGAGTAGTGTGTACAGATATGGTCGCCTCATCTCAAAAAATATATATTGGCACTGGAAAAGGTTCAGAAAAGGGCAACAAAAATGATTAGGGGTTTGGAATGCATCCCATATGAAGAGAGATAAAAAGTCCAAATCTTTTTAATCTTAGTAAAGAGGAGATGAAAGGGGGATATGATAGATGTCTATAAAATCACGACTGGTGTAGAAAAAGTAAATAAGTAGAAGTTATTTCCTTGTTCCCATAATATAAGAAATTGGGGAGGAGGTGGTTACCAAATGAAATTAATAGGTAACAGGTTTAAAACAAACAAAAGGAAGTTTTTCTTCATGCAGCCCAGAGTCAACCTGTGGAACTCCTTGCCAAAGGATGTTGTGAGGACTAGGACTTTAATAGAGTTCAAAAAAGAGCTAGATAAATTCATAGAGGTTAGTCCATTAATGGCTATTAGCTAGGATGGGTAAGAAATGGTGTCCCTAGCCTCTGTTTAAAAATGGATGACATGAGAGGGATCACATGATGATTACCTGTTGTGTTTACTTTCTCTGGGGCATCTGGCATTGGCCATTGTTGGCAGGCAGACAGGATACTGGTCTAGATGGACCGTTGGTCTGACTCAGTATGGCTATTCTTATGTTTTTAACTTCTGTCATGAGTTACGGTTTCTGTCTTAATAAAGATTTTCCATCATTCTGAATGAGGTTTAACTCAAAAGGTAAAAATCATTTTAACAGACTTTGTGTGGTAGCTTGTTGTTACCACAGTGTTTTTCTATCTCTAAGGCTGTTTTTCAACCTCAGGAAGCACAAGCAGGCCCATAAAAAAGTAGTAGGGTGGTGTTTGGGGGTGTTCATTTGGTGAGGTCAAGTAAAAGCTGAGCTGACCATTCTAAAAATCTTGGGAAGCAGTCCAGTTATTGAACTGGTGCATCGGAAACCACATCACACTGGCAACATATCTGAATACAAGAGCAGCCTGCACGCCTAGCAATCTCAGCAGGAAATTCTCTGCAAGTCAGACACACAGTTATGTACTAAATTACATCCTGGCTTAGTGGAGAATGCCATTTTGGGGCCTGTTTGTCTCCCAGCGAACAAGAAATTCCACCTGCACTGCTGCAGATCAGCACTAGGTTGATCATTCGAAAGGCTCTCCTTTTATCCTGGGCAAACCACCTGTGGTATGCCTTTCCTTCCATCCCACTGCTACCAAAGGTTCTGCAAAACATTGTCACAACAAGGCTCATGTCTTTCTTATCTCACTCAGCTGGCCTAGGCAGTCCTAGTTTTTGGACCTCTCATGAATGTCAGTCCTTCCTCCCATCAGCATATGTCCTTTCCTGAATCTGGTAATTCAGGAGAACAGAAAAATCAGACTTCCTAACCCAAGCCCTCTTCACCTCATGACCAAGTTGTTGTGCTGATATAAAACATAGATGAAGTGGGAGTTCATTCCACTAAGATACAAGCAACCTCAGTGTCATCTCTGAGAGTATATATACTGGTCATACGTAGGAAGGCTATGTGGAGCTCAGTCTATACCTTCACAAAATATTACACTTTAGTCCAGTCCCCTTCTGCAGATGCATCTGTTGGGACAGTACTTTTACAGACATTTGTATCAGCTGCCTCCTCCAACCCTTTTCTGTAAAAACTGCTTAACAACCTCTATTTCTTCTACTTCTAACTGGAGGTTCTTCAAGATGTCTGATCCATATGTAAAAACAACGAGCAGTCCTGTGGCACCTTGGAGACTAACAAATTTCCCTGCCTTCAATCTTTGCTTCAAATGCTGTGAATGAAACACATCCACTCTGACTTAATTAGCTTGTTACACTAGTCCTACAATTGACTGTTATATATACCACAGTTTCCGTAATTTGCACTCCAACTCATCAGATGAGTTCATGACCTAATACTTTTGTTAATCTCTAAGGCTATGTCTACACTTGGGAGGGTTGGCAACAAAAGTGCTGTCGACATGCAAAAGTTGCCAAAAGTGAAAAATGGTCAAACCAGGTTTTTTTGCCTCCCATTTTTGAAAGTTCATGGCCACATTACTAGCACCCTGGTTACAGTTAGAACAAAGTAATGTGGGTATGCATCCCACAGTGCAATGTTGTGGGAAGGCAGAGCTAATTCCTGTGCTTTTTAGAGTTCCCCACATGGAGCAGCTCACTCATCTATCAAATACTTTCCAAAGTTTTGAAAGGGAAGGGCTGCATGCCTGCAGAGCAGCAGAGATCCAAAAACATTCAGCAGAGCCATCAAAATCCATAAAATGGCCATTTAAAATCCATAAAAGCAAGAAAATAAATTTCTTAAAGCTATTGACTCGCCTGAATTAAAGGGCATGGCTTAGCCGGACGGGGCAGTTCCCTCTAGGCACCACATGCCCCTGGTGGTGGGGAGAAGACTTCACATGCTCCCTCGCCTCCAGGCTTGGTAGTGCACAAAGTCTTGCCCCTCACCCTGATAGGGGGCGTGATGCCTATGAGGAACGGTCAGTTGTTTTGAACAGCTGGCAGTTCCCTCCACATGCTCCCCCAGGCCAATCAGGACCTGGGGGTGGACGAGTGCGCAGTCATTCTCTGTTTAAAACAGCTGGTGTCTTCCTCTAGGTGCTGCATGGCCCTGGCAGAGTGGGGGAGCCACCAGCCACTTTGACTGAGCACTCCCTCACCCCTGGATCTCAATTGGCCTGGGGGCAGGAACATAGCAGGAGGGGCCATGGGCCAAATCAAACGGCTTGGCGGGCTGGATCTTGCCCACCCCAGTATGAAGTTCCCATTAGCACTAGCATCTACAGTGTTCTTTGTTAGGTGTTTGTATTGACGGTTGATCATGAACGAAGAGCACTGAGCTTTAATTATCTTTCCTGCTTGTAATAATGCAGTCTTATCAGACTGTGTATGCACCATTGTCAGCAGTTCATGAAGTTGAAAACACAACCTGGTTTATTGTACATTTTTTTTTATAGTTCTTCATAAAAAATAAACTACTTATCCCCATCTTCTAAATGCCCTCAGCTTGATTGAGTTTTTTAACAAGATGAAGAAATGGGAAGATATGGCAAATCTACCCTTGCAGTTCAGAGAACGTACTGAGAGACTGGAGAGAAACTTCACAGTTTCTGCTGTAATTTTTAAGAAGTATGAACCCATTTTTCAGGATATTTTCACATATCCTCAAGATGACCAACCTCGTCAACAAAGAGGAAGAAAACAGAGGTATGTTTTTGCAATTTTTTCTAACTGATTTTAGAGCTACGATCATTGATAATTTCTTGGTATTTCGATTTTTTTATTTTTTTGATTTAGCTAATCTAGTAATTCCTGCAGTTTGTTTAATAGGTCATTCTTTCTTCTGTGCCTCGCTTTATGGTAGCAAATTTCTATTCCATTTCCTTGTTGAAAAACTTAATAGATTTTATGTGTATATAATCAGATTTATGTTAGTATAACTTTACTTTTTCTGATTCTATACTTCTTAAAATTTTATCTGCCTGAGTTTGTTAATGTATGGCTTCCCTTGATTTCCTTTAGCTGGTTAACCAAGAGGGAAATGTATCTGTTAATTGGTGCTTCCATCTGTGTAGCTGAAGTATTCCTAATGTCTGTTGTGCTCAGCTTTTCTTTTCCCTTTCTAACACTTAATTTTTTTGTAGTTATATTTCTCTTTTATTTAATCCATTTTTCTGTGATCTAGGGATCTTAAATTTCCAAATGGTGTTCCCTGGGGTTCAGCAAAGTGAGAAAGGGTTCTGTGAGAAAATTCCATTACAATAACATTTTATGATTTTTTAAAAAATAATTGATATTTAAGCACTTATGAATTTTATTGAAACAATTTGCATTTGTGTTTGCCATGATAAGTGTCCCTGTGTAATGCCAGCTTAGCCAGAGAGAGGGGACGATGATGTCACTACTCAGCGCTGAGTGCACAGGTAGTCAGTGGTGCGATCCCCTGTTATATACCACTGTAAATCCCCGTACTCACTCTCAAGGAGCATGGATCACATGGGTGACTGAATGTGAATATACTAACACCGCATTGCACAAAGTCTCATGACCTTGTTTAGCATTTGTTTATTATTATCCTTACTTGTTTGTGGTCTACTATTTTAGCTCCATATATAAGACTGTTATTAGGGGTTCTGCAAAATTCTTTCAAATTTAAAAGGGTTCCGTGGCCAAATAAAATTGGGAAACACTGGGTTAACTGATTAATCAGGATTTTACATCCTACTGGGAGTGCCTCAGTCCCCTTCCCCTTCTTGCCCAGACCCCACACTCCTACTCCAGCCTGCCCCCGGGCAGCCCCCTTTTGCGTGCTTGATCCCTCATTTTTGGCCCCATCCCAGAGCCCAGAGGAACACTTGAAAATCTACTAGCCCTGGTTCCCCAGAAGAGTTAATCCTGCCGTAGGGTAAGCCCTGAGCCTCAATGCCTCTTCTCCCATCCCCCTCCTTAGGGGCTAGAGCTTGAGGGAAGTGAGATGAAAGTCTTTTTTCCCTCACTTGGGAGCCCTGCAGCTTCCCTTGACTGGAAACAGCAAACCAGAGCCAATGAGAGCTGTGAGGCTCCTTAGCTACAGACCCGTTAGGTAGACAAAGTGGCACGGACCCACTAGCAGCTTTCCCAAAGTGAGACTGCACCAATTTTGAGAAACACTGCTTTAAGTCATACTGTTTTTGTCTGAGTGTATGTATTGAGTTTGTTGCATATTCTAAACTTATTTTTCTTTCCAAAAGACGGCAGCCTTGCACAGTTTCAGAAGTTTTCCAGTTTTGTTGGGTGCTGTTTGTTCATGCAAAAGGTAAGAGAGTCGTTAAGAATGACATTTGCTGCGGACTTCATTTGTTAGCCTATAATATAGTTATATATGAATAAAAAGGAGTGATCCTCAAACATTGGCTACGTATAAAAAATTACAGTATATCTTAACCCAGGGGTGGGCAAACTGTTGGCCTGAGGGCTACATTTGAGTATGGAAATTGTATGATGGGCCTTGAACGCTCACAAAATTGGGGGTTGAATTGAGGGCTCTAGCTAGATGTGCAGGCTCTTGGGTCGGGACAGAAATGAGAAGCTTATGATGCAGGACGGGGCTCTGGCCTGGGGCAGTGGGTTGGAATGTGGGAGGGGATAAGGTCTGTAGCTGGAGGTGCAAGCTCTAGGGTAGGTCCAGAGATGAGGGGCTTTGAGTGTGAGAGGGTGCTCTAGGGTTGGTCCGAGGGGTTTGGAGGGCAGGAGGGGGTCAGTACTGGGACAGGAGGTTGGGGTGCCATGGGAAGGTGAGGGCTCAAGCTAGGGGTGCAGGCTCTGGGGATGAGGGATTGAGGTGGATCAGGGTGCTCTGGACTGGGATGAGGGGCTTCAGAGGGTAGGAAGGTATAGGTGGGGAGCAGGAGTTTGGGGCATGGGGTAGGGCGGCTCAGGTGTGCACTCTTTGAGTGATGTTTACTGTAAGTTGCTCCTAGAAGCAGCAGCACATCCTCCCTCCGACTCCTAGGTATAGGTTTGCATGGCCAGTGGCTCTGTGTGCTGTCTCGTCCACAGGCACTGTTCCAGCAGCTCCCATTGCCTGTGGTTCCCAGTGGTTGGGGAAGGTGCAGCATGCAGAGCTCCCTGGCCTCCTATGCTTCAAGGAGCCATGGTACACATGGAGCAGGACAATCCCCCAATTCAGTTCCCTGACTCCAATCCCCACCACCACCACCATCAAAGCGGGAACTTGCGAGCTGGACACAGCTTGCAGGCCATAGTTTGCCCACCCATATCTTATCCCATTGAATTTCCATAGAGATGGCATTCCACAACAGACCCTGTGACTCTTTTTTTTTCTGTCTTTACTTCTCCAGCTATCCCTTTTCACACATTTTTAATATCAGTGATGAGTTCTGTAATTAGGAATTTTGTTTCTCTAAGAGACAAAAGGCTCTTGAAACATCTGAGTATTTGTGTCCAAATGTTCACACTGTGGATTTTTATGTCCACTGGTGACTGATGGGACCCATGGTTTCTTATATTTCTAGATACACTCACAGTATTTAATAATGTATTAATACATTTTTTATAAACCTATAAGAGTAAATAATGAAACTATGTTGATCTTTCTTAAACAATTATCACAAATAAAATTCTTAATCTTTTGGTTGCCCTCTTTTAGCATTTTAAATTAACACACCAGAAATGTAGTATTCAGATAGCTCTATAACATTGTATAACCAACCTTCTGTATACACCTGCTCCACCAATCACAGAATACAAATGGGTTCCTTGACAACTCACATGATCTCCTGCTCAGCTTGTCCACAGACACCCCAAATCATTCTACAGTAGATTTGGAGTTTCAGCTTTCTCTCTCAATTTTTAAATACATAGTTCTACACATCTGTTTGCAAATGTTTATATTAAAACTCTTCATGTTGGTTCACCCATTGTATTATCTGTTTTTAAATATCTTTCTGCTTGTAGTATCTATACAGTAGGCATTATTTTTATCTTGAATATGTGTTTATTGGATTTATTTGCAGATATTGTATTAAAAGATAAATTACAGTGATTATACAGCAGGCCTTTGATTGTATGTATTTTTAACCTGTTGCTATTGTAGTGAAAAAAGCTATTTGTAGTTAATGAAGAGTAATGAATAGTATGCTTCCTCTAGACTATTTAATCAAAACTTCTGTAGACCAGAAACACATTTTGTCTTGCCTTTGTTCAGGAGCTTCTCTCTCTGTGCGCTTCCAAAGAAAAACAACTACAAAGACTTGTCCTTTTTAAAAAAAAAAAAAAAATTCTATGGGAGGTACCCTGTGTTGACAAATGTATACTATATCACAATACGCTGTTTATTGATTATAAATTGCATGTGAGTTTGAAGGTCGGCGTGTATGATCATGATGGTCCCCTTCTTGTCTTAGTCTGTGAGACTTGTAACAGTGAGCTATCTTGAATCTACTGTGAAAAAAGGTGGTTTAAATTGGCATAGTTCAGTCTTTTTTTTCTGTCAAACGTAGATGTTGTGATGGATTTTTTTTCTTACTCGGTGCCTATATGAAATAGGGTATGGTTGAGAAGGAGGTCACTAGTACTCAGTATAGATGAGATAGAGGTGATGCTTTTTGTTTAGAGGACACATCAAAAGAGAATGGGAAGCTTGATGCTTACACATCTAAGTGAGGAGGCTTGCTCACAGTCAGAGTGATAATTTAGACAAGTTTTTGAATCTCTGATGGATCATGGCATGAGCTTTGGTGAGCAGAGCTACTTTTTTATATGTTTTGTGACATAATGATAATTTTTTCTTAGTGGTCTTTGCCAAGGTTTTTCATGTCTTTGTCCCCTTAATATTGGATGACTGGAATATACACTACATGACGCTGAGGGCCATTCGGAATACATAGGTAGTGTATGATGCAGTTGTTTGTAAGGAGTCTTTTAGATCAGCTGTACTGACTTCCTATTTATTTCAGATTTCATGCAAAGCATTGATATTAATATTTAAAACCCAATGTATCTTTGTTCTAGCTTTATGAGAAATTTCACCTCTTCCCTTTGTCAACTCACAGGAGTATGGCCAAACAGTATTATGGATTCACTTCGTACCAGAGTCAATTAGGGATAGTTGCTTTTATTAATCTCACTATGTCACTACTGTTATAGGGTTAATACTGCCAAATGGCTACACAGCTACTGCGAAGTGACACATCAATAAGTACAAGCAGAGCAATGCGTAAAAGAGTAACAGGCACTTAGAAATGCTTACACCCCTTCAGACTGTGGGGAGTCCCATTCCTGTCACATTGCACCAGGCCACAATGGACATGTCTCCAGCTGGGGGAATCCAGGGACCCTCCAAAGTCTAGGTCCCTGGTGAGATTCACCAGGCACAAGACTCCCTACACTAGTTCTACTACAGTTGTTTACCGGTTATGCGTGTACTGGCTCAATGCCATTCTTACCACTTTCATGAGCTGAGACTGAGGTCAAACTTGTTTACCGCTTAGTAGTTTCCCAGCTGAAGGCATGAGTTAAAGCTGATAAAGCCCAGATGCTGTTAGCCTGGAACCCTGCACGCGCAATGTATTTCAAGGATGGAAACTTCCATCCCAGGCCTGGTAAGTTGCAGGACCCATATATGACTTTTTGTGTGGCACCCATGAAACTATAATTGATTAGTAGTTAAGTTATCACAATTCCTGAAATTAAACATCTGGAGCCTGCATGCAGAGCATTTTCAGTGGGCAGGCTTTAACTCTGGAATTTAGTTCTTCCACTAGTATAGCCAAACCAAGGTTAGGTTTTATACTGTGGCTGAAGATCAGCTATCTGTTTTATTCCCACTATTTGCCTGAGTTCATTCCGGGTTACAATTCTGCTTATATGACAGCTCAGGCAAGTGAGGGAATCACTCTAGGGTTCATTGAAGTTTAGTAGTCAACCAGTTTAGTTGTGCCCATAGCCATTGTGATGAGCCCATTTTATGAATATGGTTTTAATGAACATTTTTTTATGTAATAAAGGGTGCTTGCATTATTGAATAGTTTGTTCGGGGGCAGGTGTCAGTTAAGAAAGCTGAAGATTTTTTTTTCCTCTCATGTACATGTATCTGCCAGAGAGCAGGTGTGTGGGAAGAGGATGGGATTCAGAAACTTTCATGGTTCTTGCAACTTTGACACAATCATTTCTAATCTTATTGAGTGTGGCAGTGACTCTTTTAATATCCTTACACATGAAGTTGTAGCTTGCAACTGGAAGTTGGCTAGGACATTAGTTGGTCTAGACAACTGTAGTCCTTTAGTTTGCTCAAGCATAATAAGTGCTCGGTGACAGGTTCTTATTCCTACTTAGAACTATCAAGGTTTTCCTTATCTCAGACACCACAGAAAGAAAAGGCAATGGGAATATGGTTTAGGTAGGCCACATCTGAGAACTACCCAGCAGTAACTTTTCCAGTTCAGATCATCCTTTGTAATCTGTGCCACATGGTAGAAGGCTGCCATCAGTCCCCATCTGTCTGTTCTACTTGTTTGTAGGACTGATGTCAACTCCACACCATTTTGGGTCCCCTCTCCCATTGTTGGCATCTTTCAAACAAGGTTATGGTAGGAGGTTGTTTCCTTGCTTTACCAGACATTGGTATATACATTTCTCCAGTTTGGCAATTGCTTTTCCTTAATCTGCACGAGTTCTGATTTATCAGGGAACTGGATCCTATATTTAACAATTTCCTGGGCTGGGCAGCTGCCGTGTTGCAATAAAATGAATTTTATAATCTAACCTACTCCACAGTAGTGCTTGGGTTGCTAAGAACAATAAAAAAACCACAAACCTCTTTCCAGGCTAGTCAGGAAGTGGATAGAAAAATTTACCTTTTATCTAGAAAGCAACTAGCAGAATGCTTATGCAGACCCAAAACCTGACTTTAGTCCCCACCTTTGGGGTTGGATTTAGAATTTCTTCCTGGTGCAGAATAGTGTCCCCAGGCAGGGTGAAGGATTTCTTTGAGTGCATGGGAGAACAACAGGAATATTCTTGATGCCCTTGTATCAAGCCAGTCTGCCATGACCCTTCTTCCTACAGTCCACAAGAAGTTTGAATTCCCAGGAAGATGGGAAGAAGCAGGGAAAGGGAAGACAAGAGTTTTCATTCTTTGTTCTGCTGGTCCAGACAAAGCTTTGCCACCGCTGAAGCTGCTGAAAAATACAATATTCAGCCATTTGCTTCTGTTGGTTTTGTAATTTAATATTTTTGATTAGCTATTGATTTATGAGCTGGTGTTTTCAGAGATGAACAACCTAACTTTTCTGCCTAGAATGGAAGAGATCACTGTGTATAAAAACTGACTGAAAAAATACAGTTTTAATTTAAATGCGTTTTCTTTTAATTGACTTTGATATGACAACCAGTGTGAAAGCCTGTACTTACTGTAATCTGTTAATATTTAAATACAAACTATTAATATTTGAAGAGGGCCCACTCATCTGAGTGAAGGAGGCTGCTTTTTAAAAATATGTAGAATAGGGGAGAGAATTTCTCTGACTTGAGGTCAATTCAAGCTTTGTAAGTATGTCACGGTGTTGTATTGCATTAAGTACATAGGTATATTTTATTCTTTGCAATAGAATCAACACTGTTTACATATTTCTGAATATCAGTACTTTCTACTTCTGTTGTGCAGAAATGATCTTGCCTTAATTATTTTAGTTTCAATTTAGCTGGTAGGTGCGGAGAACATCTCATTCATCTGGACTATGGTTTAGGTGTCACGGCACAAGGCAATGACCAATACTTGGTGTGTGGGTGAAATACTTCCCCTAGGTGAGAGAGGGCGGCCTGAGCTTCAGCGACCCAGTTGAGATTCCAGACAAGCCCCCGCTTGTAACCACCACCACTAGGTGGATTTGAACCTGGAACCTCTGAAGCTAAGTAGAGGAGCCTCTACCTTTTGAGCTAAAAGCCCCCTGGCCTATTTCAGTCAAACTTCAGTAGCTGATCAAGAACTGAGGAAGCAGGAAAACTTGTTTTCCTCTTGCAATCTGTGAACAAAAAACCATGTGAAAAAGGATGAGTTCTAGCAATTCTTGCAACTTGAATGACATGGGGCCATGTTTTCAAAAGCACACAAGTTTAATTGATTTCTTTTTTCAGTGGGAATTAGACAAGTAGCCTGCTTTTAGCCTCTTATGAAAATCACACTAGGTACCAATCTTCATTTAGGTACCTAAATACCTTCAAAAATCTGTCTGAGATTACCAGAATCAGTTGGCAGGAAAGATTCACTCAAGTAACAGGGAGAAGGTTTTAGGGGAGTGTTTGGGGAAGTAGCTCAGGCAAAAGGTTGCTGTATTGGGGTTAGGGGGAAAATCCTGTCAGTTGCCTCTACCTAGGGTCCCTGGGCCAGAACCCGAAGTAGTGGGCAGGCCCAGGTTCCCCCAACCCTCTCCATACTACTGGAAAAAGTCTGTTCCTGGAAAAGGAGGCTAGGATTACGGAGGGGTTTCACCCAATACTTTGACTTTGTCAGTGATGAAGAAGATTCAGTATGCTGTGACCCTGGCCTCTAGAAAAGGTAAGAAGCAGTGTGAAGGGTCACAGAGAGCTTCTGAGGCATACAGTAACGACCAAGAAGCTCTGCACCTATGGGGCATGGCTAGAGTTTTGCCCCAGTAGATACCATATGTTTTCTTGGTTAGCAAAAAGCACCAAATTTAGTGTGAAAGTTGTAGTCAGTTCCAGATCAGCAAATTTTTATGAGTATGCTAACATATGAAATTGTACCTTTAAATCAGTGTGGAGTTCAAGAATGGGAATGTTGCCGGCACAGCAGGAATATTTATAATATTCGTAAACCTAAAACAGAGAATTATTAAATCGTGACTCTAAAAGTAGGGCAATATGGATTATTAGAATAAATTGACTGTCGTGGTCATTAAAGACCTTTTTTTGTTTTGAGGGTTGACTGTTATACTTATCATGGCAACCGCACATCGATAACAAGTTGGGGCTTGTCTGTATAATATGCTTTCCAGACTGAAGATCAATGTGTGCAAATTCCTTTTACAGTGCAGAAAATTCAACAAATTGTCTTTTGTTTAAACCTTTTTTAGTCTGGAGCAAAGTAAGTCAGTGACTAGTTTATTTGCTTTGTAAGATTAATACTAAAATATTGTAATATAGTATTCTTGCTATTTGTGGTTTGTTTTTGGTGTTTTTTTAATCTTGTCAGAATCACTGTTTAAACCATCTCACTTGGGTTTGTTTTCAGTTGAAATGGAAATAGAGGGTTTTTTTCTTAATGCATTGAGCAGAATATAACTTGGTTTTGCTATTTGATTTGGGAGAAGGAAAATAGTAGACCGTTGTTTGAAATGCTACGGACTGGGGAAATATAGCTTAGAATAAACTTTTCGTCCCCTTAAGATTATATTTATTCTTGACTGTGATACTGTCAATTATTATTGTTTTGATAAACTTGTTTAATTGCTGTGGCACAACATTTATGTAATACTAATTAATATACATAGAATCGTTTCTAGAGCTTGCTTGGTTCTGACATTCAGTTGCTTGCAAGTAGATCTGTAAACAAAGAATAAAACTTAAAAATAGAGAGTTCAAGATACACAGAACTTGAACAGTTTGTTCTGATGAATTTGTTTTAATTAGCATCATGATTGTTGTATAAAAAGAAACCGTCTTAATGTATGTGTATTTGCCTTTATATATCTTTATTTTTCATAATAAAAACTGTAGATTGTGTAACCATACACATTTGTAAATGGCTTTCTCCCTATAGACATACTACTTTAAAAGGAAACCTGAGATCTAGAATATCTATTGCCTTTCTTATTTGCATTAGCAATAAAAAATAGCCAGTAGCTGAAAATAATTATAATTACAACTTTGCAGGACCCAAAATTGAAACTACAAAATAAAAATTGTTTCCTATGCAGATGGCATTATAACAACATACATAACTCTTTTCTTCAGTATCTATTGGTCTGTGAATTAGTTTCCTTTGACCAAGCCTTGGATTTTAAAATATATGTTTAAATAGTTATTGTTAATACTGATGAACATATAGAGAAGTTCAGAATGTCATGTCATTTTTTATGTTGTAAGTACCTGTTTCTGTGTATTTCTTAATGGTTATACACAACCCCTCCTTCCTGTTGATTCTGAATCAAAGGCAGCAGTGCAGGGAGGCAGGCAGGAGCCGGTACGCACGCTAAGGATGTTAAATATTGAGTAATTTACTAGCCAAGTGGTTGATGGAATTGCCATCAACTAGTCTATAGGCACTGCCGCATTCCTCCTTTGAAACAAGAGCCCCTGCTGGGAAGAGGAATGCGGAACTCCGCATGCAGCCAGAGCCAGCAGGAAGTCCCGCTGACTCCGGGCTGCATGCAGGCATGCCAGCTTTGAAATATACAGTGGGAGCTCTTGTGCATTTCAAAGCGGAAGCACCCGCATGGAGCCTGGAGTCAGCGGGGGACTCTAGCTGCTTTGAGATGCCACGCAGAGCCCAGGGTCAGCTGGGGGAATCTGGGGTCAATCCCCAGCTGACTCTGGGCTCCACACGGCGCTGCCGCTTTGAAACACCGTGGCGGCATTTCAAAGAGGCAGCGCCACACAGAGCCCGAACTCAGCAGTGTGGCACTGCCATTGTGAAGTACCCCCTCTAACTCGCCCTTTGCTGCCTGTCTGACAGAGGCAGCAAGGAGGAATGTGGGCGGGGGGGGGGGGCAGGAGGATCAACTAGTCAACTGGACTATCCAATAAGAATTTGCTTATTGGATAGTCGATTAGTCCTTAACATCCTTAACATACGGGAAGCTGGTTTACCCACCTGCTCCACCCCCCATGTAAATGTGCAATGACTGACAATTTCAGCAGTTACACGTTTACACAAATACACAATTTTTAACATCCCTAGTACATATAACTGTTAAAATAGATTTATTTTACAAGGCTTTCTGTCCTTGTCTTCCGCAAAACTTCAAAAAGAAAACCAGAGTGAAACAAACTAAGAAGACTGACTGAGTGATATACAATATATTCATAATGTATGAAATTACACTTTTATATTTCTCATTGATCTTGTATGCTGTAGGATTTTCTTTGAAAAGTTAGATAATATGCCCTTGTAAAGGTTTCTGGCTGTTTCTACTGTCCCTGCATCAAGAGAACCCTGCCCTGGCTACTTTGGGGGCTTTAAGGGCCCCTTTATGCCACTTGGATTCTCTTATGTTATATGAAGGAGTCAGAGTGATGAGGATCTCAATCACTAGAGCTTAAGTAATTTGGAAATTAATTAAAAGTGTAAAAACATTAAATATTACAGTAACCTCTTGAGAATGGGGAATTTATTACCCTGAAGACTATAAGAAACATGAGCAGTCTGAAATTTAGTTACATTTACAGTTTTGTTATACAACATGAAATACTATAATAAATAAAAGCCTTGATTTAGCCAATTTGATTTTTGCACACTTGATGAAAAGAGATTTAGAGGCAGAATACATTAGAAAGTACATAATCTGAAAAATATTAACGAGATAGAAACTTCTCCCACTTACAGCCTGAGCTCAAAAGAAGAGAAAGAAAAGAATGAGAGAAGAATGTACCCTAGGATTAGTGCCATTCATTGCCTGCAACTTGCTGGAATTTCAATAAATAGCGTTTTGTGGATTTTTTTTTTATACTCCTGCAAGTCGTGCTGGGTTTATAACATACTTTTTGGTATTTCCCAAAATACAGAATTATTACTGAAAAATCATCACCAAAAGATTAACTTTGATATAGTCTTAGGAATAGATATTAGCAAAATAGTGTGTGCAAAAATATACAGACCTTTAAAAATGTTATTTCTATTAAAGAAACATACTGTAATAAGAGCTTGGAAGTAGCTGAACCAAAATGATTTAACCAAAAATACTGAACTCCTCCCCCCCCCCCCCCCCCCGCAAAAAAAAAAAAAAAACACTGGAGAAAAAATTCTGTTGAGAATAAAAAGGTGGGGGGAGACCAAAGTCATTGAGCCTCCCCCCCAAAAAAGACCCCAAGAAATACAAAACTAAAAAAAAAAAAAGTCCCTTTACGAAATGCTTTTGAGGCTTTTTGGCCCTAACAGGCTGCTGGCGGCTGTCTGCCATCTTGTCTTCCTGCTCCAAGCTGGACAGCTCTCCTGCAGAACCACATAAGCACCTGGTATTTTCGCCTCTTTGCAGGGGGAAAAAAAAATCAGAAAATACTGGACAGCTGGCAATCCTACTTGGAAGTCAGATCCTTCTCTGACCTTGTAGGCTCCGAGTCAGCAAAACACTTAGGGCATGTCTACACTGGGGAGTTATTTCGAAATAACAAGGTAAGCGTCCATACTACCATGCTTGTTGTTTTGAAATAATAACTCCTGCTTGTGAAGAGGAATAAACTTATTATGAAATAGTTATTTCAGGAGGTACATGTAGCTACTCATATGGGAGCTATTCCACTCCTCTCTCCCCCGCACCGCCCCATCATGTATTCTTAATCTTTTCCAATTCTGGCATACTTTTTCAAAGGGTGTGCAGAAAACTGCATGAAGAATTTAAGGTGTAGACATGCAATAAATTTATCCAGTGACATTATGATTCTTACTGTCTATCCCTTTTGTAATGGTTTCTAACATTGTTAGATTTTTAACTGCTGCTGCACATTGAGCAAATGCTTTTAGAGAACTATCCACAGTGACTCCAAGATCTCTTTCATGAGTAGTAACAGCTAAGTTAGATACCATCATATTGTATAAATAGTTGGGATTATATTTTCCAATTTACATTTTTTTATTTACATTGATTCTTATCTGCTATTTTGTTGCCCTGTCATTCAGTTGAGTGAGATCCCTTTGTAATTCTTAGCTAAATCCAAAGCAGACTGCAATCCTGTGTAGTTTTGTATCATCACAAACTTTGCTACCTTACTATTTACTCCTTTTTCCAAATGATCTGATGCCATGACAGGTCCCTGAGGGATCATGCTATTTACCTGTCTCCAGTATAAAAACCAACCTTTTATTCCTATCCTTCATGGCTTACCTTTTAACAACTTGCTGATGTACGAGACGATTTTCCTTCTTATCCCATGCCTGCTGACTTTGCTTTAGAGCCTTTTGCGAGGGGCCTTGTCAGAAGTGTTTCTGAAAGTCCAGGTATGCTATATATGTTATACCAAATAGAAGCAAGCAGGATCTTATGAGGGGGATAAGGCAAAAAGCCACATTTATTGTAAAAATAATAAAGAATAAAGAAAAGATAGAAGCAAACAACGTTGTTTACCTACTTAACCTTTATACATATAAACATTCATTCATTCAGGTTCTGTGTATTTGTTATAGTTACCAGCCTGGAAGTTGCTTGTGACAGAATACTGGCCAGGTACTCTGTACACAAGTGATGGTAGTGGGGAGCGAAGTCCTGATCAGATGCGCATCTGAAGCTCCTGGTAGGCTGGCAGCAGAACTTTGGACTCTGATTCCATAGTTTTTTAGTCCAGTTCTTATAGGAATTTCTTCCTATGCCAGTCTATGGAAATTGCTGCATCATGCTGATGTTTCCAGGGTGGCTGCCAGGTGCTGGTCAGTGATCTCATCTGGTGGACCTCCAGTACTTGGTTTTCTCCACTTGACACCTTTTGGTTGCACTGGCACCTGACGCCTTCTTCAGCCCTTTGTTGCTGTATTCTCAGGCTGGCACCTCTCAGAACCATTCATTCATCATCCAAGCACTCTCTCTCTCTTACATACATTCCTTAATTAATGTTTCCCATACAATATTTTTGTATAATAATAACTTTACATATATCAGAGTTGTAGTTACAAAAAGTTTCTGGGTGGTATTGCTTAAAACATTCTCTGAGTGCTGAGTAAAGTTACAATGTTTTAAAGAGAACAGGCGTCAATTATGTAACAATGCCCTTAGTCAATTACAGGGCTTGGCTCCCATAGCAGAGTTAGTGGCTTGACAATGCATTGTTACAATGTATCTCTGCAATGTCAATTTCAAGCAGCCCCTTGCACAAGCTTGAGCATGCCTTGGGGCACAGAGGGGGGGCTGTTTCTGGCTACATAGGATTATATTCTTAACAGTTCTAAGTTATATGACCTAATACATTATATTCTAAAGGGGCAATAATAATAATAAATCTAAACATTTAACAATCTTAACAAACAATAATAATAAGAAGAATTAATAATAAATCTAAACACTTTAAGTTGTGGGGAACAAATTATGGGGAGTCACTTTCATTTGGGGGAATCACATTTTTAATACATTGATATGTTATCCCTACATATACTCCCATGTCTGTGTGTATGACCAACCTTGAATACCAGTAGATAGGGATGGCATGACTCCCCTTTACAAAAGCCATGTTGAATATTCCCCAACAAATCATATTAATCTACATGTCTGGTAATTGTGACATCTAAGACTTGATTGGAAGCAGAGCTGACTTTAAAATTTTCGGGGCATGAATCTGAACTCTTAACGACAAGCCAATCTCTCTCTACGTAGAGTGACCATGTTTCCCTATGTCAAATATGAGACACCTGGTAAAGTTGCTTGGATATAAGCAAGTTCAACGGCAATCAATTAGAACTATGCAGTACAAATGTTCAGTATCACCATTAAGTTGACTGAGCACTCATTAAAAAGACATACTGCATTATTATAATTAAGAGGTAAATTAAAAATATATACTTTACTTACTGCTCTTTAGAAGTGTCTGCCTTATCATCATCTTGCTGTCCTCCACAGTGTGGGCTGCTGATAGTATGAGGGCTGGTAGTGTGAGGGGGAGGGCCGGGGGTGTGCAGGCAAGCTGCTGGAGTCTGGGCAGGGAAGGTGGGGGCAGGAGGTTGGAGAGGGGAGGCAGGAGGCTGGGAATGGGTGGGGTTAGTGAAGGAGGCTGGGTTGAGGGGGGCAGGAGACAGGGCAGGAGGATGTGTGGGCTGAGAGGTGTGGGGGAGGTGCAGGAATCAGGGGGATGGGAGAGTGTGGGACAGCCCTGGGACTGGGTTACCTACCTAACCTGATGCCACAAGGGAGCTGTAGGCTATATGTGTAGGGGCATTGCTGCTGGGAAACTGGCAATGGTGTGAGAAACCCCTTGGCTTTTTCCCTAGGGCTGCTTGCAGCAGCGCAGGTCAGGGACAGAAGTAGGCTGCCACACATGGGCTCTGTTTGAGGAGCCTGCCCTAGCTGGCTCTTTAAACAGCTGGCCCCTGCTATGCAACATATGGGACAATTGGCCCATTTTTTAAAAAAAAGGCAGGATGCCTTCCAGAGTGCTTAAGGGACTGTCCCATTAAGATGGTCACCTCACACATAGGAGAGTGTGTGGGGTTTGATGCTACCTCATAGTTCTTCCTGCATAATTGTGCCCCAGCAAGCTCATCTCATTCTTACTTGAAGGCAGATCTTCAATGGTGATCCTAGATTAATTATATTCTTCCTAGATAGGGTATATGGTAGCATCACATTCTTTTCCATTCTTCCCCTGGGTATAGAGATTTTTATGGCAGATCCTACTTTCCTTTTTTCCTCAGCTCACCGTTTTCTATTCCCAGCCACACCACATCACTAGACCATCCCATGAGGACAGGAGAAGGAGGCAGGTGGTGCACATACAATGAGGGGACTTTTCTAAATTTCTGTAGAATGAAGAAGTGATGATCTGCAGGGGTATCTAGGCTTCTGAAGTTTCTCACCACTACCTGCCCTTAGCATAAAGCAATCTTTGTGACTGCTGTGGATGGGCTCCTTGAAACCAACAATCTCTGCACTGACTTTCAACTTTCCACAGACCTCACTTCCTCTGTGCAGGCTACTGCTGGGTACACCATAAACCCCGTAGTCCTGAGAGTGCTCTCAATAGTGTCCACAACTTAACCACTAGGTGCTCTGAGAAATACCAAGTAGGTTATCTCCAGAGCAACAGTATATACCAGCGGTCCCCAACCTTTTGAGGTTGTCGGGCGCCTGGGGGCGTGGCCGTTTGCCCGCCAGGGGGCGGGGACACTTGCGTGCCCGGGGGCGGGGCCCCCCCATAGCTGCGCGCCCGGGGGCGGGGCCCCCCCATAGCTGCACGCCCGGGGCCGGCGCTCCCCCCCCCCCCCCCCCGCCGAGTGCCGAGCGCCTGGGGCCGGCGCTCCCCCCCTCCCGCCGAGTGACGCGCGCCCGGGATCGGCGCTCTCCCCCCCCCCCCCCCCCCCGCCGAGTGCCGCGCGCCCGGTGCCGGGGCTCCCCCCCCTCCCGCCGAGTGCCGCGGTGGTGCCGTGCTCCCTCCGCCAAGCGCGCTCCCCCCGCAAGCGCCCGTGCGCCATGTGCCCGGGGCCAGGCCAGCCCCGAGCACCTGGCGGGCGCATTGAAATGCCCCCGCGGGCGCCATGGCGCCCATGGGCACCGTGTTGGGGACCACGGGTATATACACAGCTTTACTGGTACAACTCATGATCATTATTCTAGTACTGAAATTTATAGTGGAAAGCAATGAGAAATTTATTAATAAAAATTAAGATTGAAGAGATACTAAGAAAAAAATGAGTGAAAACAAACTGGTTATGTGTATAAACATGAAATGCAATCCTCCGTCTATCTACACTTGCTAATGGTTTTTTCCTATGTTGTAAATTATCTTTTAAGAATTTGTTCTTTGATAGAGCCGCTAGTTTTCAAACCAAACCAAGATCCAAATTTTCATGAGTATCCCAACACCCCACGAGGATTTCCACAGTCAGTGGATACCAAAATGACTTTTTGCAGCTTATATTCCCCCAAACTCCCTGTTTTGATCCCAGAGTCAGGATAACCCTATGTTGTTCCAGGTATGCTGGCTCCAAGTTGTCTTCAGACTCTTGAAATGCAAATGTGTAACTGCCATTATATTTGGCTTACAATGCTGTCTATGAACCTAGATAGACAGGAATGCACATCCTTTAGTAAGGCAAAACCAGTTTTTCATCTCTGCTGAGGAATAACACCTTGATATGCTCTATAAGGACGAATTTGAGATATACAGACATAGCTTTTCAAATATAGTCAGTATATACGTTTCACAAGAGTATTAATGTGCAAATTGATTGCAGCTTTCATCTAAGATATCACACAACATTCGTTATAGGTAAAGATTCTGACAGCAAAGTGTTCAGCCAGTGAGTTTGTTTGGCCTGCTAGCTATTGCTGTTATAGAACAAACTTAAAAAACAATTTTGTTAGTCTACATGGTAGCGTGAGCTTTCCTGGGCACAGCCTACTTCTTCAGATGACCGGAGTTTTGAGTTTAGGATGTGCAGATCCAAAATGAAGAGGGTGGAGAAGGAAGGAGCAGAGGGTATGAAAATATCAAAAGGAAAAACAAGTAGGCAGAACTAGCAATCTATAAGCACCTGAAGATTGGATAGTTAAAAAGAAGCAGATAAGAATCAAAGGAGAGCAATAGATAGAAAGTGTACTAATGCAAGAATCTATATAAACAAAGAGCTGTATGCACCTTCATTGATTGTTAGGTTGATAATGTCCTAGCCATCCCTCATTTCGATTGAGGCCATCACTGTGAGAATTGAACTTGTGGATTAATTGTAATTCCAACACCTCTCTGTGTATTTGACTTGTAGAATTGGTTTGTGACAAGACAGCCACTGTTATAGAACAGTGAACCCTGTTTCCAATTGGCATAGAGGAATTCTTAGGGTCATAAAGTGGACAGACAACAGTTTTCAGACTACCTGATTTCAGAGTTTATGCTGGTTTTTCACTCTTAGGGTAGGTCTACACAGCAGGGCTAAACTCGAAATAAGCTATGCAGCTTGAGCTACACTAATTGCGTAGCTTAAATCTAAATAGCTTGTTTTGGCTTTTGGTGCTGTCTACACAGCAGTTATTTTGCAATAGAGGACTCCTCCCCTGACTTCCCTTCTTCCACGTACAAGAGGGTTACAAGAGTCGGAGTAAGCAGTCCTCTAGCTCAACATTATTTTGACATTATGTTGAAATAATGCTGCTGTGTAGACATAGCCTGACAGACCCAGAAAGCTGAGAAACTTCAAGCACAGGAAGGGGAGTCTACCAGGTCATAGTGCACCCAGCCAATGGTTGAAACAGAGAAAAGTGGGAAAGCAATGTAATTGGCTCCTCTTTTTCCTACTGCTCTTGCCTACCAATCCTCTCCAGAAAATTTTTGCAATCTTAAATAGCTTCTGCCATCAGAAGTGCTGTTCTTACTGAAGAGATGCAGTGGTTAAAAGTTTCTTTCCACGAACATGGAACCTAGTGCTGGGGGAGAGAATTTAATGCAGAATTTAAATAACCTGGTAATGTAATAGTGAGCTAGTCACTTTGGAAAGAAAACTTTGAATTATATGTACACATTGACGCATTCTAAGTTAACTTATCTCTAAGTGGCTCAGAGGGGTTGCCCGTGTTAGTCTGTAATTTTTTGTTGGGGGAGGGAAGTCTGGGGGGGGGGGAACAGGTCGCCGGGGGAGGGGAGGTATTGTGTGTCTCCCCCCAAAATAAGGTTGCCAGCCCCTTTAAGGCCATTTTGAATTCTGTTCTCCACGGCACACCTCCGACTGCCTCTTGGCACACCAGTATACCACGGAACAGAATTTAAAAAACACTGGATTAGAATAATAGAATACTAGAACTGGAAAGGACCTCAAGAGATCTTAAGTACAGTCTCCTGCCCTCATCACAGAACCAAGCACATCCAGCCTGTTATGTTAAATTTTTATTGGTTTGGCTTTCAAAACTGAATGTTTTAATATATTATAGAACACCAGTAAAGTTAACATTATTCCTAAACACACACAACATTTCTCTGTTTATCATTTCCTTTTTCTAACTGGTATTTAAGATAGTCAACAAAGAGGTAAATCTTGAGCTATAATTCTGTATTATTATTATTATTTTATTTATTATTCTAGAATAAATGTGAAGAGTGAATTGTTTTTGAAATTCTGAAACCAATATTATTGTAATTAATCCTATGTATATTTGTAATCATATAGGAAATTTTCCTATGATCAGTGATGACTTAGTCAATTCTTATCATCTTTTGCTATGCGCTTTGGATCTAGTGTATGGAAATGCTCTACAGTGTCCTAATCGTAGGGAGCTTCTGAATCCTAACTTTAAAGGTATGTAGAAAAAAACAGTTTTTCTTCAATCCAAGATAATGAAAACTAAAACTAAATCCTTTTTTTTTTTTTAGACTGTTTTGGGCAGAGACTAAATAGAATATTGGCTTGAGCTGTGAAGAGCACTAAACAACTTGAAACTATTAATTCTTTGCTCTCAATACAATTTAACAAGTTTCCATTATACAGTGTTCTCTGAAATAGACAACTAGAATTCATTAATGGTTCATATTGAGGCTAGGAATATCTTTTACGAAGAAGGCATCATTGAGGGAAGCTAGCAACCACTGCTTTCTCATTAAAGATAATAGCCAATGACAAGTTGTAAATTGATATGATAAACATGTTCGGATAATTAAATACTGAGATTTTCTGTTGTCAGTAATGTTTTCTTCAGACCTGTACTTCCTGTTTTCAGTGAAGAAGGTGTGTGACTTGTTTGCCTTTAACATTTTACTACATTTAGCTTAGTCTAAGCATTGGTGAGGATAGAAGCCTCTTCTTAGGAACCACTTTTTGCTATATTTTACTAATTCTTACACTTCATACGTATTTGATCAGTTTTTCATTAGAAACAAAATGGTTTTAAATGATTGTTATTACTTTTCTCTGTCACAGATTAAATGTGTTTACAAGTAGTGTTTGATAATACTTGTATTGTCAAATTAAATTTATAGTCTCAGATTCACCAATGCTTTTCAAGGTGGCTAATTTTTAGTCTTGTTAATTCTTTATATAGTTTAGTTATAAGGACAGGAATTTACATAACTAAATATCACGTTTTTCTCTTTAATTATAGGCCTTCCTGAAGACTTTCACAGTAAGGATTATAAACCATCTTCTGATCCTCCCTGCATCATTGAAAAGCTCTGCTCTTTACATGATGGTTTAGTTTTGGATGCCAAAGGCATAAAGGAACATTTTTGGAAGCCATATATTAGGAAACTTTTTGACAAGAAGGTTTGTCTAATAGACTTAAAGGATTTCTTGTAGAGTAGAAAGAAATCTGCGGTTTGTCTAATAGACTTAAAGGATTTCTTGTAGAGTAGAAAGAAATCTGCTAAATTACTGTCTTTAAAATGGTAAAGTACTGAAATACTCGGCATTTATAGTAAATTTTCTTACAGATTTTAAAAGGCAAAGAAGAAAATTTGACTGGATTTTTAGATCCTGGGAGCTTTGGAGACAGCTTGTGAGTGTTTTGCATAAAACATCTTTGCAAATTCAAAACAAAAGCAGTTATATTGACACTGAATATTTTTATGTTTTGCACCACCGAGTGGTAATACATAAGCCAACTATTTAATATTTAACTGCTTGGAGTCCTGAACTAAATGTAATTCTCAGGTTATAGTTTTGTGATATCTCAGTTTCAGGCATATTTCAGGGCGAATACTACTTGAGGAAGAAATTATTTGCTGTGTTCCATTATTTTAGTATCCCTTTTGGTTCTGTACAGATCAGAGTACCAAAATGAGAGAGAGATTTCTTTTATTTGTGTTATCTAGTATACAGAGATAAGGTGTGGAATCACAGACATTATTCATGTTGAGAACAAGAATTTGGCTATATGAAGGAAGAAATTCTTGATGAAAAATCTTTTCAGAAAGACAAATGAAAAAATAATCTGACTTTTCAGAGTGGAGGAAATTTAAAACAGACATAACATTCATTTTAATGAACTTGCTGAATGAAAGTCTCTTGGAAATTAAAAAAAATTATACAAATAGATTTTAAGGCCATTTGCAAGCTAGATAATATTTAAACTGAAATGAATTTGACAGTAAAAGTAATGTATATTGAAAAGCTTTGCCAAAAATTTTATTCCCCTCAGATTTTCGTAAATGATTGCAGATATCTGTGTTACTTTTTTTTTCTATTTAGTGTTTGGCATGTGGCCATGCCTACTGGCAATTGTCACAGACCAATGCAATGGTTGTGCTAGATCAAAAGTTCTGTCTTAGTGCTGTCCCCATTCTCTCCAGCTGAAGAGCTCATGTTTGTGCAGAAATCCCTTCTAGGGTTAACTGGAAAGTGGTTCTGGGTCCAGAGGTACACAGGATACTGATAAGCCATTTTGAAGAATGGCAGGTGAGTGAGAGCGTGTTCTTTCCAATTATGAAAAGAGTTGTTTACTAAAATTTAAGTACATCGTTTCAAAATCATTTGTGAGTAAAGGTTCACAGCGTTATATAAGGGGGAAGCAAAAGTAAAGGAAGTATGAACAATAATGAGGATCCGAGTATTTAATTTTGGTATGTGTTTGAGAGAAGAGGTATCTAAGGTAGAAATTTCATACTTTTTTTTTTAAGACAACATAATGTGTACATCATGTATGAGTTACTAACATGTTTGTGTTTCTTGTCAAATGTGCATTTTCTTCATACTTTTGGGATATATTAAAAATGTTTTAAAATCCATTTTACAGAGTAAAACCATCCCTTGATTCCTCCACCAAAGAAAAAATTAGTGTGCTTTTAAAAAAAAATTGTTAGTGGAATATAAGGACGTTTTTTTAGAAAAAAGATGGAAGATGAGAAATTCACAGAGACCTAAGTATTCAGATTATTTATGCGCTTTTTAAAATTTCACTCAGAAGAAAAGCAATTTTTCTTTGAGTGCTTGCTCATGTCCATTCAGCATAGGTGCATTTGCCTGCCACATGCACTGGGGCTGGAAGTTTTTCCCTAAGCAGTACCTGTAGGGGCCAGGGTCTCAGCGCCCTCTGGAGTGGCGCACACATGCTACACTATATGGAACAATCCCTGGCCCCTCCCTCCTCGATTCCTTCTTGCCACCAGTGACAGTGCTTGGAACAGCATGCTCCAGCCTTAGCTGTAGCTAGTCTCTATATATAAAAAAATGTTTCCTGTGGGATGACAGAATGACAGGATCCCACACTCCAAGGCACCACAGTTTGCTCAAGGGCCAGGTTCTTGTGCCACTGCTGTTGTTGGTGCTCACGGGCTGCTTGGCCAGCAGGCTCAGGAGAAACACCAGTCCCCAGCTGTCCGTAGCTGTGCCCCGAGTGGCTGTATCCTGAGCCCAGCGCTCAGCTGCCCTGGTGAGACCCGAGCCCAGCCCGTCTCCCAAGCCTAGCCTGACTCCCTCCCGTCCAGCCACGCGTGGGACTGCAACAGCAAGCAACGCTTCTGCAAGGCTAGCAAGGGGGCTCCTGGCAGCACTGACCAGAGTGGCCCAGGTGCCCTTTGCCTGGTGCCGCAGCCTCACCCTCCCTCTTCCCCTGTGCGCTTGGAGCATCAGCTTGGCTTGCTGTTGCTGGGGAGCGGAGGGAGGAGAGAAAGCCCAAAGCCTCACTGCACAGGGAAGAAGCTCTCCCTGGGGAAACAGCAGCGCACTGTCGAGGCTTTCCCTGCACTCCAATCGACCAGATTCCAACTAATAGGAGCAGCGGAAGTCCGAGCCTGGGACTTCGTGGACCCTGAAGACAAGTAAGTGCCACCCACCATCTCGTGCCCAGACCCTGCACCCTCAGCCTCCTCGCTGAGACACCACACTTCCAGCCTGCTCCCTTCCTGAATTCCCGAGTGGTGGAATCCATAAACCAATGGGAGCACCAAAGCCAGCCCACCCCCCACCTCCAAGATTCAAGACTCCAAACAGTTAGACTTGTTGGTAGAAAGCTTTATATTTCAGCCAGTTTCCAACTCAGAGTAGTGAACCACCAGGCTTTGTTTGCCTGCTACAAGGTGAACATGTAGCAGGTATTGGCCAAGTTCGAGACCTCCCTTCCGGAGGGCCCGTGTAAAGAGTTCAAGGCCCTGATGGAGGAAGGCACTTCTGTGGCTATAGCAGAGCGGCAAGCGGCTTCTGATGCAGCAAACTCAGCAGCTTGCCCCATGGCATTGGCCATCTCCATACGATAGGTGGTTCAGCTCTTCCTTTTGGGCATTTCTCTGGAGGCACAGAACTCCATCCAGGACCTCCCCTTTGATACGGGTGCCCTGTTTTCAGGTCAGACAAATAATAGGGTGCATGGGCTTAAGGACTCCCACATTACTTTAAAGATCCTGGGAGTGAGGGGGGAAAAGTTTAAGCCTCACACCTATCAGTCAAAGAGCCATTGTCCTTGGCAGGGATACATCCCATTCTTGGCCAAAGCCCTTCAAGAGAAAGCAGGGCCTCCATCCTCTCTCTGGCCAGCTGTTGACTAGCCAGCCCAAGGCCAAGAGCACCTTTTGAGGATGTGCCCAAGGATGGCATGTTGGACTCTCTGGATCCTCCCTGCCTCTTTTCCTCCAGACTCCACCCTTTCCTCCAAGCCTGGAGGGGCATTACCTTGGACCGCTGAGTCCTGGCCACCATCCAACATGGCTACACCCTCCAGCTTTACTCTGCACCGCCTTCTCACCCACCTTCCCTGTCCCTCTTCAGGGACCCTTCTCACAAGCACCTCCTCAAACAAGTTATCCCAGTTGTTCCAGGTGGGAGTGGTGGAGCAGATACCGCAGAGTTTCAAGAACAAAGGATTCTATTCCCACTATTTCCTGATTCCCAATGTGGGTCTATGACCTGTACTGGACTTGCATGTCCTCAACATGTACTTGATCTGCCTCACGTTCTGCATGGTCTCTAGCCTCCATCATCCCTGACCTAGATCCCCAGTGCTGCTATGCAGCCCTTGATCTCAAGGACTCATATCACAATCTTTGAGGGTCACAAAAGCTTCCTGAGGTTCATGGTGGGCACAAAATACTACCAATTTGCTATCCTGCCCTTCAGTCTGTTAATGGCCTCCAGGGTTTTCCCTGAGTGCATGTTGGTGGTGGTGGCATACCTGAGGTGCCAGCATCTGCAGGTGTACCCTTACCTAGACAACTGGCTCTTCAAAGGTCCCTCATGGCCAAGGTCCAACACAACATGGATCTCCTTCTGGACATGTGCTGCTGTCTTGGCCTCCTGATAAATCAACAGAAGTCGTTGTTAGTGCCAACGCAAAGGATAGAATTTATTGGTGCTTTCCTGGATTCCATTCAAGCCAAGGCATTGCTCCCGCAAGAGAGATTTGCGGCCCTATCGACCCTTCTGCGACAATTCACTCACAGATCTATGACCCCAGCGAAGGTATGTCTGCAGATTTTGGGGCAGTTGGCCTGTACATATGTAGTGCCCCTTGTCATACTCAGAATGAGACCTATCTAGTTGTGGCTAGCATCTGTGTATATGCTGGCCAGAGACACCCACCGGAAAGAGTGGTGATGATCCTGCAACACGACCTGTGGACCCTAGAGTGATGGACCCTGAAAAAGCATGCCATATCTGGAATCCCTTTCCACCAGCAACCACACTTGAGGGAGCTGGTAGCCAGTGCTTCAGACTGCAGCTGCGGGATTCACATAGGTTCCCTTGGGACCCAAGGGGAGTGGTCCATGAAGAGAGGTCACTCTATATAAACATAAAGGTGCTAAGGGCAATCAGAAGTGTTTCTTCCTCACCATGAAGGCAAGGTGGTGTGCATCCTCACTGACAATACTGCCACCATGTACTATATCAACAGGCAGGGGGGAGGCCAATCCCCGGAGCTTTGCAAGGAAACAGGCACACACGCCTGCGTTGAATGGACATAAGCAACATATCTCAAAGAATACCAGATATGGAACAGGTAACAGTCTTTTTTACACCAGAATATTGCAGGCCTTGTCTTCACTACAAAATAATTGTTGTTCTTGAGTTAATGTGAGGTAAACCCTAGTGAAGACAAGGAACTTTGTAGTTTTTCACACGAATTATATATTGTTTTAAAGATGAGACTCCCTTATTGTCTTTAACTCAACCTCCTAACTTGTGTGAAAATTACAAACTTTCCTGTCTTCACTGGGATTTTACCTCACATTAGCTAACTTAAGAATGCTTTTTAGAGAAGACAAAGCCAAAAAAAGAGTGCTCCTGTAGTTCTGTTTTCTTGGTGTATTAAAAAGGTTTGCCTCTTTTCATGAAAAAGTCAAAGGTTTCTTTAATGTGAAGGGTGGGGGGGAGTGTTTAACTGGTGCCTCATTTAGAAAGGCAGGAGTTTTTGGAAATGCAGCCCATCTTGCAGCATACATATCTGTGCGAACTAACATCCCCTTTTCAGAGAGTGGGAGACCAAGATACTCAGGTACTTCTCTGAAGTGAACACACACAGTCACATCATCTGCATTTGATCTAATTATAGCAGGAAAGTAGAAGAGTTCAGGATTAAGGTGTTTTTCCCCATCTGTAGGCATGGATTATGTCCCAGCACAATTTAGAGCAATTCAGGTTATTCTATTCTGCTCAGCTGCAGTGAGCCCTCTGGGGACTTCTGTGGCGTTTGGGAATCATTGGAGTGCTGCAGCACTCTAGCCATGCCTCTGTATCATTTATCGGAGTCCACAAGATGAGGTGTCATAGGTCTGGGTATGCAAGCTCTTCAATATCAAGCTTTTCCTTACACTAAAGGAATCATTAGCCAGTCTGCAAAAGCAACAAGGAGTCCTGTGGCACCTTATAGACTAACAGATGTATTGGAGCATAAGCTTTCGTCGGCAAAGACCCACTTCGTCAGATGCATCAAGCGTATGCTCCAATACATCAGTTAGTCTATATGGTGCCACAGGACTCCTTGTCGCTTTAGCAGATCCAGACTAACTCGGCTACCCCTCTGATACTACTAGCCAGTCTGTTACATACAATTTGTTAGTAGCTTAGAGATTGTTTTGCCTTCTCATTGTACTGGCAGTGAGAGGTTCTCCTCATTTTGTTTTTTCACGAGCGACATCTTATTACTAATTTAATATACTCTTGATCCTAAAAACTATTCGCTTACATAGTTTTCATATTGCCCACTTCCAATTTATTTTTTTATTCTTATTTGGTGCTTATACTTCTGCAAATTCATATTGTTATCCTAAAATTATATGTATCTACAATTTTAGTTAACAACCTTTTTTATTTGGGTGGAAAACATGCTTTAAACTTATATAACATCCTGTAGGACTTTTGAAAATGATTTATTAGTGACAAATGTGCCTTCAAACCCAGAATCACTTCCTGATTGATGTTAGGAGGAACTTCCAGGCAAATCTGGAAAGCTGGAGAAGCTAAGATAAATCTAATTCTGCTTTCTGTTACTCCTGTGGCTTTTACTAAGTGACATATCCTCTTGTCAAACTGACTAGGAAACATAGGTATGTACTTTTGCTGCTGTTATACTTGAGGTTTATGTCATGATCCGTAGTATCACAAGTTTTAAATTAGGATTTAAAAAATCTTAAGTAAATTTCCAGCTCCCACAAGTACCAGATAAATGTGTAGAAAAAGTAAGTAATAAGTAATGCTTACCAGGTACCAGTTAACTGATGCTCAGGTGCACCCCCTGCCAATGGCCTTCCACAGGAGGAGCATTGCTCTAGGTTCTCAGGGGATCAGGAGCTGCCCCCACTCTTACGCGAGGGGGCTGGGAGCAGAAACTGGCCCGCATATGCTCAACTGCTGGCTCCTGCTGCTAATCTCCTCGCACGGGGGGACTGGCAGCAACAACCTAGACAGAGTGGGGAGGGGGCAGGAGTGGGATCCCATTTAATTGGTTAACTGGTTATGTCTGAGGTTTAACCAGTTAATTGATTAACTTGGATTTTACATCTCTAGTTTTTAGTACTTGATACTTTTATTTTCTGCTGTAGCAAAGCCATCAACAAAGCCTATGAAGAGTATGTTTTGTCAGTTGGAAACCTGGATGAGCGGATATTTCTAGGGGAGGATGCAGATGAGGAAATTGGAACTCTGAGAAGGTGCCTAAACACAGCTTCAGGGATGGAAACAGCTGAAAGAGTGCAAGTGAAGTATAACCTACAGCAGCACTTTGACAAAGTGAGTATGATGTGGTCTAGCTTACATTATGGCTGTTTTTATGTTTCTTCTAGTGGATGGTTTGAGTAAGGCTGCATCAAAGAAAGATGCAGCTGCTTAATAACTACCATTTTTTGTTTTGATCTGTTTGATTTACCTGTGCAGACAGCACAGTTATTACAATAACTGATTTATACATTAATAAGTATTTTTGGTTTACCTTTTTCTTTATTCAGCAGGCAGTATCAGGGTTGCCAACTATATCAGCTTTTATCCTGACAGTATTTTTACTCTCACTGATAGTTCTTCTTTTACTGATACTGTAAGGATGTAGAGACTTTTCAAAAGCTTCCCACTAATAAATCTTTGTGTAAAACAATCTTAATTTACCTTACCTAAATATAAACTTTCAGGAATCAACTCTCTGTGAGTGTGTCTGTTAAAATAAAATACATACTCACAAATCTCTCTCTATATAGATTAAAAAAAATCCTGTGGGACGACAGTGACAGTACATCACTCTGCGTCCACAGGAACAAGCCCCGCCCATTCCTAGCCTAGCCTGTCCTGTCCCAGGGCTCATGTGGAAGGCTGAGCCTGCCTGCAGCCTGGCCCTCCCCTCCCCTTCTGGCAGTCGGAGGGGAAAGCCAGGCCTGGTGTGGTTTGGGCCTGGCCCCTCTCGATGGCCAGGGGAAGAGCCAGCCCCGGTGCAGCCTTGGCTTGACCCCTCCCAATAGTTGGGAAGTGGGGGAGAAAGAGCCAAGTCTGGCCTGGGCAGCCCCCGGGCCAGGCCCTCCCCAGCAGCTGGGAGTAGGGAGGAAGAGCCAGGGCTGGGGCAGCCTCAGACCCTCCCTGGCAGTGCGGGAGGTCAGGAGGAAGAGCCCCGGACCCTTCCCAGCCGTGAAGGGAGTTGACAAACTTAGCGAGCAAGGGGCACAGTCCTGTTCTCTCTCCCCCTCCCCCTGGGTTAGTTAATTTTAAAATCCTTGTCAGTAACAGTAAAAAATTATCTGAGAATAATAAAAGTCAAGTGGTCAGGAGCCTTGGTAAAAGGACTAATAAAAGGAGTTTCCAACTGGAAGTAGAATAAGTGAAGGCTTATTGATGACTGAAGTGCAAAAGGAGAGTGTGCTTTACAATGAGAAAACATTCTGAAGTGATTCAGTCCTAGAAAGAAAATTGGGTATATATTATTTTACTTTAAAAAAAAAAAAAAGAATTACGTGCTCATCCGAAGAGTATACTAATACTCAATTTACACAAGGGATTGTTCTGAGGTTATTGAACTGAAATGCTCATGAGAGTTGGCTGGTAACTATAGAAGAAATTGTTTAAAGAGCTGAAAGGAAATCTTGTTTCATTAATGAAGACCACTGATAGGAAAATAAATGTTTGTTAAAAACAAAACAAAAACACCATTGGCTTAACAATCTATCTGCTCCTCTGTAGTTGAGCTGTTTCCTTGTTAGACCTCAACTATGGTGTGTTTTTATTTCCAAGTGGGAGTATGCTAAGCAGGGCTGAATGAATTGTATATGATTCCTTTCAAACTTCAGGTGTTTGCAGAAGTGATCCCCAAACATCAGACTGTTCAGTCAATGTCTATTCTTGTCTCCATTTGCACTACCTGTCATTCAGCTTTCTTATTTCTAGTGTAATGAGAGATGGACAATGCAGAGAGATGGACGATGCAGACAGAAGGCTTGTACTCTGAAATCATTGATGTCAGTGTGCATCTTCCCAATAGAAATAGATGTAGTAGGCCTTCTAATTCTCATCCTCAGTAGCTGTATATGGATGCATATTGTCTTGTACTTGTCATCTATTTCACAGGGCATATATGAGCATCACAGCTGACTTTACAGAACAGGCAGTGCTATTTGATACTGTGCAATCCTCAGACAGGTATGAGAGTTTGAGGGGGGAGCTGGATAGTCTTTTAAATGGCTTTGTTACAATACATATTTAAAAACAGTGACTAACTGAAAAGTTTATTATGTGGGGAAGTGGCGCATCCTTGATCTCTAGACTACAGGTATAGATCTCCATCTCTATGACCTAGGACCCCAGCACCTCTCTCTGGTTGGAACTCCCAGGTTCCTGACACCTTGCTTTCCCACTAGAAGGCATGGGTCACTGGAGTTGAGGTGCCTGTCTCTGTAACCTGCCAAAGTTCATCGAGGATCAGGTCACTTTTGGCTAGGTAAAAGCGACGAGGAGTCCTGTGGCACCTTATAGACTAACTGAAGTGTAGGAGCATAAGCTTTCGTGGGCAAAGACCCACTTCGTCAGATGCATCTGACGAAGTGGGTCTTTGCCCACGAAAGCTTATGCTCCTACACTTCAGTTAGTCTATAAGGTGCCACAGGACTCCTCGTCGCTTTTGCAGATTCAGACTAACACGGCTACCCCTCTGATATTTGGCTAGGTAGTCTCCCAGGTGTTGGTCCTCACCAGGACGGGATTTCTCCTTATCTCAGCACTAGTCTCCATTTCCCTGGGAACCACTTGTTAGCAGTGTTCCCTCTAAGCTGCGTAGCAGCACAGCTTCACAAGTGATTAATCAGCCCCACCCAATCGGTCTGCTCCTTGCACTTACTTTTAAGAAGGCAGGAAATAAGTACTACATTCCTGTGAAAGGGTTCAAATATTTGTGTACACAGCCTCCAAGTGGTTATGTCTACTATTAATGAAAGCAACAAGCTGGGCCAAGTCAAAAAATAAAGATGCTAGGAGAAGGGGACTTGTTTGGCAGGAAAATGTATTCAACAGCCAGCCTGCAATATCAGGTCTCTAAATACCAGGCACTGTGTGGTAGGTACACTTTTAATCTGTGGGAGTCCCTTAGCAAGTTCAAGGAGGCCCTCCCATAGGACCAAGCCCAAGAGTCTGCTGTGTTAGTGGAAAAAGGTACAATGGAGGTTAGGGGGCCCTCCATACTGCCTGGGACACTATGGATTTAGTCGCTAAGGTGGTTGCCTCACAGTGGTCCTGGGTGCATCTCCTGGTTGCAGTCCTCAGGTTTTTCCCAGGTTCTGCAGGCTACCATTGAGGACTTTGTTTGAGGGGTGGAAATCTTCACACAAGGCTCCATGGTCTTAAAGACTCTCATACCTCCTTCTGCTCCTTGGGTCTTCATACACTTCAGCAGGACAGAAAGCTGTTCCATCCTCCACTTCCTCTGCCTCCACAGTGTAAGACCTGGGGGATTCCCCAACTGAGCACCTACAGGACAAAGGATAGAGGAAAAAGTAGTGTAAGCGGTGACACCCATCGTCTTCCCATTTGCTTGCTCAGCCTGGCCCTTCCAGGAATCAAGGAGGCCAGAGGCAGGCATTTTGAGGGTGCACTCAAGAATGGCGCCTAAGTCATAGCCCAGGCTCCTCCCTTTTCCTCTTTTCAACTGCCTGCAACCCTTCTGGTTGGCCTGGTCATCACTGACTTTGGACTGTTGAGTTCAACGTAATATTTTCAGGTTACAGCCTGCAGTTCATGGCCAAACCTTCCTCTCCTCCTCCTTCCCCATCTCTCTTTAGGGACCCTGACAGCTTGCCTGCTGCATGACTAAATGTGGAGAAGTGGAAATGATTAGTTAGTGTCCAATAGGTCCTGTTCAGCAGCAAAAAGCCCTGCATCCACCACAGCAACTTATCTGGCCAAATGGAAGTAGTAAGTAGTTTACTTCTTGGACCTTGGATAAAGGCATTCAACCCAAGCAGGCCTCACTGTAGTTCATCCTGGGCTACCTTCTATATCTTAAACTCTAAGGCCTATCTCTTTCATCTATCAGGGTTCACTTAGCTGCTATTTCAGCCTTCTGTCCACCATTCTAGGTTGGTTTTCATCCAGGACATGACTGCCAAATTTCTCCAGGGACTCAAGTGTCTCTTGCCACATTCAGGGATCCTGTCCCTCTATGGGTCCTAAATGTTGTGCTGTCATGGCTCATGGGACCGCTGTACAAGCCTCTGGCTTCCTGCAGCCACACCCAGCTTTCCTGCCCAAGGTGGTCTCCATTTCAAACAGGCCAGGGCATTTATTTGATGGTCTTTTCTCCAGAGCCACATAACTTGAAGGAGGAACATAGGTTGCGTTCCGTAGAAGTCAGGAAAGCATTGTCCTTTCACATTGAAAGGGCCAAGCCATTCTGTAATTCGTCATAGTGGCCGACAGAATGAAAGATCATCCAGTGTCTTTTAGGTGTGTGATAGTATACATCTTTAATCGATGAGCCTTGGCTCATCGATTAACCTTCATGGTTATGCACAGCCCCCGCTCCCACCCCACACACGGTTGCCTCTGTGCAGGTGGGAGACAGTGCTCAGAGGAACCTGTCTTTTCAGCAATGTGGGGACGGGCGGGGGGGGGGGGGGGGGGCGCAGTAAATCAGCAGTTACACGTTTCCCGAAATAAACACATTTTCACATTCCTAAAGTCTATTCAAATAATTTCTTGGCTCCGTGGGTGTATTTGCTGCTGCTGCGATGAAGAAGAAGGTGCTCCAGTGATTATAACAGTCTATGCAGGCCTTTTTGGCAGCTTTCCTAGCCCAAGTGCCTATCCAGGACATCTTTAGGGTGGCCACCTAGTCATCTGTCCATATGTTCACATGCCATTATGCGCTTTCCCAGGAGGCCTGAGAGGATGTGATAACTTTGGTAGAGCAGTGCTGCGATCTGCAAGATCATGAATTCTGAGCCCATATCCGAGAATACTGCTTGTAAGTCACCTAGAATGAAATCAACGTGAGCAAGCACTGGAAGAAGAAAAGACAGCTACCCGCCTTTTTGTAAGTGTTTAAGATGTGCTGCTCATGTCCATTTCATTACTCATCCTCCTGCCCCTCTGTTGGAGTTGCAGCAGGAAGGATTAGAGAAGGTGTAATACTGATGCCAACTAATATACCAGTGCATGAGTGCCGCACTCAAGGCACCACAGCTGACCCTACAAATACAACTAAGGCAAAAATCTCTGATGACTGTGCACGTGGGCGCACATGCACCTAGAATGAAATGGACATGAGCAGCACATCTCGTAGAACAACTGTTGCAAAAATGTAGGTGATCAGGGGTTTTCGTTTTGTGTGTGGTCTTCAAATATGCTGTGGATGAGTGCTGATCAGAATATTTGTCTGTCATTTTGGCAAGTGAAGATGGGAATATAGGCCAGGGAGACATAAAAGGGAGAAGGCAGAAGAGCATCAGAGATAGTAGAGGAGGAAAAGTCATTGGGAAGTGGCTTATTTTAACTGTTTTTTTTTTCTAATCTGTAATGAAGCTGAGTACCATGGATCAATTTGATCACTCTTTGGAGCTGGGACTGAATTTTGTTCTATATTTGTACAGTGCATAGCACAGTGGGGAGATAATGTATGACTAGGGCTCCTAAGAACTATAATAATGAAATTATCCTCTTCAAAAATTATTTACCAAAGGCAAAATAAGGTTAGGATGTTCATGAGTAGAAAAGTCATGCAAAGAGCTTTAGAGCCTAAATTTGTTTCTGTATTTTGTTTTGGTACACACTTCACTTCTTCGGATGGCTGATGTCCAGCCAACCTGACCTAAAATACTAGTGAGCATGTAGGCAAAAAATGTATTAGCTTTTATTAAATAGAGCATGTTCAAAGTATAAGAAGAAATTTAACTGACCACCCTGCATCAAGTGGAGAAATACACACAGAAGTACGTTTGATGTCTGAAGTGTGGTTGGAGTCTTGCCGACTACTTAAGCTCCATAGGAGAAACCATATTTCTTATTCACCTTACTCACTTTGAAAGCAACCCATGGGATCTTCTGTTTGAAATAAAAGGCCTTAGCTAGGAGTACTTGAGAAATTATTGCTTGGAAGTGAATTTAATGCATAGTGAAATTCTCAGTGTAAGAAAACTCTTCTGACATATGAAATGTTAGTTCTCCTTTTCTCATGCTGTTACCTAGCATTTCTTGCATATATGGTGCAATTTTATAACAATCTGATATGCAATCTTTCAATTTTTGTCTTTTAGACTAAATCGCTTAGAATTACAACCCCTCTTACAGGCCGCAAGTATATTAAAGAGAGCAACCCCAATGTGACCCCTGTTTCCATAGCAACATACAGCTTGAGCCGTCTTCATACAATGCTGACAGGACTAAAAAATGCCCCCAGTGAAAATCTGGAACAAATACTCAGGTTAGTGTAATCGCGTGATTTTTCTGGCCAACCAGTACAGTTTTAAATATAAAGAAATGTATTGTATTGCAGTTGTCACTGGTAAATCATGTTTGTTGTGTTGGTCCTAGGATATTGGACAAGATAGGTGAGAGAATATATTTTTTTGGACCAACTATTTTGGTGAGGGGAATATTTTCAAGATGCACCAAGCTCTTCAGATAAAATCATGTAATTGTCAAGTAACCGCTGCTGCAGGTAGCTCTAGGAGGGCATAGGAATCCCAGAGGGAAGTCTGAAAATCCTTAGTACCTTTTTGGGTGATGTCCCCATGGATGCTCCACTGTTGGTGGTGGCTCTTCCCCAGAGCCACAGTTCAGAGCTTTTTCCCTAGAAGTTGACTGTCAGGCCACGCATGTGTAGGAGGTGGCTCACACCATTGGCGGTTTGACAGTTGCCTCACTCATGGCCTATCCTCTCTCCTCAGAGACATTCCCTTAGAATAGCACTTGCTTCTTTCAATTTTTGCCTCAGAATTTACCCTTTCTTTATTCCTTCCAATAAAATAGACATTAAAAAAAAAGATTTAGATTTTTTTTCTTTTTGGTCCATTTGGACCGCTTCATAAGCGGCAGTTCCAAGTTCTCCTCAGTCGGCTGCCCTGCTTCTCTCCCTTTTTCCCTTACTATCTATTATTTACCAGAGACAGGCAGCAGGAGAGAGAGAGAGAGAGAGAAAGATAAAAGGAGGAGAAGCTGGACAACTAACATGCTCTGGCTTATCAGCTGTTAACAGTGGGGAGCTAATTATAGCCTTCAGCTGCCTGCTGGTAAAGTGGCTTCTGCTATCTCCTCAGCATGACACCTTTTAAGAAGTGTCAACAATGTAAGGAGCCTATGTCTAGGCTCCTTACAGGATCTCCAAGTCAAAACTTTTTGTGGCAGATACAGATGAGATCCTTCATAACAGTAAGGACTCCCGAACAACCTTCCACACATTAGGCATGGGCACCCCTCCATATCGTTGCAGACGCTACTTCCCTTACAACAAGAACAGGAACAGCTTCTGTACCTGCCGCCAGAATAAACCTTATGACCATAACCATCCCAGACAGAGATCCCAGAGGAATCCTCCATCTCAGTCACGTTCCTCGGGTTCTCAGGCCCCTAAGCAGCAAATTTGAAGTCTTTGTTGGGGGTCTGCCCGACCTCCCCTACCATCCAGTGCCAACAAGCCAGAAACCTATATTTGGGTCAGGAAGTAGGTTGAATAAAACCCTCTTCCCTGATAAGGAATAAGGACCCTCTAAATTGTCCCTTTCTACATTATTGGGACGCAATAACATCAGAAGAGTGGGATCTCAAGATTGTTCACACAGGCTACTTTGGCCCATTCACGTCGCTTCTCCCTCTCCTTCCCCCTCTCCTGTCCCTCTCACAAGGGACCCCTCTCTCTTCTCAGGCAAGAGTTCAATCGACTTCTACACATAGGAGTGATTTAGAGGGTCTCTCTTACTTATCTGGGAAGAGGGTTTTATTCAACCTACTTCCTGACCCAGAAGCACACGGGAGGTTGGAGGCCCATCCTAGATCTGCGCAAATTGAAAAAGTTTCTGAGAAAACAGCGCTTCAAGATGGTCACACTGGCTTCAATCATCCTTGCACTGAACAGGGGGGACTGGTTTGCATCCCTCAACCTCCAGGATGTCTATTTCCACATCTCCATACTACAAGCCCACAGACGTTTTCTCCGTTTTGCATTTGGGGAGGACCATTATCAATACATGATCATCCCCTTTGACCTGTCCTTGGCACTTTGAGTCTTTTCAGAGGTCCTCGCAGTAGTGGCGGCCTATCTCCGTCAACGAGGAGTCGTCATTTTCCCATACCTCGATTACTGTCTCATTAAAGGCTGGTCGTACGCAGAGACAACAGACATGATGTTAAAGACCAGATGCCTCTTCAGGTACCTGGAGCGTCTGATATCTATGCCCAATCCACTCCAAGAAATAGAGTTCATAGGGGCTCACCTCGATTCCATATCCGCTCAAGCCTGCTTACCTGAACAGCAGTTTGATACCGTCCGCAATCTCATCAACACAGTATCTACGAACCCAGTCACTACTGTTCATTCCTGTCTCCAAATATTGGGCCTCCTGGCTGCCACAACATATGTTGTCCAGTTTGCATGTCTCCATTTTCGTGCCCTGCAACGTTGGCTGATTTCGATTTACAAGCCATCTCGTCACCCGCTCCACAAGTCAGATACCATTTCTGGTCACATGCTCCAGTCCCTCAGGTGGTGGACATCCCCCTGCAATCTACACTCAGGGGTCCCCTTCCTTCAACCCGAACTCTCTGTGCAAATCACCATGGATGCCTCACTCATAGGCTGGGATGCACACCTGAGTCACCATACTGTGCAGGGAAAATGGTCACAGCACAAAGCCCTTCTACACATGAATCTGTTAGAACTCAGGGCTGTCAGGAATGTGCGCAAGCCCTTTGCCCAACTCATTACCAATCTCACAGTTTGCATACTCACGGACAGTACGACCACTGTGTTTTATATAAACAGGCAGGGGGATACACGCTCCTGATCCCTCTGTACAGAGGCCACTTACCTTTAGAACTGGTGTATCCAACATGGTGTTATCCTGAGAGCATCCTGCTTGCCTGGCATCAACAACATAATGACGGACACCCTCAGAGGCAATTTTCCCACAGACCACGAGTGGGAGTTACATCCATCGGTGGTAGCTTCTATCTTCCGCAGGTGGTATTATACCAGCAACACCACCACGTGCCCGCAGTTCTGCTCCCGAGCAGGTCTCGGTTGCGATTCCAAGGAGGATGCCTTTCTCATCCTATGGGACATGCCACTACACTATGCCTTCCCTCCGGTGCTATTCATCTCCAAAGTCCTGCTCGAAATATGACTAGACAGATCTCTGGTCATCCTGATAGCACTGTCATGGTCCAAGTAGACCTGGTTCCTGTCCCTCCAATACATGTCAGTCGAACCACCGTATCTGCTGCTTTCCAGACAAGATCTCCTGTCACAACACCATGGCATGCTACTGCATCCCCAGTCTTACGTGCTCCATCTCCATGCCTGGCTCCTCTCTGGTTCCTAGGAGATGAACCCCACTGCTCTAGCAGTGTGAAGTCAGTTCTCCTTCACAATAGGAGACCATCTACCAGAAAGACTTACCTTCAAAAATGGAGACGCTTCACATCCTGGTGCCAACAAACCCACCTTGATCCTCAGCATGCCCCACTACCTTGCATTCTAGACTACATATATCACCATAAGGAACATAAGAATGGCCATACTGGCTCAGACCAAAGGTCCACCCAGCCCAGTATCCTGTCTGCCAACTGTGGCCAATGCCAGGTGCCCCAGAGGGAGTGAACCAAACAGGTTATGCTCAAGCAATCTCTCTCCTGCCATCCATCTCCACCCTCTGACAAACAGAGGCTAGGAAGGGGGTTTATCTGTCTCTATGGTCAGGGTACACCTTGCAGCAATTGCTGCATTCCATCATCAGTTTTTACCCATCCTGTTACCACAAGGTTTTTAAGGGGTCTCCAGAACCTTTATTTCCCTCCCCCAATGACACGTGCACACTCATGGGACCTCAGTCTAGTGCTGAGATCCCCCTTCGAGCCTATGGCCACATGTGCACTTTCATTCCTCACAAAAAAGGTGCTGTTTTTGGTAGCCATCACCTCCGGAAGGAGGGTCAGTGAGATGGGCCATTAATGGCTGGTCCACCCTACATGACATTTTTGCCAAGGACAGAGTGACTCTTAAGACCCCACCCTTCCTTTCTCCCTAAAGTCACTACCTCATTCCACATCAATGAGCCTATAGTCCTGCCCATTTTTTTCCCAAAGCCGCATATGTCCCCTAGGGATGCATTGCTTCATATGTTGGACATTCGTTATGCTCTAGCATTCTGCATTGACTGAACGCAGGTGTTCAGCAAACAGCACACCTTTTTGTCTCAGTTGCTAAACATTCCAGGGGCATACCCATGTCCTCCAATTGCATCTCCAAACTGGTAGCGTCCTGTATCATCCACTGTCATGATCTTCATAATAAGCCCTTGATTACTCTGCCGAGAGCACATTCCGCCTGTGCCACGGCAACAACTATTACTTTCCTGAGCAGTGTCCGATTTCCACCATCCTAGTGAGCACTGCTTTGTAGTCACCAACAGTGGAGCACCCACGGGGACACGCTTCTCGAAGAACAGTCATAACTTCCTTACCCTGGTCCTGTAGTTTTATTCACATTGTCCTTGAAGTCAATAGAAATATTTTCATGAATAAGTACTAGTCATATGACTAAGGACTGCAGGATCAGACCCCTTTCAAACAAGAAAATAGTAACAAAAGTACAGGCAGTCCCCGAGTTACGCGGATCCGACTTATGTCGGATCCGCAGTTACGAACGGGGCACTTCCTCTCCCTGGTCTCGAGCAGACCAGGGAGAGGAAGCAAAGCGGCGGCGGAACGCGCGGCCAGCTGACAGCCCAGACGCGTCTGGGCTGTCAGCTGGCCGCGCGCTCCGCTCTGCTCCCTCCCCCCCCCGTCTGCAGACCCGGGGGAGGGGGAGCAGAGCGGAGCAGAGCAGAGCAGAGCGGCGGAACGCGCAGCCAGCTGACAGCCCAGACGCGTCTGGGCTGTCAGCTGGCCGCGCGTTCCGCCGCTCTGCTGTGCTCCGCTCTGCTCCCCCTCCCCCTGATCTGCAGGGGGGGGGAGAGCAGAGCGGAGCACGCGGCCAGCTGACAGCCCAGATGCGTCTGGGCTGTCAGCTGGCCGCGCGTTCTGCCGCTCTGCTTCCCCTCCCCCTGATCTGCAGGGGGGGGGAGCAGAGCGGAGCACGCGGCCAGCTGACAGCCCAGATGCGTCTGGGCTGTCAGCTGGCCGCGCGTTCTGCCGCTCTGCTCCGCTCTGCTTCCCCTCCCCCTGGTCTGCAAACCATGGGGGGGGGGGGAAAGCAGAGCGGAGCACACGGCCAGCTGACAGCCCAGACGCTTCTGGGCTGTCAGCTGGCCGCGCGTTCCGCCGCTCTGCTCTACTCTGCTCCCCCCCCCCCGGTCTGCAGACCTGGGGGACGGGGAGCAGAGCAGAGCAAAGCCGCGGAGCCCGAGGGCAGCAGGATAGCCACGGCGCGTCTGGGCTGTCCCGCTGCCCGCGTGTTCCGCCGCTTTGCTCCGGACGCCTGTGGTACAGCAGCTGGGGCGCTGCCGGTTGGTCCCGTAGCGCCGCTCTGGGTGCCACTGGACCAACCCAGCAGCACCCCAGCTGCTCTGCCCCAGGTGTCCCCTAGTCAGCAGCTGCTGAAAATGACCAGTGGCTGACTACAGGAAGCCCCTGCCCCGGGCTTCCTGGAATCAGCCGCTGATCAGTTTCAGCAGCAGCTGACTTGGGGATGCCTGGGGTTCTTAAGTTGAATCTGTATGTAAGTCAGAACTGGCGTCCAGATTCAGCCACTGTTGAAACTGATCAGTTTCAGCAGCGGCTGAATCTGGACGCCAGTTCCGACTTACATACAGATTCAACTTAAGAACAAACCTACAGTCCCTATCTTGTACGTAACCCGGGGACTGCCTGTATCTTCAAGTCTGTTTTTCCCCTATTATTATTTTAAAGAAAGTCAAGCTACAGAACTGGTGGAATTAGCTGTAACTGGTGAAGCACCAAGAACCAAACTAACTGGCAAAGAACCTAGAACCAAAGGTTTTTTCATGTAAAACCAGCAATAGTTTTTCCTAAGGATACAGGGAGAATATTTTCTTTATTTCAGTTCAGTAACTAGATTGTTCAAAGTTAAGAAATCCAGCTAGTAGTAGAAAAAATAGGAAAGCTTATTTTCTTTTTCCAGTCTAGGAAGAAAAATCAAATGTGAGGGGATGAGTTTATTAATTCTAAAAATTAAGCATATTGTGACCAAAATAATCAGTACAGTTCACTTCCTATGGATAATGCTTCTTTGTTTAATAAATTGGTTTAAAATGCAAGACATATTTATATACTTATTTTTTCTTATGTATCTAGCACATTTAAGGTGACAAGTCATTTTAAAATGTTTCATGTTTGTTTTAATTCAATTCCAGTTTCAGTCTAAATAGAGCCTGACACATACCAGTTTTAAAACCGGTAGCAAATATGCATCATGCACTATTCTCTAATATAATAATTAATTGTGAATAAATATGATATAATTAGTGTATCAACCTGGTTAGCAAAGAGAAATATCAAATTTAGTGGCTATGTATAGTTGCAAATTATAATTTAATAGTTACTAATGAGTCACTTTTGGTTTAAGAAAATAGCTAAAAAGTAGAAATGGAAAACCTAGAGGTGCAAATTATTGAAATCAAATCAATGATTTGTTTGCTGACTTAAATCACTGATTTTAAATTGGTGAACTCAGTCTAATCACAGGGCATAAAGTCAGGCAATTGGTGTTGGTACAAGAGAAGTCTGAGATCATCATCAGTTTTACGACTTTAACACTATGATGAATACTTATTCATAAAAAGTAGATAGGGCTCTAACTTGCTGGTTGGTAAAGCATTTTGAAAAAATATTTATTTTGCCAGGGCATGTTCCAGGGATCCTTCTCAATCTATTGCAAACAGAGTGAAAGAAATGTATGACGTATACTGTCAGTGCACACAGTCTGAGGGAGAATTCAGTAATTTCTCCAAGGGTGAGACATTTTATTTTAAAATGTAAGAATTAAAAATATCTTTGAAATACTGCTCTTTTTTAAAAATAATTCATAGTTTGAGATTTTCATTTTGGTACAGAAAACTTTGAACAACATATGCTTTCTGTGGAATATCACTATACCATTCGTTTTCCCCTAGGTCCACACTGAAAATTTACCTCCATATAAGATGTCCTAAGTACTTTGATGGAAGAATTTGGGGGCAGGAAGGGAGGGGAATAGATGCTGCAGGTGCCATTTTTCTCTTCAACACTGAAGAAATGCCACCAGTGTGGCTTCATGAGGCATAGTGCTTTTAGATGCTGCAGTCTTCAGAATTAGAGATGAAACAGATGACAGACCACTAGTTTTCTGTAAAAATCCCATAGAAATTTTAGCCCTCCTATGAAAATTGTCAGGAAATAGGAAATATTTATTAGAAAGAATTAGGGTTGGCCAACTTTGTTTTTTATTTTTATTACAATTTTGAGACATGTCATTGTTTATTCAAGCATTTTTTTCTATTTGTATGTGTTTAAAGTCTCATATCTATGGGAAATTAAGGCAGAAGATGGTCAGACACATTATTTAGTGACCGTAACTGTACATATAGCCATATAATCATTAAGACAAGTTGTCAACATCACATATCAAAATATACCAAGTAAATGTTCTTAAATCAAACTCTGTATTCTCAAGCAGTATTTTTCTTACTTTGTGTATATGTAAATTTCTATTGTCAGTAAATATTTTTTCATGGCTTGTACATATGGTATGAAATTGATGTTTGACATTTACCAATTAAAAAAAACCTACTCCTTGTAAGCCTAGAGCCTATGTTTAGAATTAATACCAAAAGAATCTGAGAGAAGAGAAAAAGCTATTCATCATATTGAAAATTTTGGCAGATACATTGGAAGCTTGGGAGCACAACACCACACAAAAGAGTGCAAGTGTAAAATAATCAGAATGTTGTAAGTCAGGGTTCCCTGTGAAACTTTTCAGCTACAACAGGAGGACAAAATTTGGGAGAGGGGAAACCAACAATTTTGCTCTATCAATATGGAACATTTTGGATCCACCAATTATTAAAGCTGTTTCCTGTTTATTTATCCCAATACAAATTTGAAGGAATATCTGTACCTTGTGGCAATTCTGAAGTCATAGAAAAATTCACCAAAAGTTTGTATTAGCGCAAGATTGTTGGCACTAGTGTACTGATCAAATTCAGGCCCCCTATTTCAGTTGCATTTTGCCTTCCTAAAATTTCCCAGTAAGGCTTCAGTAGTAAAAGCTGTTTTTCACTTTCCTTCTAATCTTCTGCCCTCCTTACCATTATAAAGCATTTGGGGATCTCGCACAATGGAAAGCTATATAATTGTCACAATGTGTTACTCTGTCTTAATCAAGTCATTTTATGTAAAAAACTAATAAAAAACCCCAGTGGCAGTAGATGGAACTTAAATCAGATATACAGCATGTTAATATAAATTTTCATTATATCTTTTTCCTCTTGCAGATAACACTGGCAAGCATTTTCGTCTTGCTGAGATTCTTTACTACAAAGTACTAGAGTCTGTCATTGAGCAGGAGATGAGAAGATTAGGAGACACTGATTTATCAGTAAGTAAAATCAGTTATCAGTCAGATAATTTATTTTTAAACTTCTTTCAGAATGAATTAGTTGCACAGCATAACAAACACTGTTGAGCCATTCAAAATGAGTACAACGCTATTATGCAGGGGGAGATAACTTCATAGTGAAGTTATTCTCTTGGTAATTTCTATATTAGGGTACGTCTAGACTACAAGCCTCTTTCAAAAGAGAGCATCTAGACTGCAACCACTTCTTTTGAAAAAGCAAGCTGCTTTTTTGAAAAAGAGCACCCAGACAGTCTGGATGCTCTCTTTCGAAAAAGCCCTGTTTGCATTCAAGAACGCCTTTTTCGAAAGAGCACTTTTGAAAAAAGGTGTTCTTCCTCGTAAAATGAGGCTTACCGCGGTCGAAAAAACCACCGCATTCTTTCGATTTAATTATGAAAGAACGCAACAGCAGTCTAGACACAGGAAGTTTTTTTAGAGAAAAGGCCACTTAAAAAAAAAAAAAAACCTGTAGTCTAGACACACCCTAAGTTTGTTCTGTTTGCAAGTGCTAAGATTTTGATATTTGTAATAGCACTGCAAACTTCTACTAGCATTGAAACCAGTATTTAGGCAACAATTTCAGTGATGATTGAAAGGTAGAATAGAATGCAATTTATCCTTCTGTAGGTAGAGTTGTTATGCACGTGAGTATATAAATTTAAACAAATATTATACTTGTTTTTTTTAATCTAGCTCTTTCATATATAATTTTTTCAGAGATTGCCTTTTTCTTTAATCTAGAAATGTTTTTCTAAGCTAGGCTGACATTTTTTAAAAGATGTTTTGTATTGCAGGCAATACTGGAGCAGGATGTGTTTCACAGGTCTCTCCTGGCATGTTGCCTTGAGATAATTACTTTTTCATACAAACCTCCTGGAAATTTCCCATACATTACTGAAATCTTTGATGTACCTGTTTATCACTTTTATAAGGTAAATGGCTCTGGTCATGTGACGTGATGATTACTAATCATGATAATGTTATTTTTATAACTCGCTCAACTTAGTTATGTTCCTGAAACTACCTTAAGAGAAATGGTGTTAAGCAAATTCAATTTCTCTATAAGAATTAATGTAAAGGGGAGGGGTAGGTTCCAGGGATTTTTTTAGCAAATAAAAGGCAGTGTATGCATATAAGTATAAATTATAAACAATTCAGTACTGTACACAGCAATGATGATTGTGAAGCTTGGTTGAGGTGATGGAGTCAGAGGATGGAATATTTCCCAGGGAATGTCTTGCTACTAAATAATGAACTACCACTTAACTGAGCTCTTGGGGGTTGACATGTTAATGTAGCCTCACACTCTGCAAAGCAGCATAGACTGAGGAAGGATGGAGGAAACATTGGATGCATGGCAGTGACTGCAAACACTTCCCTACGAAAACTAAACATGATGAACCCACACTATTCCATTGGAGTCCACCACTGTCTCCTTTGGATGGTGCATGCACAGCTGCACAGTGCTAAGGGAGGGTGGGGTGTGTGTATGTGTGTGAGAAACAGACAGATGCACACACTGTGTGTGTGGGGAGGCAGGTGTTAGAGAGAAAGAGAGGCAAACACAGAGTTGCATTGCCCCTTTGAGTACAGTGATCCCACTTCAAGTACACTGCCCTTCTGCAGGACTCTGTAGCTGTGATACCATGTTTGTGAACGTGGGGTATAGAGGGGAGGGGGACATCCTGTCGTCAGCACCTTCTCCCCACCCCCAGCACAGCAAACAGGAGGCTCACGGGAGCAGTTCCAAGGCAGAGCGCAGTAGCAGCATGGTGGGGAAAGGAGGGACAGATGAACTGCAGCTGCCTAGCCCCATACCCTAGGGAACATAGGGGGCTACTAGCCCACACTAGTTCCAAATCCCCACAAAGATACACTACTTTTCAAAAAAAAAAAACTGCAATAGTGGACAAAGCAGGCTGCCCAAAGGACGTTATAAGGGAGAATTGCACAATTTTAAACAAGTTTGTGCTCTAATAGAGAAACAATGTAACACTGAAACAATGCTAACTAGAACAGTGTTAAGTGAGAAGTTACAGTACTCACCTAAGAAGTCCTTTTTCTTGAAGCAAGATACTTTTTTCTCAATTGGATGGGCAATCATTTAAAAACCTAAGTTATGAAAGCAGTCGTGCGGTATTGGGGTTTTTTATGGAGAAATATAAACTGGAAAAATCAAATGATTTTCTTTCTTAAACTGCAAAGTGAAGAAATCCTGTATTGTTAACTGTGTGATCCATTGATGGTGACCAGATTGTCTAGTTAAAAATAACGGGTAATGGACCATAACATTTACATAGGATAATGGGCCCTTTCTGTTGCACTTCTTGACCTATTGAAAATGTTATTTTCAAATCTTGTAACTTGGGTCTGATAAAACTTGCAATTGCAGTGATCGACTGACCTAGGTTTAATTGCTAGTGATCTAGTATGATAGTTACTACTTCTTCGAGGAGTGTCCTTGTGGGTCCTCCACCTTAGGTGTCTGGACGTTGATGCTCATGTAGTCATAAATTTTTGGTAGCAGTGCCCTCCAGTAGGCTGCACACATAAAGCAGATGGCACATGTGGTGCTGACACTATGCATGTGCAGCCAACTGTCCCTCTAGTTCCTTCTCTGCTGTTGCCTGCATCGGTCAGAACCACAGTTGCTCTCCAGTTTTTACTTCAAAATATTCTGAGGTTCTCTGTTAGTTTTTTGTATAGTTAGCATAGTGTTTTGTTTTTTCATAGTTAATAGTTAAAGCGGTTTAAGAACATTATCATCTTTTTTGTAGTTAAGGGGGGAGGGATAGCTCAGTGGTTTGAGCATTGGCCTGCTAAACCCAGGGTTGTGAATTCAACCCTTGTGGAGGCCATTTAGGGATTTGGGGCAAAAATTTGTCAGGGATGGTACTTGGTCCTGCTGTGAAGGCAGGGGACTGGACTCGATGACCTTTCAAAGGTCCCTTCCAGTTCTAGGAGATAGGCAATCTCCATTAGTTTAATTTTAATTTAAGGCCATTTTCACCTTGGCAATATTTTTTCCTCCCTGGGATGCTAGGTTCCCCAGGCTTTAAACATTGCCTGTCTTGCAGGCTCTCAATCCCAGTCTCCGACGGGCACTCGCAGTGTGTCCAGTGCCCGGGGCAGGCACATGCCACAGCCAGTGTCAGCACTGCAGGCAGTTAACAGCCCGAACGTGGACAGCCAGGGAGCTACAACTGAAGCTTATATTCCTGGAGAACACTCTGAGGCCATCCTTGGACCCAGAGCATTCCACCCCCCTTAGACAGCCCTCGTCAGTGGCTATGTCTGAGAAGGTGGTCCCCTCAGGCATTTGGGGCTCTTCCTCCAATCAGTCCAGGAAGAGATCTCACTCCTCAAGTAAGGGTAACATGCTTCAAAAAAATGGGCAAACACCTAAAATACTCCCTGCACTGACCTCATCTAGGGCACCAGACAAGGAGGTTCCAGGAATGTCTGGCACCAGCAGTTCCCGAGGGTTCAATGACCTCACAAAGGTGGCACCAGAGAAGCCTAAGTCATAGTCGGCACCACCGGCACTGTCTGACACCACCTCGGTACCAACAAAGGTGAGGACAAAGTTGGCTCCTTCAGACGCACTGTCGGTACCAAAGAAACCTAGGCTGCAATGTGCACCTGTGCTGCCCCCGGTACCGAGGAGAAACAAGCAGCTGATACCGACAATGCACCACTCCTCTATGCCTTCCTTCCGATTCCACTCCTCAATCATGTGGTCAACAAAATAAGATCAGTCACAGCCACTACTCCAGCATAGCCCAGGCAGACATGGTACAGTAACCTACTTCATATATCCAAGAGATGACCATGGAGGCTCCCCCTGCTTCCTTATCACCTGACACAGAATGATGGGAGAGTAGACCATTCATGCCTGCAGACACTTCACTTCTGCGTGTGGTTTCTTTAATGGCTCACCTCAGAAGAAACAATATTCACTGATCAGGTCAAACAAATCTTACTGAACAGTCGCAGAATAACAACTAGAAGTTCTTATCTTTACAAGTGATGAAGATTCTCATTGTGGTCAGCATAGAAAGGCCTAGATGCAGCCACCGGGCCTCTGTCTGGCATTCTGCAATACATTCTGGGACTGAAGGAGTTGGGCCTTTCATTCAGCCCAACCTGGCAGCCATTATGGTTCTTATCAACCCATCTGTGTCCCAGCCTGGGACCTCAATTTAGTCATTTGGGCCCTCACTTGTAAACCATTTTAGCCCATGGCAACAAGCTCTATGCTCCACCTCTCTATGAAGGTGGTCTTACTGGTGGCCGTCACATCCGCCAGGAGGGTAAGTGAAATTGGCGCGCTCAGTGCAGACCCTCCTATCACAGTATTCCATAAAGACAAAGTTGTTCTCTGTCCTCATCCCAACTTCCTTACAAATGTTCCCACTCCATTCCACTGCAATGAGCCCATAAACTTACCTATCTTCTTCCCAAAGCTTCACGCCAATAACGAAGAGGCTGCACTGCATATGCTAGATGTCCACAGGGCGATTGCCTTTTATTTGGACAGAACTTAACAGATTCTCAAGTCAAACAGGATGTTTATCTCTACCACAGAGAGATAATTGGGCATCACAATTTCTACCCAAAGACTATTCAAGTGGATAGCGAACTGAATCAAACTGGCTTGCTTCACCTGTGGCCAAGCTCCTCTGTTGCATCTAAGAGCACGTTCAGTGAGAGCCATGGAGGTTTCTACAGCTTATCTGCACAGCATTCCATGGATATATGTTGTTCAGCAAGGTGGTCTTCCACCCACACATTCACAAGACGCTATGTTCTTGACAGTTACCTGTCCCGGTCACACTGTCCTAGCCGCTGTGCAGGATACTAGCTAACTGAAGCACCTGACTCCAAACATGGGCACTGTTTCATAGTCATCTAAATGGGAGCATGCACAGTGACACTTTTCAAAGGAGAAGAGAGGGTTACTCACCTTATGCGGTAACAGAGGCTCTTCCAGATGTTTGTCGCTTTGGGTGCTTGATCACCCACCTTTCCTCCCTTCTGTTTCGGTTTCTCCTTCTGGGGCAGAGAAGGAACTGAGGGGGACGGTTGACTGCACATCTGTAATAGTGGCACTGCATGTGTGCCTGTGCCATCTGTTTCGTGTGCTCAACCTATTGGAGTGCACAGCTGCCAAAAATCTCTGACTAAGCATGCAGCAGCGCCCAGACACCTAAGGTGGGACATCCATAGGGACAACTATTTCAAATAACCTCCGTTACTGCACAAGGTGAGTAACCCTCTCATACTATAGCTTTGAACTACACCTGTTTTTTTTTCCTGTTAGGATTAATGTGATAGTTCATATTTAATACAACCCCATTTAAAAGGAAATACGTGAAAGGTTTGATGATCTCACTTTATTGTACTGGTCACACAATGTCCTTGTTTAACATGGCAGTAAGTGGATTTCATACTTACTCTCTTTACAGGTAATAGAGATTTTTATTAGAGCAGAAGACGGCCTTTGTAGAGAAGTGGTAAAACATCTTAATCATATTGAAGAGCAAATCTTGGAGAGTATGGCATGGAAACTTGAATCTCCATTGTGGGACAGAATCCGAGATAATGAGAATAAAGTTCCCACCTGTGAGGAGGTAAGTGTGAGAAGGAAGAGCTATTTTATTTTTAAAAAGTTGTTACAAGTTTCATAGGGCCTTCCTCAGTTTAGATGGCACTCATTAGAAGTTCATACATTGGGCATTTGGGATATGAAGTCCTCTTAGTGAAACTTAGCAAGTCTTTCTCAACATGTAATTATTGAGATGAAGTAGCTTCATGATTAAAATGATGGAAAGCAGAAGAAGTTTTATCACTGAATTCAATGAAGCTAGGATGTCTCTCTCGTTTGTTTGATTCATTCCCCCTTCAGTATCTTGCTGTTTTGAAATTGGATACAGCAATAAAATGTGCTTCTTAAAACTGTCCTTATTTTTAGAGTGCATAAGCATTTAAATAGGGTTAGAAATCAGTTGGCTCACTAGAGTAATTAATTTAATAATTTCAGCATGTTTATTTAATTGCAGGTAATATAAATATTCTACAGGTTGAACCTTTATGGTTCAGGACTCTACTCCGGCAACATCTGTGGTTTGGTAGGACCGAGGCTATTGCTGGACCAGAGAGCCCTGGCTAGCCAGGTTCGGGGGCTGGGCTGGCAACGGCAAGTGCAGCCTCAGTAGTAGTGGAGCCAGCAAAGCGAGGAACCTTGACCTCCCTTTGTCTGGCAAAGTCCATTGTTCAGGACCATTCACATCCTGAGGTTGCCGGACCAGGGAGGTTCCACCTGTAGTACCTAATATTTTGACTATTACATCAATATTATTTTAGGTGATGCCACCTCACTATTTTGAAAGATCTAATGGGAACAGTCTGGTAGGCTCTCCTTTGACTCCAAGAAGGATCAGTGAAGTTCGTGCTGAAACTGGAGGGGTCGGAAAAGGTGAGATTTTAAAAAATATATAAAAGATATAATGTGTAGCCTGTATTTTAGAACTGATGTATGCTGTGTGGTAGAAAGTTGGCACTCCGATGCATGCAAGTTACACACATTCCAATGGAATATTTACATGTATAGTAAGATGAGGGCCTGAAGCATAAGCTTGTGTATCACAGGCCAGGTGTGAGACCTGAGGTCTAGACAGCAATGGTCAAGACTTTGCTAATATAAAGCACAGTTAATCTGTGAGCAAGAGGCAGACCCTGCTCACATAAGTTAGCAAGAACAGGGCTGACATTATAAAAACACTTATACATAAGTGGTACCAGCCACAGGCTGAAAGCACATTCCAGAGGGATTGTAACAGAACATTTTAAGAAACATCTTGGTACCAATACACATCCCACAGATAACAAGAACACACTGACCCAGGGTCTAAACTGATAGCCAGATAGATAGTGATCCAACTCCATGTATAAGGTAAGGGGTGGGTGTAAGTAACATCAGAGGGTGGCCACCTCATACGTCAGGAGTGATAGTTAACTTGTTTATATCTGTGTACACCCTAAAGGGTGGTCATCGACTGACCATGGGCAGGCAATGCTGAATCCATTGTCACGGTGTACATACATATAGTGGCGCAGCAACGAGTCTATTTGCTGGCAACTATTATTGGACTTTGCTTGGCAATAAACTTGGCCGGGTGCTTTCAATCCTTATCTGATGTTTGGTCTCTGGGGGCTCTCTTGGAGTCTGTCGTGTTGACTGATTGCACATGGTTAACGCTTTAGACAAGGGAGCACATGCATGCATGCAGCCAAAAGTTTATCATCCTTGACGGAGCAGATGACTTGTCAGGTACCCATCAGGATGCCTGACTGACGACAACATGAAGAAATATTACATTTTTAAAATAACTAATGTGTGTGCCAGATGGGATGTACTAAGGAGTTTGTAACAAATATTGAATAGAACTAAGCAAATAATGGGTATTTTTTCAGTTCAGAGTCCTGTCATTATTCCAGTCTGTCCTAATATGCCTTGTTGCAAGTGGGCATGGTATTGCAGGTGAGCCCTTGATTTTTCCCCTCAGCCAGGATATCAACAAGTCCAGACTGACACTAAAGAGCACATCATGGTAGAGGATCTCATTTATTAACTGAAAAACTAATGCAAAACATGAACTAAACTCCTCTGAACATCCCACCAGAATGATTAGGTCATTCTTAGTACATGTTTCCCAACTGAGTCCAGGACTTGCTTCTACCCAGGCTCTTTCCCCTTCCCCTCCCTCCACCCTGTACTAACAGTAAAGTGGCTAAATACAAATTCAAGCTTCGTTTTAAAATGAAGTCCTCAGAGTACAGTAAGATGTTATGGCGCACATTTTGATTAGATGAATTTTTACAGCACTGCAGCCATAAAACTTAAGTATTACTGAGTTACAGCTCAAGTTAAATGCTTGTGTGTTTGTTTTTTTATATATGTATATCTTCAGGTCTTTCGTCTTCTCCAGCCACATTGTATGACAGATACAGTTCTCCTACAACCAACCCTACGCGAAGAAGGCTATTTGTGGATAATGATAATCCTCCTGATGGTGGAACTCCCGTAAGAGTCTCACAGCAGCCTGTAGTAAATACTGTGCCAGTGCAGAATGTGACACCTGAAACTATGTCAGTTACTCCTGTGCCTGGACAGACATTGGTTACTGTGGCAACTGCCACTGTCACAGCCAACAATGGACAAACTGTTACAATACCAGTACAAGGTAAGGGGGAAGCTCTGGGAGAATGAATTGCATTGATTACTACCAGGAACACTGAATTGTGTATCGGTAGGGAGTGAAAGAGTAGGTAGACGTTGGATATGGAAGGAAATGAAAAGCAGAGATACACAGGGCATAAAACAGGATAGTAATGAATGAAGAAAAGGCCTGGATACTATTTAGCCGTCAATACTACAGCAAATGTACATTTGCTTCCCCACTTCCTTTTGTGGGAGTCATGTGTTTAGCTTTCTCTTGATTGATTGAAAGTAACTAGGGTTAACCACTTATCTTTTGGTCTGTTTATGATTAAGATTCCTCATTGTTCTTTCCTGAACATTTTCAGTTGCCTACCACTACACACTTATGAGTGTCCATCATTACAAAAGTTACTGATGCTCAGGAAGCATGGCTGGTGTTTTTAGACACCCTTTACTGAATTCATTTTTGTTTTAATTACAGGCATTGCCAATGAAAATGGAGGAATAACTTTCTTCCCGGTTCAGGTAAATGTAGGTGGCCAGACTCAGGCTGTATCTAGCTCCATCCAGCCACTCAGTGCCCAGACTCTTGCTGGTACCCTTAACACTCAGATGAGTGGGACATCCCTTCAGTTACCAAGCCAAGTTGCGATTCAACAGCTCTCTTCTGGAGACCAACAAAGACAAAACCAGCAGTTTTCTACTACCACCAGCAGTAAAGCCCGAAAGACTGGCTCTCTGTCTTTCTTCTTTAGAAAGGTACCTTTCACTGTGAAATGTTATCATTTTCTCAGGAGTATGGGCTTTATTGTAAACTTGCTAAGATTTTCAGTTCATAACAGGCTGTTTACATTACATATAGAAAATAAGTTTTTGAAAACCAGGACTTGGAGATCAGAGTACCGTTTCTCCTGTGAGAGTTAATAGTATCTTAAGTACTTAAAACACAGCATGTTCTTTCATGGGTTTAGATCTGTGGTGTATATTTGTTACAAGGGAACACTGATCTTCTCAAGCAAGCAAAATAAACTAATTTTTCAAATCCTGGTTTAAAGTGGACATTTTATTGGATGTATAAATACTGCCTATTGATTTGGAGTCTTAAACAGCTCATTTAAAAAAAAAACATGCTGAGCTTTCCTTTTTGTTAATTAGTATAGTCGATACAGTTCTATGTTTAGAAAGCCATGTAAGTTAAAAGAGTTTGATTTTTGTTCTTATCAAATGCTGTCTACTGGTTCTTCCAAAAGGTTTATCACTTAGCAAGTGTTCGACTGCGGGATCTCTGTGTCAAACTGGATATTTCTGATGAGTTGAGGAAGAAAATCTGGACATGTTTTGAGTTTTCTTTGGTACAGTGCCCTGAGCTCATGATGGACAGACATTTAGATCAACTGTTAATGTGTGCTATTTATGTAATGGCTAAGGTAAGATGAATAAAAAAATAAATGTCTGTTACTTAAATAGTAAAATAATTTATCGGGATTACTGGAAATTTAAGGCAGTTGCATTTCCCCATCAAACAAAAAACTAATTGCCTTTTTCAGGTTACAAAGGAAGACAAGTCATTTCAGAACATTATGCGTTGCTATAGGACCCAACCACAAGCAAGGAGTCATGTAAGCACAATTAATACTGAAGTAATGGGGTTTATATTTTTACTGTGCCCCTCAAGTACTTATGGTAGCTTCCATCTTCAGAGATAGTCCATGAATGGGAATCTTGAGTGACGACCTTTAATTTTCACTAGTGGGCTTTAACCCTCAATGGTATAAATTCCTTTACTCTAACAGGATTTCAGTTTACTTCCCAGAAATTTAAAGTCCATAAACCCTGATAGGCAACTTGCAGTGTACCAAATACCTTTTCATAGTTTCTGAAGAGGATGGCTAAATCCTAAATTCTTTGCTATATACGTGGTGTTTGACAAAATGTGGTTTAGATTCTAGATGTCTTCATTTAAAACCTACGATAGTGCTCCCAGTGATTTTTTAAAAAAATAAGATGATGCATTTAAATATTATGATATTAGGGATTAGAAAATGAGGCTGCAAAATATTCTCTTCTAATAATCTATATTGGGATAACCTGTATTGTTCCAATAGTTTCCCTTGTAAGACAAACATTTCTTAAAGTGCTGGTCTTTCATACAACCCTTTGCTGCTTGCATATATGGCTGCCTTCATTTAACTGTCTTTTTCTGTTGGGTTGTTCCTCACTTTGGGTTTTTTGTAGGTATATCGGACAGTCCTGATAAAGGGCAGAAGACAGCGCCGTCGCTCTGGCAGCAGTGATAGCAGTAGCCAACAGAATTCCCCAAGAGAGAGAACTAAAGACAGAAGTAAGTCATTACAAACTGTTGTATGTGGATGTGAACTAGATTAGCTCTCTAAAGCGAGGAATATCTTAATGTTAATCCTGGGGAAAGGAAATGTTTTATCTAGCTTGAAAGGAGGAGATATAAACAACTTAACGTATAGATTTCAGTACCTCGGAAGGCAATAATAAAAGTTCAAATGGTTTAATTTTTGGTAAGCAGATATTTTAAATTTAGACTGGTACAGGAAGATTTCAGCAACAAAACACCTGCACCATTTAACTCCAAGTAAACTTGCTCAATACTAGAGCTGCCCTTCACAATTTTGTTGCTACCTTAACAGCTGTTTATCATTTTAATAATCTATTGAACCCCCATCATCTTTGGTTTCTACTCAGGAGAATTTATATCAAATTGCTCTCCCTAATCCACTCTGTGTCCCTCACGTTTGGCTTGGACTTCTATAGCACTTACCCCGCTCTTTTTTCTGAAGCTGTGTGTGCTGGCAGACACATAAGCCTGATGCACTAATTAGTGCTGTTCTGCAGAAGATTCCCCTCTAAATTGTTCCAAGACAAAATGAATACCAGAAGGTATCAAGTGGTGTCTCACATTTAGGTTGTCTTTACAAGTAGTTGGGGTTAGTAGTTCTTCTTTGTAGGTCTAGATAAGAACTGGTACTTAAGTAAGAGATCTCCTTAGCAAGAAATTCTGGCAGGCCAGCACCATCACTAAGGGTGTGTCTAGACTACAGGGTTTTGTTGACAAAATTGGACTTTTGTCGACAAAACTATACCTGCGTCTAGACTACCGCCAAGTTCTGTCGACATAACGTATTCTACGAGGAATAATGCCTTTTGTCGACAGAGTTCTGTCGACAGAAGGTGTTATTGCATCTACACTGTTCTTTGCGTCTACACACTAATGTTGGCAAAGCGACTTGCTTTGTTGACAGAACTGGATGTAATCTAGATGCTCTTTGTTGACACAGTATCTGTCGACAAAGCCTCTGTTGACAAAAGCCTGTAGTCTAGACATACCCTAAGAGAACTAAAAAAATACTCATTGTCCATTTAAACGCATGCTAGAGAGGTGTTCTCACTGCAGATACTCCCTTGACCCTTCGCTTTTTTTTAGCATAGGAGCACCTACTTAACATTTGCATTACAAACGAAAAAATTCTCCACCTATATTTCAGGGACTTCACATTCACTTAGGACTCCTGTTTTGGCCTAATCTGAACATCCATTCCCTGAGTGCAATTACTACTTTTCTAGAGAGCAAAGAAAGTGCTGGGCTAAAACTGCAAGGACTTAATGCCATTGCACTGCCTCTTCGAACTAACATGTCCATCTGAAAGGATGACATTTGAGCAATTCATGCTTCCAAGCTTATCAGTGAGGGAGTAGAAGAGTGCTGAGTTCTTCCATTTTTTTTTATTCCCCTAGCATGGGGAGAGCACCCCCACAATTAGGAAAGCACAAGAACAAGCCTGGGTACGTGGCCTACCATTAAACGCAGGACTCAATGATTCATTGCTCCCGTCTTTCTGCTGCTTCCAACTAATGTCTGTCCTGTAGCTTAAGCGGTTCATCTTAAGTGGTACATTGGTGATCTTCCAGAAAACACCACCCTAGGCACCATGATTGTAGAGGTTCTCTACACCAACATCCCACACATAGATGGAATATAAGCTGTCAGGAACAGTTAGTATCCCTGATGATGCCACAGCACAACTGGTGGCCGAGCTCTGTGACATTATCCTCACACAATTATTTCAGATTTGGGGACAATTTATACCTTTAAACCAGTGGCACCACTACAGGCACCTGCATGGCCCCACAATGTGCCAACATTTTTATGGCTTACCTAGAGCAACATTTCTTCAGCTCTCGTCCACTAGCGCCCCTCTTCTGCTTATGCTACATTGATGACATCTTCATCATCTGGACCCATGGGAAGGAGGCTCTGGAAGAATTCCACCATGATTTCAACAGTTTCCACCCCACCATCAACCTCAGCCTGGACCAGTCTATGCAAGAGATCCACATCCTGGACACTACAAAGCGAATAAGTGATGGTCACATAAACACCACCCTATACAGAAAACCTATTGACCGCTATGCTTACCTACATGCCTCTAGCCTCCATCCCGGACACACCACACGATCCATTGTCTACAGCCAAGCACTAAGGTACAACCACATTTGCTCCAAGCCCTCACAGACAGACACAAACACCTACAAGATCTTCATCAAGCATTCTTAAAACTACAATATCTGCCCGAGGAAGAGAGGAAACAGATTGACAGATCCAGACGTGTACCCAGAAGCCTCCTGCTACAAGACAAGCCCAACAAAGAAAATAACAAAACACCACTGGCCATCACTTACACTTCCCAGGTGAAACCTCTCCAATGCATCATCAGTGATCTACAACCCATCCTGGACAATGTTCCCTCACTTTCACAGACCTTGGGAGGCAGGTCAGTCCTTGCCCACAGACAACCCGCCAACCTGAAGCAAATTCTTACCAGCAACTATACACCACACCACAGTAACTCTAACTCAGGAACCAATTCCTGCAACAAACCTCAGTGCCAACTCTGCCCACATATCTGCACCAGCAACAACATCACAGGACCTAACCACATCAGCCACACCATCACAGGCTCATTCACCTGCACATCTACCAATGTAATATACACCATCATGTGCCAGCACTGCCCCTCTGCCATATCCATTGACCAAACTGAACAGTCCCTATGTAAAAGAATAAACGGACACAAATCAGGTATCAGGAATGGTAACATACAAAAACCTGTAGGAGAACACTTCAGTCTCCCTGGACACACAGTAGCAGATTTAAAAGTAGCCATCCTGCAACAAAAAAACCTTCAAAAACAGACTTCAAAGAGAAACTGCAGAGCTACAATTCATTTGCTAATTTGACACTATCATTTTAGGATTAAACAAAGACCGTGAATGGCTAGCTAACTACAAATGCAGTTTCTCCTCTCTTGGTGTTCACACCTCCACATTAGCCACTAGAAGTGGACCTCATCCTCCCTGACTGAATTGACCTCATTATCTCTAGCCTTACTCTTGATTGGTACTCTTTTCAAATGCCTGTATATTTATACCTGCCTCTGGAATTTCCACTACATGCATCTGACAAAGTGGGTTTTTGCCCACGAAAGTTTATGCTCCAATAAATCTGTTAGTCTATAAGGTGCCACAGGCCTTTTTGTTGTTTATCCAGATTCAGACTAACATGGCTACCTCTCTGATACGTAATGAAACAACAAACCTTCTTTATGAAACAACAAATAGTCCAGTAGCACGTTAAAGACTAGCAAAACATGTAGATGGTATCATGAGCTTTCGTGGCTACAACACACTTCTTGATCAGATGAAGAAATGGGCTGTACCCACAAAAGCTCATGATACCGTCTACATGTTTTGTTAGTCTTTAAGGTGCTGCTAGACTATTCATTGTGTATCAAGTTTTTCCAGTTACAGACTAACTCAGCTACCCCATGAAGCTTCTTTATGAAGTATTTGGGGGGAGGTGGGGCTTTATATAGTTGCACGTGTTTTGTTTTGTTGTTGTTTTTTTAAACTTCAAAAAGGTCATTTCCAAGTTAAAAGAATATTTAGTTTGTCAGATTTATAGTTACCCACCCAAATGTAATTCTGTCCCCGTGTGTGTATGCAGTATTTTTCCACATGAGGGATGCATAGTCAACCATAGATCTGGAACTTTTTTGCTTTTGACTAGAGCTTATAAAAACCACATTAAAATTGTTTCTAAGAGCAAAAACTACATTTAATAATAATCTAACAGAGGATTGCAATGCTACTCTTGCCTTCCAGCTAGCAGAGACTCTAGTCCTGTCATGAGATCCAGCAGCACCCTGCCAGTACCACAGCCAAATAGTGCACCTCCTACTCCCACCAGACTGACAGGTGCAAACAGTGATGTTGAGGAGGAGGAACGAGGAGATCTTATTCAGTTCTATAACAACATCTATATTGAACAAATTAAAGAATTTGCCATAAAGTATTCTTCCACAAATGCTGTAAGTGTATTAATGACTTTCATTAGTAAAAAAAAAAAGCCAGTGCAAGAAGGTGGGTGAAATAACATCCTTTATTAAATCAACTACTGTTGGTGTGTAGATCTTATAAAGTGCTCTTGCCACTTCATTTGTGTTGCAATCAGCAACTATGAGAGAGTGCTTCATTTTACTAATTTTTGAAATAACTGTAGCAACAGAAAATAAAGCATGTGTACATACTCCCTAGATTCTAGGATTGGGAAACTTTAATTGTTGATGAGAGTATGTTGTGATTCTTGGTGCCATATCCATACCAAACAGCATTTTTTGTTTTGACAAAGTGCCCTCCCCTGCTTCAGTGAAGTAGGCCCATGAAGAATTGTTTTATGCTTTATAAACATTACAATATCTGAATGTTATGCCATGTATAGGGGAAGCATTAAAAACATTCAAAAGGGGCTAATGCTTGCCCTATTCTTTGTTAGAAAGTGGTAGTGATTGATTTGTTCTGTTTTTTCTTAACAGACTGATGCTCCTCCACTATCTCCATATCCATTTGTAAGAATTGGCTCCCCCCGCAGAATACAGCTGTCCCAGAATCACTCAATCTACATTTCACCACACAAAAATGAATCTACACTTTCTCCACGAGAGAAAATATTCTATTACTTCAGCAGTAGCCCCTCCAAGGTCAGAGTAAATGGTTAATATTCCAAGAATTGGTGGGGAGGAGGGATGATTTTTAGTTTTGCTTTTAAAAGAACACTTACATAGCATCCTTTTCTACAAATTAAAAAAAAAGCAAAGATGTGATTTATGAGTGCATGCACATAGCTAGTTCTCAAGTTTTATTCCTTTTGCTTATGAATAAACTAGAAGATTTACCCCGCATTGCTACAGGGCAGGGGGCTGAGAGTGTGGGCAATGCAGTAGTCAGGGCAGGAGCTTGAGAACGTGGAGGGTACAGGGCAGGGAGTTGCTGTGTGAGGGAAGTGCTGGAGTCAGGGTTCAGGTGTGAGGAGAGGCTCAGGGCTGGAGGTATGGGGGTTGCAGGGGCCATACTTTCAAAGCAGCTGCTCCAGGGCTGACCACAGGAGGGGCTACGTTGGCTGAGAGGTGAGCAGGAATGTCTACATCCACCACTTCCTGCTGTCCCAGTGGGATTATAGCTGCCAGTCCCCGTTTCTGGCTCCTTGTGGACATTACACATATTGCTGTCCCTCTTACCAGACACCTCCCTTTCCAATCTCATTCAAGACACATCCCATTGTCCTGGCATAACCCAAACCTTTACCTTGCTTTAAGTTGTGATAAGAGGAAGCTGCATACCAAATTTGGTGGTCCTAGCTCTTACCATTTAGGAGGAGTTCTTGAACAGACAAGCTCTCTCAAGTATATAATAGATACTGCACCTGCAAAGTTACCCATGTGGTAAGTTAGGCGCAACAGACAAGGCAGTCTAAAAAATAAAGCTCTCAAATGTCTTAGTCCTGTTTTTATAAGTGACTCAGGGTCCCTAATGTATGGCAGGCTAGGGTGCGACTCTACAGCACATCAGCACACTAACTATTCATGAAGTGCCTCTTTCTGTTATGGTCGTTGTTTGGTGTACATGAGAGTAACAAACCAATGTGGAATCCTTGTTAAGGTTACCTAGTCTGTTGGTGAATGAATATAAGATTGGCAAAGAGATAGGGGTTTTACTGCAGAATCCTCCTCTGAACCTGTGGATACCCACATTTCCTGTTCTTGCTGTGATTGTTTCAGAGATTGAGAGAAATTAACAGCATGATTAGAACTGGAGAGACTCCCACAAAGAAAAGAGGCATTCTCTTAGAAGATGGTACTGAATCACCAGCCAAACGGATCTGTCAGGAGAATCACACTGCTCTGTTGAGAAGATTACAAGATGTAGCAAATGATAGAGGAGGTGCCCACTGAGTTTAATCAGCTGTTTGTGTTCCATTTCCCTTTCTTCACCTGTCCCTGGCCGTTCTGTTTTGAGAGTGTGAATTCTAAGCATTTTCTGTGGATTCATGAAGCCTTTGTGAACATCTTCCATTTCAAGACTGCTATCTTCCTAGTTAACCTGTGGCGGAGAGTGGTATTATTTGATTTTCAAACAGAAATCTCCCTTAAACTGCATAGAGTCTTTGAACTGTCCCATAAAATGGGAATGGATGCTGATGCAGCAGATTTCACATTTGGAATATATGCTGTGCTTGACTATGAGGACACATGCAAGTTTTTGTATGCAAGAAATTGCTTTCTAAACTATTTTGATTATATTTATTGTTGAAACAATAAACCCAGTGGTAGCTTGTGATAGGATTTTGCTTATAGGATTTAGCCCCCACCTGCATACGCTATTCTTCTTGGTGCTTTACCATTCTTTTTTGCTGTAACTAGTCTGCCTAGCATGTCACTAGAAAAATGTACTGGTCAGATCCAGGAGTATTGCACCAGGATATTCAAGTTACTCATGAGTGAGTTTCTTCCGTTCTGTGATTAGGGATGACCCATAATCACTAGTGCTACCAACAGTGTTTTAGCTAGGAATGCTGACAGCCCAGTTGCCCTAGTTGGACTTCAGAACAGGATGGGAAGAGTTTTGTTTTTAAAGGGGTGGGGTGGAGATGGGGAAAGAATGGCTCATGAAATTACCTAAACCGACTCTCTTCTAACAAGTTGATCCTGGAATCTCATGGAACAATTAGGTGGTTTTGTTTTAATGTGTGGGCACTTTGCTGTGCCCAGTTTTGTTAATGCATTTTTTAGCTGTGCAATGTTTTAAATTGAACTCAAGTTCAAGGGGAGGCACTTTTGATAGGGCTGTGAAGCATAATTGTAAAATGCTATTTTAATTTTGCTGTATATTTGCAATGGCACTTTCTGAATGTGAATATTTTTTCAAATGGATGAGACTTTGCTTTTCTGTATTAAAGTGATGATTTTCTATTTATTTGCAAATATGACCTTCCGTAGTTCCTCTGTCAGTAAATGATGGTAAGCTAAAACTAATTCTTTGTGTGCATGCAAGTACTGATGTGGGAAGGAAGGAAAGTTGCTTTTCAGCTGTTCTGTACATGTACATTTTTTCCAAACTCTCAAATCATTTTAAGTACTTTTTCAAAGTCAGGTGGTAGCCATCTTGTTGCCTCACTAGAAAAAAGGTGGCAGCTGTATCTTCCTCGTGCATTTTAATATTTATATTGTTTGGCTTTTAAAAATGGCACCTTAATAGATCTAGATGTAATCAGGATGCCCCAGAAACATTTCTGCTCCTCACAAACAGAAAACCTGTACATACAATAAATCTGGACTATTTACTCTAGACATGCTAGCATGTTTAATGCTTCCTCAGTAGTAGAGTTAGAAAGCTGTTCAGCATATGGGGTGCCCTTCCCTGAGCTTTTAGTAGTGCCAAGTGATGGGGATAATGAGCTCCCCCATTTTTCCCCCCAAATAGCCCTCACCTGGAGTTTGCAGCAGGGTCAAGCCTTACAAAGATTGCAGAAGTAAAGGTGGCAATGGGATGCTAACAGATTTCACATGACACCCTTACTTCTGCTCTGCTGCCGGCATGGCTAAGAGGTAGGAGCATATGTGATTAGACAGAAAGGTAGGGGGCACAATCAAATATCTTTCACAAAGATTAATTTTAATTGTAGAGGAGAGTATCGTTGACCACTAATACAACATTTTATCACTTTTAAGATTTGTTGAACATTTGATAAACAGCTACTTAATATTAACTCCATGTTTTCAATCATTTTTTTGCAGAAAGGATTAGAGTGGAAAATTATGGAAACTGTTAGGATTTAATTTAGGTGGTAAGTTGAATTAAAATAAAAAGCAAGTTACTGGTTAACTTTCATTTTTACGTGCATAACAAAGATGATGAAATTAAACAGCAGTTCTGAGTGTTTCTGTAAAAAGATATTTATGAACTGTCAAATTCTTGTTACAATATTGTAACCTTACTTTGTATGAAGATATTGCAAGTATTTTTCAATAAAGACTATTACCAATAGGTCAGTGTGTATAATATTTGATGTACTTTCCTCTGTGTGCAAAGCAGTAAAGATCACTGGTTTGTCTCTCTTACATAAGAATGTTAGAAATCATTAGCAAACAGAATGGTAGGAGTCATTAAAAAAGGGATAGAGAATATGACAATATCTTATTGCCTCTATTTAAATCCATGGTATCTTGAATACTGTGTACTCAAAAAAGGTATCTTGGCATTGGAAAAGGATCAGAAAAGGGCAACAAAAATTATTAGAGATTTGGAACGGGTGCCATATGAAGAAAGATTTAAAAGACTGGGACTTTTCAGCCTAGAATGGAGGTCCATAAAAACATGACCGGTAAAGAGAAAGTAAGTAAGATAAAGTTATTTACTTGTTCCCATAACATAACTCTGTGGGTCACCAAATTAAATGAATAGGTAACAGGTTTTAAACAAAAGGAAAGCTTTTTTCACTCAGCACACAGTCAACCTGTGGAACTCCTTGCCAGAGGATGTTGTAAAGACTAGGACTTTAACAGGGCTCAAAAAGAATTAGATACATTCATGGAGGTTAAGTCCATGAATAGTTATTAGCTAGAATGTGTAGGTGTCCCTAGTTCCTGGTAAATCAAAGAAAGCTGTCATGGGGTAAGAAAGAGAGACGGTCGTCTCATGGATTGATAACTGGTTAAAAGCCTTTGGTGAGTGACCTTGTCAAATGCTTTCTGAAAATCTAAGTACACTATATCCACTGGATTACCACTGTCCACATACTTGTTGACCCCCTCAAAAAATTCCAGTAGATTGGTGCAGCATGATTTCCCTTTACAAAAGCCATGTTGACTCTTCCCTAACAAACTGTGTTCATCTATGTGTTGGACAATTCTCTTCTGTACTATAGGTTCAACCAATTTGCTTGCTACTGAAGTTAGGCTTGCTGGCCTATAATTGCTGGGGTCGCCTCTGGAGGGTTGGGGTTTATTTTATTTGTTTGTGGTTTATTTGATGAGGAGTTGTGGTGTTTTTTTTGGCATCACATTAACTCCGGCCATGGCACACACATGCACGCGCGCACACCCTGCGTGGCTGGAGCTTCAGCACCAGTTTGCTCTGCTGCAGGAAAAGGGGCAAGCCCTGAACCTTGTGGGCAGGATCAAGGTAAGCAGCCTGTGGGCTGTAGGTTCCCCACTCCTACTCGAATGCATCTGGCTGCAGCCACTGTCAGGAGACAAGATACTGCAGTAGATGGATGATTGATCTAACCCAGTTGGACCTTCTGATGCGCTAGGAAGCATATTTATGTGGCTAAAGCAACAGATTAGTGGCCCTCCCCTAAGTTCCTTCTAAGTTGTGCAGCTGCCTATGTAGTGCCATTGTCACTCAAAGCATTTGTGCAAGGAGAGGATGAGACCTCTCCAGCCCCCAGCCTCATGGCCAGGGGAAGAACAGTCTGAACTGGTGGGTGCGTCCCAGCCCTGGACTTACACCTGCTGCAGCCCCAGTGGCCCAGACATGGACACATACACCCTCCCCACTCAGAGAGCCCTGGATGGCTGAGGCATCCTGGACCCCCGCCTATTGTGATTGAAAGAACCTAAACCCTTGGACTCCCTAAACCCCCCTTACCTTGGCCAAAGCAGCCTGAACTCCTCCCCTGCTGTGGCTGGAGTGACCCAGACCCAGATGTCCTGACCCTGGAACCCAAGCCCACCTTCACACACCTGCATCCTACCCCAAAGCCCACACTTCCAGCCAGAGTCCTTGCTGTCAAAGCCCTGAGCCCTTCATCCCCAGATAGAGCCTCACTCCCGTATCCCAGGCCTGGGCCCCCTGCCATGCTCAGAACCCCACCTGTCCCATCCCACAAGTTTTGTTTTGTGCACCAACATGCAACATCACCTCCATATTGGTGCACATAACAAAATTCATTCTGCTTGAGGGGTGGGAAAAATTAGAGGCAACACTGGTCCAGAACCTTCCCTACTTCTGAAAGAGGTTAGAAAGAACAGAAGAGAATCTATACTTGAAGGTCTTGAGCTTAAAGTCAGCTAGTTACCCCTGTCTGCCATATTGGATGTGTGCTCAGAAATATTTATGTGACTATGCATGTTTACTATTTAATACAAAAAGTGCTACGCTGCCTGGCTGCTTACAGCAACACTGCTCAGCAGCTTATCCCCAAGCAATGAATGTATAGTTCAGAATACCCAGTTCACTGTTAGAACTGTGCTGAGACATTAGTTTTGCTTTTCATTATGAGCCTAGGCTAGGTATAAGTACAAGCTCATATGCTTCATCAGCAGTGCAACATGCAGTCAGGCTGCTATGTGAAACCAAGGAAGAGAGAAGACACTAAAACACACAAGATGTTGGCCAGCAAGGCCACAGTTTGTTAAAAATTAAGCTGAACAGAATAACTTTGCAATTTCTCCAAACAAAGCTTGCCACCTGGAAGTCTGTTATAAGGAAGCGGCTGTAATTGAAGGCTCTTGCACTTTCTACATAACTAACTCAGACTGAGCCTCTTTTAAACAAGAAAAGCTGGTAGGATAGCAGATTTATCCTGATACATATTTTATGACAGCTACACAGCCTTTCATTTTAAAATGGGGGGGGGGTCTCAAACTCCCGGCCCAAGGGCCATCCCCAGCCGGAGCAATTGCACAGTCCAGCCCAGGATGCCCAGCAGCTGTGGGGGAGGAGCCTGTTTGTTAGTCCCCAAACCCTTTTTATTTCTGTCATCACCTCACCCTCTCCTTCCCCCATGCCATCCGCTGAGGCGGCGGCTCAGGGGACTCACTGGGTGGAAGGGAGGAAGGTGAGCCTGGTGCGGCGTGGTGGCAGCAGTCAGGCACTCCACTGCACTCGCTGTGGTGGCAGGAGCTGTGAGAAAGCAGAACGCGTGCACTCCATTGCCCTGTGGGGGGCATGACTGCTGGTTCCAGAAGTCTCATCCTCACATGATACGGGTGGGGTGAGGGGAGAGAGGCAGGGTGATCAGGAAGGGGCATGACTTGGGGGGGGGGGGGGGGGGGGGGAGGTGAGCAGTAACAAACAGCCCTCCTGAGAGTCCCAGGCCAGAGTGTGCACTCGCTCTGGCCAGGGATGGCCTACAGCCTGGGAATTTGAGAGCCCTCATGTAACATTTCAAAACAAGCTGAAGTAAAAGATAATTTAAACATCATGCTAAAAAGCTGGCGAAGAAAAAACTAGTTTTTTGCTGGCTACAAATTTTTTCTTCTTCCCTCCACTTGGTCTTTAGCCAGGGAGCGCACTCAAACTTGACATGTGGCAAAATATAGACCCCTTTTCCTGTTTAATGAAGTGCTTATCAGTAAAATTATGAGAGACACGTACACCCTCAAGTTGTGTCTACATTGGCGCAATCTTGCACAAAAGCAGTTGCTTTTGCACCAAAACTTGCTGCCTGTCTACACTGGCCGCGAGTTCTTGCACAAGAACACTGATGTTCTAATGTATGAAATCAGGGCTTCTTGCACAAGAACTATGATGCTCCCAGTCAGGAATAAGCCCTCTTGTGCAACTGTTCTTGCACAAGAGGCCAGTGTAGACAGGCAACATGAATTTCTTGCGCAAGAAAGCCCCAATGGTTAAAATGGACGTCAGAGCTTTCTTGCACAAAGGCACATGCCAGTGTAGACACTGTTCTGGAAGAGTTTTTGCACAAGAACTCTTTCACAAAAGAGTTCCTGCACAAAATCATGCCGATGTAGATGTAGGGGATATTTCATGCATAGGTTACAGCCTGATGGTAAAACTAGAGTAGCCATTTCCCTATTCTCACAGGCTACGTCTACACTGGCCCCTTTTCCGGAAGGGGCATGTAAATTTCATGAGTCGTAGTAGGGAAATGCGCGGGGGATTTAAATATGCCCCGCGGCATTTAAATAAAAATGTCTGCCGCTTTTTTCCGGCTTTTAAAAAAGCTGGGAAAGAGCGTCTACACTGGCCCCGATCCTCCGGAAAAAGTGCCCTTTTCCAGAGGATCTTATTCCTACTTCAAAGGACGTAGCCTGTGAGAATAGGGAAATGGCTACTCTAGTTTTACCATCAGGCTGTAACCTATGCATGAAATATCCCCTTCTCCGTCAACTCCTACAGCTGACAACCAACTTGATGTTCAATGATACGGTTTAACTTTCCAGGAGACATTTGTGGCATTAAGCTGCTGCTCTAGAATGTGGCTGAATTTGGGCAGGGAAAGAAAATTTTACTTGCCTCTAGCTCAGAAAGGGACAGGCAGGTATCGCTGCTGCACTTTTCAGAATAGTACAGGACACGAAAACAGTGAACACAGGAACATGTTCGAAAGGCCAGCAAGGGAAATAGAGAAGGGAAAATAAAATCTGCAGGCCTCTTTCTCCATATGGCCATATGGGGAAGATACTCCAGAAATCTCAAGTGACTTAGAAACTTAAGTCCCATTTGCAAAATTGTGTTTGAATCACTTACCTTACTTGAAAGAATTTTATCCACTACACTTTTGAGTCCTTATTTATCTTGTACCTCTAAGCAAAAGCACAGTATAAACATGGCAGAAAGGATTACAGATTTTTAATTGGCTCCAAGAGATTAGAGGCAAAAGCATTTTTATTGTTTCAGTTTATTAATGTAGTAAAAGTGGCAAGCCCTGTCCATAGTCCAGCTGCTATGGTAGCTGTGGCTACAGGGAAAGGGACTATGCATTTTTGCAGCACAGAAAAGGAAGGGTTCAAGGTCCAGTCTTACAAACACAGGTGTACACAAGGAACAATCAACAACCCTTCCCTTGAGGCAAGTTACTTATGTGTCTCTGCTAGATAATCAACTAGTTTTTGCAAGTCGTTCCCACAACAGAGCGTGAGGAGGAGGATGGAAAAGAACCTGTTTAAAATAGGAAAGTGTGACCAAGGCCACACAAACTGGGGAGCTATATAAGGGCATTTTAGGAAATGGAAACTGAGATTACTCCATTTCAGCAGTTCTCTCACTGTGGGGTCTTCACCCACAGTTGAAGGTGATTACAGGCCCTGCTTGGCTTTGCCCTCACCCCACCCAGGGTCCTGTAGTAATTTTTATTCTCAGCAGGGGAACACCGCAGTGATGGTTGATAACCCCTAGCCCATTTTACTCTGTCCTTTATAGGCAGGGAGAAGCTTAGGCACAAGAACATCATTATTTGTTGTGGCACTTGTAATAGAAGCATCACTGCAATTACCTTCAGCAGGAGCTAACAGCTACTTAGGCCTTAAATCTTGCCCCTCCCTACTCCGGCATTCCCTGCTTATTCTCTTTGCATTAGAACAGGGAGGCTACATCTACACTGGCATGATTTTACACAATACATCTGTCAGTTAACATCATGCTGGGATGGAACAGGCCTTTCTATTAGATACCATCCTATTGGAGCAACTCCACAACATTGTGGTGTCTTCACTTAGAATTCTAATGAGGGAGAAGATCGGATGTCTTCCAAAAAAGAAACACCACTCTAGTTCACACAAGAACTAATTTCAGGTAAGTCTGACAAGCCTCTGTTATGCAGGAGGCTATGCATTAGCTTATCACAATAGTCTCTTCTTTCTGTAATCTATAAATCTAGTGGAGCAGCAGTAGTGTGATTTGTGATCCCTTCAAACTATTTGTCTCTATGCAGTTAAGCAGGGGTTTGGGTTTTTTAAATGGCAACTATCATTAAGCAAATTCAAAAACCAAACTGTTCTATAGGATACAGAGAACCACTACTTGTTGTAGCCTGATAGCAATGGTTTAATACAAAGCATGTTATGAGCAACTGAGTGTAAATTCTCTAAAAATAAATGTGAGCATGAGAAGCAAAACAAGAGTATTGCCTGTGGAGTTTGGAAGCTGGAACTGAAGTAGGTACATTAGTGCATGAGAAAAGTTAAGACTGCCCCATATCAAAGGTCTAGTGTCACAGGTCAACTCCCATTTGAAATCTGTGTGTGCACACAAGACTAAAGGCTTCCTTTTAGTACCCTGGACAAAGCATGTAGATAAAACTGATTTATGTCCAAAGAGAATATCTATAAAATACAATCTGATATTTTCATAGCAACTACTTTGATTTTTGTTTCAAGATTAATGCATGGTAAACAAAAGAACAATGCAGCAAGGTTAACAGGTTTTTTTTATTTTGTAAGATGTCACTAACAACACACATTAGTCATTCTAGCCTAGTAATCCCTGCAGTCTGAACACAGAGGAAGTCTATTAACCGCCTTTAAGATTTTATTAGATCAAAACCACCAATAAAGCTTTGATTTGTAATGTTTATGTAATAGAGCCTGGTAAACCCAACACACTGCTCTCACCTTGTCAGACTAATGCGTGCTTTAGTGACAACAACATTGCAAATCAGTAATACATCATATGCTGAGTGCCGATCTCAGCTCTGCCTTTCTTGAAAGTGCTAGTAGGAGTCACTGAGCCCACTATTTACAATTTAAAATCCTAATGTATTTACAATAGAAACCAATGTATTTAAAACCATTAAATATAGTGTTTAACTCTGCTATATTAGTTTACAGGAACACAGCTTACCTCTGGCATCAGTTTTTCCTGCTAATACTTCTGCCAGTTCCTTAAGAGTTAAAATTGCTATTCCTGAAAGGAAAAAAAAAAAAAGCTTAAAACAAACCCTCCAGGCCTTTTAGAGCCCTGGGAGTTACCAGCCTAGGGAGTCTTCATTAATAGAAAGTACTGTAGTGTTTACAGATCCTCCCAGCCTCCAGGCTGCTGTTAAAACCTAATGTAAATGTAAAACACTGAGAAGAGTCCATAAAATCCACCGAGCAGGTTTACTTAAGTCACTGCTATCGTTCAGTTTTTACTAATCCTTAGTCAAGAAGGAAACTGCCAGCTTGCCGTTTCTCTCTCCGTTACATTCCCTCCACCCACAAAGTGTTTTGTGCATCATGGTCCAGAAGAATTAGGTAGGCATGGTCTTCTCTTCTTTACTGAAAGGCTGCACCGAACCAGGCTTTACCCAAGACAGGCCAGACACCTGCATGCTTTTGCAGTGCTGATCTTCTGGCTTCTTCTAGGCAGAACAAAGTTAGAATCAGAAACCACTACATGGTGACAAAAAAGCATTTAGTTGTTTTTTGTTGGGGTGGTTTTTTTTTTTTTTTTAAACCACACTTGACAATCTTTATAGTCACCCCTGCATCGCAGACATGGATACTATTATTCATGCACACTATACAAGCTGTCTACTACATTTTGATTTACCAGGCTACCAATGTGCCATAAAGTGACTACACAGTACTAATGTCAGACATGCAAAGTGTGACAGAAGTAATCTCAATGTTGCGGTACACTTTTGCTACTCTACACCTAAAGCTAGAAGCTAGGTTGTTGGTTTTTTTTAAAATAATTTTTTATTGTATTCTGTTCATACCCATTCCCAAAACCCCATCATAACAAGCATTTGCTACTTTCCCTACCAAGATTATTGTAGTCAAACGTGGTCTCAACCCTATTTACACCTTAACAGAAGCTACATCAACAGTAAGAAGGCTAATTCCATTTTTGGACTTCAAGTTGGTCCCACTATAGTGTACACTATCAGTATAGTGGTGCTACTGTACAAGATCCAGGGTTTGATGATGGAAGCAGTTCTGCATCATAGTGCACAAGGCAGAGGGCACGCTCCCAAACCGAGAGGATTCCAGCATCCTAGAGTAAATAACTGTAACCCTAGCACTGATAAGTGCCAATATTGTAGCACTGCTAATTTCCTTTAAACTGATGGATGAATGAGAAGACCATTTAACAGTACAGAACAAAATGCTTTATCTATTAACTAACAAAACTTTATCTAACTATTAAGCTAGATGTAGAAGTGAGAATGAACAAGCAGAATGTAGGTTTGAAGTTGAGTGAGAAAGTAGAATAGTATCTTAGCAAGCTGCAGATGGCAACAGGCAAGGGGCTAAGGCATTCACTTGGCTAGATGCTAAAGCAGGGATGGGCAATCATTTTTGAAGGGGTCCACTTTTTGAAGTGTTTGTGGGCCGCCGTGGAAGGGGCAGGACCTTTAAATAGCACAAGTTGAAAGAGCTCATGCCTCCCCTGTGGCTCCCAGGCATCATGTTAGTTGGGGTGGGCGGTGGGAGCTGTGAGCCCTTTCAACTCCTGCTATTTAAGGGCTTGCAGCTCCCAGCCTTGCTGCTAGCATGTAGCCTGGGAGCTGGGAAGGGCTTGCGCCTTCCCTGCAGCTGTTGCCTGGCAGCCACAGGGAAGGTGCATGCCCTTTAAATAGAAGCAGTTGAAAGGGCTCGCATGTCTCAGCTCCTAGGCAATGCATTGGGGGTGAGGCCAGGAACTGCCATGCAGGCCAGATAGAAGAGCTAGGCAGGCCGGATCCAGCCCTCCGACTGGCTCTTTTCCTAAAAGATCAGAGAGGAAATCAGGTTCCGGATTTCTATACAGCATATCTAGCCACCATCTTGCTGTGAGTTGCATAGTAGACTCTTTGGCTTTTAGCATGGAGAGGCCTGTGTGTACGCCCAATTTATCACTTTTAGACAATGCACTAGTTCTTCAGGATGTCCTCTTGAGGTCCCTTCCAGGTCTAATATTCTATGACTCAATAGTACTGTAAGAGTCCAAAACGCCTAGACTCCACAGATATCGGAACAGTAACATACTTATGTATCTGCATGGCACAGGGAGTGACAGCAGCATCCCTAGCGACCAGGAAAACACCATGGCTTATGCTCCATGTAATACAAAATATAAGCAACTCTGGCATTGACCAAATCGTTTGGGGAAGTTATTTTCAGTGTTATAGAAGGGTTCTCTGCTCTGCTGTTCAATTCACATTTCCTCAGGTGAACAGCAGCATCCAAGTAGTTTTAGTAAAGCATTTCCCTCCTCCCAGCAGAGTTCTAATTACATTGCTTGTAAGTTCTGACTCCTATGTTGTGAGGTAAGGAATCTTCTCAAATGAAGAAAGTGACTGTGTTTAAGCAAGTCACCAGGGCAAATCAAAGACACACAGTACTGAGCATATCCAACCTGGGACAGGCTACCAGACAGTAGCTAGTGTTGGTCATTAACAATCACTTCCATCACTTGACATCTCTTTAGAAATAAAACACAAACCTTTAACTGTGCTCCTTGGCAGCAAACAACTGTGTAGCCAAGATTATTTTGGAAGTGAGTTGCTGGGTACTCTGTCCTTGAGAGTCAAGACATTTACGTAGCTGCCCAACCTAGCTACGATTTAATAATGAATACAAGCTCTTTACAAAAGAAATAAAGATCATCCCTGGCTCTATAGTTCCCAAAACAGGAGTGTTACTGTAGGATAAATAAGATGGACTTTGTCTACATACCTTCTGAGTCAACATCTTCTCTCTAGCTTCATCATGTATAGTTGGATTCCATGGAGAAAAGCTATAGGAGAAAACAGAAGTGTTATGAACTCGATTTTGCTTTACACTTTCCCTCCCCTACTTCAGAAAAAAGTTAAAGAAATGACAGTGGGACAATTTTACTCAGCTTTCTGTGAGCTGCAAAACATTTCGATTCTCCTTTGGGGATTAGATGTTGGTAGGAGGAAAAAAACATCTAATCCACAAAGTGACTAGTGAGTTCTAACTCCTGTAAATTTCAGTGTGTGTTAATATGCCACTCCAACAGTTCAAACTACACGGAAGTTCAGCTTGTAAAATAGCAGATATGTTCCATGGGTGTCCACAGAGAACAGATTCTTTTCTCAAATATTCACTAAGCAAGCCAAGGATTTAATGGATATTTATTAAGGAAATGTACATATCAGCTTGGCAATCTTTTAGTAAACATGTTGGTCCGGGGATATTGGAGACAAGGTGGATGAGGTAGTGTCTTCTGTTGGAGAGCAAAGAGCTCTTGCAAAGAGCTTTTCTCCAGGTCTAAAAAAAACATATGCCAAGTGTCAGATTGTTTAGCATAAATAGTTAATATACATTTCAAGGGACCATTCAAGATGAAATGGCCTGCCAACAACTCTACAGACATAAGTGAAAAGGGAAAAAAAGCTGGGAGGAAGGGTTAGGTGGGTTCTAGATTGTTGTAATAACCCATAAATCTACTGTGTCTACTCAGTCTGACTTTTAGTACCTAGCAATGTTATGAATGTAATATGCCAAGCTAGATGTTTTTCAGATGTTGGGCGGATTCTCTTTGAGAATGATAGAGGTCAGATAGTCAATGCTTTAGGAGACGCATTCTGTGGTGTTTGTTTTATTTTTTTGTGAGAATTCATTCGAGAGTGTAGTTATTGACTGGTTTCACCCACACGGTTAGTGGGGCATTTAGCACAGTGAATGAGGTTGCAAGAGGCATGTATAGGAGCAATGGATTTTGACAGGTGAATTGTGGGGAATGGGAGGCGGGAGAGGAGGAGGAGGATCACCACAGCAGTGGGAAAGTGTCTACAAGTTTTGCATTTCTTCTTCTGGCAGGGTCTGATGACACAGAATTGGTATGTTCTGGTCTGTAGGGAACTTACTTCTGATGATGAGCTAGGAGAGGCTAGAAGTCGTTTGAAGACCAAAGAGTGGGGTGCAGGAAAGATCTTTCAGGATGTGGTTGCCATCACCAATGGATTGTAACTGAAGATACCCCCAGTGGGTTCCTGCCTGTTGTGGTGACAGACACCAGAAGTGTGCGGTCAGAAGCGGTTTCATTACTGTTTCAAAGTAGGGTATTTAGGTGGCCCATTCTGTGATTGTGTTTAGCCCTTCTTCCTCGGGGCTTTATCAATAATCAGGCACTCTACCATAGATTAACAGAATTCTTGGTGTGTTTGGGGTAGTTACTGGATAGGTGAAGACTAGTGTGGTGACAAGTAGGTTTCTTGTACAAAGTTGCCTTTGGGATTCCATTGTTGAAGATGATTATGGTGTCCAGGAAGTTGGTGTAAGAGTACCTGAGAGAATGTAAAGAGATGTGGTGGAATACTCTCAGAGAGTTTAAGTTGTCTGCCTATATGAAAATATCATTGATGAACTCAGGTATAGCCTTGATTATGGTGCATTTGTCCAGAAAGTCTTCAAGGTGGCCCATGAAGACGCTGACTTATTGGATAGTCATCTTCGTATCCATGGCTGTTCCCATGGATTGGACAAAGTGCTTGCTAATGAATGTAAAATTATGGGTGAGGATGAAGTGGATTAGTTGGGCTGGATATCCAAAGGTTATCCATTGTCTTGTAAAATACTCAAAATATGCAGAAATGAAATCATTGTGAGGGGTGCTGGTATACAGTGAGGCGACAACTGGGGTGGAAAGGGTGGTGGTCTGAGTGAAGTTGTTAATGTGGGAGTTTGTGGAGGAAATCAGTTGTGTCCTGGAGAAAAATGCCCCCACAAACTTTTCTCCTTTTATCTCCTATTACTGGAGAAGTATTTCAAGGGCCACTTCACCTTGAGTGGCCCCTTGAAATGCTTTAGTTACTCATGCTAAACAATCAAGCCTATCTTGTATTTAATGGTCACAAAGTGATTATTTTTCTCAGTCCTTAAGAAGAGCTCTGGTTAAGATTGAAAGAAACTGGAGCCTGCATTAATCATTATTAACCATCAACTACCCCAATTCAAATGTGTATGAAGGGATTTTTGTACAGGAGAAGAAAGAAACCGACAGGGTCATTAGACCAGAACCGAAAAACTGTACCGAGTGTGCTTGAATTCAGACAGTAGAACTTACAGAAGTACATTGCATAGCTACTTACCTAATTGCATAGGGATCTTCTATTTTAGGCTGATCAAATAAATGATTGCTGCATAGTTTGATACTGTCTATCACCTTACTTTTGAACAGTTGAATATCTTTTTCATATCTGTAAGAGAGACATTTCTTAAAACTTCACCATATGAAATTAGCAAGTTGTAAAGCAGTCTTGCTTTTTCAGTATGATGGAGAGGGTAGAGGAGGGGGGAGAAAATGGGGTATTTTAAGTTTGTTCAGCTAGCTGATACCATAAACTGGTGTTAAAAACTAACAGTAAATTTTGCTATTTAATTTAGACTCTGGCATAGGCATTTTGTCTGTAAGTAATTCAAAACACGTGATGAAAACAGAATATAAAGTTCTAAATACATAGTCAAAAAATGTATGACACCTACAGCACTGCAGCTTCTGGATTCAAAGGAATGGTTGTATCAATCTTGTAGAAGACTCTGCGAGCATACATTAGTACTTGCCAAATGTGGTTATGGTTTCGCCTAAGAAGAGAGTAGTTAATTAGCAAGGGGCATTGGTACAGCTCTTCTGTATTGGACACCAGTATATTAGTACTCACCTCCATTTTGCAAATGCTCTTTTCACATCTAACTCTCCTGAGACAGGATCTACTAGTGGATGGAAGACTGGTAGATCAAACACTAAGCGCTGTGGTAAAGATAAGAGGTCAAAATTGCTTTAGTGTAATTACTCAAGCCCATGGTTTATTTGATATATGATAAACATTCACTTGAATGTATTTTTACAGTTTTAGGGCCCCGTTAATGGGTGCCCAAACTCTTAAGAGGACCTCCACTACTTTTGTTATAAACAACCTGTTACATTGCTTGAATTAAGAAGAAAATCATATGTACAAAGTAAAATTGACATTATTTTGTCTGGCCAGTTCTCTGTTTCCTCTTTAAAGTTAGTTAGTTCCTTACTATTTGTGTATCTATAAGAAAGCAGTTTTTAATAGAAAAATGATTTTAAACCCCCAAACTAGCAGGGGGATCTTGGAACAGGTACAGAATTTACCATTTTTAATTTTTTTTTTTAAACTGATTCCCCACCGATATGGTCCCTTTAAAAACAATATTTAAGCTTCCTTCAGGAGTTTGTGGATATAAAGTTCTGCCAATAGCAAACAAATTTAAAACACCTGGTTTAAGCACATCCTCCTTATGCTCTAGAAGCAGTAATATTGACAGAGGTGGTCAATTTCATAAGTAAGAATATTTTGCTGCCAATCCTAAAAAAGTTTTAGCATAGGAAGGAACAAGGCACAGGATACTGTGGCACAGGATACAGTCTCATTTTATACAACAAAAGGAAACATGAAGTTATGAGATAAAATATTTTCTTGACTTAAGCTGGGTGAGGGTAGAAATGGAGTTGTCATCATCTACTTTAAGCAGTCAAACTCCTTTAAGGGAGACTACGATTCAGGAGTCTCATAATTACAATTACCACAACGAGGTCCTAAAACTCTAATAGAACTGGAAGAGCCTGAAAGGCAACCTCACCCACTATGCAGGCACTGAGGATTTGCCACTGAGTAGCAAGATGATCCTCCACCAACAGTAGGTAGGGTGTACAAGACAGTCAGAAGTGTGTTCCTAATCTTCACCGGCCAGTGACCAAAGCCAATTCCAAGAGCTGAACAAATGCCATTCCCTAACTCCATAAAAGAAAATGAAATTCTCACAATTATTGTTAGATTACACCAGCACTTACTGGGCAGTCGCCATCCGGGTAATTATCAGGGATGTAGACTGTAAATTTGAACACACCATCCTGGTAGAGGCCATGTCTTATGAATATTACTCCAAACCACACTGCAAGAGAAGAGTTTTATGAGTTGGGTAAAAATGACTTGAATATCATCATATTTAAAAATGACTCCTGAACTTACTTAATGCTGATCTGTAAGATGGCTGCACGTAGACTCCTGGAAGCTTCTGCTTTACAACCAAAGTGCTGTAATAATAATCAGTCATTTAGTACAAAGATCTGTATAAGAACTGCATTAGCATATGCACTTTCCAGAAGACTTCTCAGTACACAGGTAAGGCTACTGCTGTGTTGCCAATATGTCAACAAGGAACTCCGGTCCCGAAAGTGGATGTGTGTATATGAGTAAGAGACTAAAGAACACCTTCCCACCATTTAAAGAGATACTGGCAAGAAATTCTTACTCTTCTTCTTGCAAACTTACTGGAAATGAAAGAGGAGGGAAAATATTAATGAATTTAACAAGTCAGTACTGCATCAAATCATTTTTACTCTCTTCCTGTACAGCAGTGATAGAAATGTAGCCGTGTTAGTCCTGTTTTTTGTTTCAGCTACACCAGACTATGTAGCACTTAAAAGACTAACAAGATGGTTTATTAGGTGATGAGCTTTCATGGGCCAGACCCACTTCCTCAGATCAAATAGTGGAAGAAAATTGGCACAACCATATATACCAAAGGATACAATTAAGGAACATGTATGAAAAGGACAAATCAAATTTCAGAACAGAAGGGGGATGAGGGGTGAGGGGTAAATGTCTGTGAGCTAATGATACTAGAGGTGATAATTTGGGAAGCTATCTTTGTAATGGGTATTCATTCATGCTTAAATTCGACACTTTACACCTAGGTCTAAACAAAGACATTAATTATCTTACCCATTACAAAGAGTTCCCCAATTATCACCTCTAATATCATTGTCTGTGAGCTAATTTACCCCTCACCCTCCTTCGGTTCTGAAATTTCATTTGTCCTTTTCATACATGTTCCTTTTTTTGATTGTATCCTTTGGTATATATGGTTGTGCCAATTTTCTTCCACTATTTGATCTGAGGAAGTGGGTCTGGCCCATGAAAGCTCATCATCACCTAATAAACCATCTTGTTAGTCTTTTAAGTGCTACATAGTCCTGTTTTTTGTTCCTGTACAGTGGTTCTCTCACTTGCATGGGATTTACACAGCAATGAATGAGTCAGGTTTCAAAAAGACAAGAAAATGCATTAGTAAAAGCAACATCTGACAAAGGGATTTGGGGAACGGGTAGTGAATTAAAAAAAACAAACCACAAAAAAAACAAAAACAAAAAAAGACACACCCTCAGAACCATGGATACTTAATATTAACCATAGCTTTAACTGTAAAGTTAAACAATATTTTCAGCCATAATAATGATAACTACTAAATCAAGGGGAAAGGTTGCATGGCAAAAGAATAGGGCAAGTGAAGATGCCAAGGAGGGTAGGCAAGTATAAGAAAATATTTTAGACAAGCAAGGCCTTAGAGTACTAGGAGCTGGTAACAGTTGAATCACCAAACCCAAAGCAAGAAAAAAAAATTCAACATATGACCTGAGCTTCAATAGCTGTTTGTCCTCTCTCCCACTCACTTGAAATTGGCCACAACAGTTTGAGCTGAGCCCTCCATTTCTTGTCATGGACATCATTAATGTCATGATTTTAAGCCCTTCGTGTCAAATGGATTACAACTGATTTTTCTCCTGGTCTTTCTTTGTATTGTTTTTACCCTTTAGTAGACCCCATTATATAATGGAAATAGCATTGCAATGCTGAGAGTGAATAAGAGCACAATACAACACGTTTGCTGTTCCCAGAGAGGGGAACCAAAAAGTTGGTATGTTTCCAACATAGTGTTGGACATACTAAATAGAATTTTACAGAATCATTCACTGAAATAGAATGCTTAACACAATATTTAGCAACAGTAATTTGTGAATAAGCTTCTCTAATTAGCTGGCATACACACAAGTCTGTTTTAAGCTGAACCACAGCAGGCCAGCAATGAACTACAGGTTAAACCTCTCTCATCCAGAACCCTCTTATCCAAAAAGATCCGTCGTCCAGAATGATTTTAGTTAGCCAGATGTCCACTTTTCACGGGTGAGGCCAAGTGTCCCACAGTCCCACCAGTTCTCTACATCTACACTGCATTCCTCTTTCAAGAGAGGAATGCAAATGCAGAGGAACTAAATTACAAAGGAAGCACGGATCTGAATTTCCAGTGCTTCATTTGCATAATTGCATCTGGGCGTTATTTCGAAATACCCTATTTCAAAAAAAGAAACGCTCTCTAGATGCAGTTATTTCGAAAGAAAACCCTTCTTTCGAAATTACCCTTACTCCTTATAAAATGAGGTTTAATTTCCACGTAAGCAGTCACACATGACTGAGGAAAATTCAACAGCATGAGAAAGTCTGGAAATCCTTGATCAGGATGACCATAATTTGCCAAAGGAAAAATGAGACATCAGATGGGGATAGACTGAGGGCCCCTCTCCATACAGAAGTACCCTTTCGAAGTTACCCTTACTCCTTATAAAATGAGGTTTAAGGGTAATTTCAAAAGAAGGGTTTTCTTTCAAAATAACTGCATCTAGACAGCGTTTCTTTTTTCGAAATAGGGTATTTCAAAATAACGCCCAGATGCAATTATGCAAATGAAGCATGGGAAATTCAAAGCCGCACTTCATTTGCAATTTCATTCTTCTGCATTAGCATTCCTCTCTCGAAAGAGGAATGCTGTATAGACATACCCTCAGTGTTCTGTGCTGTTAAGCTCTAATTTACCCCTAAATGTCTTCTAAAAGCACAGTAAGCAGTGGAAGTAGTGATAATGCTGCTAGAAAATACTGACCTCCCGTAGTCTGCAAAACTCTCTCGTTCGGAACCGGTCTGGTCCCGAGGGTGCCGGATGAGAGAGGTTCAACCTGTAATGAACAACTGTCTATGGCTGTACCAGCATCAAAGTTAGATGACACAATCTGTTACAGTACCTCATTTAAAAAGAACATTTGTTGTATCCAGTGCCTTTTGCTTAGACTTAGATTTCCATAATGCCATCAACAATTGCTTAGAAACAGGAGACCATTATTCTCCGCTGCTCTTCACGACATTGGCATCTTAAGTTGATTAACATGTCAAACTCAAACATGAAAAAAAAATGTAAACTTTCTAAATATAAACTAAAATATTTTTGAAGAGTTCTCTTCAGTTCAGACTTTTACGTGGGAAGAGCATATTTCAAAGTTTACACTTGCACCAGGGCTCAAGGAAACTGCATTCACAAATCAGCTGCATAGCTTCTCAGCACAGTCACTATACAAGTTACGTAACTAAGAAAAATTTTCTACACAAAATGTGCTTTTTATGCATTCTTGCTCCGACTTATCCTTGAAATACTGGTTGAAAGCACTTCCTGCTGGCCCATGGAACAATCACTAGTTACATTTCACTGGCTCCACCCCTTATAAATTTCATGGCAAAATTCATTAGAAGATGGCTAAATACTATTTTTCTAATATTGAATTTCCACGTAAGCAGTCACAAGACTGAGGAAAATTCAACAGCATGAGAAAGTCTGGAAATCCTTGATTAGGATGACCATAATTTGCCAAAGGAAAAATGAGACATATGGGTATAGACTGAGGGCCCCTCTCCATACAGGGCTGGCCCCAGGTACTTGTCCGAGACTACCAATCCCCCCCACGGGGCTGGCCCAAGCCACAGACTAGAGTTGTGAGCACTGAACTGGTTAACCAAAAAGCTTACTGGTTAAGGTTAACTGGTGAGGGCTGGAGCAGCTACCCACTATCATGGGCAGGGGGTTGCTCCAGCCTGACCAGTGCAGTCCCTGCCTGGGGAGGAGAGGGAGATGAGGGAGCTGTTCCAGCCAGGCTGGAGAAAACCTCCCCGCTCACCAGCCTCCAATCGGTTAACCCGTTAAATACTATGTTTAACTGGTTACTCAATTAAATGGGATTTTACACCCCTACCACAGACCTGAGCCTCATTACCCACTGCTTCAGTCTCCCCCATTGCCACTAGTTCCTCCCACGTTCCTCTGCACCCCACCTTTTTGACAAAAGTGGGCATTTGTCCTGTTTTGTTCTTTGAAAAAGGGACTGTGTCAGTCAAAACAGTAGATATGGTTATCCTAGTCTTAGTAAGTCACCACATTAACCAATGGTGAGATTAGGAAGATAACATGATAACTTCCTGCTGGACATTCACTGGCTTTTAGTTAACTATACTTTTTTAAAAATACATACTTCCCTTCCTAAAAGCAATGGAATTAATTAATCTTATGAGGATAGGTATATTTGGATTTTAAGTTTACTATGTACAAGAGGCCCATTCAAAGTTATAGCCAAAAAACAAGCTCTATGATAAACTATGGTAATTTCACCAGATTTAGTGTTTAAATGACAATTCTGGATATGGTTTTACAAGTTCCATACTAATATTAAATCTACTCTTGCCAACCGTGTTTAAGTTTTAAGTACAAAGCCACTGAGCTAAAAAGGCAAAACATTTTAAAACTAAAAGCAACATACAATTCTGCAAGGAGAGAGTATTCCAAGTAGAAAGGCCCATAAGAGGCATGTGTTCCATTTGTAGACTGGGATGAAGGGGCAGGAGAAGCAGGTTTGGTCATCGGCACAGCATTTTTTGGAATAGAAGGCAGCTGTTTCTTTATAGAGGCACGTGGAGGACTGATTTTCAACTCTCCAGGCAGAGTCTTTTCTTCAATTTCAGGTCTCTGTTAAATAAATTTACATATACTAAATACTTATATAAGATATTAGCATTTCAAGTTTATTTTTTTATAAAAATACTTAATAGTTTAGGCTGCAAGGTAAAACTTCTATTCAATCATATACCAACAAAGCTTAATTAGGGTTGAAAGATTTCACTTTGTTATTATATAGTCATAGACTCCTAACAAGTTGCTTCTTTACAGTGTTTCTTTATTATGGGCGCAAGTTCAAATCTGAGATGCTGTTTTAGTTATTAGGAGGTGGTAAAGTTGTAGATTATGCCTAAAGCATTTTACTAGAAACTGATAGGTAATGTAACATCAGCTTCCAAATCAGTCTATTTCTAACACTTATATACTGAGATTAGCCACCAATTCCACTAACCACTCTCTCTGCAATTTAAAACTATGATTCCAATAAATGATTAGTATCATAAAAAAGAGGTAAGAATATGGAGAACATTATTTGGCAGTGAGCTCAAGCATTTCTATGCCAAATGTTTGTGCTGAGGCAGGCATAACACAATTGGGTATATTATACAGGCCTATCCTTACTGTCTTTAACCATCACATTAGATCAGTGGTCCCCAACCTGTGGTGGTGGCCGGGCGCCAGGGGGCGTGGCCATTCGCCCACCAGGCGCCAAGGGGCGGGGACGGGGCCCCCCCATAGCCGCGCGCCCCCCCTCCTCCGCGTGCCCGGGGCCGGCACCCCCCCCCCCCTCCTCCAAGCGGCTGGGGCCGGGGCCGGCACCCCCCGCCCCAAGGGCCAGGCCAGCCCCGAGCACGTGGCGGGCGCACACAAATGCCCTCGCGGGCGCCATGGCGCCCACGGGCACCGTGTTGGGGACCACGGCATTAGATGGTCTGGGCTACCTACAGCCATCCATGCAGAAGACATTCACAGAATGTCTATGTGGTCGGTTTAAGTACTTTTCTCTGTTAACTAGCTAACGACTATCATGCTTTCTATTACCAAGAACATAATCACTACCACTGCACTTAAGTAGTCAAAAGGCCTGAAAAAGTGTTCATTTTACATATGGGAGAATGTAATTATGGTTCAGCAGGTAGGCCAAGACATGAACTTCTGGGTTATAGCTTAGAATTTAGACTGCATGTTTAGGATAACAGGTTTTATATGGAAAGTTACCATGCGACTGTCTGGTGGCATCCATAAAACGTCTGAGAACAGATCTTACAACATTCACATCAAGATTACCCCCACTATAACTTCCACTATAGCAGAGAATGCTGATAAAAGACTGAACAGGCCTTAAGACTGCACTTTTAATTGTGTTTTCTCCTGCTAAATAAGAACAACATATTGGACAGACTGTTCCATGTACTCCTGAGGGAATTCTGCACCACTGAGCATGTACAGAATTCATGTCCCCTCCATATCTCTTCACTTCTCTGCAGAAAACTGACTTCTGCCAGGAAAGCTTCAAGAGAGGTTATGCACCCCTCCCCCGTACCACAGGTGCATCATTTTGGGAACCTTGATGAGTCTGCAGAAAGGCAAATTACCATGGGGAAAAAAGGCTGGGAATGCCCCAGCAAGTAGCTTCTACTCCGATATAAAGTCCTGATCATCAGTTAACCAGTTAAATATTAGATTAGCCTTAGTGGGATCCAGTACTGGCAGCAGGAGGCTCCTGGCCATAGGGCAGGGACTGCTGCCGCCAACGGCAGGAGGCTCCTGGCCCTGCTGGAGCAGTCGTCCACCTGCAGCAGGCCGAAAGCAGGGGGATGCTCCTTGGCACCAGTTAACATGTAAGAATCACCCAGTAAGGACGATGTTAACCAGTTACCCATTCACATCCTTAGCTTCTACCCTATGTCAGGCTCAGCCACTAGTCCCAGCTGGGCTGGGGAGGACAGGACTTTCTCTTCCCCTCCAAAGAATAGCGAGGGCCAGGTCCGACCCATCCCTAGACACCTCCCCGGCTGCACAATCACCCTGCTTCCTGCCACCATGGCTCCTCAGCTGCAGGAGGGCAGATAGGTCATTGTACAGGGAGGTGCTCTCTGGTCCCATGCACCTGGACCTTTCCCCCCCCCCCCCCCCCCATCCAGACCTCCAACAAGGCCCTCTCCCCCAGAATCTGAACTGCACTTACCCACACACGTTGCCATCCAGTCTCTGTCTTCATTTGCCCTGCATCGGGACCCCACACCAAGCCAACCACACTCAGCTTCCTCCACAGAGAATTGTCTCACTACACACGTGGACAATTCCACCTTCCCCATACATAGACTAAGCTCCTCCATACTTGGATTCTGCCAAACTGAGCTTACCTGCCCCACACCAGGATGGGAGCAAGGAGAGGTTTCAAAGCTGGACGTGCTAAGCACACCAAGGTAATAAGCAAGAAGGTGAGATAGGACTCAAGAGTATTTCTGAGGCTGACACAGCCCTTGTGCTATATCAAGATCAGGTGCAGTCTCACCGTTGAATCGTGGGGGAGAGAGGGTAGCAGGTGGGGACTAGGGTTCATTGCAAGGTAATCTCCCATCTCTGTGCAGCCACTTCCCTATGCTCTATACTGCTACGCTTGAGGGGTGCCATGTATTTATTGACAAATAAAATATGTAACATTTTAAAATATTGTTGCACAATTTCTTTTTTGGGGGGCACAGAATTCTCTCAGGAGCATTTGTAAATTGTTAATACCTGTGTGGGTACTTTGATTAAAAAGATTGCTTCAGACTAGGACTGAGCATCTTTTTAGTTTATTCTCCATTTGAACTACATATGGCTAATCTGTCTACCTTGCTAGAAATCAATACAGAAGTGTCCTCATACCTGATGGGAAGGAAGCTTCCACACCTCAGTAAACAATCAAACATAAGCCTGTTCGTTTATAAGCTGACCCCCACAAATGTAGAGAAAAAATGGTAAAAAGTCACTGATCTGTTTATAAGTTGACTAGAGTACAGCAGTCTGATACTGGCCTGTTTATCTGATACTGGCCTGTTTATAAGGTATCGGACTGCTGTACTCTAGAGTCAACTTATAAACAGATCAGTGACTTTTTACCATTTTCTTCTAGAAGTGTGGGGGAGGTCAGGTCCCAGACCACTGCGACTCTGGTTTTTTAAATGTACTAAGAGCCATGAGGCTCTTACTACATTTAAAAGGCAGAGCGCAGCAGGGGACCTGGCATGAGCCAGGCCACAATAGTCCTGGCTTCTGATGGGTCCCAGATGCCGCAGCTCTGCCTGGTGGCTCTTACTACATTTAAAAAGCAGAGTTGCAGCATCTGGGACCCTGCGCAAGCAGGGACTGCTTTGCCCCAGCTCATGTCGGGTCCCCTGCTGCTGCTGCCCTGCCTTTTTAGAACCCAATCATAAGCCGATCCTGGCTATTCACAGCAGGATTTTTTTGAAAAATAAATCAGATTATGAACAAGCATCTACAGTACTTGTAACCAGATTTTATGTAAATCTGAACAGTTTCACTAATTTTAAGAGGGCACATTACAATTTTCAAGATACCAGACAGAATCCTAAGTATTCAACCCAACAGCAACCTTTCAGTATTTTTATTCATGATTTCCCCCCCCCCCCCACAGACACACACAGAGCTGCAAATAAAGTAGATCTACTACAAATGGTAGCTTCATTTAAAAGACCAGAGAATTCTTCTTCTATGCTACACATTTAAATATCCCCACCCAAGTGCCCAACTTTAAGGTATTAAATCAACTAGGTCCCAACCAAATGCTAGAAAGGCAGTCAAGGTTAGTATTTTCATTTGCAACAACGATCATTGCAACCTACAACCTACAAGGCAATCCATAGTTTTGTTATATTCCAGCACCAGTCTGAGGGGAGGAAGGAGTTGAGAGAGACACACACACACACACCAGAGAGACTCATGTTGAAGAGCACACCCTGCTCTCCACAAGAGTTGCTGACAGAACACAGGTTTTAAAAATCTTTCAGAAGCCTGAGATTTGTGTTCATCATTTAGGTCAAACAGACATGGAAGTCCCTAGTATGCAGCTTATGTTCAACAAACATCTAGTTGAAGCTGGGCTGAAAATTTGGCCCAGAATATCACAGCTACAAAAACCTTAAATCTGGATAAAACTGTCAACATGATTCAAGTTACTAATATCCCCCTCTTGAGGTAGTCATGATTTCAGTTTTCCGTGAACAGATTAGCTTATACTTAAAAGGCAGACGCTGCAGCATAATACTGCAAGTTGGAGGATTCAGTTTTACAAATTCTAGTAATCAGAGCTACCTTCCATTTACCTCATGGATGTCTAGGTGAGAGTCAAGAATCCCACAGCACGTAGGTAACACTATCTTGTCAAGATTTCTTTTTCAAGATGGAGTGTGGAGATTTCATTATAAGTCACTAGATAGTTACAAGCTTTATATTTTAATAAATTTAAATTTCTTTTGGGATACTATACAGTACTTCTTCATAAGAGAGGAACAATTAATAATCCATATACTGGTTATTAAAATATCCACCTTGCGTGAGGAACTTGTAGACATGCTCCAGAAAGGGTTCATAACGTGTATCCCAAGTAAAGAGCTGCAAATGTTTTCTTCAGACCCCTTCCAGCACTTAGATGTCACTTTTTATCCTAAACACATATAGAATGAGAAGTTAGAGGTTAGTTGGAATATAAATAAAATATTCCAACACATTAGCCTATTAGTAGGACAATATTACACATTCATTCTGAACTTCAGAAACAAAAGTTTTCATGATAGTAATTATCAACTTCAACTAGATCAAAAGCTCTCCACGGTATTTCAAAACATTTGTAAAAAAAAAAAAATCAACAGAAATCGTATTTGAACATCCATTCTCTTTGCATTCCTGTCTGCACTTCTCTCTCTGGAAGGATGCCATTGAACAGGTCTGCAACTTCTCAATGGGGAATAAAGAAGTAAGCCTACAAACAGTGAAGTCCAACTATGGATGGCATTCTAATAGCCTATTTTGTAGTTTGAGCAATTTTTTTTCATCTTTGGATTTGATCAGCTGACTCTGCAAGACAGCATGCCTTTTAAGAGTATTAACTTGAAAATTCTTTAACATTCCCAATGAAGGAACTGAACTTGATGACTTTTCATCATGTGTCATTTTATTTTCATCTGCACTGAAATGCATCCAAGAATAGGAAAAAGTCAGAGTGCAGTCTCTGTAGCTTTTTTTAAAAATTATTTTTCATTACAAAAGCATGAGATGGACTTAGTATGGTCAGCTATCCTAATAGAAAGTAGGGATGTTAGACAATTTATTTTAGTAATTGTGTAGCTACAACAACTTTAAGGGTTATATGGTTACTAAAATGTTCCTCCCGGGGACAGGGCTGGCAGCCAATATACTCCTGGCCCCACTTCCAGAGAACCCGCTGTCAACCTATGCTGCTGCCTCTCTATTAGCACCAGCTACATGGAGCTGCCTTGATCCCCACATGCTACTGCCACTGTATCAAAGGCAGCAGTGCAGGGTGGCAGGTGGAGCTGGTCTGGAACCTGTCACCCTGGGAGGAGAGCATGCGGGGAGCAAGATGGCTACTCATTGCTGGTGCTCACAGGGCCAGGAGGGGAGAACCAGCTTTAAAGGGTTCTTAAAAGCCAGCTCCCGCACGAGCACTGGCTCCCATCATACCCCGCTCCCACTGCCTCTGTGGGAGGCAGGTAGCTTCACAGGAGCCAATATATTCAGGAAGCCAGCTTAAAAGACAGCTTCCCACACGTACCAGCTCCCGCTGGTCCCCTCCCCTTATGCCCCGCGCTGCTGCTTCCCTATCAGTATAAAAGATATTGCCTCACCAAACTTTTCTCTCTTCTATCTCGGGACCAACACTAATGCAACTACACTACATATAAATATTGTAATTACTATAACTAGCAATGGGGAGGGGGTGCAACAGAAGAAATTGGGGAGAGAAATTCAGAAGCAGCACTGTCTCCCACCTGTCTCCCACTCTGCTGCTCTGTGGGAGGCAGCAGTAAGGGGACAGGTGGTTCCGCAGGACAGGCATGTGCAGGGAGCGGACTTAAAAGCTGGCTCCCACATCCCTCCCCTTGCTGCCTCTGATACAAAGGCAGCAAGGGATATGGTGTGGTGTGTGTGGTTGTTTGGATTAACTGATAAACCCAGGCTTGTCGCATAACCGTTTAAATGACTAGACACTAACATCCCTAATATTGTAGAAAGTACTTTAGTAGAGTTGGGACTCTCACCGAGACACCTACCATTTAGGTCCCTGCCTCTACTACTCGCCTGCCCCTGCTCCCTTTCAACATTATTTTATCTCCTTGAGATTTTAGCCACTGTGCACATCTGAAGCAGCTCCTCTTTGGTACAGCTCATTTGTCTACCTCTTACCAACTCTGAATTTCTCTCCACAATTTCTTCTGTTCTCTTTGTCCCCAATTGCTAGTTGTAGTAACTAAAATATTTGTGCAGTGCGGTTGCAACACCGTTGGTCCCAGGTTATGATACATAAAAGTTTGGGGAGGCAATATCTTTTATTGGATCAACTTCTGTTGGTGAGATACACAAGCTCTGGGTAGCTCGAAAGCTTGTCTCTCTCACCAACAGACTAGTCCAATAAAAGATATTACCTCACCCACTGGGTGTCGGTAAAGCATTTTGGAACAATTTGTTTATATAAACTCCATATGAAGCTGTAGGGTAATGAGCCATGAGTCAATTTGCCATTTAGGCTTGGTACATTTCTTGTATAGCTCTTATAATAATCACCAAGGGCTAGTTTCAGTCAAGACGAATAGTCTATTTTTATTACATAGTTTGAGTCCATTCAGCCAGTCAGAAAAGCTCGGAAAGAATGCTCCTTTAAGCTTAAAGCAGCACTTACAAATATATAAAATTTCAGAAAAAAAATTCTGCAAAAAAATTTGTCTGCTTTTTAAATAGAAGAAATTGGTGAAATTCAACTAGATACAAATATTAGCAGTTTTAGCTCAATATGACTTCATCCATAGTATAGATTTCACTAATTTAACTAGTTAACCAATTCAATTAGTACATGAACCGTGCTCAGACAAATACTCAGATTGTGAGCCCCTCTCAAACTGCATCCCCTAATTTTCAAGCCATCCACCCAAGCCAGAGTACGACTTTGCAATCACATCCTTGTGAGCAGGTTTTCCTGCACGACCTCTCCAGCCAACAGATCTCAAAGATACACTAGGAGTCAAAGCGCAAGGAGTAAGCATCAGCCCCGTTTTCCCTGCCCTCGCCCTCAGACACACGCTTCCGAGCCCCATCAATACGGGGGGTCTCTAGCCCCATCGCCAGAGGGCAGGAGTGACCCCAAGAAACGCGAAACGAACGGGGCTGTGGAGACATCTCCGGCCAGCGACCCCCGCCTGCAAACCCGGCTCCCGCGAGGCAGTTTGCTGGTCACCCCTTTCCCGGGATCAGCCCCCGGCCGGCCAGGCGCGGGGCAGGCAGCAGGGGCGGCTCTAGCTCCGACAACGAGCGCGCGGGAGCTCGGGGGGAAACGCTGGATCGCCAAGTGACCCGGCCCCGCCAGCGACGCCCTCGCAGCCCCCCCCCCCCGCACCTGAGGGGAGCAGGCCAGACCCGCCGCCGCGCCCCACTGGGGGGGGGGGGGGGCAGGAGTGAGGCAATCGCCGGCGGGAAGGATCGAGCCAGCACGTTACAACCGCTCCCCCCCGCCCTGCGCAGAACACCTACAACCCTCCCCCTTGCAGGCTGCCCGCGAAGCAGGGGCCAGGTGTTCCCGCAAAGCGTTCGCCTTCCCGCGCGGACTGTCTCCGCCCGGCCACCGTTGCTACCTGCAAGAGGGAACCCGCGTTCTCGCTTTCCCAGGGGAGCCTGACGGGGCCGCCGCGCTCGCCAGCCCCGAGACCCCGCTCACCCGCACTAGCTCCCCGGACACGTCCCTGCAAGTGCGGCCGATTTCTTGCTGGCCGCCGCCCGTCACAGCCCCGTGCAGAGCCCGCCCCCCCGCTGCAATATCCGGCCGGCCTCTGACACGCACTAGCGGCCGAGTCAGCCAATCACAAGCCGAGCTTGCAGGTCTGTGTTGTGACTGCGGCTCGGTGGCCGCCCCGCCAGCCAATCAAAATCTTGCTGCGCCTATGACGCAGTAACGCCGGCCGCACCTGTTACCAAGGTGCGCTGCCTCTCCATGAGAACGATGACGATTGGTTAGAGGACTGGGGAGCGGCTTTCATGGGGATATGGACGACTAGGAATTGACATTGTTGCGCTTATGAGTGACAGCGATTGGCCGATAAAGGTGTCACCTTCTAGGGGGCGGGGCAAATCGATAGATGAATTTCGATTGGCTGATAGGCCCGATATCCGGGGAGAGGTATGACAACGATTGGCTAGCAGAACCGTCGCTTGCTGAGGGGCGGGACTAGTGAGGCCTCGCATGCCTGTGACTGGCGGAAACCTAGCAACAGCCAAGCCCTGGACAGAGGCGCTAAGAATGTTCCACCTGCCCCACCCTTGGCAAGCAGCCTGGTCCAGCGCCGCCCCGTGGCCTAGGCTGGGAGGTTTTAGCTTCCAGTCACCCAGAGCCGCCTCACCCACAGGCAGAATGTGCCGCCGCCACTGGGTCTTAGTGTCCCCCCAGCTCCACTGCCCTGCTCTGCGGCTCGGGTCCGGGCCCCTTAACAGTGACACAAGGGCCCGCCCTGTTGGCAGCACTGAACCTGTGAAAGAGCCATTCGAGGGGTGGTGAATTGAATGGGCATTTGTCAGCCCCGGGTAGAGACTGTCGGTTTCTGGATGGCTCAGTGCATTCCACTTCCTAAGCACATAAAACCAAACAAAGGGCACTTAAGAACAATTAGTGCCTTCTCCAACAGCGTCCTGTAGCATGGACACTCTAAGGCTGTGTCCAGACTCAGGGGTTTTTTCCGAAAAAGTAGCCTTTTTCCGAAAAAACTTCACCTGCGTCTAGACTGCAGCCACGTTCTTTCGAAATTAAATCGAAAGAACGCGGCTTTTCTTTCGACGGTGGTAAACCTCATTTCACGAGGAAGAACGCCTTTTTTCAAAAGTGCTCTTTCGAAAAAAGGCGTTCTTGAATGCAAACAGGGGGTTTTCAAAAGAGAGCATCCAGACTGCTCTTGCTTGCTTTTTCGAAAGTTCCGCTTGCAGTCTAGACGCTCTTTTTCAAAAGAGGCTTTTTCAAAAGTATCTTTCGAAAAAGCCTCTTTCGAAAGGGGCTTGCAGTCTAGACATAGCCTAAGGGGGTGTCTACTCTGCACGCTAACTTCGAAATAAGCTGCTCCGGACTTTATTTTCCAGAATTGCTTATTTCAAAATAGCGCGTCTCAACACAAAATGAGCATCAAAATGGTGCTTAGCTATTTCGAAATAGAGCGTCCACACTGATTAGATGCAAACTCACATATAAGGCCACCAGGAACCAGTTCAGGCAGGGCATCAGGTCAGCAGTTACTTTCTGGAGCTGCTGCCTGAGGCTGTCTGAGACACAAGCTTAAAGGGACCCCCTCTTCCCCCAGTACAGCCATTTCTCAGGTTCTTCTGTTTGCCTACTTCTCTCAGGCTTTATCTTCACTGCAAGATCTTCTGGCAGAAAAATATGCCGGATCTCATTAGCATATTTACTGCCGTTTCTTTTTGCGCAATGGTTTGTGCACAAAAAGAAGCAGTGTGGACTTTTTTTTTTGGCTCAAAACCCCCGTTTTACGCAAGATCCTTATGCCTGTCCTGTAGGGGCATAAGGATCTTGCGCAAAATTGGGGTTTTGAGCCAAAAAAAAAAGTCCACACTGCTTCTTTATGTGCACATAGCACTGCGCAAAAAGAAACGGCAGTAAATATGCTAATGAGAGCACAACTTATGCTAATGAGCCCCTCGTTAGCATATTTTCTGCCAGAAGATCTCACAGTGAAGACGAAGCCTGAGAGAATGCAAAGCATTTTCACTCTGTGCTTTGATTGCTTTGTTTTTAGACGCCACAGCACTGCCAGCTAAAGAGCTGGAATTGCCTCTGGACACTCGACGGTCCCTATATGTCCAGCTGCAGTTTCTGCAGTAGTTTCTGTAGGCTACCCTCCAGGCCCTGCAGGAACAGAACCCCAGCTGTTTGAGGAGACCTTCAATCTGTGCCTGGAAGTACAACTTTTTCAGCTTAACCCCACTGTCCACCGCCACTTCTGGTGGCTGACACCAGTTCCAACTGGTGGGATCAGCTCATGATAGAGTGGTGGGACGAACAGCAATGGCTCCAGAATTTATGCATGAGGAAGGAAACCTTTCTGGAGCTGTGTGCCTGGCTTACCCCTACCCTCACACGATGGGACACCCAGATGCAACCTGCCACCCCCTTGGAGAAGTGGGTCACCATCACTGTTTGGAAGATTGCCATGCAGGACAGCTACTGATCCATTGGAAACCAGTTCAGTGTGGGGAAGTTGACTGTTGGGGCCCTTGTCATGCAGGTATGGCACTCTCATGGTGCAGTCCCAGGAGGAGAGTGTGTGAAGTGATGGAAAGGGGAATTCTAGGGAAAGGGAGGGTTGGAGGTAGGGTGGGGGGAATCCCCCTTCCCTGGGGGATTCTCCAGCCCTGCCCTCACACAGCACTCCTGGGGGTGAAGGGCTATACAAGGGGTGGGTCCTGGTGTGGTTGGGGGGAATGAGGGGGTCATTTCCAAAGGGCTCTGGCACCCCAGTGATTCTCTGTTTTGTCTGTCTCCTTTTGCAGGTGGTGAGAGCCGTCAACACCATCCTGCTGCGCAGGGTCATCCACCTTGGCAACATGAACCTCATCATTTCTGGCTTTGCTGTCATGGGCTTCCCCAACTATAGGGGTGGGGGAGGGCTATTGATGGCATCCACATCCCTATCCGGCCCCCAACCACTGGGCATCTCTCTACATGAACCGCAAGGGATACTTTTCAGTGGTCCTGCAGGCCCTGGTCAACCACCACAGGCAGTTTACAGATCTACATCAGGTGGTCAGGGAAGGCTCACAACGGCTGTGTGTTCCGTAGTTCCAGCCAATCCAGAAACTGGAGGCCAACACTTTCTTCCCTGAGTGCCCCATCAGGGTCGGGGACATGGACATGCCACTGTGCATCATGGGGGACATGGCCTACCCTCTCCTGCCATGGCTTATGAAGCCCTACCCTGGACATCTTGAACCCAGCAAGGACAACTTTAATGCTCGGCTGGGCAGGTCCCGAATGCAGGCAGAGTACACCTTTGGGTGTCTAAAAGCACTGTTCAGATGCCTGCTGACCCACCTGGATGTAGAGGAGCAGAACATCCCACAATGGTGTCAGCATGTTGCGTGCTCTGCAGCCTCTGTGAGGAAGGGGGAGGTGTTCCTCCCTGGATGGGGGGCAGAGGCCGGAAACGGAGGAAAAACATTTGAGCAGCCGCGCACAGATGCCTTCCACAAGGCCCATCAGGTAGGGATGCACATCTGGGAGGCCCCGAGGGAGAGTTTCTCACAAGGACCCCAATGACATTCTCCCCAGGGCCTTCCTACTAGGGGCCTGTGCTTTGCCCCTCTTTGCCTTTCCTTCCTCATCCTTCCCTTCCCCCCTCCATCCTGCTCCCCTATTGAGACAATTAAAAAACTGTTTTTGAAAAAAAAAGAGCTCTTTGGTTATTTATTTGGGGTAGAAGTAACTGGGGAGTGATAGGGGAAAAAACTGGGGAGAGAGAAAGGGAAGGAGGGGGAATGAGAACCTTGGAGTGGGGAGGAGAGGCTCAGGACTGGGGCTGTGAGTGGTACCTGGCTCTGGTGGTTCCTCCGCCTCGTGTGCAGGGACCTTGGCAACCAGGACACGGCGGTTATGGGAAGAAGCAAGAGGAGAGGCTGGAGCAGGGTCAGGCATGGGAGGAGGAGCAGGGGCTGGCATGGGAGGAGGGGCAGGATCAGGAACTGGGACTGGGGCAGAAGTGGCAGCAGGAGCTAGCTCTGTGTGGGCAAGGAGAGCCTGCACAGTTGCTCACACATTGCGTCCCTGCTGTAGCTCTCCATCACGTTGCGTCCATATCGCTCTCCAGCACTGTGTGTCCTTCCGGACCAGCGTCTCGTGCAGGGCGCAGAGTGTGGAGATGTGCTCCCTCATCAATTTCTCCTGCATACTCCAGCGGCTGAGGCTTCCCTGCTGTCAGGTGGCTGCCTTGGTGTAGCCAGACACAAACCCCATCTTGGTTTCCGGCCCCCCTCCCGAGAGAGCAAGAGAAAGGCAGTCAGCCTTTGATGCCCTAGGAACTCAGGTGTGCTGCCTGTCCCTGATTCTACCATAAACAGAAACCAGACAGTAAATGGGCTAGCTGACGACCCGGGGCCTCCCGTCGCCCTGATGGCTAGTACCAATAATTGACACGCCTGCAATGTCCCAGGAAAGGTATCTTCGCCCATCACATACCAGAGGTGCCCATTGTCTGCATTTTTCCAGGTGTAAATTATGCTTTGCACCCTTCGTGGAAAACTTGGTGTTCAAAGCCATTTTTCCTAATTGGCCACTTGAGACCAGGAAGAAGCCTACATGACCCAAGGGGTATAAAAAGAGGTGTTATTTCTCGTGGAATGAGGTTTACAGAAGTCGGAATAAGCTGTCCATTATTTTGAATTTATTTCAAAATAACAGAATTGTTCTGTAGATGCTCACATTAGTAATCGCAGAATAACGCATTCCGAAATAACGGTGCAGTGTAGATGCACCCGAATTAACTATTTCTTTCCCCTTTTCTATATTTTCCTTCTTTTTCCTCCCCCCCCCCCCATCCTGTATTTATTTAGAAACTGAACCTTTAATAACTCCATTCATCTGAAGAAGTGGTTGTGCCCATGAAAACTCATGATACCATCTACGTATTTTATTAGTCTCTAAGGTGTTGCAAGACTATTAGGATTTTTAAAGTTTTTCCAGTTACAGACTAACTTGGCTACCCCTCTGAAGGTTTTGAATATATTATGTCTACAAGACCTTAGTTTAAAATTTGTTTTAAAATATTTCATTAGTGTGTTGCTGAAGATTATAAAATCATAGCTATAAAAAATACTTTCCCCTCCCCACTGCCATTGGGCATAGGAATACCAGTTTAATAGTACTGCATAGGACCCCATAAATCCTAGGGTCAGCCTTGGTGGATGCACCTCCCCCACACACACTTCGAGTGGTGGCAGCAAGGCCAGGAGGGAGGCTCTGCATGATGGGATTCTTCTATAACTTAGGGAACAAACAGGTTATACAGCACAGCTATGTGGGTCAGTCCACAACCACTGCTTGGGGACACACCAATTGCTAACTTCCCTAACTGGATGTCATAGCCAAAAATGGCATCCAGTCCATCTGCTTGGGAAAGTTGGCAACCTGTTTCTTTGTAAGGCCATGCAGCTTCCAAAGTGTGGCTGAGAATCGGGTCCTATTTCTTGCTTCTCCAGTTACACTCGTTCTTCAATATATTTCCTTGACTGCAGTTCTCAGTCACCTGCACAGGGTTTACATAAGTCGCATAGCATTGGCACAGATGCATGGCAGCCACTAGCCTGTACATTTTGTACACTGGAATATTGCTCTAGAGGAGATTGATGGAGATTGTGTAGTGGCTAGGGCAAGGCAAAGAGGGCTGTTCCAGAGGGCATATTGTTCTCTGTAGATTCATTCAGGTAGGCAGGTTCTTTGAGCCTGAGTCACTATTGCTCTGTATTGCATATAGTCATTTACAGTACACCATGGCAAAGTGAGTGTAAAAGGCTACCATTCTGAATTTTACAGTACTTTGCACTACATTCAATGACTATACAAGGTCCTGGGTTACAATGATGAGATCTTTTATGTGCAAGAAGGTGAGAGGTTATTCCTTATAAAACTAAGAGAATAGCCTTTTGACAGAACTTTATAAGGGTGCATCATCATTGCCCTTCATGCCCACTGGCATACAGGGCAGCAACAAAGGTCCTCCACTACTGCCTGTCTCGGGCCAGCCTCTAAATAGTGCCCCAAGTGTGATTCATGCTCTTCATTTCTACTTCAGCAGTCCAGCGCCATGTTGTCTTGGATCGTCCTTGTTTCTGCTTCCTTTATCCCAACTCTGGTCTTAATCTCGGTGCGCAGGACTTCCATCTTCATGTCTTTCACCACTGGCAGTCATACACGTCACTGTAAGTGGCTCTGGAAGACCATCACACACAGTCGAGAAGAAATTCTTTGTTGCTGTTTTTGTAACAAAACCTTTTCCAGGTCAGGGTTGTTAGCCCTGAGCCAACCCCCAATCCTGGAGGATCAGTGTGCACGCTTAGTCTGGCTCCTCTCCCCTTGAGCTTACCGGCTTGGTTGAACCTACTATGTGCAATAAGCTCCCTCCGGCAAAACTCCTAGGCTCATAAGAACATGCAAGCTGCCCCACCTCAACAAGGTGCATGCACAAGGGGCAGATAAGGGTGTATAACACCACCAAATTCACAGTGCCAAATTTCAAAATAACTTGCTATTCCGAAATATCCCTTACTCCTTGTGTTATGAGGTTTACAGGGATATCGGAATAGCGAGCTTGTTATATTTTGAAATAACAGGCTTGCTGTGAAGACACGGGATAGTTATTTCGGGATACTCTGGTGATTTCAAGAAAGCCTTTGACAAGGTCCCTCACCAAAGGCTCTTCAGTAAAGTAAGTTGTCATGGGATAAGAGGGAAGGTTCTTTCGTGGACTGATAACTGGTTAAAAGACAGGAAACAAAGTATAGGAATAAGTGGTAAGTTTTCCGAGTGGAGAGAGGAAACTAGTGGGGTTTCCCCAAAGATCTGTTCTGGGACCAATCCTATTCAACTTACTTATAAATAATCCAGAGAAAGGGGTAAACAGTGAAGTGGCAAAATTTGCAGATGATACTAAACTGCTCAAGATAGTTAGGACCAAAGCAGACTGTGAAGAGTTTCAGAAAGATCTCACTAAACTAAGTGATTGAGCAACAAAATGGCAAATGAAATTTAATGTTGATAAATGTAAAGTAATGCACATTGGAACAAATAATCCCAACTATACATACAAAATAATAGGGTATGTCTACACTACAGCATTAATTCGAACTAACTTAATTCAAATTAGTTAATTCGAACTCAGCTAATTCGAACTAGTGCATCTAGACCTAAAAACTAGTTCGAATTAGCATTTTGCTAATTTGAACTAGCATGTCCACATTGAGTGGACCCTGAACCGAGGTTAAGGATGGCCGGAAGCAGTGCCGGCAGGGCATCAGATTAGGACTTAGAGCGTGGAGCTGCTGCCTCAGGCTAGCCAAGGGCTGTGCTTAAAGGGACCCGACCTCCACCCCGGATAGACAGTTCTCTGGGGTTCCCCGCTCGCTTGTCTAACTCGATGAGGGACTGCTAAGCAGTCCTGGCTTGGAGTGCCCTGAATGCCCACACTCGGCACATCACAGCACTCGGCCATTAGCCCGGCTGCACTTGCCGCAGGCTGCCATGCGGGGGGGGGGGAGGTCAATCGGGGGGCTGCAGGAGAGCTTCCATCCCGAGGAGCCCGCAGAGCAACCCCAGTCCTCCTATCGGGGGCTCGTACCCCATTCCTCCCTCACCTCCTTCCACTTACCCCTCCCTAGCCCCCCTTCCTGATGTACAAAATAAAGGACACGTGTGCTCAAAAATAGAAACTTTCTTTATTGAACAAAAATCGGGGAGACTGGAAAAGGAGGTAGGAGAGGGGAGGGCAACTAAAATGGTCAGGGGTTTGGAACAGGTCCCATATGAAGAGAGGCTAAAGAGACTAGGACTTTTCATCTTAGAAAAGAGGAGACTGAGGGGGGATATGATAGAGGTCTATAAAAGCATGAGTGGTGTGGAGAGGGTGCATAAAGAAAAGTTCTTCATTAGTTCCCATAATAGAAGGACTAGAGGATACCAAATGAAATTAATGGGTAGCAGGCTTCAAACTAATAACAGAAAGTTCTTCACACAGCAAATAGTCAACCTATGGAACTCCTTGCTGCAGGAGGCTGTGAAGGCTAGAACTAGAACAGAGTTTAAAGAGAAGTTAGATAAATTCATGGAGGTTGGGTCCATGGAGTGGTATTAGCCAGGGGGTAGAAATGGTGTCCCTGGCCTCTGTTTGTGGAAGGCTGGAGATGGATGGCACGAGACAAATGGCTTGGTCATGGTCTTCAGTCTATCCCCTCCAGGGTACCTAGTGTTGGCCGCTGTCGGCAGACAGGCTACTGGGCTAGATGGACCTTTAGTCTGACCCAGTATAGCCATTCTTATGTTTTTATGTTCTAAGCTCAGGGTTTAGGGTCGGGGTCTCACTCGAGCACCTTGATTTTCATGCAAACCTGCGCTTGGGTGGCCAGGCTGGCAGCTATCCTGCTCTAGACGGCCACTTTCCTGTGCCTAGTGTGGAGGTCGTGGACGTTGGAGGCTTCCCCCCAAACCTCGATGAGGTCCACGATGTCCTCACTAGACCAGGCGGGCGCCCACCTCTTGTGGCCCCTGGCAGCCTCCTGGGAGCCGCCAACCTGGTCCCGGGAAGAGGCGGAGGGCTGGGTGGCAGCGGGTGGCTGGCTCGTGCCGTGCCAGGTGCAGGGTCTGCTGGCTGGGTGCTGGCAGACTTGTACCTGGCACGGGAACTGTAGCCAGACCATGCCCCTTTAAGGGCTCCGGGACCGGGAGAGGGGCAGACAAGTTTCCCTGGTGGTGCCCAGAGTGGCCACTAGGGCAAGCTGGGAAGGGCTAGCCTCCCACTAGTTCGAATTAAGTGGCTACACAGCCCTTAATTCGAACTAGTTAATTCGAACTAGGCGTTAGTCCTCGTAGAATGAGGTTTACCTAGTTCGAATTAAGCACTCCGCTAGTTCGAATTAAGTTCGAACTAGCAGTTTGTATGTGTAGCGCCTATTGAAATTAATTCAAACTAACTTCTGTTAGTTCAAATTAACTTTGTAGTGTAGACATACCCATAGGGACTAATTTAGCAACAATTACTCGAGAGAAAGATCTTGGAGTCATTGTGTATAGTTCTCTGAAAACATCCACTCAGTGTGCAGCGGCAGTCAAAAAAGCAAGTAGAATGTTAGGAGCCATTAAAAAAGGGATAGAGAATAAGACAGAGAATATCTTTTTGCCTCTACAGGCAGTCCCCGGGTTACGTACAAGATAGGGACTATAGGTTTGTTCTTAAGTTGAATTTGTATGTAAGTCGGAACTGGCTCCAGATTCAGCCGCTGCTGAAACTGATCAGCGGCTGACTACAGGAAGCCCGAGGCAGAGTTGCTCTGCCCCGGCTTCCTGGAATCAGCCGCTGATCAGTTTCAACAGCGGCTGAATCTGGACTCCTGGGACAGAACAGCTGGGGCACTGCCGGGTAGGTCCCCACAGGACCAACCCGGCAGCACCCCAGCTGCTCTACCCCAGGCGTCCCGCAACAAAAGCCTGGTCTGCTGGGGGGCGGGGGCGCACTAGCTGCGCCCCCTCCCCTCCCAGCAGACCAGGGAGACCCGAGCAAAGCCGCGGAGGCACAGAGGTCCCACCACCTCTGCGGCTTTTCTCCTGTCTCCCTGCTGTGCTGGGGGAGTTATTTAAAGATTTAAATAATCGCGGCTTCATTTAAATTTAAATGGCTGCCCCGCTCTGCCGATCAGCTGTTTGTCAGCAGATCGGGGCAGTCTGGACGCGCCGCTGTCGACAAGGAAGCCTTTGTCGATCAGCGCAGGTATGCCTCGTGAAACCAGGTTTTCCTGGGCCAATCGACAAAGGCTTCCTTGTCGACAGCGGCGCATCCAGACTGCCTCGATCTGCCGACAAACAGCTGATCGGCAGAGCGGGGCAGCCATTTAAATTTAAATGAAGCCGCGATTAGGCATGTAGTCTAGACACACCCTAGGGGTCACCAAATGAAATTAATAGGCAGAAGGTTTTAAACAAACAAAAGGAAGTTTTTCTTCACTCAGCGCACAGTCAACCTGTGGAACTCCTTGACAGAGGATGTAGTAAAGGCTAGAACATTAACAGGTTTCAAAAAAGAGCTAAATAGATTCATGGAGGTTAGGTCCATCAATGGCTATTATCCAGGATGGGTAGGAATGGTCTCCCTAGCCTCTGTTTCTCTGGAGGTGGTGACAGGGGACAGATCACATGAGGATTACCTGTTGTGATCTCTCTCTCTGGGGCATCTGGTATTGGTCACTGTGGGCAGACAGGCTACTGGACTAGATGGACCTTTGGTGTGACCCAGTATGGCCATTCTTATGTTCTCATGTTAATTCTAATTAACATAAAAATCACCACAGAGGGCTAGATAACACTCATCCACCCAGTACTAGACACCTTGTCCATATTTATATTTATAACACCTTCTAAGAGGTTTCAGTATAATGTTACTGAACTTTACATATAAAAACTGAAAGGACTTAGAAAGATTTAAAAGGGAAAAAGTAGGACAATCTTTTTTCATTAGAATAAATTAACTGTTTAGTTTAATGAGTTCAGGAACTCCTATGGGGAGTTATGATTAATGTTGTTATATAATCTGAAAAAATGTATGTACAACCTAAATAATTCCAGTTTCCTTTATTAGTTCTAATGAGCTATCAGATTCTTGGCACCTTTGACCAAGTTTCAGGCAGATTACGTGATCACTGAATCTTCTGAATGTCTCAATGACTGATAGCATACATAGCAAGTTGTAAATCTTTTCCTGACAACTAACACAAACCAGTTTCCAATATATAAGTAGCAATGAGCAGTTTTTACTTATAATAGTTTAGCTCTAGAAGGTTACAAAATAAAACAAGGAAAACATGAAAAAAACTCAACAGTATTGGTTCTTATTCCTAAGTCTTTCTCGGAGTTCAGTACAGCGGAGTTACTAAAGTGATATACTATAGCTAAAACCATTTGTTTGTCAAGGTTTGGAAAATGACAACAAAATCCATCCATGAAGTATACAAACTATAGTAAAAACAACAAATCAATAAGTACAGGTTTTAAGATCCCTGTCATATCCCCAACATGCTCATGCCTTCGTCATCACTTCCTCTGATTACTGTAACCTCATCCTCTTTGTTCACCTTCAAAACTCTGCTTTTATATCTTTTTCTGACAAAACTCTAGTGTAGACATACCCAGAATGGATCCTTCTCCAAGATCAGGACCTCATATGGCAGGCCCTTTAGAACATGGATTATGTCTTAGTCTGAGTTGTGTATAACATACTGTACATTTACAGTGCTGAATAGATATATCACAATGATAACATTAGGCAGATTTTTTACATTTTCTCTTTTCTTTCAAGAGGCAAGACAAGTATCACTAGTAGGAGAAAACTTTTGTCCTTCCTCAAACTTTACTGTGCTCTTGAAATTTCAAAGACCAAGTACACTGTAATTCTAAGCTTTTTATTTAAATAGAGTGGCAAGGAGTCCTGTGGCACCTTATTTAAATAGGGGACACAAATATACACACATAAAATATTCACCTGTGTATGCCGCCTTACTGACTTTTTGGAGTAAGATCTAATGTGGAGTTAATACCAGATACATCTATTATGGGACCATTTTTTTATCCTGTATTTGCAGGACAATGGGTTTCATGATGATGTATTTTCCATCTCTGTCTTCTATGATATTAAAACTATAATCATAATAAACTGCATTGTGGTTAGTATCCATGTATAATACTAATATGATCAATGACATGTAAAAACTGGTGTTGGTGCACAGGGATGGCTTTATTCCACTTCAGAAGAAGTTGAGTGATCCCTGCTCATCAAGCCTATAAAACATCTGGAGATCTTTTGAGATGAAAGGTCTTAGTAAAAATATTATTATTGTTATTGTTGTTGTTATTGTACTTACAAAAGAAACATGAATTACTTGGCATCAGATCAGACTCCAAGCCCTTAACCAAAGTAAATCACTTTGCTCTTATTTTTCAAGCAACGTAAATAATTTTATGGAAGTATTTTGTGGTTTATAATTCAATAAAATGTATCAAGTGCCATTTTTAAATGAGTTATTTGTTATCATTCACACAGAGGTGGATCATTCTCCTTTTGATGTCCATGGCAAAATCACTAGCAGACTTCTCTAGGAATGGAAGGTGGGCTCTCAATCATTTCACAAGAAATATAATGCAGTCATCCTGGATTCAAAATTAATATCATAAGATAATTACCTTACCAATATTTGATCCTATTTGTTTTTCTCTTAAGAGGCCTTTATATTTTGACCTGGGATCTGCACATACATCAGACTTACTGATCTCCAGGGTTAGAAATAACAGTGTTACATGATGTACTCCTATGTGTGTTAGGGATCATATGAGACCTTAAACTGCAATTCTGTATATTCTGCATGGATAACAGCAATTGTATTATTTCATTCTGAAATAATCAGGATTTTTGGATACCATTTATATGAAAAGATGCTATATAGAATAAAGTTGTGTTGTAGTTATTGATTTTATTTCTGACTGCTTCAGAAATCCTTAATTGTTGGGATACTCTTGGATCCAATGTCAGTTTTTAGATTTTCAAATACTACTAATACTACTATTAATATATATAATACAAATAAAATAAAATAAAATAATAATAATAATAATAATAATAATATATTCATAATAAAAAGCATGCTCAAATAACCTGTTATACCAAAAATATCTGTGACTGGCTCTTGTTAAGGTATTTGCATAGGTTCTTCTCACATAGATGAAAGCACCAGATTCAAAGATAAATCAAAGTAAAATGACAATCGAGAAGACATGACATCCCTGACAGCTTATCAGCAGTCTAAATGTTTGATGGATCCAGTAAGCCACTTCAAAGGCACCAACATGAATGTGTAAGTTAACCAGCATAGTAAATAGCTACTCCTTTATGGAAAATTTCTGAAAATGCCATCCAAAGAGGAAAAGATTATCACCCCGTTATTTTTTTAATGTTTTCTTAAAATAACATTAACTTTTCTTTTAGTTTTATGACATGAAAAAAAGTTTTATATAATTAACATTTAATACAATAAAACGATTGAGAACATAATTTAGGGCAAGATTTTCAAAAGATTTCATCATTGGCCTTTCTATGTTCCCAAGGATTGCAATCAGGGCTGGCCCACAACATTTTGGCACCTGAGGCGGGGAGCTCAAATGACGCCCCCATGCCACCTTTTCTCCTGCCTGCCTGTTATGTCTCTTGTGCCCTCCTTCCTCCAGCACAGCACTCCACCATCTCTGCTTCTAGAGCAGAGAGAATACCTATGCACCAGCAGCAGACACAATTTTCTACACTCTGGGTATGTCTAAACTACATGCCTCCGTCGACGGAGGCATGTAGATTAGCCAGATCGGCAGAGGGAAATGAAGCCGCGATTAAAATAATCGCGGCTTCATTTAAATTTAAATGGCTGCCCCGCACTGCCGATCAGCTGTTTGTCGGCAGATCGGGGCAGTCTGGACGCGCCGTGTCGACAAAGAAGCCTTTCTTGATCGGCACAGGTATGCCTCGTGAAACCAGGTTTACCTGTGCCGATCAAGAAAGGCTTCTTTGTCGGCGCGTCGCGTCCAGACTGCCCCGATCTGCCGACAAACAGCTGATTGGCGGAGCGGGGCAGCCATTTAAATTTAAATGAAGCCGCGATTATTTTAATCGCGGCTTCATTTCCCTCTGCCGATCTGGCTAATCTACATGCCTCCATCAACGGAGGCATGTAGTCTAGACACACCCTCTGGGTCCTAGTGGACCCCCCACACACACACACAGTCTGGCACCTGAGGCGGCTGCCTCAGTTCACCTCATGGTAAGGCCAGCCCTGATTGCAATGCAACACTCAGGGGCGGATATAGGGCAGGGCAAACGGGGCAGCCGCCCCGGGCCCCGCGCTTCGGAAAGCCCTGCGCATGTGCCGTGGCACCGCTGCGCATGCGCATGGCGTCACTACACATGCGCCGTGGCAAAGGGGGAGCCCCGCGGAATTATGCTGCCCGGGGCCCCGCAAAACGGTCATCTGCCCCTGGCAACACTCATTGCTTTTGAAAATCCCACTTTTAAAAATGTAAGTGCTACACACACTTTGCAGGCCAATGTTTTGTGTTTTGCCAAGATAGAGGAAAACACTGGCAGGATAAGGTTACATGCTGTCAAGACAAATACATGTCTAAAACCGTTGGTAAGAAAAAAAAAGTTGTACTTGAGATCCAGCACCATCTTTTATCCACACTTACCTATACACCAGTACCACGCACCCCACAGCTCCCATTCACTTACAGTTTGAATGCCCTGCCCTCAGGACTAGTGGTGTCTGCTCAGAGGAGAAACAAAGAGGATGATTGTAAAAGCCCTGGCTTTGTGCCCTGGCCTTGTAAAACAGAACCCTTTTATGGTCTGACCAATCCATTTCTGGTACAATTGAACTCTGCAAAAAGGCATTTTATATTTCTTCTCATGGTGGCTTTTGAATTTTATTTTGTACAACTATTTCATTTTTAAAAATCCACATAAAAGAATGCTGCAGTTGAATGGGTTAACAGTACCAAGTCTGAAAATGTCAAAGATAAAGATGCACATGCAATCTCAGAGTAAATCTGCCTCTCTCTTTGTACACATTTCAGGGCATTCCTTCATTACTCTGAAATAGTGATTGTGTACGTGCAATACAATATAATTACTTTTTTCTTTTTTCATCCTAACATCTTTTCATTTTGAAGTCCAGATAAGAGGACCCTCAATATCCCCAGTCCACCCTTGAAACACAAAATGTGGAAGAAACATTGAAACAGAAATATGTCCTCAGGCTGCATTAGAAGTGGAATACAAGAAAGTTGTCCAACAAGTTGGGCAACAAATATTATCCTTTGAATATAATACAGCGTATTATATTCTGCATTCATTAAACCAGTGTGAACTTGGATGAATTCTACTGATCAAAATGCAGTAAACCTAGATTTGTTCTGCTAAAAGAGTACAATTTGGCCTGGTATGTTGTTTGGATATTTTCACACAGAAGAATGCTTTCTGCTTTTACTTTAAACAGTTATGGAAACTATATTTCCTGTATTTATTTGTTTAGCCTTCTAAAATACTCCTTCCATCTGGCTCACAGCACCCAGAAAAAATAAAAGACACAAACAAATGCATATCCTTCACAAAGAAGCATCCTAACTCTCATTTCTCCATCAACCTGTTATGTACCTCCCTCACTCTCTTCTTTCACCACTCCTTACCCACTCAAGCAAATATCTGAAAAAAGACATGGGCTTTGTGAGAAAACTCATGGTATTTTGGAACAGCTTGAGATGCTTATTACAGCACCCCCTTTATTCATATATAAAGAACGCCTATGCAACAGAAACATGAAACTCGAGAAGCTGTTTTCATAATTAAAATCCATTTGTTCTACAGACCATTTCCTTTATTAATTATTATTATTGTAATCACTTAGGGTATGACTAAACTACGCTTTATTTTCGACATCAAGTGGGTCTTTCTAAAGTGCAAGTAGTCTGGATGTGTTTTTTTCGGAACCTCCATCCCTTTTTTGAAAAACCATGTAAATCTAATTTTTTAAGGAAGAGCAGTTTTTTGAAAAAGGTTTAAAAAAAAAAAAAAAAAAAACGCGTCCAGAAAACTTTCACTTTCAAAAGACCCACTTTTGAAAGTGAATTTGGAAGAAAATATGCAAATTCTATTCCACTCTAAAATGTTCAGACCATAACATCAGTAATAAATGATTATACAGTAAGGCTATGTCTAGACTACGCTTTATTTTCAAAAGAAGATATGCAAATTCTCTTTCGAAAATAAAGCGTAGTCTAGACATAGCCTTACTGTATAATCAGTTATCACTGATGTCATGGTCAGAACATTTTAGGGTGGCATAGGAAAAAATAAAATAGCAACAACCATTTAAAATAAATCCATAGATATACCTCAGGAAAAACAAAACAACTCTCACACCTAAAAGCCAACTGTGAGAGTACTGCTATTTAAGACAGTGATTCTCAACCTGAGATATGTTTACTCCTGGGATACAAAGAAATTTTCCAGGGGACATTCCAACTCATGTAGATATTTGCCCACTGTTACAACAAGCTACATAAAAAGTGCTAGCAAAGTCAGTACAAACTACTGACAGATTGTTTATGCCACTCTGTCTACAGGCAGTCCCCGACTTACGCGGATCCGACTTATGTCGGATCCGCACTTACGAACGGGGCTTTTCTCGCCCCGGAGCTCACGGGTGGCGGGTCGCCACCCGTGTCCTCCGGGGTGAGAAAAGCTTCTCCCGGTCTCCCTGGTCTGCTGGGGGGGGGGGGGGGGGGGCCAGCAAAGCCGCTGGACCCCCCCAGCAGACCAGGGACACCCGAGCAAAGCCGCCGCCTGGGTGGCTTTGCTCCCGGGCAAACGAGCAAAGCCGCCCAGGCGGCAGCTTTGCTCTGGTGTCCCTGGTCTGCTGGGGGGGTCCAGAGGCTTTGCTGGACCCCCCCCCCAGCAGACCAGGGGGACAGGAGCAAAGCCGCGGAGCACGCCCGAAGCGGGACAGCCCGGGCGCGCCTGGGCTGTCCCGCTGCGGGCATGCTCCAAGGCTTTGCTCCCCATCTCCCTGGTCTGCAGGGAGATGGGGAGCAAAGCCTTGGAGCACGCTCACAGCGGGACAGCCCGGGCGTGCTTGGGCTGTCCCGCTGTGGGTGTGCTCCGAGGCTTTGCTCCCCATCTCCCTGGTCTGCCCAGCAGACCAGGGAGATGGGGAGCAAAGCCTCGGAGCACGCCAGCAGTGGGACAGCCGCGGCGCGCCTGGACTGTCCCACTGCCCAAGTGCTCTGCGGCTTTGCTCCGCGTCTCCCAGGTCAGCAGACCAGGGAGACGGAGCAAAGCCGTGGAGGACTTGGGCGGTCCCGCCACCCCCGTCTCCCTGGTCTGCTGGGGGGGGGGGGGGTGCAGCTAGTGCCCCCCCCCCCCAGCAGACCAGGCTTTTCTTGCCTACCCCTGGGGTAGAGCAGCTGGGGGCTGCCGGGTTTGTCCCGCAGTGCCGCTCCGGACCAACCCGGCAGCACCCCAGTTGCTCTGCCCCAGGCGTCCTGATTCAGCCGCTGCTGGTCAGTTTCAGCAGCGGCTGAATCAGGACACCTAGGGCAGAGCAGCTGGGGTGCTGCTGGGTTGCCCCAGTAGCGCCGAGGAGCCGCGCTACTGGACCAACCCGGCAGCACCCCAGCTGCTCTGCCCCAGGTGTCCCCAAGTCAGCCGCTGCTGAAACTGACCAGCGGCTGACTACAGGAAGCCCGAGGCAGAGTTGCTCTGCCCCAGGCTTCCTGGAATCAGCCGCTGATCAGTTTCAGCAGCAGCTGACTTGGGGACGCCTTGGTTTCTTAAGTTGAATCTGTATGTAAGTCAGAACTGGCATCCAGATTCAGCCGTGGTTGAAACTGATCAGTTTCAGCAGCGGCTGACGCCAGTTCCGACTTACATACAGATTCAACTTAAGAACAAACCTACAGTCCCTATCTTGTCCGTAACCCGGGGACTGCCTGTACTGTACACTAAAATGTAAAGACAATATTTATATTCCAGTTGAATTATTTTTAGGGTTGCCAGTTTTCACTGGATGTATTTCTGAAGATATCACATGACATAATCTTTAATTAAAATTATTCTTTAATTCCTAGAGACTCCAGGCCAATCCTGGAGGGTTGGCAACCCTACTTATTTTATAATGTATAAAAATGGGAACATGAGCAATTTTTCAGTAATACTGTACAGTGACAGTTTTGTATATTCATGTCTGGTTTTGTAAGCAAATCGTTTTTAAATGAGGTGTTATTTGGGGTATGCAAGACAAATCAGACTCCTAAAAGGAGAACTGTAATCTGGAAAGGGTGAGAGCTACTGATTTAAGGCATACCTAGTGCTAAATTTAATTGTACAATCCTTACTCTGGATTAATACTCTGGATTAATTCTCTTTGACTTCAGGGGAACTACGATTTCATTCTGTGGTGACAGATGCTGATTCCTTAGCAATAACCACAGTGAGATATAAGGAAATGTTTAAAATGTATTTAATTAGTTTAAGGTAATACATAGTACCACTAGATGGTGTTCTGCAGCTGTTCTATTCACATATTCTAATCCATGGGCAGATAAGTGACAGCAGTACTTTATTGACTGAAACATATGATATACACTGTATGACATGGCAAACAGATGCGGATCAATTCTGCAGCATGTACGTGTGTGTGCTGATCTCCCACTGAAATCCATATCAGATTTCACAGAATAACCAGCGTAAGTAATATTCATAACTGATTTACATAATCTGTGGAAATTATGCTCTTATTTGATAAGGTTTGATATTAATACCATGTCGGCTCTCTAAAAATGTCAGATTGGAAAATGGAATTTCCTAACTTCAGTATGTAATGAAGTACAATTACGAATTACAAGCGGGGTTAACAAAAAAAAATCCGTATGTTAGATCCGTATGTATCTCCTTTGAGACTTGAACAGAAACAGGACACAATCAGTATTTGATAACTAACCCTAAATAATAATAGTGTAACATTTTGCTAGTTCAACATTTTGTCTTTGTGGGACCATGAGCTTTCAATCTTTTTTCTGATTCTGCAATTGGCTTAGGGTTTTTGGTTTTTTTTTTAATGTTAGTCCACAATTGGATAATGTATTGAGTGGCAAATGTGGAATTGTCAATAGCAGGTAATCTAAAGATAGAGAAAGCAACAAAGCCACAACAGACACATTTTAGCAATAATAGGAAAGTTAGCAGATTTAAATTAATTCTGTGATGTGGTCAGTGGGAAAGGGGGTAATTCAGAGCAGGCAATGGCAGGACTTGTCCATGAGGGAAGAAAGATTCAGATGCCAGTAATTAATTATATCATGATCCCCTGGTGTAACAAGGCACATCCTAATCCAGGCATGGAGCCTGTAAAACTGTTCACAGCACTGAAGTGATTCAAGCTTTGCTAGACTGCCACCATTATTACCTTAGGGCTGCAGCACCCCTGCATCTCCATCACTTCACTCCAAGAAGATGGGGCTAAGCATTCCAAGCAGAGCTCATTAATTCAACACCTCTTCCTTTGGGCTGCTCTCTCCTAAAGGACCTAGGCATGCTGGGAAACAGGGATTCCCATGGAACACATCTCACAAGTGGCAGGAGATACAGATCCTCTGTGTGGGCTTCTGGCATCTTGCCTTTCTCCTTCTGTGAAACAGAACTGCCCTAGTTAAGGTCTTTAGGGCTATGTCTGTACTACACGCTTATTTAAAAATAAGCTATTTCGAAATAATAACTCCCAAAATAACTATTTCGAAATAGCATGTCCACACTACAAATCCCCAATCGAAATAGTGCAGATTCTTATCGAAGTAGCACATCCACACTATGGAGCCTGAATCGCATTTAAAGCCCCCCAGAAAATGTCTGGGCAGGACATCAGAAAAGCAGCCACTTCCTGTAGCTGCTTCCTGAGGCTTGTGCTTAAAGGGACTCCCCTGTACAGTCATGTCTCAGACTCTTCTATATTGCTTACCTCCTTGAGGGGCAGCAAGCTCACATTGTGTGCTCTGGTTGCCATTGTGAACGCCACAGAACTTTCATCACAGAGCAGGATCTGCTGCAAAAGCACTCACCGGCTGTTAGACCTCCTGCTGCAACTCCTGGCACAGTTTATGCAGGCTGCCCTCATGGCACTGCAGGACCACGATCACCAGCTCAGAATGGGGATCGCCTCACCCCAGCCCAGGTGTTCCTCATGCTCCACAGTCCCTTCCATCCTCCCCTGCACACCATGCACCATTGCTTCTCATAGACTCATAGACTTTAAGGTCAGAAGGGACCATTAAGATCATCTAGTTTGACCCCTGCACAATGCAGGCCACAGAATCTCACCCACCCACTCCTGGAATAATCCTCTCAACTATATCTCAGATACTGAAGTCCTCAAATGATGGTTTAAACACCCCAAGATGCAGAGAATCCTCCAGCAAGTGATCCGTGCCCCATGCTACAGAGGAAAGTGAAAAACCTCCAGGGCCTCTGCCAATCTACCCTGGAGGAAAATTCCTTCCCGACCCTAAATATGGTGATCAGCTGAATCCTGAGCATGTGGGCAAGACTCACCAGCCAGACACTCAGGAAAAGTTCTCTGTAGTAACTCCTATCATCCCACCATTGGCCTATTTACCACCGATAGTGAAAGGTCAATTAGTTACCAAGATCATGTTATCCCATCAAACCATCCCCTTCATAAACCCATCTAGCTTAATCTTAAAGTCAGATAGGTCTTTTGCCCCCACTACTTCCCTTGGAAGGCTGTTCCAGAACTTCACTCCTCTAATGGTTAGAAACCTTTGTCTAATTTCGAGTCTAAACTTCCTGATAGCCAGTTTATATCCATTTGTTCTTGTGTCCACATTGATATTGAGCTTAAATAATTCCTCTCCCTCCCTGGTATTTATCCCTCTAATATATTTAAAGAGAGTAATCACGTCTCCCTTCAGCCTTCTTTTGGGTAAGGTAAACAAGCCAAGCTCCTTGAGTCACCTTTCATAAGCCAGGTTTTCCATTCCTCGGATCCTCCTAGTGGCCCTTCTTTGTACCTGTTCCAGTTTGAATTCATCCTTCTTAAACATGGGAGACCAGAACTGCACACAGTATTCCAAATGAGGTCTCACCAATGCCTTGTATAATGACACTAACACCTCATCTCTACTGGAAATACCTCACCTAATGCATCCCAAGACCATATTAGCCTTTTTCACGGCCATGTCACATTCCTCTTCCATCACTTCCAACTGATGTGCCCCCAACTTATAACTAAATTTCTTGTTATTAATCCCTAAATGCATAACCTTACACTTCTCACTATTAAATTTCATCCTATTGCTATCACTCCAATTTACAAGATCATCCAGCTCTTCCTGTATGATATCCCGATTCTTTACTGAATTAGCAATACCTCCCAACTTTGTGTCATCCGCATACTTTATTAGCACACTCCCACTTTTGGTGCTGAGGTAAGTAATAAAAAGATTAAATAAGATTGGTCCCAAAACTGATCCCTGAAGAACTCCGCTAGTAACCTCCCTCCAACCTGACAGTTCACCTTTCAGTATGACCCACTGTAGTCTCCCCTTTAACCAGTTGCTTATCCACCTCTCAATTTTCATACTGATCCCCATCTTTTCCAATGGAACCAATAATTCCCCATGAGGTACTGTATCAAATGCCTTACTAAATTCGAGGTAGATTAGGTCCACTGCATTTCCTTTATCTAAAAAAATCTGTTACTTTCTCAAAGAAGGAGATCAGGTTGGTTTGGCACGATCTACCTTCTGGTGCTGGGAAACCAGCTCCGACTGGTGGGATGACCAGCATGGTTTCAGAACTTCAGCATGCAGAAGAACACCTTCCTAGAGCCCTGCAAGTGGCTTGTCCCTGCCCTTTGCTGACATGGCCTGCATAAGCATGTTGCCATTGCGCTTTGGAAGCATTCCCCGCTGGACAGCTACCGCTCTGTGGGGAACCATTTTGGCATGGGGAGATTGACTGTTGGGGCCATGCTCATGCAGGTGTGACTCTCTTACTGTTGCCCTACGAGGGTGGTGAACTGCTGGAATGGCTGCCTCGGGAAGGGGGGTGGAACTTCCCTTCCTGGAGGATTTTCAGTCCCGGCTTCATAAAGCCCTGCCTGGGATGGTTTAGTTGATGTTGCTCCTGGTGTGGGAAGGGGCTTGGACTTGGGGACCTCCCAAGGGCTCTGGCAACCCTGTGATTCTATGTTTCTATGATTCTATGTGTGGTGAAGGCCAGCAATGCCATCCTGCTCTGCAGGGTCATCCCCAGGGCGACATGGAGTCCACCATCACAGGCTTTGCCACCATGGACTTACCCTCGGACTTCATCAATAGGAAGGGGTACTTTTCCATGGTCCTGCAGGCCCTCGTGGATCACCAGGGCCAGTTCACGGACATTTATGTCAGGTGGTCGGAGAAGGCGCATGACGCCTGTATGATCAGGGACTCTAGTCTATTTCAGAGAATGCATGCCAGCACGTTTTCCCCCGACTGCACCATCAGGGTCGGGGAGGTGGACATGTCTATCTGCATTGTGGGTGACGCAGCCTACCCCTTAACTCCCTGGCTAATGAAGCCCTATGTGGGACACCTAAACCCCACAAAAAAAGGCTTTAACACCAGGCTCAGCAGGTGCTGCATCATTGTGAAGGGTGCCTTCGGCCACCTCAAGGGGAGGTTCTGGTGTCTCCTCACCCACCTGGACTTTGGCATCTGGAACATCCCTCAGGTGGTGACAGCCTGCTGTGTGCTCTACAACCTCTGTGAGGGATAAGGGGGGTCAGAAGCTGAGTGGCTCGCCAAGGCTTTTCTGCAGCCACACACTGCTGCCATCCAGGAAGCCCATCAGGGGCTGTGCTCATTTGGGAGTCCTCAAGGGAGAGTTTCAGCCAAGGACACCTGTGAGACTCTTCCCTGGGGCTCCCCACAAGAGGCCTCTACATTGACCTTCTATGCCTTTCCTTCACCACCCCTCCCTTCTTCTGCCTTCCCTTCCCAACTTTCCCCTCCCCTGCAGATAAAATAAACCAGATTTTTTTGTTTGAAAATAAACTCGGTAATTTTTATTTGGGGAATATATAACTGGTGAGGGACTGCTGAAAGAACCTGGGAGGGGGGAAGAAGAAGGAAAAGGAGAGAAGAGGAGGGAGGAGGGGCTCAGGGATAGGGCTGCTGTGTGGACGCTCACCTTGTTATTTTGAAATAACTCTGTAGTGTAGCCATGCCCTAGGACTGCAAAGAGCTGAGCTACAGGATTTGCAGTTTCTTCTGAGGACTGGGATTTTGCCTGCCTTAAGATCCACACCATCTTGAGCACTGGAAGGGAGAAAGAGGAATTTGACTTGAGAGGTGTTGAGTACCTTATCTCATATCAGTTTCAAAGGTACTGAGGGCAGGGCACTTAGCATCAGGCAGCAGATGCTCAAGTCTTCACAGGATTGGACCCAAGAAGAGGAAAGGGAGCTGAGTAGAAGGCAGAGCTGTAACACAAATTATAACGTGGCCTGGTATAAAGGCTTTAGTGGCATGAGTATTACATGGCCACATTATTCATGAACAGCAAAACAAAATGTGCAGCAGTTATCATAGAATCATAGAATAATAGGACTGGAAGGGACCTCAAGAGGTCATCGAGTCCAGCCCCCCGCCCTCAAGGCAGGACCAAGCTCCGTCTACACCATCCCTGACAGATGTCTATCTAACCTGTTCTTAAATATCTCCAGAGAGGGAGATTCCACCACCTCCCTTGGCAATTTATTCCAATATTTGACCACCCTGACAGTTAGGAATTTTTTCCTAATGTCCAATCTAAACCTCCCCTGCTGCACTTTAAGCCCATTACTCCTTGTCCTGTCCTCAGAAACCAAGAGGAACAAATTTTCTCCTTCCTCCTTGTGACACCCTTTTAGATATTTGAAAACCGCTATCATGTCCCCCCTTAATCTTCTTTTTTCCAAACTAAACAAGCCCAGTTCATGAAGCCTGGCTTCATAGGTCATATTCTCTAAACCTTTAATCATTCTTGTCGCTCTTCTCTGTACCCTTTCCAATTTCTCCACATCTTTCTTGAAAGGTGGCACCCAGAACTGGACACAGTACTCCAGCTGAGGCCTAACTAGTGCAGAGTAGAGCGGCAGAATGACTTCACGAGTTCTGCTTACAACACACCTGTTGATACAACCTAGAATCATATTTGCTTTTTTTGCAACAGCATCACACTGTTGACTCATATTCAACTTGTGTTCCACTATGACCCCTAGATCCCTTTCCGCCATGCTCCTTCCTAGACAGTCGCTTCCCATCTTGTATGTATGGAACTGATTGTTCCTTCCTAAGTGGAGCACTTTGCATTTCTCTTTATTAAACCTCATCCTGTTTACCTCTGACCATTTCTCTAACTTGCTAAGGTCATTTTGAATTATGTCCCTATCCTCCAAAGAAGTCGCAACCCCACCCAGTTTGGTATCATCTGCAAACTTAATAAGCGTACTCTCTATCCCAATATCTACATCATTGATGAAAATATTGAACAGTACGGGTCCCAAAACAGACCCTTGCGGAACTCCACTTGTTATCCCTTTCCAGCAGGATTTAGAACCATTAACAACAACTCTCTGACTACGGTTATCCAGCCAATTATGCACCCACCTTACCGTGGCCCTATCTAAGTTATATTTGCCTAGTTTATCAATAAGAATATCATGCAAGACCGTATCAAATGCCTTACTAAAGTCTAGGTGTATGACATCCACCGCTTCTCCCTTATCCACAAGGCTCGTTATCCTATCAAAGAAAGCTATCAGATTAGTTTGGCATGACTTGTTCTTCACAAACCCATGCTGGCTATTCCCTATCATTATCATTTTATGTAACAGAGCAAGGCACTGTGCTCTTTTTGCAAGGGAGACTTTATGTCTGTTCATTCTTTTGTTGTTGTTTTTGTTGTTACATTATGTTTACTTTAATCTGAAATAAATCATTCAGACTGAAAATACTTGTTTTGATCTGTACCTGAGAAAAACATAATGAGAGCTGAACTCATTTTTAAAAACAAATTAGACTAACAGATATATTTCTAGGAGCACATAGGGATTCCCCTGACATAAGGGAATTATCAGAACACAGAGGGTACGTCTACACAGCATCGCTGTTTCAGGATGTCTTTTATCTCAAAACAGTGTTGTGCGCGTCTTAAGAGCACAGCCATTATTTTGAAATAGAGTCAAAATAACGGGCATCTTATTCCGGCTTCCTGTAAATCTCGTTGCACGAGGAATAAAGAAGACACCAGAATAGTGTTCTATTTCAAAATAGACTATCTTGAAATGAGCTATGCAATTTATTCGATCTACATGTGACTGTGTAGACGTACCCACAGTGGTCATGGAAAGGGCATGGCTGGAATGCAGCTGCACACGTGTTATCCTCAGCTGCGTCCTTTGTGGGCCATTGCAGTCTGACATTGTTTAGAGCAGCCCTGAGTGCTTTGACTGGCAATGTTATTAGAATAGACTTTCACTCAAGATTTCTGATCTTTTCAATTTTGGGGGGCTAGACATAGCGAGTGCTCATGTTCTCTCAGTAGAATTCTGCATTTCATACAGTGATCTTGCCTGGACCTTGTATGTGCCAAGAAAAGTGGAAAATGAGGACAAAATATAATGAACATTTCAGATTCTGCAGAAGGATTCAGTTTTCTTCTAGAAATGAGTAAAAGTTCCTGCACTCTATTACACCAATTGCTCTGTCCAATAGCTTCTGCTAACCAAATCTGGCATGTCTTTTCTTTCTTCCATCATCCTAAGGACTAGAACAGGGCTACTCAACATGCGGCCTGTGGGCTGCATATGGCCCGCAGCCCATCTGTTTGCGGCCCGTTGTGCGGTTTGAGTTTACACGGAGCACAACATGCAGCCCGTGGGTGGGAGCCAAAACAAAAAAGTAGTCAATATAATGGTCTTCTGTTGATAATGCGTTTTAGTAGTTAAATTCCTGGACTGTTATTGCTCATAAAAAGTGCTGTCATATGGGTGGAAATTGGGTAACTATTGCATTTTATTAATATCAGCAGAACTGACTTAAGTGGGCCCCTTTGCTGTATAGTCTTGCCTTAATCTTTGTATTCATGCCAGACCGTGTGAAATCATCTCTTTGCATATATTAGCATATTTATTTGCATGTCTATGCAACAACACTTAAGTTGCAACCCTTGGTATGTGTTGTGAGTATCACTGTGGCTCCCGGGGCTTCCGAAGTTGAGTAGCTCTGGACTAAAATATGCTTGTCCCTAATGTGAGTGGATGGATAAATAAAGAAGTGAGGAAAAGATACAGGAAACTTTCCTCCATTTTGCAACCCTCTTTTAGGTACCAGGCATAATTGGTAGCCTGATCATAGAGACAGTTTGCTTCTAGTGCCTTCTGGCACACAGTCTAGTCCAATAGAAGGAGGAAGATGGCACCCTCTGCACTCTACCCCCAACAAGAAGAGAAAGGCAAATTCCCCACAGTGTAGATCCTGTGGTAACTCGACCTAAGGTAGTTTTGTACCTTAGGTCAACTTTCTGCAGTAATGTAGTCATAGAGTTCAAATGTACAAAGCTGTATCTATGGTTATGTCTACACTACAAAGTTAATTCGAACTAACAGCCGTTAGTTCGCATTAACTTTAATAGGGGCTACACATGCAAACTGCTAGTTTGAATTTAGCGGAGCGCTTAATTCGAACTACGTAAACCTCATTCTACGAGGACTAACGCCTATTTCGAATTAAGTAGTTTGAATTAAGGACTGTGTAGCCACTTAATTCGAACTAGTTGGAGTCTAGCCCTTCCCAGGTTGCCCTGGTGGCCACTCTGGGCCAAACCAGGGAAACTCTTCTGCCCCCCTCCCATCCCCAGAGCCCTTAAAGGGGCACGGTCTAGCTACAGAGCTGGGACTTTTCATATGGGACCTGTTCCAAACCCCTACTCATTTTAGTTGCCCTTTTCTGAACCCTTTCCAAGGCCAAAATATCTTTTTTGAGGTGAGGAGACCACATCTGTACACAGTCCTGAAGATATGGCGTACCATAGTTTTATACTTCCCCTCCTCCTTCTTCCCCTGGGTTTCCCCTTCTAGCTCCCTCCTCCCAGGTTTCCCCCTCCCCTCTCCCACCCTATCTCTTCACCTCTCCCACCTCTTTTCCCAGTTTCCCCAGAGGTTAATCCTCCCCCCCCCCCAGTTTTGTTAAATAAAGAGAGTTTCTATTTTTGAACACTCGTGTCCTTTATTTTTTACATCAGGAAGGGGGGCTAGGGTGGGGTAAGTGGGAGGACGTGAGGAAGGAATGGGGTACGAGCCCCCGGTGGGGAGGACCGGGGAGGCTCTGAGGGCTCCTCGGGGTGGATTATCTCCCTCAGGGTCTCCTGGATCCTGACAGCCTCCCGATTGACCCCCCCGGATGGCAGCCTGCAGCAAGTGAAGCCGGGCTGATGGCCGAGAGCTGTGATGTGCCGAGTGTGGGCACTCAGGGCACTCCAAGCCAGGACTGCTTTGCTGTCCCTCATCGAGTTAGACAAGCAAGCAGGGAACCCTGAGAACTGTCTGCCTGGGGTGGGGGGTCGGCTTCCTTTAAGTACAGCCCTCAGCTAGCCTAAGGCAGCAGCTCCACGCTCTAAGTCCTAACCTGATGCCCTGCCGGCACTGGTTCTGGCCAGCCTTAACTTCGGTTCAGGGTCCACTCAATGTGGACGTGCTATTTCAAATTAGCAAAACGCTAATTCAAATTAGTTTTTAGGTCTAGATGCACTAATTCGAATTAGCTTAGTTCGAATTAACTAATTCGATTAAATTAGTTCTAATTAGTGCTGTAGTGTAGACATACCCTATGAGAGTTTGCAGGATGAGGATCCTATATTTGTATTATTATACAGATATGTTAATTTCTATATGATTAACTAAAATTGATAACCCTAGGCTTTTTATTCAAAACCACTCTTTGACTATGCACAATTTTGTAAAAAATCATGAAACCCATAGCTATCAAAATTACTAATGATTATTGATGTCAATGTTGTAGTTTTCTTTTCGCCCCCATGTTTTCTATGCCATAGAAAGCCTTTGAACAATGCATATGTAAGAAATATACCTGAGATTGATATTCAAGTAAATGCACATTCTTCAGAATAAAACTGAGAATAGCAGATGAACCAGATTGATGAACCAGTATTGTAGAAATCAGTTTTGCAGAGAATAGTCAGTAAAGTATGACCATTTATGTCAAATAACTTTGTCAAATCAGAGAGTATAGCCCACATAAAGAGCCTTTGATCAGCCCCTTCCATAATATCTTTACTAACTCTGGTTATAGCTGCAATTGTATAGCACAGTGGGTGAAAGACAGACTGAAACCAATTTAAAACTATGTTTTTTCAAGTGAAAATTAATTTGTTGACTGAAAAATACCTACATAATTTTAGAGATGATCAGACATAATAAAATAGAACTATGTTTTTTTTCAACTTGCATATGGAGCCAGATTTCTACACAAAAGTCATTCACCTTCTTTCATCTGCTTATTACTTTCCCAGGCAAGTGACATATTAAACAAGGCTGTAAGTAGTTTATAATTTCAAAAAACTGCATATTTAAAAAACCTAGCATTTGACTGATCAAAGAACTGCATATGAAGAGTAAAGACTGGATTCAGGATTAATATGCAGAAGACCAAAATCATACTTACTGGAAACATAGAAAGAGAAAATATCATTGTGAATATAAAAATATTATACATTATGAAGGAATGTATCTGTCTGGGTCAGTGAAAACTCACAATTCCATATAAAGATGATTTGGTGCTCTTTAGTAAGTAGTACCACAGAATCTTATTATACTTATCACATAAGCAACCAAAACTTCACAGGATCTGATCCTTCAGGGCATGTCTACACTAGGAAATTATTTTGAAATAATAACTCCTGAAATAATTCATGGAATCATAGAACCATAGAGCTGGAAGAGACCTCAAAAGGCCATCAAGTCCACCCCCCTGCCCAAGACAGGACCAATCCCAATTAAATCAACCCAGCTAGGGCTTTGTCAAGTTGAGACTTAAACACCTCTAGGAATGGAGACTCCACTACTTCCCTAGGTAACCCATTCCAGAGCTTCACCACCCTCCTAGTGAAATAGTTTTTCCTAATATCCAACCTGGACCTCTCCCACCGCAACTTGAGACCATTGCTCCTTGTTCTGCCATCCGTCACTACTGTGAACAGCCTTTCTCCAGCCTGTTTGAAACCTCCCTTAAATAAGTTGAAGGCTGCTATCAAATCCCCCCATTATTTCAATATAACGTGTCCACACTACTGGGAAGCCTCAAAATTAGTCCAAGGCAGGCTCCCTTAATGTGGATACACTACCTGGATTAAGAACCCCAAAAGCACTGGACACTAATTACTCTGAATGACTCTGGGGAGTAGTTATTTCGAAATAGCAACAGTGGAGCATACACACTACCGCTATTTCAAAATAACTATTTCAAAATAACTATTTTGAAATAAGCATTATTCTTCATGAAAAGCAGGAGATGTTATTTTGAAATAACCAGTCCCTTATTTCAAAATAATGGGCTTGGTAGTGTGGACGCTTTGCTTGTTATTTTGAAATAAGGGGAGTTATTGCAAAATACAGTAGAACTCCATTGGTCCGGCATCCAATGCTCTGGCACTCCTGGTGGTCCGGCACCATTGGGAACCCGGAAGTGCTCCGGGCAGCCGGACAATTGGAGCTGCTCTGCACCCGGCTTCCCTGATTCAGCTGCTGCTGAAGCAGACCAGCAACTGAATCGGGGAAGCCAGGGGCAGAGCAGCTGGAGTGCTGCCGGGTTGGTCCCGCAGCGCCAAGGGGCGGCTCTACGGGACCAACCCAGCAGCACCCCAGCTGCTCTGCCCCAGGCGTCCCCGATTCAGCCGTTGCTGAAACTGACCAGCGGCTGATTCTGGGAAGCCCGGAGCAGAGCTGCTCTGCCCCGGGCTTCCTGGAGTTAGCTGCTGATCAGTTTCAGCAGCAGCTGACTTGGGGACGCCTGGGGCAGAGCAGGTGGGGTGCTGCCGGGTTGGTCCCGTAGCTCCGCCTCTCGGCGCTGTGGGACCAACCCGGCAGCACTCCAGATACTCTGTCCCAGACATCCCCAAGAGCAGCTGGGGTGCTACTGGGTTGGTCTCGCAGCGCTGAGGGGTGGCGCTACCGGACCAACCTGGCAGCACCCCAGCTGCTCTGTCGCAGGCATCCCCGATTCAGCTGCTGCTGAAACTGACACCTGGGGCAGAGCTGGACTATCGGAACGGGGGGCTATGAGCGGTCTGGGGTGGCATCCCCCGCCACCCCACCCCAGAGCCCTCATAGCCCTCCCTTCTGATAGTCCGGCATATCTGATAATCCGGCACCCCCTGGTCCTAAAGGTGCTGGATTACCGGAAGTTTACTGTAACTCCCTAGTATAGACCAGGGTGCACAGAAAAGAAACAAAGCTGAACAATGCTATTATAGGAGACACAATAACATAACAAAGCTAAATCTCCTTCCCTCCTTAGAGCAGTGTTCAAACCAAACACTACCTTGTACTTGCCAGACCAGGATCCATGCTTGAATCTTTACATAGGGTGGAACAAAAATCTAAGAAATAAACAACTCAAACTTAATTTAGATTAAGATCTAAGATTTGTGCTATGCAAATTGTGTATCTTATTTTGATTGAATTTCAAAATAGCTTATTTTGAAATTTGGCATGTCTACAGCGCCAAATTTTGAAATAACACATTATTTTGAGTCTTTCCTTATCCCTCGTGCAATGAGGTTTACCAGGATGGTGAAACAGCGCGCCCGTTATTTCAAAAAATATTTTGAAATAACAGGCAGCTTGTATAGACGCGGGGTAGCTATTTTGGGATACTTCTGGTATCCTGAAATAGCTGTGCAGTGTCAAGTTATTATGGAGTTTATAACTTTTGGAGCTGGACAATAAGAAAAAAATAACTATCCTTAGCATTTTCACAAGATTAGATTGTGACTTGGACTACATATCCACCATGGGAAATAAAAGACAGCATGAACCACTCTGCACAGCCTTAGGTTCTAGTCTTCAGGAATGAACAGATAACAGTTATTTCTCTGATAAAGCAGCTGGGCAGAAAAGAGTAAAGTGATGGCTCTGCTCCCAGTCTGCCAGCCCATAGAGTTGACCTACTAAACAGAAAGTAGAAATGTCTGGCTGGTATAAGTCAATAATTTAGTTGTGCTCCCATGGAGTAAGCAGGACACGGTGACAGAGGAGCGAGGGTACTCTAGGCACAAAGCATCCCAGAATTATTCCTGGAGTGGTGTAGCTCACATAACACCTGGCTCAGAGCAGTGCATAAAGAAACAATTTAGTCCAAAGTTTGGATCTCGATTAAACATTTATTGAAGTTCAGGACGGTGGCTCTTGGCTCAAGAGTCTGTGTAGTTAAGGTTAAATAATCAAATGGTCTAAAGATGTCTAAACATTTTGACTAGCTCTCCAGGGAAATTTAATAAGAAAGTGAATGTTAATAAAAAGCAATCAAATAAACATCTGTCCAATAGGAAATAATTCATGTACAATTAAGTAGAAGTGTAACTGGTATCTCCAAAAACACTCAGATACGGGATAGGCTACTAAAGGAAATAGCAAAACTCCTTGCATTTGGGACATTTAAAACTAAACTGGAAAACGTAGAGTAGCAAACAGTCCTGCAGTGGCATGGCAAGGAGATGAAGTAGGTGACTGAACAGGACTCTTCTCATCTAATTTTTATGTTTCACCACAGAACATTGTAAAAGTATTGTTCAAATATGACACGAGATAACTATTCCTATAAAACACCAAAATGTTAAGCTGTTAGAGTGCTTAGTGACTAGCACTCTCAAGCACTTTCAAATTAGTCCTTAATATCCATATCAGTGTAGAAACTGCAGGCTACTGTTTGCCTACATTTATCCAAATGCAAAAAGTTGTGAGTGAAATCCTGGTCCCATTGAAGTCAAAGGAAAAATCTCCATCTACTTCACGTTGGCAGAAATTCAGTCTTGATGATATTGCTAAAGTATCTTGTCTCTACAGTAATTATTGAGGCCCAAAATTTCGGTGAAAACTTACATCCCTATAGACAGCTGGTATCTGTTTTATATTTGGATTACATTTTTCTAACCTTCTTTGCGTCAGTTGGTAAGATTTTATTCTGTCTGGTGGGAGAGTCCCCTGTGGGACAAACTCATTAAAAAGTTAAAAATTTGTGTCCCAGCTGTATTGATGATTTTTTTTCTCCCTGTATATTGCCTTCACATTTCCCAAATGAACAAATTTTTTACAATTACTGTTCTCACTAGATTTTAGACCTGTCCTCTATATTGACATGGTTATTAAAGCAAAACAAAACACCCCCTGACACACACAGATTTTTTTTCCTTTTCAGAAAATGCAAATATGATTTCTATTTAAGTCCAGTTTGGTTATTTGTGGCCCATTCATTTTGTTACACCATAGATTAGTTCTTAAAAGCAGGAATATGAACTGAGAAGATTGTATTTAAACTGAATACTTTTAAACATCGTAAGATTTTCCTGCATCAAATAGAACCTTCATCTTAATTATCCTTAATTCTTTCCACTTTGCAAATAAAGGATCCCTTTGTGCCTTTGGAAGATGAAGATTACAGCTAAGAGACTAGAGCGGAGATATTCGTGTTTCATTTTGCTGTATTTTAAACACCTTCTTCCAGATAGTAAATCCAGTATTAATTAGTAAAGAGTGTATAATATTAGATATCACTCTTCTGAAAAGACTGAACAGAATGCTCCTTAAATTATACTGATGTCATGTCTCCCGCTATTTGATATGAGGATTTAGATGTCTAGTAAACTAGATGGTTAAAAAAATCGTATGAGGAATGTCCAATATTCTATTTAAAAGCTGCTATCAACATGAAAGTACTTTTCAGAGGTTTTAAAAAAATGAGGAGTCCTATTACAGGCAGTCCCCGGGTTACGTACAAGATAGGGACTGTAGGTTTGTTCTTAAGTTGAATTTGTATGTAAGTCAGAACTGGAACATATTGTAGGGGAAACTCTAGCCAAACATTTCTCCAGAGCTCAGTTTTATTCTCCCACACCTCACTTCCCTCAGTCCTTTATTCTCAAGCTGAGGTGTCGGCTGAGAAAAGCCGTTCCGCGTCTCCCTGGTCTGCTGGGGGGGGGGGGGGGGGGGCGGGGCGCTAGCTTTGCATCTCCCTGGTCTGCTGGGGGGAAGCAGCTAGTGTTGCCTCACCCCGTTTGTAAGTAGGGATCTGATGTAAGTCGGATCCATGTAACCCGGGGACTGCCTGTATATTTCTAATCTTTATGTTCAGTTATTACAACTGTATGTACAAAATATGGTGGCTAAGATTTTCAAAGATGATAAAGAAATTTGGACTCAATCCCATAGGCATCTTTTGAAAATTGTTACTGATGTTTGCATGGACAACAGATGCATAGCTATCCATCTATTATGACAACAGCACAAACATTAAGCATGTGATTCTGAAAATCAAGTCTTTAGTACTATGAAACCAACTCTTGGCATTTTATTAATTTCCAATAAACGTAGGAGTTAAACTGATCTAGAATTGAACATGCCAATCCCATTCAGAATGTTTAAAGAAAAAAAATCACCTCCTTGATCCAAAAGCTAGTTGGAATCTCATGGGGCACAAAGGCAAATGTTCCATGAACCTCAGTCCTTGCGTTGGAATTTGGTGCAGCAGTTTCGATTTGAAGTTGAACACGGCCACTTAAGTCATTAGTGGCTACCGTAGCCACACATTATCATCATCTAATATACATGTTATATTATCTAGCTCCTCCAAATCTTTGGTGAGATGCCATTACCTTTAAAACTGCAGAGGGGGCTATATTGAATGAAACCACTCACTGCACACAAGGCCAAAAATGATTTCCAGCAGGTGCAAATGAACAACAGATGCTTTCTGCAAGAAGATCTGCCCACCTCCAGAAGAAAACATTTACACCCGCAGTTCTTACTGACTTCTTGATAGTCTTTTAGAGCAGACATTCATGTATTCTATCTGGTGCTGGCAGCCAAGTGCCACTCTTTCATGAGCAATGGAATGACAGTTACATCCTACAGAGTAAACTTAAAAAACAACAATAGTCTGGTAGCACTTTAAAGATTAACAAAACATGTAGATTGTACCATGAGCTTTCGTGAGCACAGCCCACTTCTTCAGAATCCTACAGAGTGTTAGACTGCAACCGAATCCTGCTTATTGGAACACAGGTTCTACACCTACACTGTATTTGTATCACCACATATTAAACAAGTCAAACAAAAATAGCTGGGACAACAACTGTTTTATTTAACAAAATACTAAACTTAGGAAGCAAACGTAAATCTGGTTGTCACAAATGAAGCCTAGCATGAGGCCAGAACCTCAAATAGGAATGGTTTAAACAGTCCTACCTGTGATGATGCAGTCGGGGTTCCCCCGTCCCTGCACCCCCGGAGCAGCACGAACAGACTCCACCAGCAGTAGAATAGAGGGAGTTTATTGCTCCTCCAGGATACAGCACAGCACAGATGTAATCTGGTTACAGGAACTGGGGCTAGGATGCCTCAGCCTCCCTTGACATGGGGAAGACTGGGCCCCTAAATTCCAACCCCTTTCCCTAGGCTGTCTCCTCCATGATCCCAGACCAAAAACTAACTCACTCTTCTAGCCCTGCCCCCAGCCAGGGCTCCACTCCGCCTTCTTCCCATTGTTCCGCTCCCTGGGAGATACCTGTCTGATTAGTTTTGAAGCCCCCTTGCACAATGACTTATCCCCTGCCCTGCTGGGCTGTGCTGCAGCCAGCAGCCAGAGGAGGTCACTCACAACCCACTGCCCAGCATAGCAACCAGCAAGGTACCCACACTACGTCACACTACCACAGTCTCAATGTCTGGAGAAAAGAGGTAGGTGAATGTCTTCAGGCTGAGGAAAGGAACAAACAGAGACAGGACGAAGTTGCAGAGACTCAGGTAGGTGGACAGTCTTCTTCCTTCTGGTGTTCTTTCTTCCTTTCTTCTATACTTGACACACCGTCCTGTGTGCGGACCGGAGGATGAGATGGTACGTATGTGTATGTGTATGTGTCTGGCCCTGCTGCAGACTCCTAACTAAAATAAATAAACCCTTTGCTAGCAGTCATCAGTTTGTGAAACTGGGTTGCTGCACCACAAAGGGCTGTCAGCAACCAGGCTGGCATCTACACAGATGGCCTACAAAGCCAAACAGCCTGTTAGCCGTTGCCCTAGCACCACTGGATTGGGTGGATGACACACACACACACAGAGCCCTGAGGGGTGGGTGAAGACCCTTATGAACCTTCTGGTTACTGGGCAGGTTAGGTTCATGTGACCCATTTTCCCCACTTTTTCTCTTCCCTACCTTTCTTTTTTCCCCGAACTCTTTTCTAACAGAAGATGGTGACCAGGAGGTTGGCTGCCATCTTAAAGGGGAAATCAAAATGGAGGACATAAAAAGAAACCTGGGACCCTTTCCCCAACATGAGTGGCAACAACTCTGGGTCAGAGAAGTAGGAAAGTTTGTGAATTTTAAAAGTCCTAATTTACATCCATTTATTTGCAACTTGGGACTACATTTAGCAGGCTGTTGACTAGAAGGCTGCCACAATGCAAAAATTTGGCCTATCTCAATTTTCACAGTGTGAGTTTGGCAGAAATGATGTAGACAGTCAAATACATAGTGGAAAAGTGCACAGTTAGAAGACTAGATGATAGTCTGTAAGGGTATGTCTACACTAGACCCCTAGTTCAAACTAGGGAGGCTAATGTAAGCATTTGAAGTTGCAAATGAAGCCCGGAATTTAAATATCCCGGGCTTCATTTGCATCTTCCTGGGCACCGCCATTTTTAAATGTCCCTTAGTCTGAACTCCGTGCCCATGGCTACACACGGCACGGAGTAGGTAGTTTGAATTAGGATCTCTAATTCGAACTACCGGTACACCTCGATCCTAATTCGAACTACCTACTCCGTGCCGCGTGTAGCCGTGGGCACGGAGTTCGGACTAATGGACATTTAAAAATGGCGTCGCCCAGGAAGATGCAAATGAAGCCCGGGCTATTTAAATCCTGGGTTTCATTTGCAACTTCGGATGCCTACATTAGCCTCCCTAGTTCGAACTAGGGGGCTAGTATAGACATACCCTAACATCTTGCTACTCTAAATGATTTCACAGTCAGATATTTGTACTTTGTAAATATTGACTTGTGACACATACGAAAGATGTTTGTAAATCTTACTGTCTTTCTAAAATGTGTCTAAAATCAAGATAGCGGTATGTAGAAGAATTTGGAAAGCACATTCTTTTTAGGAATATTATAGAATCCTATCATTGGCAGAGGTAAAGTAAAGAGAACTCTTAAGTAGGGACAACAGTTAAGTTAAAGTGAAAGTGATAGTGTCTAGCTAGTATATTATGTTCTGAAATTGTAATTAAGTTTTAATTTTAGGGCCAAATCTGGAAAAGCCCAATTTCCTGGGACAAATATGTACACCAAATTTTGGACTTGTGATTTTTGAAAAAGAACTATATATTCACATCAAGACTTGTATGATGATCTAAAATAACAAATGAAAACTTAACATGCTAGACATCTAGGGCCAGGTCCTTAGCTGGTGTAGTCAGCATAGTGTAATTGAACTCCATGGACTGAGCCGGGCTGCTGGCCAGCCTGCTAAAAAATTTACTGGCAGGGAGAGAGAAGCGGAAATGTGTGTAGTTTAAAGCATTAACAATCCTCAGCTTGTTTTCACCTGCACCCAGTGTGTCCGGAATTATTCCCTACACTAAGCTTTTACTGATCAGTTAATTGGTTAATCGACTACACAATTACATCCCTATTTTGGAAAAGTCGAGCCCTTTAAGTCTATGCATAAAATGCATTCTACCATGGATCTGGCATCTTAAATTTGGGGGAGGGTTGTTTGTTTTTTAATTCTTATGGTTGAAATGTGACTATTTAAAGTGTGATTATGTTTCAAAGCTTAATCTGTTTGGGAGCAACAAATTAAATGTAATTATCTTGGTATCAAAACAGATAACAGTTTCAGGGTAGTTATTGTGGTGCTCACCAAACTGCAAGTGACTCTTATCAGTTATGAGGAAAGGAGGATGCTTGTCCAACCTACAAGTGAACCACATCATTTCTGCCCCAAATACCACAGAAATTGTCAGGCGAAGGGATGGATTTACCTTTACCCCTTGTTGTTACAACTTACCCCAACTGGTCAATATGCACATAATATGGATAAAATGTTTTATATATACTACACTGTCATAAGGTTCAACTGTCAAAACACACAGTCATTTCATAGTCTTGTCAAGCCCCAGAAATCATTTCCGGATGTTTGTGAACCTCAGTGTCAGTTCACAGCACATTAGAAGTAAATGCTTTTTATTAGTTGTACAAATAATTAATCAAAATAATTTACTTTAAAAGTGCTTCCTTTTGTTTCGCTGTCAGTAAGGTTACTGTAGAGGAATACAGTGGAAATGCCAGATCATATTCTATATGAAAAGGAGAGCAGGAGTAGACATAAAATTCATAAGCAAACAATAGTTAACATTTCCTTCCAAATGCTCATTACATTTCATAAAGCCAAATCAGACACATGACAAAGTAAGTGCATTAAAAATTAAGATCATTTTAATACTGCAGATTAGAGAGGATCAGCAGCAACCACCAGGAGAAGGAAATGAACTCACACAACTTTTTTTCACCAGTATTTCTCTTTGTGGGTTAGTTCTCAGATATGGGCTTTATTTTGAAACATACCTTAGGAGTCAGTGAACAAACGGGTGCATGCACTGGGCTGAAACTGCTTAAAACCTGGATTCAAACATGATATTTATCAGGGGAGAAATTATGTGATCCTATTCTACTCTTGCTGACTCAAACTGTGCAGGATCAGGCCTAAAATGAGCTAAGTAATTCTCTACTCTGTAAAAAAAAAAAACTTAATGCAGCTTAATACAATTGGTAGTATAGATCTTTTTCTGTCTATTCACAAAATTGTTCCTTATCACACTATGGTAATGCACGATGTAACTAGTTATTTATACGGAATTTTGCATCCTGAAGAACTCTCGAAGAGTTTCACAATCAGCTATATAGATCTCCAAAATCAGCCACATCCGGAGTGGAGAGCAGCTATTCAGTGAGCTTTTCTAATCCTAGTTTGACAGAGCATTTTGCAGGCAGGTCTGTAAAAGACCTTGTCAAAGAATTAGGTGTTATTGTAGTTGTGTTGGTCCCAAGGTATTACCTCATTCAACTTTTCTCTCTCAAAGGGTGACATTGGCCCTATAAGAGGGAGCAGGCTGGTGTATCTGTGCTTTACCAAGACACTCCATTCTGACCAATCAAGAGGACTTTAAAGAGGGCACTGAGAGACAGAGTAGGGGGAAAAAAGAGAAATCCAATGAGTTGTAAGAGACTGGGTGCCTCAGAACTGCCTGGGTTGGAGTCTAGGGTAGGTGAGAGCTGTTAGAAATTATATGCTTGGGATCTGAGAGAAAGCTGAAGTCAAGAAAACAGCAATGGGCTGTCTCGTGTTCCTGTGACCCAAGGACATATTGGGTACGTCTAGACTACAGAGGTATCCCGGAAAAGCTCTGCGATGTCTGAGAAATGCGTCTGCTTTTCCAAAAAAAAAAAAAGTCAGAAAAGCAGGCATCCCTGTAAACCTCATTTCACAAGGAAGAAGGGATGTTCTGAAAGAGGGTTTTTTCTGACATTTGGCCCTGTGTAGATGGGCCAAATGTCAGAAAAGCCTCTTTCAGAAGAAAAGCGGGAAAAGATACACAAATTGAGGTTTGCAATTTGCGTATCTTTTCCCTACTTTTCTTTGTAGTATAGACATAGCCCTAGATGCCAGCTGCCGGGTGGCATAGAAGTACATTATGTCTGATATCTACATACTAGTCTGTCCAAGAATGTCATGAAAGGTGTTCAATGACAGCCTGTGCCCATTGCTCATTATATTTATTGTGAGATGTGTATATGGAATATATGTGAAGTTAACAAAACAAAACAAAAACAAAGCAGGGGTTATTGAGTTTAGGTGTAAGATAATGAACTTATGAAACTATATCTGAGGAGTAAATGAATCTCTTCAAACTTTGAGGACCCAGACAAACTACGAGAATTCCAAGGGGAGTGGATGCTTTCCTGGTAAAGGTAATCTGCCAGCCGAAAGGCTGTGTGGGCTCCATCTGGGAAGAGTGGAGTTACACTCCAGTTCTAAGGGCTGGAGTGGTTGTCTTGGTACATGGACAGGGGAGGAATACCAGAGTCAAAGGTGCCTATGTAGAGTGTCATGGGATGAGCAATTAGGCGATCTTAATGTACTGGGGTGAGAAATATGCTGTGAGTCTGGGACGTATGTTTTGGACCATTTGCACACTGTTTTCTAATAAAACAGCTCCAACGAGGGCATTGCTGTGTCATTGCAGTGTGGAATTGCTGGGGACTTGGAAAAGGAAACTAAGGCAAGCAGCAGATCTCACAGACCTGATAAACAAAAATGCTTTGCTAAGCTGCTGGAGCTTGCCTGGAAGTTGTGGTGGCAGTTAATAGGAGGCAAAGATCCAGCAATCAGGTACCCGTGAAGCTGGAGTCAGCATTGAGGGGTCAAGCTGAAGATCAGACCTAGAACCAGAAGCCAAAGCCAAAGCCAATACTGTAATCAGAGACATAGCTGAGGGTTCACAGCTGGGAGTCACATGTCAAGTCTAAGCTGAAGGGTGAGCTAGTGTTATAGTCAGGGATGTAGCCAAAAGCCAGAACCAGCAGTAAGAAAACCATAGCAGAGGCAGAAGACAGAGCAGTGTGAGCGCAGTTGCAGGCTTGGTATAAATGGCAACTGTTGTGCTGCTGCAAGGCTTACTTAACAGATTGCTGGCTCCTTACTTAGTCAGGAAGTATGACCATTTGGAGAGGGCTTACTGGGGCCCGCTGAGCTAGCTGAATTGCCTAGTGATCAAGCTGAGAGCCACTGTGGCCCTGACACATAGTATAATGGACACATACATGCTCACACCCACACTGCACTGGTAACTAATCATGACAGGGCAGTCATACCGAGTGATCTGGATTGCAAGATAAGCTGGGTCCATTCCAACAAAATGTCAAGTATCAGAGGGGTAGCCGTGTTAGTCTGAATCTGCAAAAGCAGCGAGGAGTCCTGTGGCACCTTATAGACTAACTGAAGTGTTGGAGCATAAGCTTTTGTGGGCAAAGACCCATTTCATCAGATGCATATAGTGGAAATTTCCAGAGGCAGGTACAAACATGCCGGCCAGAATCAGGCTGGAGATGATGAGGTGGATCCAATCAGGGAGGATGAGGCCCGCTTCTAGTAGCTGATCTGGAGGTGTGAATACCAACAGAGGAGAAGCTGCTTTTGTAGTTAGCGAGCCATTCACAGTCTTTGTTTAATCCAGAGCTGATTGTGTCAAACCTGAAGATGAACTGTAGTTTGACACAATCAACTCTGGATTAAACAAAGGCTGTGAATGGCTCGCTAACTACAAAAGCAGCTTCTCTTCTCTTGGAATTCACACCTCCAGATCAGCTACCATAAGTGGACCTCATCCTCCCTGATTGGATCCACCTCATCATCTCCAGCCTGATTCTGGCCGGCATATTTATACCTGCCTCTGGAAATTTCCACTACATGCATCTGACGAAGTGGGTCTTTGCCCACAAAAGCTTATGCTCCAACACTTCAGTGAGTCTATAAGGTGACACAGGACTCCTCGCCGCTTTTTCCAACAAAATGGTTAACTATAACTGAATGCAAAGTTATACTTCTAGGAACAAGGAACACAGGCCATACCTGCAGAACTAGGGGGTTATATTTTAGAAAGTAATGATACTGAAAAAGGGTCATAGTTGGCATGCAACTCACCATAAGCTCCCAGAGTGATACTGGGTCAAAAATACATGCATACACACATACATACATACATTCAAATCATCTTTGGATGTATATATAAGAAACAGTGAATAAGAGTTGGAAGGAGATTTTACTGCAGTACATGGCTTTGGTGAGAGAAATTCTATACTATTGCCTGCAGATTTGGCACTGAAAAATTGGAGACAGTGCAGAAGAGAGTCCCTAAAATGGTCTGAGGGATGACGAAAATGCCTCAGTCTGAGAGACTTGAGGAGCTCAGTCTGATTAGTGTCTCAAAAAGCACAACGAGAGGTGATTTGATTAGCATATAAGTACTTTCACAGGGAGGAAAATACTGGGTAGAAAAGGGCTCTTTAATCTCATGGAGAAAGGCATAATGAGAAGCAATGGCTGGAAGCTCAAGGCAGTCAAATTCAAATTAGAAATAAGGCACTCATTTCAACAGTGAAGATCAACCCTTAGGACAAACTACCAAGGGAAGTGATAGCTCCTCCATCCCTTGATATCTTCAAATCGAGAACTCAGTATCTCACTGGATTATATGCTTTAGTCATATACAAGGTTTGAGGCTCAATTTAAGAGGTAACTGGATGAAAGTTCATAGACCATGACACACAGGAGTCGGACTAGATCTATTTCTCACTTTTGGCCTAAGCTCTCAGAATTCATGAATCCTCCTTCTATTTAAAACTGGCCTTCCTAAAGTTCAGGCAAATAAAGCTGTTCCCACACTAGATGCAATGGTAAGTAAAGATATCTTCAGAGCTGTGCGTACTAAAAGGCTACATTTACAAAACCAAACAGAAAAAAATGCTCCCTTCAAGAGCTATATCTACAGTGATTTCAAGTTGTTTAAAATGTTACTTCTTAGTTTGTCTAACCATCTCTCCACAGTTTTCATTGAGCACAATCCCAGGGTTAGAACAAACTGTGAGGAATTAATTAAACAGCTCTGCATACAATATCAACCTGTATGTCCACCATAGGCAGTTAAAAATTGTCTCCTTACCTTCTCTAATACCAGTTATTAAGTACGCACAGCCAAGAAGTCATTTCAAAATATTGAAATTTTGGGCTCCCAGTCCTTCCCCCCACATCAAGATAGAATCCTGAATACTGCCCTATGGCTACTACTAATACATCAAGGGCTCATCTAGACTACACTAAAGTGTCGAAAGAAGATATGCAAATTCCACGGGAATTTGCATATCATCTTCCAATCTCACTTTTGAAAGCGGAGCTTTCGAAAGTGAAAGTAGTTTGGACACGGCTTTTTTGGTGAATCCCACCCCCTTTTTCGAAAAGTCGCATAAACCTCATTTTTTGAGGAAGAGAGGCTTTTCAAAAAAGGGGGGCAGGGTTCGCCGAAAAAGCCACGTCCAAACTACTTTCGAAAGCTGAGCCACGTCCAAACTACTTTTGACTCTTCAGTGTAGTCTAGATGTAGTAGGAGAGCTCTATTTTGTGAGATACAGCTTTCCTATTTCTTCTTCCATCTCTGATGGCAGAAGAATTTGTGAGAATAAAGAGAACAAAACAGACATTGATTTACAACAGCAAATTAGACTTAGTTCTGTGATCCGTCATTTCTAGAAATCAATGCCATGGTTTTGCACCCTAAGGGCTGCTCTTGCACATAAATGCCCGTTTTCTTATGCACCTGGATCACACTGTCCAACCAGTACAAAGAAGATTATGAAGTACTAAGACTTCCACACCACAGAACAACAACAGCAGATAGGTACTTTGATTTCTTAGGAAAAAATGATCGTAGCTATACTTTCTGTCAGTCCATTCCTTTGAACATAGTCTCTTTATAATTTGGATTTTGAATCTAGTTTAAATGTCAGTTAAAAATTGTGTGTGGTCGTTCACAATGAAATTTAGCTTGACAGGTTGGACATCAAAACTAAAAATAAATGACTTCACATCCAAATAATAAGTAATAACAATGTTAGCCTGCATGAGAATAGCAGGACTAGATTCAAATACAATATTAATTTTAGGGATATGAGTGACTAGGGAGAGACAGAGGCAAAGAAACAAATCCTTCATATAGCAATAGTCTCTTCTTATCCCCCAGGCAACTGGCTGCCTTTCACCTCAGCGGCAGAGCAATTATGTGGCATAATGACTGCAGTGCAAATAAGCAGAGAGATTTTATTAAACCAAATGAGCAAATCATCTGCGTATTATTGCGATTTGATTGACAGTGACAAGTGTTGAGTAGGCACGGATGTGAATATGATAAAGAAGCTTGCAGGAAAGCTCTTGATAATGTTACTCTTGATAAAGTTGCTCGGCAAACCACTCTAAGTAAATAAAAGGGAAAGAATATGATGCATATTAATTCACACAGTTTGCAACCTGCCAGAGGACTAGAGGAGAAGTTGCAATAGGTTCAGCACATGGCATTTTATATGAATTCCAAAATTGCATTCATGATTCACACAGACTTTACAATAATATATTAATATTAAAAGTAAAGGTCATTCCACATAACAGTTAAGCTGCCTGAGCTTCAACCTTTATATCAATAACAGATTCATGGGGAGGAGGGAAGAAACAAGTGGGAATCATTTGAATAATGTAAAAATGTTACTTTGAAGGATCGCTGCCTTTAGTTGGGGTGTCCATTAACACTCTCCCACTTTCAGGGAATAGTTGCATTTCTGGCAGGTTGGAAGGATTAAACTTGATCAGAAAGATTAATTTGATACTTTTCATACAGTTGCATAGGGGAAGGTGATTAACTGACATAGGCCTCCAATGTAACATAATCCACTATTGTACTAATGACTCCCTTATGACATCACAGTGGCACTGATTCTGATGCTCCCCCTTGTTGCAGTCAATGTGAAACTGCATAATTACTTTTGGCATCCAGAATTGGGGAGGCCAGCCCAGACCCCATGATGTTCCACTGCCCGCTGTTGCAGAGAAGTGTGATGCAGCAAGCTGGGAGAGGACGGCAGGGCAGAGCAGAGCAGTCTGCTGAGCAGCTCTGGCTCCCACTTCCCACATGGTGAGTGGAGTGTGTGTGTGTGTGGGGAGGGGTTATCCCTGCTGTCCTATGCCAGGTCCCCATGACCTCCTCAGGCTGCGTTGCTCAGGTGAGGGGGTAAGGGGACGAGGTGGAAAAGAGCAGGGGCAGAGCCTGAGGGGACAGGTGAAGTTGGGAAAAGGAGGGGTCCGTGCCAGGCCCCACGTCCCCCTCAGGATGGCTCTGTCAGAATGAATTAAGCCAGGGAACTGGGAGGTTCTGAAGGCAGTGCCCATGCAGAAGACTTACAGGGATAAACTCACCCCAGTATAATGCAATGACTTCATGAATGTATATGACTTAGCAAGTTTAAGGACATTTTGGGACTCACACAAGATGTAGTAACCCCCAAAACAAATGTTGGAAAATGTAAATGAGCAATAAATCTGTTCTATGCGACACTTTTGCCAACATGTGTTTAATAAATGACAAATGTTAGCAAAATGGATACTTTCACAGGTTGAATAATGGGTACAGTTGAGGAGAAAAATATGTTCTTGTTTGTAGAAAAATTTTATACATTTTGTTAATTTATGTAAACATAATTTAAATATATTCTATGGATAGTCTAGGAGCGCTTGACTCTGCAAGGTTCTGTGTGCTCTGACCTCAATCCAGCAAAGTTTTAAGAATTCAAATAGTCTTATTTGACCTGAGTGTCAGTACTCACATGCTTGAAGTTAAGCATATGCTTAAATGCTCATCACTTATAGGATCAAGCCCAGATTTCTTGGGCCTTAACTAAGTTCCCTCCAAAACCTGTCATTTACTCATATGAAGAATATACCGAGAATACACTTCATGTAGTGTGAGCCCTTCACTCACTGAATTCTCACTGAACTCCATGGGAGAATGAGTTTATAAAGGAAAATAAATAAAATTATAAATATTCAGTAGGCGAATGCATGTGTTAAAACCAACTATTGCAACAATCTCTTTCTCTCTCTCTCTTTCTCTCTCTGGGTACGTCTAGACTACAGGCTTTTGTCGACAGAGGCTTTGTCGACAGATACTGTCGACAAAGCCTCTGTCAACAAAGAGCATCTAGACTACATCCAGTTCTGTCAACAAAGCAAGCCACTTTGTCAACATGAGCGTGTAGACACAAAGGACAGTGTAGATGCAATAACGCCTTCTGTCGACAGAACTCTGTCGACAAAAGGTGTTATTCCTCGTGGAATGAGGTTTACCACCATCGACAAAACTGCCAAGTTCTGTTGACGTTATGTCGACAGAACTTGGCAGTAGTGTAGACGCAGGTATAATTTTGTCAACAAAAGGCCACTTTTGTCAACAAAACCCTGTTGTCTAGATACACCCTCTCTCTATATATATAGATACACACAAACATATAAATAATTGTAAACAAAAACATATTTTTTCCACAAAAGAACTACAGACTCATTAGTATAATAGTTACATTACCAATCATGAAGTTGGAAATTAATTAATAACTCTGTTGATGATTCACAGTCCAGAATAAAATCCAGCTCATTTTCTTATTGCTGTATGGTTTCTGCAGTGCTGAGAAGAAGTAGCTAAAATATATTTGATGCTTTGTTGGTAAGTAAGCAGGCAGGGCTGTGAGTACACAAATGGAGCAAATCCACTGAGTAAGAAATTGCCACATATTATAATGTTTTTTGAAAGTTCAAAAACAATTCTTAAAAGTCATGATGCTTAAAAATAACACTATTTTTCTGATAATGTATTTAACTATCTAACACTATGAAGTCTGCCAGGTGCTTGCCCTTGCAAACCACATCCAACCCAAAGGCCATTTATTGTCTACCTGAGTTCAAGAGCCTATGAACCCTGAATGTATATATTCTGTTTGTGTGCACGTATCATTCTTATATATGAAGTTAGGAATATTAAGCAGAAACCTGTTTTATTAATTCTAGGTTGTCTAGTGCAAGCCATTAGGAATTGAATGGTCTGGTGCTCAGGACAATGATCTGTGAATAGTTTTATTTTTGCTATCGGACCAAACTGTGGTTGGTCCTACAAAGATAAGTGACTATGTCACAGGATGCTGGAATCCGTCTTAAATTGTATACTTTTTCCAGACTCAGGGAGTGAGGGTGGGGGGCAGAGGAGAATTGAACAAAGGTTTCCCACCCTTGGGAAATTCTATTTAAGGGACAGGAAGCAATCAAAGATCATCTTTAGCTGGCTTCTGAAACTGTCTCCCTACCCTGAGAAGATACTGAACTCAAGAACACAAGGAAAAAGAGAGAACTATAACAACAGAGAGTAAGGAGTATTGCTGGGCCTAAGTCAGAGAAAAAGATTAGTTTTGGCTTGTGAAGGATTGCATCTGGTATAGGAACTAGGCTATGTCTACTCTACAGAGGTTTTTTTTGGAAAAACTGCCATTTTTCCAAAAAAAACTTCACTTACATCCACACTCCACATGTGTTTTTTGAAGGAAAAAAATCAAAAGAATGAAGGGTTTTTCCCTACATTGGTAAACCTCTTTCTACAAGGAAGAAGCCTTTTTCCAAAAGAGCTCTTTTGGAAAAAGGCATGTGTGAGCAGGGAAGAGGGAGTTCTTTTGAAAGAAGAGGAAATAGGAAAAACCACAGGTGCCCTGGTGGCCACTCCATCCATAGTAACCACCGCTTAAATCACACATTTAGTGTGGATGCTTTCTTTCGAAAAAGCAAATTGCTTTTTCAATGTGCTTTGGCAGTGTGGATGCTTTCTTTCGGAAAAAGCTTTTTTGGAAGATCTCTTCTGGAAAAGCTTCTTCTGAAAGAAGCCTGAAGTCTAGATGTAGCCCTACAGTGAGAAATTTGATTGGCAATGACATTAAGCTTAGCTGGTATGTTTTATTTTTCCTTAGTAACTTACTTTGTTCTGTCTGTTTTCACTTGCAATCTCTTAAATCCTCCTTTTTATTATCTCTCTATATATTTTAGAGTGTGTCTGTCTGTCTATGAGTCTAACTATCTATGCGTCTGTGAATCCATTTGTTCTAGAGCTCCTAAACTGTAAGAGCTAGGACCATTACATTTGCAGCTTCCTGTTACCCTAACATTAACTAAGGTCAGGGTTTCATTGTGCCTGAAAAACAGGAAGTGCCAGGAATGGGACTGTTTTCCATAGTATGGAAAGGGAGGGGCAGAGAAAGGAGTAATGTGAAAGGGAAAAGGAGGGATGCAATACTGAGAGTGGCCACTGAGGGCAGCAGCAGCATCAAGAGTGTGGTCAGCAGGGCTTGAGCGCCACCATCTTGCCTACCTCCAGACTGGGTAAATAGCCTCATTGCCCCAAACCTGGAGCCTGCCCTCCCTGAAGAGCCTGCATGACATGGGAGGGCCGCTGAAGGGGAGGCAGACTCCAGAGCCTGTCACCCTGTGGAAAGCCTGCAGGCTGTGGGAGGGGACACTGGAGGAGGACGACAGCTCCTGAAGTCTCACCCCCCAGACAGCTTGAAGGCTGCAGAAGGGACACTGTAGGGCGGCAGCTGAAAGGGGACAGCCCCTGGGACCTGACCGCTCCCCAGATACCATGCAGTCTGTGGGGGGAGGTCCACTGGGGGAGGAGGCAACCCTCAGAGCCTGCCACCTAACAGCCTGCAGGCTGCAGAGAGCAGTTGGAGGGGGGACAGCCCCTGGAGTCCGCCCTCCTACAGGCTACTACAGGCCACTGAGAGACTGCTGGAGGCTGGGAGCAGCTCCCAAAGTCTTGCCTCTACCTCAACGGCCTTCAGGCTACAAGGGGGATGCTGCAGACCGTGGCAGCCCCAGGAACCTTGCCCCCTATACAGCCTGCTGGCCATGGGGGGGGCACTGGAGGGGGAAGCAGCCCCCCGAGTCTGATACCCTCTGACAACATGCAAGCCATGGGGCGGGGGAGAGGGAGGAGGGAACAGGGGAGCCTGCTGGCAGGGCAGCCCTGTCCCAGACCCCTTGACTGATATTGTACCTTCTTTGTAGAAAGAAACAGTTGGACCTGTTTGACATTGGGCCAGAACTGTTCTCGGCACATCTGATACTGATGGCAACAGATGTAGGTGAGTTTGTGCCTCCTTGGCCATTGAGGTTACTGGAGGCTTCACCAGCCCCTTTCTTGAAATAGAGCAGCTCCAAGGAAGTATTCTGCAGGGCAGGACCACTGGAGAGTGCAATGCTCTGGGCCAGCTATACTTTCCCTAGAATGCTCCCTAAAGTAATGGGGAGGGTGGGCAAGGAGCAATTAGCACAATAGAAACCCTCAACTTCTGCCTTAATGGGGCCATTTTGAGCTTCATGTTCAAATAAGCAAAGGGACAGTGGTCACAGCAGAGAGGCTACGTCTAGACTGCAAGTCTCTTTTAAAAGGGGCTTTTTCGAAAGATACTTTTGAAAAAGCCTCTTTCGAAAAAGAGCCTCTAGACTACAATTAGTTCTTTTGAAAAAGCCAGCCGCTTTTTCGAAAGAGAGCTCCCAGGCAGTCTGGATGCTCTCTTTCAAAAAAGCACAGTTCGCATTACATAGCGCCTTTTTTCAAAAGAGCACTTTCGAAAAAAGGTGTTATTCCTCCTAAAATGAGGTTTTCCACGGTCAAAAAAAACTCACGGTTTTTTCCATTTACTTTTGAAAGAACACAGCAGCAGTCTAGACGCAGGGGACGTTTTTTCAAAAAAAGGCCACTTTTTTTTTCCCGAAAACCCCCCCTGTAGTCTAGACACACCCACAGGGAGGGAGCAGGGTAGCCTGACCTAGAAGGTGTCAGAGCAGAAGAAGATAACAACCCTCTAATGGAAGAATTCTGTGATCAGAGATCTTGTTCCAGAGGAGTTCAATAACAATGGTTTAATTATCCCCTATAATATTTAAATACAGCCTTTACATGCACCTCCAGGCAGCTCTACCTGTGGCAATTCTGGCTGCTCCCTGCCAAAGCACTGGTAGCACTTTCTGGCAGCTGCAGTCTGCTAACCTATCAGCTGAGCAGAGCCAGACAGCAGAAGCTATGCACGCTGAGCTGTGAGGAGGTATCTGGAAGCAGAGGGACAGTGCTGCACTGGGGAGCAGAAGAGAAAGGAAGCTGAGCAGCATTAAGGGAAGAGAAGGGAGCAGGCACATGTGCACCCTCCCTCCACTGCCCACTAGATTCCTTCTTTGGGGGGGGCGGGATGTAGTCAGCAAGAGTAAGTCTTAGGTTCAACACTGGGCTCTCAAAGTATAAAGGACGCCACACAGGTATCTGTCAAACACAAGTAGTTTATTTCCTGACAGCTAACAGCTGTGCCCCATATCTGGAAGAACAATATAACAAAGAAGCAGCATATCTTACGTCCCTTCCTGCAAGTCTGGAAGCCCGGGTAGGCTGCAGACCAAGTGGGAGGTTGTCTCAGCTTCCGAGGCACCGGTACCCAAAGCCCATCAGTGAGGTTCAAATTGCTGTGCTTTGAGGAAGCCTTAAATACAATTTTTCCTGCCTTGTTTTGTAGTTTGGAAATTTCCAGGGGTTACTCATTACATGCTGATGTAGGACTTAGCTGTTAGATATCGATCTGGCTCTGTTCTGAATCTACTTGTTCTTTGGCCCTGTTTACGTGATCAGTACGTTAGTGTAAACAGAATTGTTTATGTGTTCTTGCCCTTTACCCTTATCTCATACTTGTTCTAGCTAAATTGGCAACAATGCTTATCCTAAATGGCATATGTTCCCAAAGTCTTGCTTCTGGCTCATCAGATATAGGGAAAAGGGAAATGGGGGAAAGAATGCAGGCCTTACCACCCCTAAACTAGCACAGACAAAGTTCTTCCGCAATTGACCACTACAGGAGAATAGGCAGAGAAAGTCACTGCAGGCAAGGCACAGGGTGAATATGCTGAGCAGGGGCAGTGGCCAGGAAGAGCAAGATAAGCAACTGAATCAATTTGAGGGAAATGACTGGTTAGTGCAGATTTCCGGGTGGAAGCTATAACCTTCAGGGAGAGACTAGAACAAGTGGTATTACCCAAGGAAAAGAGAGTCTGAGAGCTCCTGGCATAGGTGCAGTGAACAGTGTAGGGCAGGGGTGTCCAAACTTTTTTCAAAGAGGGCCAGATTTTATGAAGTGAACATGCGTGAGGGCCGACCATTTTGCCTGACATTCTTTGAACCATTAAAATTCAACACAAATTAACTATTTTATGCAAAGTTTATTGCAAACGGCATACTTTTCATTTCGTCACATGGATGACAAATCTAAACAGGCGTTAAATCACTCTGCCTTTCATATCTAAAGGCCAGATGAAAAAAAAAATCCAGGAAGCTGAAATATATGTCAGGAACATTGTAAAGTACATTACATATTATTGGTAATAAAGGTTGTCTGTCAACTTTTAAGTTCAAAAAATATGAACAGGAATATAACACCAAGTATACATGTTGTGTCCAAATATATTTATAACTGATTTAGACCAACTGACATTAACTGAGATTTTACAATGTATTCATCTCAATACATATGGATTCGTTGGGGGCCATAAAAGATAGATATTGCCAAATTACCTGTGGGGCCGTATTAAACCGGAACACGGGCCGCAATTGGCCCACGGGCCGGACTTTGGACATGCCTGGTGTAGGGGATCTGTCCTTGAGCTCTTAGGAAGGTGTTGGGAAAGGGTCATTCTCATCAGTCAAAAATAAAAGGGAGCGAAACAAAAGACAGGACTATGCAGCACTTCAAAGAGTAACAAGATGGTTTATTAGGTGATGAGCTTTTGTGGGCCAGACCCACTTCCTCAGATCAATTTGTGGAAGAAAGTTGGCATGACCATGTATACAATAAAAAAAAGTGAACACATATAAAATTGACAAATCAGATTTTAGAACAGAGGGGAGGGAAGAGGGGATGGTTAGTGTCTGTGAGGTAATGATATCATTTCTTCCACAATTTGATCTGAGGAAGTGGGTCTGGCCCACGAAAGCTCATCACCTAATAAACCATCTTGTTAGTCTTTAAAGTGCTACGTAGTCCTGTCTTTTGTTTCAGCTAGACCAGACTAACACGGCTGCATCTCTATTACAAAAGGGAGAGATATTTCCTTAGTTTGTGCACATTTTATATCTTACATCTACATAGCAGGGTCATTTCAGAATAACTGATGTCTACACTACAAGCCATTATTTTAAAATAATACTGAGCAGGAAGACTTCTTACTCTAGTTCATGGTAACCCTCATTTCACAAGGAGTAAGGGAAGTGGAAGGAAGAGTGTACTTCTTTCAACTTCCTACTGTGCAGACAGTGCCAAAAGCTGAATAAATCTATTTCATCTTCAGCTACGCAATTGATGGAGCTCATGTTAATTTGACTTTTGCCCTGCAGTGTCAAAGTACCCTTTTAGCTTAAGTTCCCATGCACGCACGCACACAAAGGAGAGACTCCCCCAAATTCAAAGATGAGTCTGAGACTATCAAGTTCTCTGTTGACAAGCCCAGCCTCACTGAAACACAGAGGGAAACCACCCAAGATTGGTTCAGGACCCGAGTTTCTCATATCAGGGTATAGTGCATCAAGGGCAGCCTGAATGAATTTTTTAAAAGACAGATGTACAGAGATTGTGGACCATAATTAAGAGAGAGGGCCTCAAGAGCTCTGGAGACAAAGAGTATGATAAATATGTCCCATTGACCGATACTGCACATGACAGCTGTTTAAAATCATAGTTATTTATTATTTTATTGTTTACATTCCATATTAATAGGAAAGGAAAGTTTAGATGATTGTCTGGCAGCTAGAAAAGAAATGTTTCTAGAGGTGAGTTATACGTAAGAAAAACATTTGAAATTTATCTTCTAAACTATTACTTTTAAATTGCTACCAGTGATCTTTTTGACAGAGAGATTCAGAACCATGATGTTTCTTTAAAGAAATGCTTCCAACAACAGTTTTAACCTATGCAATGCTTAAACAAACATGCCAAGATTAACTATTTTTTATTAAATGTCAAATAAGGGTTTTAAGCAATTCCATTTATTTGTTTATTGAATGAAAAATAAAACTCTAACATAATTCCTTGACTGAGCTAGTTAACATCCCTGAGTTAGGAGAACACTAGAAGCAGATATTAACTTTTTCAGATGAGGAAACCCATCCTTATCAATTAAAATATTTCTTAAGTGCATACTTAAGGTTAAGCTGATGTTCTAATGGTTATGCTAAATCAGGGCCAGTAGTCTAGTGAATCTGGAACGAGCAAACAGCTGTTAGCTAAATTAAAATGTGAGATGGTCTGTATATTTATTTGTGTAAAAGAATTAATGAGTAAGGCGGTAGAAGTCTCATAATATATTATCTCAGAACCCACGGATGGTGCAATATAAAATAACTATAATTCACCAAAAGATCTGGCCTTTGATGTCTAGACTACATGGCTCTGTCTCCAGAACCATGTAGATTAGTTTACTAGACATACCCAAATGAAGCTGCAATTTAAATAATCGCCGCTTCATTTAAATTAAAATGGCTGCCGCGCTGTGCTGATCAGCTGTTTGTCAGCTCAGCGCTATAGTCTGGATGCTCTGTGGTCGACATCAAAGGCATTTGTTGACCTCCCCGGTATGCCTCGTGGGATGAGGTTTACCGGGGAGGTCAACAAATGCCTTTGATGTCGACCGCGGAGCATTCAGACTACAGCGCTGAGCCGACAAACAGCTGATCAGCACAGCGCAGCAGCCATTTTAATTTAAATGAAGCAGTGATTATTTAAATCACAGCTTCATTTGGGTATGTCTAGTAAACTAATCTACATGGCTCTGGTGACAGAGCCATGTAGTCTAGACATACCCTTAGTCTTCTACTAAGGCATAGAACTTCATCATTCCACAGATCCTACAAATGTTATCCAGAAGTGTTCCTAATCAGCATCCAAAATAGCACACTTCATTAAAAAAAATGGAGGGAAAACTCTCTGGGCAACTGGTTATTCCCTTAACCTTCTCCTCTCATCTAGCCTGTTTCTTTAAAAGCAAAAGTACACAGTGATGATAAAGACTCACTATCTACTGAGGACAAGAAGTATTCTTGTGAAGGCAAAGATTTTACTCATAAAGAAATATTTTCCCTTACTGAATATAATAAGATAGAAATGCTAACTTAGCAGTACTAATACAGAATACAAGGTAACATATTGAGCTGAAAAAAACCTGTAACATATTGGTGGGGAAAATGTATCTTAGAAGAGCTTGAAGAAACTGTTATATTACACAGCCCATTACTTCATCCAAACAAACCAAATGTTTGTTTATTTGTATGTGTGTCACCGCTAAGCACAGTATGTCAGTTAATCTGTGTGGGTTGCATGTTGCCTACTCCCTAGTTACTACTTGCATTTCCAACTTCTGAAGGGAAATACAACGAGAGAGAAGGAATGAAGGAATGTGAGTTTCTTCAGGCACGCCACTGTCTCATGGAAAACTACTAATTCTGGTACAACATGTGCATGATCAAAAGAACTGTTTCAGGTTCTTTGTTATGGCAATATCAACAACATGGGGAAAGATTTCAGTGATACACTGGAAAGCATAAAAAGAAAAATTTCCTACCAGAAGAAATGTAGGAAACCTTTCATGGGGCATCCCCCACCAGAAAATGATTTTTGGAATTATAAGTAGGACTTACTCCTTACTGTGCAGTCTGAGGCTGCTCTTACTTGGTGATTGGAAACCAGTCATCCACAGGGGTCCAAGAATTGGGAGATTGCAAAGGTGAGTTTTACATCGCCTCTGTACCCCACTCCTCCAACTTGTGCTGCATGCTCTTCAACTGTGGCCTGCTGTGCGTAAGCTTAAACTTGCATGCTTGGTAACTATAACAATGGAATTATAGGGTAATAATAATTGGTCAGCTTTTATTTTTTAATTATATAGCATCTTTCATCCCCATAGATCCCTAATGTGCTTTAGAAACCAATTACCAACTACACATGTAGGACTCGTTGATATTTATTCATCTTTGGGGAACACGCAGCAGCTGTTAACTAAGGGCATGTCTTCACTTGCCACGCTGGAGATCGACCTTCTGGTGCTTGATTTAACAGGTCTAGTTAAGACCCGTAAATTGAATGCTGAGGGCAGCTCTGGATGGTGTTTGCTTCTGTCAGCCTCCCAATGTGGGGATGCCGCCAAGTTTGGCTTAAGGTAAGCCAACTCCAGTTACGTATTCTACATAGCTGGAGTTGCGTACCTTAAGCCAACCTTCCAGGTCTAGTGTAGACCTGGACTTAATAGAAATTCAGAACAAGAAGAAAATATCAGACATTAAAATTACAGAGAGAATTTTAGAAAGGCAGACATCAGTTGTTCAATATGGAATCTAGCTATCTCATAAAAAGTTTCCATGATTTCTTTAATTATCACTTTCGTTTTAGCATTGAGACCTAAGTTCACAAGAGAATATTTTAAAAAACTGTGCAAGTTTAAAGGAACTTTATCAAAACCTTAATCAAAACTAAATAGAGTAGACAGCTGTGTTACCTTTGTTTCATCTTTTGAGACTTTTTTTCTAAATTAAATATGACTAATACATCTGTTCTTCACACTGGAAGAGAAACTAGACGGTCACAAAAATGGAGCTGGAATTACAGAGAGAAACCTAAGGAACCTCACTCCAGAGAATCTGAAAGGAGGCATTATCGTCAAAACAGATATCAGAATGGGAAAATGCTTAGCATAGTAAGTAGGACACAAAAAAAGGGTGGGGGGAGACTAATATGACAGGAAGAGCAGCAGGAAACTACATATGGAGCCATAACAAAGTAGACATCTGAAATAGGAAGTGTGCAGTGTTCCCTGTAAGCTGAGCTCTTAGGTGGCTACTCAGGTGAGATTCAAATGCTACCCAGCTGATTAACAGAGCTCCACAATTAGGTTTGTGTTTCTACCGGTGGTGCACATGTGCACATTCCTCAGTGCACATAACATTATTCTGCACAAGCTTAGAGGGAACATTGGTAGTGTGTCCCTAACACAACTAGGAGGAAGATCAGACTGAGAAGAGGACAAAGGGGGACAATAGTCTCAGCAATGACTGATGTGCCTACTAAGCATCTCTTCAAGGTACTTGAATATCCTCAAATTACACTGAATTTACGGAGAGTTGAGGGTATGCAGTACCTCACATAATCTAGCCTATATTGAACCAAAAGAAAAGGAAAGATGGCTAATAACCCAAAAACCTAATTTACAAACCTAATCCCTCTTTTGAAGCCTGCAAGTTAAGGGCATAATTTTGGCCATTTTTTCACGCAAGTTGAGATTTTCAAAACATAACAGAACCCCCCCCCCCCCCCCACACACACACACACACAAAAGCACAATGGGACATTACCTGTAAAACTAGAAAAGTATTCACATATAAAAAGTTGAATAGAATGCAGAGTGAAAGAAGAATGTACTGTATGCTCTATGAAGCCTTGTATCTTAGGTTATAGAATAATGCATGCCTGTTATCCTAAAACCAAAAATCTTGATGATATTCAGAGTCAAAAGTAAAATCACTGCAGTATCTGCTATTAGTTTAAGATGTGAATAGCAGCTGACACCATACACTGATGACTTTAAATTTGCCAATCTCAGGATGACTGCTGTGGGAGGTTGACATAATAGCAGAAGGAGGGAGGGAATCAAAACACAAGAGAAGAGAACATGTCTCTAAGCTAATAAACATGCATTTCTACTAATCCCAATGTACGCTTGGCCAATGAATCTATTTTTCTGACTCTGTTGCTCTGGGTGGTGCCAGAAGTTACATATTATATTTTTGTTATAATTTCTTGGTCATTTATTTCTTCAATAATAATGTTTAGCTGAGTAAAAGAATGCTTTAGGGGTTAAGTCTAAGAGGTTTCCCCCTCAAACACCCAGAATGACTGATTTCAGCCCTTTAGAAAAATCAGCTTACTTATGCAACATTAGTGGCATTATTGCCTCCTTTAATATTCGTGACAATCTCTAGCAAATGTATCACAAGTTGGCATTTATTAGTGCTAGGCACAAGTAAGGGGCATGTTATTTGATTTGAATAACAGCTTGGAGCTACAGTTTGAGTCCAGAAATATATTAGTCAGAAACAATCTCATTTAATAACACAGAAACTAATAAAAGAAAAGTATTCCAACTGATTCAAAATTGAATTTATGAATATTGCTTAGCAGGATTAATGATCAAAAACTGAACCTGTTTGTCATGTTATAACAGACTTTTCTATTTAAATGCAAAACTAGAAGTCAATGAGTCCAATGGATTGTATTTTGCTTTGAAGAAAACCAGTTCATTTTACATATAAGCTCTGAAATTGGCAATAAACTTTAATTACAAGGTCAGATAATCAAATTATAATCAAATAGCCTCACATAAAAATCTATGTTTGAAATTAATGAGGTACAATTCTACCAGTCTATAATATTGTACTTCTAAAATCTACTAAGAGACATTTCATTTAAAAGTCACCTTAAGGACTTTTCCCACAAGTTCTTCTGTATAGCAGATTTGGAAATGTCTCATTTTTAGACAACACAGTTTTAAAAAGTTTCTGAATCTGTAAAAATAATTTACCATATAGAATTGTTTTCTTTTTTTTTCTTTTTTGTGACTAACAATAGGATTTCTGAAGCTGCAGTATTATAGAAGTTTTTGGATAAGCTTATGTGATACCATCTTTGATGAAGAAATCTATAGACCAGGTAATAAAACTTAAATTTCATTGAAGTTACTTACCACTTTCAGATACATACAGCATTGAAAAACATTAGTTAGCATTGAAGTTTACCAGCCTCAACCACAAAATGTAAGCATAAATAGCTTCCATGTAAGGATATGTCCACTTATCCCTCTGGGCATATAGTTCCCATCAGACATACAAGCAGATATACAAGCACTAGCTCTAACTAAGCTAGCTAGCACATTAAAAATAGTGTATAGCTGTGGTGACATGAGTGGCAGGAAGAGTTAGTAACATTTCAGATGGGTACATAATCAGGTTAGCTAGACCATCCCCCTGCTCATACTTCCCCAGCAAGAAATGTGTTAATTTCAATTTCTGTTTATTCTCCTGACCAGGAAAACAGCAAAAATTATAATATCCCTAGTTAATTACATTGTTCATCTGGAAACAAACATACAAAAAGTCACACATGCAATAGTTCAAAGTGGCTAATCTCCCTGAATAGTCAATCTCACACAGAAACATATTTCATGAATTCAAAAATGTTCAACACTGAGGGAGGTAAAATAATTAAAGATGGAAAAGGACCTCGAGTCACCTTTTCCGTCCTACTCCCAGTGTAGGGCTGCGTGCTTTGTCTAGTCAAGTTTTAATGTTTCCAGAAAAGGGGATTTTATAATTTCACTTGGGAGATTATTCCACTGCTTAAATCATGTCACTTATGAAGTTTTTTTGTTATATTCAGTACAACACTTCCCTTTATTAATGTGATCTAGTTTCTTCTAAGTTTTATCCTTTTATACCAGCTTGAAAACAGTTTACAACCTTCACATACTGTAAAATCTTGAATATAATACGCACTTCTTTTCTGAGTTTTTTTGGGTCAAAGTCGGCATGCACATTATATATAGGAGTTAATGTTTAAAGTTTTATTTTGGCAGTTCCGTGTCAGAAGACGGCAAACCTTCGCTATGCCGACGCCAAGCTAAGACGGCAGTAAACATGAAATCAACATCAACTGAAATGGCAGAGATTCCTAGAATGCTTTAAAATACTTAAAAACAATAAATAATATGAAATTTACAGTTTATAGTTTATAGTTAATTGATGACATTTATGAAAATAAACGCTGCGTATTCTATAGTCGTACGCTCACGTGCAATCAACCAGCAATACAAAAAGGCAGGAAATATGATGCACCAGCATACCATAGACTTGCTATTGAATAGACTATATTTAACGACGCCTTCGTATCTATGATGACGGGTATCATAAAATACATGTACAATGGGCAATGTCGGGGTGCACGTTATATATAGGAAGGACTTGACAAGCGGCGACGAGCCCTGCTCTCCAGCAGCGAGGTTTGGTACACTGCGCACGCACAGACTGTGCTGCGCATGCGGTGATCGTGCTGCGGCGCCGTGCCAGGCTAAAATCTACTTGCCACGGGCGAGTAGATTGCCCTAATTGTCGAGCCCTGTATATAGGAGTATAGATTTTTTCATTATGATAAAATTCAAAAGTCAGGGTGAGCATTATACATCGGTGAGCATTATATTCGAGATTTTACAGTACCAACTCACCCACTCAAACACAAGAAAAAACAAGTACAGAGATTGTCTCTTTTGCCAACAGAAGTTGATCCAATCAAATATATTACCTCATCACATTGTCTCTCTAAAACATGATAACATCTTTAAGGCACAGATCCTGGAAGCAGTTGAACTAGACCCTTTAGTCTTATTCTTTATTATTTATATTGCAGTAATATCCTAGATGTTTTGTAGAAGACAAGATCCAGCCAATAATGAACTTACACACTGGAGCCCTGATTGTCCCCACAGAGCCGCTGTTTTCATTCTTCAGGTGACACAAACTTGGCCTTAAAATCAGCATGATTGCCCATGGGATAGTCACATCTGAGTACGATAGAGTAGGTCTGGCACCCTCCCCATCATCCCTACATGCACAGCTATTGTAAGGGGAAAGACTAAAGACAAAGGACAAGGCTTTTGTGTGCCCCATGATCAGTTGCAACAGCAGACTTTAGAGATGATTGGCAATCAATGTAAGTTAGAGCAGACTGAAAGCTACTAGTGACCAGCTGACTTTGCACTATTTCTCTCTCTTTTTAAAAATTTTTGTTTCAAGTTTTGAAACTTAGTTTATTAAAAACTAACAAAAACAGAAATAATGTTGTCCCCTAACCTTTATTCTTTTGCAATGTGAGCAAGGTCAGGCCTTTAATATTCAAAATACTAAAGCTTAAAATTTAAGCCAGTGCTAATATAAGAGAAACAGTGAGTATAATCTTAATAGCTGCCTTTCTGGAAGTCATTAAATATGAAATAGGTCAAGCGTGCCCACAAATCTACTGGAAATATGGTGACATATAAAAGGGATAATTTTATTAGCATTAAGTATAATAAGTCAGCATTGCTCCAGAAACAAAGATTGCAATAGTAAAACTAGCGATTGTAGATAATTTTCTTCTAAGCTGTAGATGGAGCCATAACACAAGTAAATACTTTATTGGCAATATCATTTGGAAATTTGTATTGTAACAGGAATATTCTTACATGGCACTTGTACATCTCCATAGTTTTATATTATACGAACTACTTGATATATTGGCTTTTTTTCCTCTTCACAAAATGCTCATTTGTTTAGGTTATCCTCAAGTAGACTGCACATGGTGATATTCAATCTTCACTCTGTTCAGCAATTACCTCTACTAATCTAGCCCTCTTCTCTAACAGTTATCTGCTTAAGGCCATCTCCAGTGTTGTTGGGCCAGTAGAGGATAGCAAATGTATTTAGAAAATTAAATCCAAATATAACTACATGTATTTATCTTCTTACCAATTATTCCTTTCTTAATATTAAGTGAAAAGTAAGGGTTTGGCATCTTATGCGGATTGTACTGCATTATATGTAATATATGCAGCTGTTATACAGATTGTTCTATTGGAGGGGAAAATATTGGCCCCATCTGACTAAAAGGTGTTTGATGAAAGAGGAGCTATTTATAGAAGCAAAACATTTCCTACAGTTATTGTTGTGGCTAGTAATACCAGTTTGCAAATGTAATGATCCATTCCCTTCCTGGCCTCACCTGTAAAGAAAATCCTCTGGCCCACTTCCAAAAACAAAGAAGTAAAAACCTTCAAAAAACATTCTTCTTGCCACATCCGCCAGTCCCTTTTGCTCACTCTCAGTCATGGCTTCACCCTCCAAGATGCTGAGATTCTGACCAAGACCTGGGATGCCACATGTCTGTAGGAGGACATACCCAGAGAGATCAGTCTGCATGACAACCTGATGGACAACAAAGAGTTTTGGAAGATGGCTGCTGAACGGGGATGTGGAAAGAAAGAAGATGATTTGTTAATTTCACTAGTAAGTCATTTTGGATCAGCAGATCATCCAAACTGCAATTATCTTCAAATATATAATAAGCTAGAAGACCTATGCAGAGTTGCCTGGGTCCTTCAGGTTAGGGGGCCAGCAGTGGGGGGAAAGAAGGGGTGCAGGAGTCAGGGTAGGGTCTTGTGGATGTGGGAGGGGGAGTGAAGGAGGCTGCAGGTGTCAGGGGGAGGGATGAGAGAGTGAGGGTAGGGGAAAGGAGGGGCTCAGGGCAGGAGGTCCCATCTGGTGAGTTTTCTCCACCCTCCCGCTGGCAGGACCTTTTCTTCCCCCAGGCCCCCTGACCAACATGGGCCTTGTGTCTGCCCCTCACAAGACCCATTGGCCACTAGGGGTCTTCTGTCTCCTTCCAGCTTCCCCTGGCCATCAGGGTCCTTCTGTCTGCCCCCAGCCCCTCTGGCGCCTCCCCCTCCCCTGCCCTGGGTGCTGCTGCTTTTAATGTATCCAACTCACACAGCAAATTTTTACAATTGGCTGTGCAATTAGAAATTTACTTTCACTTTCTTGGACTGTTTCTGATAGTGAAAACTTCACTTCTCATATTGGCCAGAAGAGAACATGAGTCATAAACTCAATTTAAAAACAAAGAAACAAACAAACAAGACTGGCAGTATGTGTTTCAAATAAGTGAAAAGAAAGCATAAAAAGTCTTCTCGTGTCAGAGTTCTTTCTGTATAAATCAAAAAGTGTGTCCGGAAGTTAGAACTCCCTCATCTTAATTACCTCTAGTGCAGGCACTGATCCCGAATATGGATCCACTACTGCTAACGCTGCAATTAAAACACCTGCACCAATCATGCTACTGACTTGAGTGCATGGGGATCAGACTAAACTAAGGGCTAATACAGGTAGCGCTAATACAGAACTTTTCATCAGGAGATCTCATATATTTTATTCACTATCTGCTCAGCTCATATTCAGCATATAGGCCAGTTCCTGCAACTGTTGGCCCCAACAGCAGTCAGGGCACAAGTCAATGGAACCTTGGGGTGTGCACGGAAAGGAGGACAATCCACAATAAAATGCATTCATTATGTTTCAGTATTTACTATTTACTGGGGGGGCTGCACGCCCTTTGCTGGCTACGCTCACCTATCCCCCTCTCTCTGGCCGCTTTCACTTCGCTGACAGAGCCTGTTAACACTGATGACATGATGATGTCGTTGTCGTTCTGTTGCCCAACAGAAACATTCTATCGTCCAGCAGGAAAAACGTTTTTATATAAAGAGGCAATACTTGTTTAACAGTAGAAACAAAAAGTCCCTGTTCAAAGACTTTATTATCTATTTTTAGCCATTACATAACGAGAGAGCTGAAACAACACAATAGGAATGGTGGGCACGATAGGAAAGAGGATGTGGGGACTGGCAATCACATCACATTAAAAGAAGTTTTGTTTGATGTAAATAGCTCCAATCGACCAAACTGCTTCAGCCTGTGCTTAACTATAAACACTCGATTAGACCTGTTCATGTCAGTAGGGCTACGCAGATGCTTTAAGTTAAGCACAGGTTTAAGTGCTTTACTAGACTGGGCCCTAATTGTCTTTACTTATTTCTAGTGGGTAACAATATTATGTGTCGCTACACTTAAATATACTAGGGGGCTGTACCCCCTTGCTTGCTACACTCGCCAGCCCCACCTCTGTCTGCCGCAGCCCGATCCTGGCCTCTCCTGGTACCCATGCCACAGCAGGAGGGAGGCCACCACCAGCCCTTTCTGTGGGCTGGAGGCAGGGTTTCTGGCCAGAGGGAGGGGAGCAGGAGTGGACTGGGGAATGGAGGGAGTGAAGAGCACTTACTGGTTTTCTCCCACAGTCGTCCCCCCCTACAGCGGGAAGCCAGCGCTAGTGCTCCAAATACATGGAGAAGAAAGGAGGGCGAGGCTGCAGCACCAGGCAAAGGGGGCCCGGGCCACTCAGGTCAGTGCTGCTGGGAGCCTTCTCACCCACCTTGCAGAAGTGCCGCTGGCTGCTGTAGCCCCACACGTGGCAGGACAGGAAGGAGTCAGTTCGGGCTTGGGAGACAGGCTGGGTTTGAGTCTCACCAGGATGGCTCGGCACTGGGCTCAGGACTCAGCCACTCAGGGCACAGCGGAGGATGGGGCGGTGAGTGGCTGGGAGCGGGGGGAGGGGGCCGGGACTCGCCCTGTGCCTGGCACTTCTCCTGAGCCCCGAGCCTTGCACCAGCCGAAGCAGCCCCTGAGTTGGGAAATGGGCTGCTTGAAGGCTGCAGACTGGGCTAAGCTAACAGGACCCTTGGGAGGCAGAATCTGCCCGGGCAGGGCTGCCAGGCAGCATTGCCAGTCACTGAAAAGGGTCAGGGCAGAGAGCTTGTGCGAAGGCGGAGCCTGTGGGACAGTGACATGAGGATATCACTCTGTCATCCCACAGGAAAAGGTTTTTTTATAGAGAGAGACAAAAGTATCTTCCTGGAGGTTAACTGTATTGAAAAGTAAAGTTACCGTTTCAATACTATGAGTGAAATTTACATAAAATACTACAGGTTGGACCTCCCTAATCCAGCACCCTTGGAACCTGACCAGCCCTGAGCAAGGGAGTTTGCTGGTCCAAAGGAGGTCTAGCCGCCTGGCTGGCTCCCCTCCTGGCCCTATCAGCTGGGCTACATTGCCTGAGCCAGCAGGTGCTGTCCAGGCACCTCTCCCAGCAACTGGGGCTGCCAGGTGGGTTCTATTCCCAGCCCCGCCCTTCTGGTCAGGCTTTACTGTGGGCCTGGAAGCTGCCAGCCAGGCTCCACTCCCAGCCCCACCAGCTAGGCTGTGCTGCCAGCATGGGCGGTTAGTGAACACAGGGTTAGGGGTGTCAAGCCCCCACCCTCACTCCACCCCAACCCCGCCCCTTCTGCTGAGGCTCCCCCATAGGAGCCAAGTTGCCTCCTCAGCCCCCACAGCATAGGGAGCCAGGGCAGTGGGCCATGCATGCACGCTCCCCACCACCGGGCAGGGGGAGGGTGGTCAGGTGCAGGCCTGCCCCAGTCTACCTGGCCCCGGAGCACTGAGGAGGGAGGAGGGTGAGTGGCCCCAGACTCCATGGCTAGGAACACAGGGAGGACAGGCACTGGGGGCAGCAACACTCTGCTCCCAGAATGCCTACAGTAGGGGCTCTGTGGGCGGAGCATGGCTGGGCCTTTCCTCACCTCAGCTACCAGATGCCCATGGCTGCCAGCTGCGCTGCCTGCCATCCAGGCTGCACTCCCAGTCCCAGCCCTCTGGACAGCTTGTGTTGCCCACTCTGCCATCGAGACTGCACTCCCTACGCTGCCTGCTCCGGGCTGCTGGCCACCGGCCACTGGCTCCTCTGCCCCAGACTCTCAGCTGAAAACTGCCAGTACTCTCTGGTGCAGCAGCTCCTGTTGCACAGCCAGAAGAAGGGTGTATGCTCCTTGGCTGGGGCAGGTCCAGGTTTGTTGGCCCCTTGGGCTCCCCAGCCAGAGTGAGGAATGCAGCAAACTGTGCACTTTCCCCTTGCTCCCTGCCAGAACCCTTCCCAGGCTTTAAGTCGTGATAAGAGGAAGCTGTATCCTGGAACTTGGTGGTCCTAGCTCTTACCATTTAGGAGGAGTTCTTGAATACACACCGGCAGGCAAACACGGCCAAAATCTCTCAAATATATAGTAGCTAGCTGTCTCTTCCTCCACTACTACCCTCTGCTGCCCCAGTGGGGTTGTAGCTGTCCCAATCCCCATCTCTGGTCCCTTGCTGCCCCCCTGTGGTCATTATACAATATAAAGTCCCTGCTTTCCATCCCATATCCCCTGCTGCTCCCGTGTGGCCATTATATAGCAGAGTCCCCCCTTTCCATTTTATGAGAAACGGTCCCATTCCAGGCACATCCCAGCCCTTGCCTTGCTCTAAGTTATAATAAGAGGAAGCTGTATATTGAATTTGGGGGTCCTAGTTCTTAGGAATTCTTGGACAGACAGACAGACACACAGATGGAGGGACAGGTGGATGGACAGACAGGCAAACTCTCTCAAATAGATGAAGTACAAGTTATCCACTGGCTTTGTAGCCAATCTCACCATCCATGCATATCAAGAGGGGATGGCTGGATTTGTTCCCTGAGGCAGACTCCAAATTTGTGGGCATCTTTAAACATAACAGAAGTGGCCAGGATTAAACAAACAACTTTTTTAAAAAGCCAACAAAACCCATTCCAGGCCTGATTCTTTCTCCCTTGCTGAGATCACGTAAGAGTTTTGCGTTTGATTTCAATGGCAGCAGAAGCGGTATCACTAGAGTAGCAATAACACACTTCAGAAAGTTCCCTCTACGTTTCACACCTCACATTGCACTTGAGGAATAAGGTTGTATGTGGTATTTCTGGGCAGTGTGTCGTGATATTTTGCCTACTATCAATAGCTTTGCCTACTACCACAGCTTTGTTACTTAAAATATGAGAGCACTTTTAAACCACGGGACAAAGATTTTCAATAACTAATTAACAAAATCATCTACCGCTCTAACAAAATCCCATTGCTATTAGTCAAAAGAAGTTTTGAATTAATACAGTGACAACAATCCATCTCACATTTTACAAAGGGCAATAGTTTATCTTATTTTATTTTGCTCTGTGATAGATTGTTCAGTGCTAAATTTTGGTGCTTTTACTTTGTTTTTTGGAAATGTATCACAATACAATTTGCTTTCTGATGTTCTGGCTTACATTAGATGATCAGTTGAGTTTTTTATGTAAGACATATGGAAAAATTCATCATTGATTTACTGCACATTTTCTCTCACAAACTAATGTCTGATCACTACTGAAGGAGAAAAGCCTACTTGGCAGTGAATGCATAAGCAAATTACCAAATGTGTGGATGTGTGGAGCCTGGGGCGATAAACTAAGTGATAGTCAAAATATAAAGCAATATGTTGTTCCATCTAACAGTGGAAGGTAGTGGGAAATTTCACTTGTGACGTTTTCCATTCTAAATACCATTGTAACATGAGCAGGAAAACAGGAATATAACATATCAACTCTCCAGCATTTGGAATGATCATGCACTTTTTTTTTAACATGTTTGTTTCTGTTGTAAGGAAGTTGCACATGCTTATTTTACCGCAGATACAGAAAAGGATATTTTTATATAGTGCAGGACCTTCCAGGCTGGCGTGCTCAGAGGGAAATGTCGGGTCCAGTGCTCAGCAACTCCTCCCCACCTTCCCAGAGCTCATTTGTGAGAGGGAGGGAAAGGAGTGGGAGTGGGGATGAAGAGACAGGATGGCTGCAGAGCCCCATGGCCAGGGTGAGGAACACAGTCTCACAGCCAGCGGCAGCAGAAGGGCCGGCATTAACTGAGTGGGGAAGGGTCGGGGGCATGGAAGAGGAGGCAGAGTGGCTGTGGAGTCCCATGGCAAAGGGCAAGGGTATAGTCCCACAGCCAGCAGTAGAGCCTAGGGCTGTCCCTAGTGGGGACTGGGGCCTGAGGCAACCTCCCCCAAGCCCTTGGGTGTGGGGCCCAGGGCTACACCCCCACCTCGCCTCTGTTCCACCCTACCCTGCCCTCTCCTTCCCCACGCCCTGCCCTTTTCCTCTCACACTAGCCCCTTCCTGCCCCTGCTCTGTCCCCTGGCCTGCTCCCCTGAGCTATGCAGCTGGGGGATTACTTGGGGGCCTGGCAGTGGGGGTTGCTCCCCCCACCCACAACAGTGAGAGTTGGAGAGGCCCAACAGCCTGCTGCGATCTGCCATGCCACACCGCATCCAGGGCAGCAAGGAGCCGCTTCCTGCTGCTGCAGAGCAGCCAAGTGCAGCGGGCTGGGAGAGGGCAGCAGGGTGGGATGGGTCAGAGCGTCGGGCTGCTCTGGTTCCCATTACCGGCTACACGAGGTATACCGGTAGTTCAGAATAGGAAGCCTAGTTCGAACTACCTAGTTCGAGCCCCGTGTAGCCGTGCTTCACGGGGTTCGAACCAACGGGGTTTTAAAAATGGCGGCTCCCCGCTTATGCAAATGAAGCCCGGGAAATCCAAATCCCGGGCTTCATTTGCAAGTGCGGTATGCCTACATTACCCCACTAGTTCGAACTAGCGGGGTAGTGTAGACATACCCTGGGCTACTATATACAGGCAGTCCCCGGGTTATGTACAAGATAGGGACTGTAGGTTTATTCTTAAGTTGAATTTGTACGTAAGTCGCGTACCCCAGGTGTCCCCGACTCAGCCGCTGCTGAAACTGACCAGCGGCTGACTCCAGGAAGCCCGAGGCAGAGCTGCTTTACCCCCAGCTTCCTGGAATCAGCCGCTAATCAGTTTCAGCAGCAGCTGACTTGGGGACACCTGGGGTAGAGCAGCTGGGGTGCTTCTGGGTTGGTCCAGTAGCGCCGCACCTCGGCGCTGTGGGACCAACCCGGCAGCCCCTCAGCTGCTCTACCCCAGGTGTTGGCGAGAAAAGCCTGGTCTGCTGGGGAGGGGGTGCAGCTTTTCTTGCCGTGGAGGACGCAGGTGGCGGGACCATGGCACGTCTGGGCGGCGAGAAAAGCCCCACTCGTAAGTAGGGATCCAACGTAAGTCAGATCCACGTAACCTGTGGAGTGCCTGTATAGGATAACAGTGCAGTGTGGATGCACCCTAAGTGATGTACAGAAATGGTGCAGTTTACTTTATTTATTCAGACTCACTCATTTAGCTGTATTTTAATATTTGAAAATAAAGCTATCAAATAATATTCATAAAACTATCATATTAGCTGATCGTAGCTTTGTCCTCTGTTTAAAGGTTCAACCAAGTACAAATTCTCTCCCTAAAAGCCTCTGAGTTGCTATCCGTGGCTGCTAATCCTGATTTGGAAGGTATTTAGACACATTGGGTACGTCTAGACTACAGGCTTCTGTCGACAGAAGTTTTGTCGACAGATACTGTCGACAAAACTTCTGTCGACAAAGCGTGTCCAGACTACATTGAGTTCTGTCGACAAAGCAAGCTGCTTTTGTCGACATGGTAGTCTGGACGCAAAGGACAGTTTCCATTCAATAACACCTTCTGTCGACAGAAACTCTGTCGACAGAAGGTGTTATTCCTCGTAAAATGTACGTTATGTCGACAGAACTCAGCGGTAGTGTGGACGCAGGTATAGTTTTGTCGACAAAAGTCCACTTTTGTCGACAAAACTCTGTAGTCTAGACACACCCTGGGTGTGGTCTGCAGATGGACCTGCCTCCACAATGGCCATATGGTGAAGATGGGCTAACTGTGATTATAAGGAAAAGCTAATAAACATGAGCAGAGAGACCTTCTGCATCTACTAAAGAGCTTTCTGAGGTGAAATGGCAGCACGGGACCCTCTCCTTTAAAATACGGATAAGAGAAAATCATTGCTCAAGGGCATATGTTTGCCTTGAGCAAAAAGAGGCTTCCAATGGAAGAAAATAGAGTATTTATCTAATAGCCTGAATTTTTTTGCCAGATCCTCTGCATGTGTGCTGAGTAGTTAATCCATCTTTTAGCAAGATTAGATGTCAGATTGACTGTGACTCACACGACTAACATATTAATGTCCGAATGGAGGATTTGCTTCGAGAACACCGGTGAATATCTGCATGGAGAAGGCTGACTTACAATATCACTGTGCAATGCAAACCGTGCTGGCCAGAGCTCTGCAAACAGCCACTCTTGGGCTCTCTGTCATACTGAGTTAATACAAGCCTTGATGTGGATTTGGTCATGGATATGCATGCTTTGCCTATGCCACACACAGCCATGTGTTTTACTCATTCTCAATCTGTGCAATTACTGTTTTGGACAATAAATACTAAGATAGAGAGTAAAGTATTTACATCCCAACCATATATTTTTTTAAAAATGCAATATCCTTTCATACATTTACATTGTTCTGCTAAGAAGCCAACTTTCAGCTAGAAGCCACACTAAAACAACAGACCTGTGTCTTTACTCCATCTTGTTGTTTGTTCATAATCAGTCAAGATGGTATAAAGCAAATGTTTGCTTGCAGATGATGGCTATTAATACACAATACAGAGCCCCCACTGCCACAGTCCTGAGTAAATATGTACTGGAATTCTGTCTTCCAGGAATCATAGATAGGAGGAAATTAGCTCTGGTTCCAAATTAACAGTGGTGGTTCATTTATAATAGTAGCCACTTTCTAGAGCTATAATGTGGTACCATGTTGTGCAGTTGGGCCAAAAAATAAAGACCTGTTTCTTACCCACATCCCAGGCCCGTATGCAGGAATTTCTGGGGGTATGTGTGCGTTTTTGGAAATGTGGACCAAAAGGGTGTGAATGTACCCCCTAAAGTCCCCCAAGTAAGCAGGGAAATCAGCCCCGGCCTTCCCTTGGATGGTCAGAGCATGGGGGAGGGAGCCTTGAGCAGTGCACTGCTCCTCTGCCTTCCTCTGGCCGGCTGCAGCATGCTTACTTAGGAGATCATGGGCGGGGGGGGGGGGGGGGGGACTTTCATACCCTTTTCACCACCACCCTCACATAGGGGCCTGCATCCTGTGTGCCATATTTTTCTCATAGCCTCTATTTTCATGACATCTGTTTCACCATCTTTCATTTCCCACAGGCCAAGGAAGCCTCTTTTTTGTATATAGTTTATATACCTGTAACCCTTCTGCTGGTACCAGTCAGCAGCCAGAAGGGCCGAGTTCAATGTTTAGGGGGGTTCCTTCAACAAGGTGACTAAAACTGGCTCAAGCCCCCACCCAGTAAACTGGGGAAATTCCAACCTACCCACTGGGTGTCTTTAGAGGCAATTCTTCCCCTCTTGCAAGCACTGAGTTGGAGATAGAAACAGTCTGTTTAATCACAGTAGGCAAGCACCCCCAGGACCATACATAAACAGCGAAAATCCATAACATGAAAGAAATCTGTGAGCAAGGTACCATCCCCAGGGTCTGCAGGGTGAAGTCTTTTGCCTAGAGGTATTTAGTCCAACCCCACTTCAAATGCCCCACTTACGGCTCTGTCCAGTCAGTGTAGACCCAGACACATCACCCTGATGACTTCCCTCATTGAGCCTGAGGCGACACCACCTGTGTGCTGCCCCTGATGGCCTGTTGCTCCTTCCAGCTGCCCTGCTGGCCACCTGCCACTGCTCCTATCAGCCGTCCTGCTAGCTGCCTGCTTCTGCCAGCCACCCTAATGGCCGCCTGCTGCTGCTCCTACCGGCCGCCCACCAGTCGCAATGGGTCTGGCTCCAGGTCAAACCAGTGACTTCAGCTCTTAGGCTACATCTACACTGCAAACTTCTTGTGCAAGAACTGTTTTGCGCAAGAGTTCTTGCGTAAGAGTGCGTCCACACTGCCATGTGCTTTTGCGCAAGAGATGTGCTTTTATGCAAGAGCGTCCATGGCAGTGTGGACACTCTCTTGTGCAAGAAAGCTCTGATAGCCATTTTAGCCATAGAGGTTTCTTGTGTAAGAAACCCCTGTTGCCCATCCACACTGCTTTCTTGCACAAGAGGGCTTATTCCTCACGGGGAGAGGAATAACTCTTGTGCAAGAAGCTCTCTTTTCTGATGCTTTACTGTGAATTTACTTGCAGAAGAACGTGTGTGCAGTGTAGTCGCGCCACAAGTTTTTGCGCAACGACAGACATTCTTGCGCAAAAAGCCTGCAGTGTAGACCCATGGTCACCAACCAGTAGATCATGATCTACCGGTTGATCGCAGGGGCTTTATGAGTAGATCTTCAGCTCCCTCCAAACTGCGCGCCTGTGTGCAACTAATTTTAAATTGGCACTCTTTGCAGAGCAGCTACTCACAGAGCAGCAACACTGGTGAGTAGCTGTGGTGGCATGGTGGGATCTGCTGGGTTGGGAGGGCTGAAACACCCAGGCCAGCTAGCTGTGACGTTCAGCTGGAGGAGGCTGCGCCGTGCTCCAGCTGATTGGGCAGCTTTCCCTCTGCTCCAGCCCATGTGGACCGTGGTGCACCCTGGCTGAGCGCCATGGCTAGCTGGCCGGGCAGCCGCTCCTCTTTGCTCCAACCCAGCTGCCCTGAGCTCAGCCCGGGGAGGCTGTGCCTTGATCCAGCTGTGCTGGAGCAAAGAGGAAGGGCTTCCCGATCAGCAGGAGCGTGGCGCAGCCTCCCCAGGCTGAACTCAGGGCAGCTGGGCTAGAGCAAGAAAAGCAGCTGCGTAGCCAGCTGGCCATGGTGTTCAGCCCAGGTGCACCCTTCTCTGCGGGAGGGGGGAGTTGGCCCCAGAGGAGGCATGCACCAGTGTTCCCCTGCTGCGCGGAAGTGCGGAGTTGGCCCCTGAGGAGGTGCGCGCTGGGGCTTCCCTGCTCCGTAGAGGGTGGGGGGGAGGAGACCTGGGAGGAGGCGGGTGCAGAGGACTCCCTGCTCCCACTGGCACCCTGTCCCCTGCTGCAGAACCTCTCCCACTACCCCCACCCCAGAACCCTGTCCCCTGCCCCAGCACCCACTAGCACCCTTCCCCAGTACCATGTCCCCTACCCCCACCAGGACAGTTGGGGCCACATTAGTGAGGCTTGGGGGTTTTGGAGGAGGTTTGTTTGTTTTTTCATCTCCCTTGTGTGGCCCCACTGACTTTTCTGTGGATCAGTGACCCCTGATTCAAAACAGGTTCCCTGTCCTTCTCATAAATAAAGACAATGCAGAAACTTTTTGTCTGTGTCTAGACTGCATCCCTTTTGCGGAAAAGGGATGCAGATTAGACACAGCGCGATTGCAAATGAAGCGGGGATTTAAATCTTCCCCGCTTCATTTGCATGAACATGGCTGCTGCTTTTTTCCGGCTTTGCCGGCAAAAAGCACCAGTCTAGACGGGGATCTTTCGGAAAATAAAGCCTTTTCTGAAAGATCCCTTAATCCTCTTAAAATCAGGAATAAGGGATCTTTCGGAAAAGGCTTTATTTTCCAAAAGATCCCCGTCTAGACTGGCTCTTTTTGCTGGCAAAGCCCCGAGCCGGAAAAAAGCGGCAGCCATGTTCATGCAAATGAAGCGGAGAAGATTTAAATCCCTGCTTCATTTGCAATTGCGCTGTGTCTAATCTGCATCCCTTTTCCACAAAAGGGGTGCAGTCTAGACACAGCCTTTGTGTTTGACATAGTATTTTATTTAAAAATGAAGCCTGGCCAACAAACCCCCAGTTGGGGCCAAGCCCCCATCTGGCCACAGCATCGTAACACTCCTGCATCCCCCACACCTGAGCCTATCATATACTGGACCCCCCTGCCCTGAGCCCCTCACATACTCCAACCCAAATTCCTGCACCCTCACATCCACAAGCTTGTGGCTTGCTTAGTACCACAACCCTCCATCTGACCCCAACACTCCCCAGCCTTGAGCCCCCTCCCCGAGCCAGCATTCCCTTCCCCACCTCCTACTGCATCCAAATTTCCTCCCAGAGCTTGCACCTCTCACCCCTTCTCACACCCAAATCCCTCATTCCCACCCCAGAGCCCACACATCCTGTCTCAACCCAGTGAGGGTATGGCTAGACTGCAGGAGGTTTTCCAGGATTTCAAAGAGATCCTGGAAAAACTCTTCCGCATCCAGGGATGCATTTGTTCTTCTGCTTTTTTTAGTGGAAGAGCAAACATGCTCTTTCAGTAACCCCTATATTCCTCGTTCCATGAGGAATAAGGGGGCTTCCAAAAGAAGAGGTTTTTCTGACAATTGGTCAAGTCTAGACAGGACAAATGTTGGAAAAACCTCTTCCTACAGAAGAATCAGGGGGGGGAAAGTGGCAGTGTAGAGTGTATAAGGGCTGGGAATAGCAAGTGATAGAGAGGAGGAGAATAGAGAGGGCTGGGCGTCAAGAAAGGGGTGGGGTCTTGGGAGAAGAATGGGGAGGTAAATCTTCACTTGTTCTGAGATTTAAAAAGTGATCTTGGATGTAAAAAGGTTGGAGACCACTGGTGTAGACATAGCCTTATGCTGTGTCTAGACTGCCAAGTTTTTCCGGAAAAATTTTGCGGAAAAATTTGCCAGCTGTCTACACTGGCCACTTTAATTTCCACAAGAACACTGACTTCCTACTGTCTGAAATCAATGCTTCTTGTGGAAATACTATGCTGCTCCCATTTGGGCAAAAGTCCTTTTGCGCAAAGCTTTTGTGCAAAAGGGCCAGTGTAGACAGCTCAGATTTGTTTTGCGCAAAAAAGCCCCGATCGCGAAAATGGCGATTGGGGCTTTTTTTGCAGAAAAGCGCGTCTAGATTGGCACGGATGCTTTTCTGCAAAAAGTGCTTTTGCGGAAAAGCATCTATGCCAATCTAGATGCTCTTTTCCACAAATGCTTTTAACAGAAAAGTTTTCCGTTAAAAGCATTTGCAGAAAATCATGCCAGTCTAGACGTAGCCTTAGTGATTTCAACTCTTAGCCATCCCCTAGGCTGGCTAAAGATTCCAGCTTCCACAGGAATAACAAAGAGACTCCTTATGAAGTCTGCTTTAGGTCTATCCTTAGAACAGGGGGGGAAAGGAGACAGATTGAACTAGTCTTACAGCTCACACCTGACAGGCATAAACCAGGCTGGCTCAAGTCTTCCCCTCCTCCCCCGCCGTTAGTCCACTCAACTCTGGAAGGGGGAGGCTTGTTCATCTGAGACCCTGTACAATGATGGTGTCTCTCCTGCAATCAATGGTGTCATTTTTTACAGTTCCTACATTTAGGGGTAGCATGGTTTGTGACCCCACAACAGCCAAACTAATAACAATAAGCCACATTCCATACGAACAAGTGATCCTCCATCAGGCCTGGCTGAACTGGATTTACATAATCATACCCCAGATTCCTTCCCCATTCCAGCATGAGCTGTATTTACATATCAACAGTTGATTATCTTGCAGGGCTAAGCAATTTGAGTGAGCATACCCCCGCCCAGGGCTGCTGTCCCCTTTCAGCTGGCTGCATTGCAAGCAGTTGTTCAGACCCTGCTTACATATCTATACTTCTTCTGTAATCTTCCATGGAAAATTACCAAGCCAAGTAAAGGTCGTATCCTGCCTTGAAATAAAACTCTAGTCCAGCATAGATAGAACATATCAGCTTTCAAGAGCGATTATGGTAGCTTTAAATGAATAGGTCAGAGATCCTTTTAAGAGTCAATATGTCTGAGTTACACACGAGGAACCTTAGATACCTAAAGCAAAATCTGAGAGACTCTCAGGAGATTGTAGAAGGACAGACCTCTTTAGTCATAGTAAAAACACAGTATAATCAATCTACAGTACCTGGCTTCTTAAGGAAAGAGTTCTCCTTTCCTGGAGAAATCATAGGTACTCTGAGGACAGATCTCTACAAAGAACCTTCTGAAGACTTATATGAACAATCTGTGTCACATCAAAGCCTTGAAACTCCCACATTCATGCTGCAGGTAGAAGTCTTACTAATCACTGTAAACATATTTTAAATATTGTTATTTAGTTATATATTTAACTAGAAAAATTACTTGGCATTGCTCAGGTCCTTAACTCAATTAATTTTTAGTTTTTGGAAAATAAAATGAAACTGTACATGAATCATTTAAATCATTGTTATGGGGTGGCACTGGGGATGAGGGGTTCAGTTTGCAGGCTACCCTCGGGAAAGAGGACAGCCCCAGCCCTCTCTCACTGCAGCAGCTTGGGCCAGGTGAGAAGCGCCTTTCCGTAGCTGCTGTAGCTCCATAGGAAAGCCAGGAGAGGGGTGTATGTCCCCCGGCTGGAGCAGGTCCAGGTTTGTCTTTCCCTGGGCTCCCCAGCCAGAGTGAGGAATGGAGCAAACTGTGCACTTCCCCCTCACTCTCTGATGAAGGAGAACAGTCAACAATGTTCCTGTACAAATTGGGGAGCAGGGCACTTCGGCCCTCCTAACTCTCCCTAAAGGGCACCTGGGGGGTGGAAGACTCCAGACTGAGATGGTCCAAGATGGTGGCACGCATCCCCAGCCAGCCCCTTTCACCTGCCTGTTAATTCTGTCTCTTTTCTGTATGGTTTATGAGAAGCAATCCCATTCCAGGAACATCTCATTTTCCTGGCACAACCAAACCCTTACCTTGCTTTAAGTTATGATAAAAGGAAGCTGTATAGCAAATTTGGTGATCCTAATTCTTGCTGTTTAGGAGGCGTTATTGAACAAACAAACAGACACACAGACAGACAAACTCTCTCAAATATATAGAGTAAACACATATTAGAAAGAATTATGTTTGAACACCTGCTCCTTTATTGCAATAAAAGTTCTCTGGACATGTAACATCACCCACCTGGATTTGGGTTATTTTTTCTACCAGGTGCGCCATCAAACCTGCCTAATAAGGCATACGTTTTTAATGACGAGAGTAATTAATCATTGGAACTTAACTGCGGGAACAATTTACCAAAGCTAGTGGTGGATTTTCAATCACAGACCATGTTAAAATCAAGATTGGATGTTGTTCTAAAAGATCTGCCCTAGTAATTATTTGGGGGAGATTCTATGGCCTGCATGATACAGGGGGGCAGACTAGACCATCACAGTGGTCCCTTCTGGCCTTGGAATTGCTCCCATGGAATGGACAGTGCGAGGAAGTCTTCTTTTGAAAACTTCTGGCCAGATTATGAAAGCATGCCCAGGCACACAAGGAGGCACTAACTGAAAGATTGGTTGATCTTGGCACAGAGCACTTCAAGATCTGAGGTTGCAGGATGAATGGTGTCTTGAGGAACTGGGGCTCTTGCGTATAGCCAAGGTTAGTTGTTTATAAAGAACAGCTAAAATTAAAGCAGAATGTTAGATATTCTTTCCACTTTCCCTGCTTTTGGCTCCCTGTATTTGTGTTCAGCCATGAACCATCCAAGGATTTTTGGCTTGCATCTCAGATACATGGGCCAGCTGGATTCTACAGGCTGCACAGCATATGCGTCAAAGCAGGACCCAAATATTTGGCAGCCACAAGTTTCATGACCTCCATGTAACCATATATCATCGAGATTTCCTCAGTAATTCGGTTTCCAGGACATACACTATGTTTATAATTTTCTCAAGGACATTCAATTACCATTTGGGTAGAGTTCACAGCCACTAGCATGTTAGGAAATCCACTGAAGTCAACAAATGTTGATTTGACAAACTATCTGCAGCTGTATCGGGGAAGTGAATTGTGCCCCTAAAACTAAGATGCAAGTCATGAAACAGATGGCTGGCTTTATGCAGCCTTTTGTAAAAAAAAAATCCTAGGACAGGGAATTACAAGGCCTGGAATAGGTAGACAAGTAACCAGGACTGTGTAAACATCCTTCCTCTTTGATACCAGTAGAGGCCTCACTAGATTTTTGTTCTATGTACATGAGACTAGGGACTGATGGTAGAAGATCATTTCAGAGGAGAACCCTTTTGTTGGTGTATGGTCTCCATTTGCCTTTAAATCAAAATATAACATGAACACAGACTGAGGAAAACGTGCATGAAAATGAAGGCAAACTTGTGATGGCGTGAGGTTTGTCTCAGTGAATAAGATCTTCAAGAAGAAACAGAGCCTTAGCATGTATGGTGATAACATGTAAGGTAACCATGCTTGGCATGGTTTCAGAGGACTGGTCATGAATTTTGAAAATGATGATGAAAGCAGATTCCTGGTTTCTATACTATGGATCCTAAAATAGCCTTCTTTCCTAAAACCGGCACTTAAATAATAAACTGCAGTGAACACTCCATACATAGGTCTTCACAAACTTATATTAGTCTGTATTTAGGCATTATTTAAAAAATGAAATTTGATAGAACAAATTGAATGGTAAAAAGGGACCCTCTGTAAGTTTTATAGAATTAATCTTCTGCCTTTTTGCATTAGCGCAGGTCCCATTTACTGTCTATCTATGTGTTAAAGGCTATATTGAGAGTAACATTTTCTTGTGTGATGCTGAGAGCACTTATTTGCTCAAAGCAGAGCAGGCACATTACTCTCAGACACCATTTCAGGTCCTCAGCTATACTCCTGGCCTGTCCAAATAGCTTAACAAAACCTTTAATTTACCATTTAAAAATCTCCCATTTGCAACCTCACTCTACGGTTCTTTGAAGCAGAAATTTTTTCAACTCCGTCCCTTCCAGCAGCACAGTGCTAATGTTCACTGAGTACTCCTGCTATTCCAAGAGTACCTGGCAAGCATACATACATCTCTTCAACAGCTGCTCACCTTTGCTCTGTCCCCGGGATTGGATCAGACTTGCCACTCTGTGGGTATCTGGCACACGGTTAGAGCACCATCACTGCTATTTTGGCCACTCGCTGATCCAAATTCTTCCTCAGTCAAAGTTGTAACTGAAAGAAATAAACAAAGGAAATGCCAATAGATTAGACACCTACCTCAATTCAGTATAATCAGAAACCAGATACATCACCAGAGTCCAAAAGAGACAAAACACCAGGAACTCAGCCACCATGATTTTGTAAGTAATGAGTTGTCCAATGTGGTCTTCTTTAAAGAAACAAACTTGCTGACAAAGAAATTCCACCACTGCTTCCTGCCCCCTATCCTGTTCTTCTCCTTGGATCTAGGTGTAACCCCCTTTTTCCTCCCCAGGTTACTCGGGAGCAGGTCACACTCACAGGTGTGCCGGGGTGCCTAATGGAATTGACATAAAAGGAGATCCTGAGTATCCCAGTGGTGATGTTGTTTGGTTGGGGAAAACCTATCCACCCCCTTGCTGTAGTCCCTTGCTCATAAAGAATGTACAATGGTGGTGCCTCCACCTGGCTGGCCCTGTACACACTGGTGTGCCTTGGAAGCCTCCAGGAATAAACTTATTCCAGCAATAAACTGGATCTAACTCCAGAACAAGAATTACAAATCATAAATAATATCCATCTAAGAGATTGCATTAGAATGAACAACCTTTACTTAACTTAAAGAAACAGGCTTTAACAAATTAACAGTGAATAACATCAATTAACAAAGTACACAGAAGTAAAAGGAACGTATCTAGCTGCCAATATTTATCCCACCCCAGTGTGCACACCCCTGGACTCAGAGTCCCAGACTCTTGCTTGCGTGGGCGTGCTTGAAGAACTTCAGCTGCAATGGAGATTCTCTGAAGGTCAGGTGTATGTGGGGCCAAGCTATGCAGCAGCTCTGGTTCACTGGGTTGGCCTCTGCCTCTCTTTGAACCCAGAGTTAGTCTGTATCTCTGAGGTCTGTCCCAGGCAGCATTTCCCCAAAGATGCCCAGTTATTCACAGTCTCATGCTGTGCCTATCAGAAGCAGCCTGCTAGATCCCATTTCCAAAGGCATCTAGTCCCAGTCTGTAGCTGCAACCTAACAGCCCCTGGACTGGATCAAACTCCTCCACAGCAACCCAGCTCCCCTTCTGTTCCAAAATCCAAGGGCAGAGTCCCAGACTGCTAAGCCTTTCTTCTCATGTACCTGGAGAGACTCAGATCTCCCACACAAGAGTCACTTCCTTCCTGTTTTTTCCAAGTGCTCATGGGAATTGTAGTCTGTGAGGCTGATTTGCAGCACACAGGGTCTTCCCAGAAAATAAGCAGAGGCACCTTTAGTAAGGCGACTACATAGATTTATATTGAACAAAAGAGAACACCCCCTTTCCACATCCCATTCAAACAAGTAGTAGTCATGGAAATACCAACAGCAGTGAGGGTTACACCTGTGGTTATAGCTCATGTACCTCCTGAATGCTAAAACGTTTAGAAAATAAGAAGGCATCATTACTTCCTGTGAAATTCAACTAAGATACAGTTAGGCCCTGTAACTTACATCAGTATACTCTAGTGATCAATATCTATTACACAGAATATTTGCCCCACCAAAACAAATTCTCTTTGATGGTTATTTCTGTATTTAAAGTTTACATTTTGCTGGACTAATACCCCAAATACAATATTAAATAAATAACAGCAACTGGATTATTTCATACTGACAGATGAAATAACTGTCTAAAACGCACCACTGAAGATTGAACAATACTTTTACATAACATACAAAGTTGAGGAGAATGAGGATCCATTTATTTAGTACCCAGATGATAGCAAAATATAGTTAAGGTTTTAGGTTTTATTTTGATCTAATAAAAACTTAAACTCTTTCCTGCTTACCACACATTTCAAAACTACTTTTTTTGAGGGGCATGGGAGGCAATACAACTAAAAACCAAAGCAAGATCAGTCTCTAGCCTCTAACTATATAGGCTTCAGGCTATATTGTACTTTTCCTTTTAAACATCTCCATGTACAATCAGACGTTAACTCTCTGAGTGAACCCAGGTGCAAAGTCTTTTTTTCCTCAGATTAATGGCTGTACAGCAACAGGCAGTTGAAAATGTTTCCGCTTATATAAGGTATTCATGACTTTTCTGAAAATTTAACATTATTGCAGCTACTTTTCAGGCAAATACTTTACATCTAGTGAAGGGGGAAAAATTAGCAACAAGCTCTAATGGAAAACTCCAGTAGAAATGTATTGACACACATAGAAATTTGTTTCTTGAAACAGGACCTTTCTATTAATTTGACAGATGGGTTTTTGCCTTGCTATACATTTTAAAAAGCAGCCTTCACCCTGGGATATGTCAGCATTGCCCATAATAATGGCACCATTTATCTTTGCTTTCATTAATATTCTCTCATACTATTTGTTGCCTTTCATAAACTTCAAATTCAAGGCATGATTATGTGAAGCCTCTGTGCATGGAACTACTCCATGAAAACCTCTATTCAGAGTGCACCAGAGGTTAAAAAAATTCCAAACAAAATTGCATGATTTATAAAAAAACAATTTCTTACTTTCGTATTATGAAAAATAATAGAGAAAACATTATAATACCATCATTTAGTTACCCCCACACATAACCACACACACAGAGAATGATATTTGATATATATACATACCACATATACTCAGTCACAATAAATATGTATGAACTCAGTGATATGTCTTTAGTTCTGGTCACCTCATTTCAAAAGGGACATACCAGAAACTGATGAGGTTAAGAGACTATCAATGCACATTAAAGCAAATGGGGAAAAAGGGATTTGTTTTACCTTAAAAGGAGATACAAAGAAAGGATGTGATAAAAGGAAACAAAATAAGGAATCGCTTAGAAAACATAGGACAGAAATTTCTGTATACCTTGTCTTATACAACAAGGGAACATTCAATGAAAATAAAAGTTGGTGAATTCAAAAGTGACCAAAGGAAATACTTTCAGACACAACACACAAGCTGACTGTGACACTCATTGTGATAAGATATGGGAGAGGCCAAGTGCTCAGCAGGACTAGAGGAAAAAAATAGATATTTACTATACATAGATAGCAAGAATCTTCAGTTAAACAATTACAAAATAAAACAAAGAAGAAGTTGGGAAGGGATATAAGCCTCTTGCTTCAGGGCCTTAGCCAAACTCTAACTGCTAGGAGATTAAGAGGAAATTTTCCCTTGGAGCATATTATCCTGCAACTGCCTATTCTACTACATTATTTTTATCCCCTGGTATTAGCCATTATTCAGGATAGGATACTGGACCAGAGGGAACCCTGGTTTGATCCAGTCTTGAAATTCATACATGGAGTCTTTTATTTATATAATGCCAGAGTGTATATTCTACATTTATAATCTTCCCAAGGAGACTTTGTTTGCATTTGATACAGCTCACAGTCACTACGATGTTAAAAAAACCTATGGAAAAAACACAAAGGCTTTGTCTACATAGCACCCTTAGCTCGAATTAGCTTATTTTGTAATTTGACATCTACACAGCACCAAATTTCAAAATTACTTGCTATTCCAAAATTCACCTTAACCCTCGTGGAACAAGGGTTACTGGGATGTCAGAATAAGCTGTTCATTATTTTGAAATCTATATCGAAATAATGAGCTGCTTCAATAGATGCAGAATAGCTATTTCGGGATTCTTCTGGTATCCCAAAATAGCTCTGCAGTGTAGACATATCCTAAGCGATTCAAAGAATATTTGCTTTTCTTGCAGCTGACACCTACTGGGCTCCACTTCATTATTATCTTTTGGTCTTTTCTGTTTTTATCAGTGTGCTTCCTCTTAACTAAGCTAGAAAACCAGGGTCCCTGGCTGTGTTTGCTACATGTTAATTACCAATTCTGGTCCCTAAGAATTACCAATTCTGGTCCCATGACCCTTTTTTTGGTCATTGTTTAACATAAAGAAATGTTATACTTATTTTCTTGGCCAAATTCCACACTGATCTATTACGAGGACTGTGTAAACCGAGGGCAGGCAAACTCACAAAATTGGGAGTTTGGATACAAGAGGGGTTGGGGGTGTGGGCTTGGGTGGGGCCACAAATGAGGAGTCAGGGTGCAGGAGGTTGCTTTGGGCTGAAGGGGACTCTTGGCCCAAGGAGATTGGGGCACACGGAGGGGATGAGGGCTCTGGTGGAGGTGCAGGCTCTGGGGTTGGACTGGGGATGATAGGTTTGGGGTTCAGAAGGTTGCTCCAGACTGGGATGGAGGGATTTGGGGGGAAGGAGAGGGCTCAGGGCTCAACCTGAGGATAGGGGCACTGTGTGGGGGTGGGGTGGGAGGGAGGGATAAGACTCCGGCTAGGAGTACAAACTCTGGGAAGGGACTAGGGATGAAGGTTTGGCTGCAGGAGGATGCACTGGACTGGGATTGAAGGGTTTAGAATGCAGAAGGAGGATCTGGGCTAGGGTGGGGGTGCAGGAATCCAGGCAATATTTACATAAAGCAGCTCCTGAAAGCACAAGCTCTGCAGGGACAGTGCCCCAACCACAGGCACCACCTCTACAGCTCCCATTGGCCACAATTCCTGGCCAATGGGAGCTGCAGAACTCGTGCTTGTGGTGGGTCAGCATGTGAAGCCCTTTGACTGGCTCTGATTCTGAGAACCATGCGGAGCTGCTGTCGCATGCACAGAGCAGGGCAAGGCAAGTGCCCATCCCTGTTCCCCAGCTGGAGCACCAGAACAGGGCAAACTCCTGACCCTACTCCCAGGTGGGAACTTGAGGGTCAGATTAAAAATTCTGATGTGGTGGATGTGGCCCGTGGGGCATGCTTTGCCCACCTCCGTTGTAAACCCTTTAGGGTTTGATTTGTGAATTGAACTCCATAGTTTAGCTCCATTAGTTTGAAGTTAGCCTTGGTTTCAGTGAACTTGAACCTTCAAAAGAAACTACTCATGGGGGTTGGCTTCTCCCTAAGCCAACCCCCACCAAGGCCCCAGAATCCTCCCAAAGAGATCTAAGGAAAGGAAACAGAACTTCCCTAGGGGTGGACAAGTTGTGATGGGCTGCAGGGAAGGACAGACTGTGGAGATATGAGGGGCACTGACTTGTCAGTTACGTGACCGGCCTGAGACAATGTTTGCTGAACTTTTGTGAGCTTGGACTGAGGCTCATAAACAGACTGAATCTAATACAAGACTATGGTCTTTTGTAGTTGGAACTGAGTTTTTGGCATAGCTCTAACTATTACTTTGGACCTACCACATTTCCCCTACAGTTTCAATTGGGATGAGTAGTTTTTATTGCTCTGTACAACATTCCATGTAGGGTAGTATTGCTTGGCTCCCTTCTATTGCCATATTTCATCTCAGTGGTTGCTTTAGTGGCCTCGTGTGTGACATGAATACTATGAAAAAGGGCACAAAATAGCAATTATCTGCTCAACTCCCATTGACTTTTCATGGGATTTTTGGCCTAAATTCTACTTGTTCCTTTAAAAATCTCCCTGTTTGCTGCATGGCTTGTTAGAGACTTTCAAGTCCTATTATAAAAGCACAAATCGGTTATTATTTATTATATTATTAATTGAGAATATTGTTATTTTATAAAAATACTCAACAAAAATAACACATTTTAAAATGGGTAAGAACAACAATTTTGTATCAATTGTCATTTGTTGGGAATGTTGTGCATGGCACGATTACTGAATTATTCAAGATACCAACATGCAAATTGCTTCATAGACATAAAATGTGAAAACAAACACTGGCAATTGTTTTGTTATCCATGTAGCTACTTCAAGTACAGTTTGGTACAAATAAGAACATGTACTGATGTTCTGACTCATGACAACACTTTGCAAACTTAGAAGTTTGTCTCATCAGCCCCTAAGCAGTGTGTATTTGTTTAATGGTTTACAAGTGTGCAGCTTGTTTGTGAGAATGATATTTCTCATGAAGTATCCAAAGGTAATTAAGCTGAAGTATTTCTTACTAATTTATGGAACAAAAAGTCAACTTTAAGGTAATACAAAACAATTTTTTTAAATAGAGTTGTGTCCTTTTTTAAATTTCGTTATTGTGTAACAAAGAAGGCCAGAAATATTTTTCTTAAAATCCCCCTACATCAAACATTTCAAGTCTGGTCCTTCCTGGACGTCTTCTTAGAGATCTCTGAAACATGGATTGTGAGCTCTCATACATCAGCTGGAGGGGTAACAAAATCTATAACAAAGATATCCTTTTCCCCGAGTGTTTATTAGATGTTGCAATTAAATAAGCGTTAAGAAAAAGTTCTTTTGGGGTCACAAAACACATAACACAAGAACTCGGGGTCACCTCATGAAATTAATACGTAGCAAGTTTAAAACAAATAAAGGAAGTATTTCTTCACACAACCCCCAGTCAACCTGTGGATCTGCTTGCCATAGGATGCTGTGAAGTCCAAGACTAAGAGGGTTCAAAAAAGAGCTAGATAAACTCATGGGCTGTGTCTACATTGGCATCCCTTTCCGAAAAAGGGATGCTAATGTGACACTTCGGAATTGCAAATCCGCGGGGGATTTAAACATCCCCTGCGGCATTTGCATTTACATGGCTGCCGCTTTTTTCCGGCTTGGGGATAAGCCGGAGAAAAGCGCCAGTCTAGACGCGATTCTCTGGAAAATAAGCCCTTTTCCGGAGGATTTCTTATTCCTACTTGAAAGGATTTACTTTACTTGAAAGTAGAAATAAGAAATCCTCTGGAAAAGGGCTTATTTTCCGGAGAATCACGTCTAGACTGGCGCTTTTCTCCGGCTTATCCCCAAGCCGGAAAAAAGCGGCAGCCATGTAAATGCAAATGCCGTGGGGGATATTTAATTTGCCATTCCGACTCGGAAAGGGATGCCAATGTAGACGTAGCCATGGAGAATAGGTCCATCAATGGCTATTATGGGCAGGAATGGTATCTCTAGCCTCTGTGTGTCAGAAACTGGGAATGGGAGATAAGGAATGGATCACTTGGGCTCTGTCTACACTACATGCTTTGCTGAAAGAGGCAATGCAAATGAAGCGTGGATTAGCATTTTCTTGCACTTCATTTGCATATTCTCTTTCATTCTGTTTTTGCACAAGGGGTTTTTGCACAAAAACAAGCAGTGCGGACATTTCCTTTTTGCGCAAAAACCCTGGGAGAGACATAAGGATCTTGCGCAAAAAGAAACGAAAGAGAGTATGCAAATGAAGCATGAGAAAATGCTAATCCGTGCTTCATTTGCATTGAAGCTGGCCCGGCTTCCCTAGCAGCCAGGGGGAAAGAGCCAGGGCTGGCCTGGCCTCAGGGCATCCGGGAGCTGGGGAGAACCAGGGCTGGGGCTGGCCTCGGCCTAGAGGCAGGGGGAAGAGAGAGAGCATGGCCCTCCCCAGTGGCCAGGGGCGGGGAAAGCAGGGGCTGCCTGCCCCCAGAGAAAGGGCAGCTGGTGAATATAGTGAGCAGGCACTGTTGTGGGTACATGGGTACAAACAGCCAGAGCAGACATACTGTTCTGGTTTAAACCATAATGTACAGTCCTTCCTCCTGTCATGCAGGGTAAACTGCACAAATGTACATCACAGTGTACATCAGCATGCCTACTGTAGGGGGTTGCACCAGTGTAGCTAAAGCAATGCCTAAAACCCCAATGGTGACGGGATCTTAATTACACTATGAATATAGGCCACATTAAACTGTAGTTCTGTGCTAAAAAGTGACTATACAGATAACACTGTGCATTTACATTTATTGCCCCTCAAGGATTTCATTTCAACTCTATTCACTTCGCTAATTAAAAGACGTTTTTACTAAATGTTATCCCTGCAAACTCAGTGCAACTACATCAACTAGATGAACCACATTGATGGCTATTATCCTACTTATATTACCTGAGAACTAATCATTCTCAGAAGCTAAACAAATTTTGTCAGCTTAAGTCATGGTTTACAACACACCATGGTTGCATCAGGGAGTTGTATGGGTGCAGCTACTTGGGCTAAAATTCCATTATAAACCAGATTTCTGAAGAGATTCAAACTTAATTTCCTGTTCTGAATTAAATGCATTTGTTCCCCAAGAATTCCTACTGTACACTTGCCGCATATTTCTAAGGCAATGCAAAGTACATTAAGTTTGAAATTTGGATTTAACATTAATAGAAATGACTGTCTCTATCAAGTTTTTAAATAATATATTCTGTATGTACATATCATACAAGGACAGTAGGGGGCAACTTTACCCCATAAGTCATATGTTATGCACACTGATATTGAATACAATGATAAATAACGGAATGGGGTAACTTACAGTATTTACCAAGCTCATTGTGTGGTCTGTGACAACAAGGTAAATGTAAGGTTTCATTTTTAAACTCATGTTTTGTTATCCAGGCATGTGCTGAGGGAATAAGGGGTTTAAATATAAGAAAAAAGTAATGTAAGACAAACAAAGAAACTGGAATCTAAAACCCAGTTAGAAATGAAGGAGAAGGAAATTTACATCCCTCCAATTCACTGTTACAGGATTTGTTTTAAATTGGTTTAATCGGGGGAAAAAACAGCAAATCTTCCACATCTATGTTTTGACATGCCGTTGGAGGAGTGAATTCTAAAATTTGCTGTTTAAGTGTCTACAAAACAGAACAGGAAAACATCCCACACAGTTAATATACCTGGCAACACTTTGCTCTTTCATAAATAGGAGATTAACAAGCAAAATCAGAATGATTATAGTTACTAATAATAAGATGTAATGTCTGCATACTTGAACTAGACCCTACATCACCAAAGAAAAGGAAAGTTTCGCCACTAACTTCAATAGATTCTGGATCGGGGCGTGAAATGATATATTTTCTAAATGACTTTAGTGAAGTCCTTTGGTGTATGTTTATATTTTCTAGCTGATAGAATATAGGATTTTATAATATTACCTTTAAGTATACAGTTCCATGGTAAAATGGCAACATCTTTTCTTTGGGGAGAATGGGACTGGAGGGGGACCAGGAAATTATTATTACAGCCATTTTCACTTCAATGACTGACAATTAGAATAGTGCAAAATGATTGCAATTAAACCACAAACCAGGTAAATATGAACCCCAAACTAGAGGCAGGTGTGCTGGAACATTCACAGTGGGTGATGATTATGCCTGTGATGAGCTTCAAAACACGTCTCGGCCAAATCATGGTTTCAACTTAAAATCACATAAATCTCAGTGACTTAGAGATAAGACCACGTATTTTCAACTTAATTTTGGGCTCTCCTTGAATGCAAAACTCAGAGTTAAATCCAGAGAGTAAAAAAAGAAATAGGTTGCACAGAATCACTGAACAGTGTCACAAGACCCTCTTTTCTACTAGTTTAACCAGAAGTTATAGGCTTAAAGCAGGAATCATTGGTAAAATTCTAGTCTGTGTTATACAGAAAGTCATACTAGAAGATTGTAATATCCTTTCTTGTTTACACGACTCTGAACTCCAATCTCACTATTATGATTATATTTACAGATCAGTTTCTAGCCCAACAGCTTTATGACATTTATCTGAACTCTATCGCTGACATCCTTGAAACCTGAAGTGCAACAAATGCAAAATGTACACTTGCTACTGCTGCTACAGAGCAAGGCCAGTAAGTATGTCAATAGAACCTCCTGTTAGCCACACCCCGCTAGCTTTTAAACTCAACCATAATTACTTGCTGTTGGAGGAATGCACAGGCCTATCTTCTTGATAGTCATATGTAATTCAAATAATTTACACCACTTCTCTGATGCAATGCATAACCTATTCATAAAAGTCACCAAAAACAAGCAAATAAAAAAATAACTTTGGCTTTCCTTATGTCCTAAAATATAGGGCCAGATTATACTCTAAATTACACCGGTGCAAATCTGAGTGATGTTATTGAAAACTGCAATTATTTCATATTTGCAGTGGGGTAGCTAAGAAAAGATAGTTCTCTTTTTCTGCAGCTGGTGTTCTCTGAGATGTGTTGCTCAAGTCCAGTCCATGTTAGGTGTGTGTGATTGTCATATGCAACTTGCCAGAAGTTTTTCCTTCAGTGGTATCTGTAAGGGACTGGCTCTGGTGCCCTCTGGAGTAGCACCCATTTGATATGGTACAAGAGGCACCACAGGTTCCCACATCCTCGTGTCCCTACTCATCAGTCACTGCTAACATAACTTTTTTGAGATAAGGTGATCAGAACTGTACGCAGTATTAAAAATGTGGGCATACTATGGCTTGATTTAGAGCAACAGACCTGGGTATTGTCAGGAATGAATCTGGGATGTTCAGGGCTAAAGCCATGAGCCTTTACCACATCAGCTGAAAGCCTAATAGCTAGGGCTGTGGAGCAGACTTCACTCTCCCTCTCAGTGCTTTTGGGTTCCCTACTAAACAGGATAATTATCAAATGACCTATCCCTGTTGCCTAGTCCCTGCTTCTAGCAGTCAGAGGCTTAGAACACCCAAGCCATGGAGTCATATCCCTGACCATTCTGCCAATAGCTGCTGATGGACTTATCCTCCACTAACTTAGCAAATTCTTTTTTGAACTGTGTTCAGGATGACTGGTGCCTGTGTGTGTGGGAGAAGTGCAGGCAGGGCTACCGAGGGTGGAAGAGCGGGGCCACACGGGGGCACTCTATTTAGCAATTAAAATTGTGGCTGGGGCATAGAGGGGCAGTGCACCTCCCGAGTGTTACCGCAAGTCACCCATGACCAGAGAGTGACTTGCGGTAACACTCGAGAGGTGTACTGCCCCTCTATGCCCCTGCCAAAATAGTCTTGGCTTTCACAGCATCCCCAGCAACAGGTTCCACAGGTTGGCTGTATGTTGTGTATAGTGCTTCCTTTTGTTTGTTTTAAACCTGCTGCCTATTATTTTCATTGGGTGACCCCTGGGTCTTGTGTCATTTGAAGGGGTAAATAACCCACTAGCTTATTAACTGTCTCTGCGCCATTCCTGATTTCATACACTTCCATCAGGTCTGCCCATAGCTGTCTCTTTTCCAAGCTGAAAAAAATGTCTTTTTACTCTCTAATATGGAAGCTGTGCCAGCCCCCTTACAATTTTTGTTGCCCTTTTCTTTATCATTTCCTATTTTAGCTAACAGGGGCATCGCATGAGGATGTCCCATGGGGGCCACATAGGGTCACATGCCCTCATAATGCCATGGGGGGAGGTACAAGGGACCAGGGCCAGCTGCCCAGAGACCCGTGCTTTGTGGGCCCCACAAGGCCTGAGGGATTAGTAGGGGCCTGGTGCCAGCAGCAGAGGTTGCTTCCCCGCACTTACCTGCTGCAGCAGGAAGCAGAGCGACCTGTCTCCTAGTAGCGTGATGATGCTTCCCACTGCCAGTGAGGGCGGGGAGCAGTTCCACCCCTTCTCTAAGCCCCTATCCCCAGCTATGGGCTCCATCAGACTAGTGGGGGGCCTGACACAGGCTGCAGGAGTTGAGGACCCACTTCCCTCATGGGCAGCAGAAACTGGAGCAACCCGGCCCAAGCTGCTCTGCTCCCAGTCACATCACTCAGGGAAGGGAATTCAAGGGAAGGATGGAACTGCCCCCTTCAATTTACTGGCATCAGGAAGCAGATTGATGGGGCTGGGAGCTGGTGGGATGGAACGGGTGGGAGCCAGGTTGCTCTACTTCCCCTACCATCACCAGTGAATGCAGGCAAGGCCCAACCCCTGCTGCCAGTGCTAAGCCCCCGCTTCTCCCCCGGTCTGCATCGCTAGGGGGACAAGACCAGGGAGAGTAAGGGCAGGAAGTGGCAAGGCCTTAGGTGAAGTAGGGGAGTGGGGGCAGGGCAGGAGCATGTGGGGCACTACCTTGGGCAAGGGTAGCATGGGGAAGTATCATGTGGGGGCAGTCAGATGACTTGTACCCCACTCGTGTCCCTCCTCAGTAGTTACCACTATTAATATATCTTTTCTGAGATAGGGTAATCAGAACTCTAATCTAGGCAGTATTCAAAATGTGGGCATACTATGGATTGATATAGAGGTATGATAATATTTTCTGTCTTATTGTCTATCCCTTTCCTAAATTTCCTGAAATATGGATGGGAATGATGGGTTTACTTTCCTATGGGTGACTAGATAACTTTGATTAGTGAGTGTCTGCAATATTCTCTACCCTTTCCTACAACTAGTAATCAATACCCAGGAAATACTGAAAACACTGAGATAACTAAATTTTATCCAAGCGAACTGACAATCTTTTAAGCATGACCAATGCATGAGAGTAGACACTGGTTTATTTATAATACAGATTATTTGGTTTCTTTGGTTTCAGTCAAATTAAAAGGTCAAATTAATCACAGAATTAAGTGAAAAATGAGCTAAATTCACCACATTTATGTGTGCAATACCACACATTTTAGTGAAATTCTACATGCATATGTCAATGTCAAATGTAACCTACTGCAACTTCTAGTAGTTTAGAGAAAGCCAAGCCTCCTTGGCTAACGTAAGGCTGTTCACTAAAAGTAAAATCCTGGCCCTACTGAAATCAATGGGAGTTTTGCTGCTGACTTCAATGTCTTCAAGATGTCTTTCCCTATGTCTAACTGGGCTGATTCCAGCAGTAATGAAAATGTCATTGGGAGTCAAGGTGGATGAAAATCATTATATAAAAAGTTAACCACATTTTATTTAATGTATTTATTTATTTATCTGGTATGACACAGCTTCTCTCACTGAAGTCAGTAGGACTATTCAAATCAGTAAAGTTACCTGCTTACGTGTTTGCATGATCATGGTCTTAATTTTCAATATTTTGTTTTTGCCTATAACAGTTTGGAAAATGAATAAGATATCCTATCAGTGGTAGATACATTTTCAATAGCTTAAACTTTAAAATCAGTTTTACAATATCTTGACTGGCTTTAAGATCAATAGTAGAAAATCAGATTATTCAAATAACTGTTTAAATTGCTTTGATTTAAACTGCTCCCAACTGTGGAAAGTGAGCAGTGGGGGAATTCTAATCCAATGTTGAGACCAAGCAGGTTAATTTATGTGTATTTGAACTTATAAATCTTATGAATTTTACTGGGCTCTGATATTTTATAAAGACTGATAGAAAACATGTCCAAATCCTCCCATAGTCCAATTGTATGTAGTAGGCTCTAGGTCAGGGCTATTCAACTTTGGAAGCCCTGGGGGCCATAATGATACTCAGAGCACATGCTAAGGGCTGCAACTTAAGTGTGGTTGCACATACATGCAAATATATAGGCAAATATATGCAAATAGCTTCTTTCACACAATGCCCTGGTGCTCCAGGCACCTCCTCCCTGGGGGCTAGAAACACCAACACCCTGTACCCATCTGTTTCAGCCAGCCAACCCGCCCGCTTGCATCTTTCAATGCTCACCCCACCTGGGAGATGCCTTGCAGTTGTGGAGTGTGTGCCCAGTGGAGGCCATGTTCAAAGGATCCCACCCATGGGCTGCGTGTTGAGCCCTGCGTAAACCCACACCGCACTGCGGGCTGCAAACAAATGGGCTGTGGGCTATATGTGACCCACGTGGTAAGTAGCCCTGCTCTAGGTAAATGGGTGGAGGAATTAAAAAGGGAGGGCCTGCTCTGGAACATTTTGAACTATCAGGTAAATTTCCCACATCTGAAAACATTTCAAAATAAAAAAAAAAAGGTATCCTCCGCCAAATAACTAAGAGTCTTGCTGATATTTATTTGGAATTCTAAAATAGCAAAACCTTTATGCGGCAGAACAACAATAAACATGCACAAAACCCAACAAAACCACAGCGACACATAAAAACATTATTATCAATATCAAAAAAGCCAGACTCAATAGTGTGAAAAACAACCAACAACAAAGCTGCATATTCCTTTCCCCTTACGTCGCAACACTGGAGCTCCCTGTGATCACAGCCAGGAGCGTAGCGCCAACTCTTCCCTCTATTAGGAAGGCTATCCAGTGTCATACGGGGCCTGAAGAACCAGGTTTCCTGCTGCCTGGTGTTATTTAACAGCAAGCACTGGATGCATCATGGCGTCTAGGCATCTAGCTCTCTAGAGAGGAGCACAGATTAATTTGCCATCCATTTTACTTTTGCTTAGCTCACTCTTCACCCAACTCTTCCACTAGTCTCTATTTTCCCACTTGTTAAATTTTCTTCTCTGCCGCTGCTTTTTTCATTCCTCTTCTGTCTCCCCACTCCAATCTCTTCCTCTCTTTCTCTCTCTCTCTCCTCGGGCTAGGATCTTTCTTCCAACAACTCTCACTTCACCTCTGTACTGCCTCCCTCCCTGCGCTCTAAGCTGTGGCCTGATTCAGGTTTGAGACCATGCTCCCCTTCCATATGGAGTCTCACTCAGCACTCAGGACCTGGGGTCTGGAATCTTGCTGGGGACCAGGGTAGAACCCAAGTGCTGCTGGGAGCCGGGCCCAAACCCTGTCATTTTGCAGAGTGGTTGCATCCCTGAGTCAGAAGGTCTATGTAGTACAGAGGGACACGTCAGCACAGTGTGAGAACTGGGTCCAGACACGGCCAGCCCTGGTTTACTATGCCATGTACATGCTCAAGCAAAGGCTTGGGAGCACCGAGTCTCACAGCCCTGGGCGTAGTGAGTGTGCAGTGTAGACATGCCCTTAGTGTCTCCTCACGCCCACCCCTTAAGGTCCCCGCTTGCTCTCCCCGCTCCCCACTTCCGAACAGCAGTCCAAATCTCTCCAGTCCCCCCAGAAAGCCACAGTTCTCCAAGGACCCGGCAGGGCATCATTCAAACCCATTTAGCCTCCCACACCCCGAGAGGCATGTCTCTCCCCCCAGGCCTGACAGGAGGCAGATTGCTGCTCGTTGGCACCCTTCTCTGCAGGGAGCAGGCTGAGGGGGAGGCGGTGAGAGAGGAGACAGGCAGCTTTCTGCTGCTGGCTACATACAGACTGCTCCTGCTGGAGGCAGATGGAAAGTACAACGTTCTCTAGGAAGAAGAAGGGGAAAAGCCCCAACTCCGTGTTAGGAACTGGACCTAGAGAAGCTGTGAGGGGGAGCTGGGCAGGCAGCCTCTCCTTCCACCTCTCTCACATCTGGCACTGTTGTATCTCATTGGCTTTAACGCCATGTACAGGTTGGACCTATCTGGTCTGGTACCCTTGGGACCTGATGGTTGTGAACCAAGGAGCTTGCCAGACCAGGCGAGGTCAAGGCTCCTCTTTGGGCTATGGGGGTCCCTGGGCTCTCCACCTGCTGCTGGCCCCATGCTGGGACTCCCAGGGTTAGCCTTCTGGGGCTGGGACACTTCAGGCCCCACCCTCCCCCCCACTGCTGCTGGAATTCCCAGGGCTTGGTATTTCCCCCCTGCTGCTGCCAGCTCTGCTGCTGCTGGCCCTGCTGCTGCCAGGGTTCGCAGCCCGAGGCTGGGGATTTCCCCCTGTCCCTGCTTCCAGCCCAGCTGTCACTGGAGTTTGCATCCAGGGCCAGGGATTACTCCTGCTGTCGCTGGCCCTGCTGCCACTGAGGTTCCTGGATGGGGATTCCTCCTAGTGCTGCTGGGGCTCTCTTGGGCTGGACTCCCCACCCACTGCAGGACCAACTCCACTTGGGGCTCCCCAGCACCCAAAAGACTCCTGGCTGGCTTGTGCTCCTTGTCTCCAGAGAGTCCCCGATTTGGGAAGTGCAATCTATAGTGTCCTGAGTGCTTGCTGACTTGGGTCAGACCTGGGTTGGGACGCAGGTTCTGGTCTTGGGCTGAGGGGCTGGAGTGTTGGAGGGATTTGGGCTGAGCCTGGGGCAGGAGATGAGGTTTAAGAGGAGGTTCAGGGTGCAGATTCAGAGCTGGGGTAAAGCAGGGGGTGAAGAGTGGGGGAGGAGTTCAGGATATAGGCTCTGGCCAGGCAACACTTACCTCAGGTGGCTCCTGGGCGGTGGTGCAGTGGGACTAAGGCAGGCTTACTCCTGCCCTGGCCCTGCACCAGTCCTGGGAGGAAAGGGGCAAGTAGTTCCACATGCTGCCTCCCATCCATAGACATCAACACCACAGATCCCATTGGCTGTGCTTCCCTATTCCCAGCAAATGGGAGCTGCAGGGCAGTGCCTGCATGCAAGTGCAGCATGTGGAGACCTCCTGCCTTGTCTCCCCCAATGGCTGCAGGGATGTGCTGGACACATCTGGGACACTGTGCTGCTGGACTGTTAGCAGCTGATCTCCCAGAGATCAAGCCTAATTCCAGGAGACTCCCACCCAGTGTTTCCCATGGGGATGGAAAAATTAGAGGGAATATATTTTGTTATGAGCACCACTATTGAGGTAACGTGAGGCTGTGTACCAACACTAGAAACAAAAAACCTAGATATCTTACATTTTTTAGGCATGTCTGTCTGTCTGTCCATCTGTGAGTCCATTTGTTCAAGAACTCCTTCTAAATGGTAAGAGTTAGGACCATGGAATTTGGGGTGCAGCTTCCTTTTGTCATAACTTAAAGCAAGGCAAGGGACTGTTTGTGTCAAGACAATGGGATGTGTCTGGAATTTGACTGTTTCTCATAAAATGAAAAGGGAGGGGTCTAGTAGGAGGAACAGTTATATTGTAAAATGACGACAGGGGGCAGCAAGGGGCCAGAGATGAGTATCAGAATAGTTATAATCCCACGGGGCCAGCAGGAAACAGTGGGGAAGAAAGATACAGCTATCAACTATATATTTCAGAGAGTCTGTCTGTGTGTCTATCTGTCTTTCATCCAGGGAACATGCACTCCTCTCCTGGCTATGGACAGGCACTTCTCACCTGATCTCAAGCTGCTGAGGTGAGAGAGGGATGGGGGTTGTCCTCTCTCCCCAAGGCAGCTTGTATCCTTACCTCCCCCCAGAACAATGATTTAAGTGAAGAAAAAACCAAAACGTATTTGAGATAAGGACTGAGCAATGCCCAGTAAATCTTCTATTATCCAGTCACCGCAGGTTGAGCATTTTATGACTCACTACTCAAAGAATTAAATTTAAGCATAAGAGAAAAATTTTGAAATGCACAGATCAGTCAAAAACCTAAAACAACACACTTTGAAAGAAATAAAAGTAGCAGCAACACCATCACAAGTATGTGTTGGGCAGGCCTGGGCAAAATACAGCCCACGGACTGGATCTCACCCACTAAGACACTGGATCTGGCCCGCGGAGGCAGTGAGGAGCCCCAGGCAGGCTCCCCTGCTTGCCCTGCAGTCCCACGTGGTGTGCAGAAATGCGGCTGCCAGGCTTCCTTTCTGTTTCAAAACTGGAGGGGAGGAGGGACGTTTCCACACCCTCCTGCCCCCAGACAATAGAAGTTGCTTGTTGGAATAACAGACAGCAATAACAAGAAGAACCACGACCCCTCTTCTTGGCTCAGTTATTCACTGAAGTAAATGGCCAGGCAAGCAAGCAGGCAGGCTGGCTGGCTGGGAAATTTTTTAAGCTCTGCAAGCAGACAGGCTGGTTTGCATGCTGGCTGGTAAGTCTCCTGGCCATAGCCTGCCTCTGGCACCCCAGCCTCTCCCTGCCACTCTCTGCCCTATCCCAAACCCTCTGTCTTTCTCTTGCACCCATACCCCCTCCTAGATCTGGCACCCCAAGTTCACAATCCCCTCCTAGCCTAGGTCAAATCCCAAACCCCTGCATCCAGTCCCCTGCCCTTCTTCACCCAACCACCTCCTTCACCCAAACTCCCTCCAGGTATGTCTACACTTGCCCCCTAGTTCGGACTAGGGAGGCAAATGAAGCATACCGAAGTTGATAATGAAGTGTGGGATTTAAATATCCCGTGCTTGATTAGCCTATTCGCGGCTGGTTGCCATTTTAAAATGCTGGTTGCCCGATTTAACTTGCCGCGTGTAGACATGGTAGTCCGATCCAAAACTCTTCCCTCGAATTAACTGTTACTCCTGATTGCAGGTTTTGTTTCGGACTACCACCTCTACACGCGGCAAGTTAAATCGGGTGACCGGCATTTTAAAATGGCGACCAGCCGCAAATATGCTAATCAAGCGCGGGATATTTAAATCCCGTGCTTCATTAGCAACTTCGGTATGCTTCATTTGCCTCCCTAGTCCGAACTAGGGGGCAAGTGTGGACATACCCTCCCAAACTCCAGGCTCCCTCCTGTACCCCAATTCCTTACCCTAAACTCCCCTCTGCACCCAACTTCCATCCCAGACCCTGCAACTCCTCCATTAATATCATGGAAGTGTGTGGCCATTGACCACTTTCCAAAATCTTGAAGTGGCTCCCCATCAAAAATTATTGCCCACCCCTCACGTTGGGTAAGAAGGTGAGAGAGAGAGAGCAAGAGTGTGTGTGTGTGTGTGTGTGTGTGTGTGTGTGTGTGTGTGTGACAGAAACACACATAGCCTAGGTCTACACTAGACCAGGCAGGTTGACTTCAGATATGCCATCCAGCTACTCAAAATGCGTAGCTGGATTTGGCTTACCTTAAGCTCAATGCTGTCAGAGGCTGCCCTCAGAGTTTGAGTTACACTAGACTTGCTAAATTGAACACTAGGGCTACGTCTACACTGGCACCCTTTTCCGGAAATGCTTAAAACGGAACAGTTTTCCGTTATAAGTATTTCTGGAAAAAGTGCATCTACATTGGCAGGATGCTTTTCCGGAAAAGCGTCCGTGACCAATGTAGACGCGCTTTTCCGGAAAAAAGCCCCGATCGTCATTTTCACGATCGGGGCTGTTTTGCGGAAAAAACTACTGTGCTGTCTACACTGGCCCTTTTCCAGAATAGTTTTTCCGGAAAAGGACTTTTGCCCAAACAGGAGCAGCATAGTTTTTCCGGAAAAACACTGACAATTTTACAGTAGATCGTCATTGCTTTTTTGGAAAAGCAAGCGGCCAGTGTAGACAGCTGGCAAGTTATTCTGGAAAAGCGGCTGCTTTTCCAGAATAAGTGGCCCAGTGTAGACACAGCCTCGGAGATTAACCTCCAGAGGGTTGATCTTCTCTGTAGTGTAGACAAACCCCTAGTGTGTGAGAGTGACAGAGATTCACTCTGCCCTTTAAGTATGCTAAGCACATTCAGACATAGGAGCAACTGCTAGCAAGCTTCCCCCACCCCATCCCTGTCATGCCCTTCTCTCCGTGGAGTTTGCCTATGGGATGAGGAGAGGGACATTCAGACATAATTATTTTCCTGCTCTGTCTCCTCCCCACTCTGCATAGCAAGCAGGAACCTACCAAGGCAAATGGCAGGAACAGGACAGCAATGAGGAGAAAGGGCAGCTGAAGTGCAGGCACTTAGTAACCTCCTGACCAAACCAGTCAGGATAACCTGTCAGAAGCTCCAAGACCAACCAATAGATCCCAGCCTACTGGTTGGTGACCACTGCCATAAAGAGGCTGTGTTGCAGACCCTTAACCTATATGTATGTGATAGGATATATAGATTTTATCCCTCGCTACCCTATGGAGTTTTCTGCACAAAGCCTCGTTAGGTAGCCTTTGGATATATGTGGAAATTTCACTGTAAAATAAATATTACCATTTATTTACACTATCTTATTTTGGTTTGAATGATTATATCAAGGTTGCAATATATTAAGAATGTTTGGTTTTGCTCCATCTACATTTACTTTTTTTAAAGACATCATTAGCATAATTTGCTGAACTTGTGTGTTTTAAAATAAAAAACAAAGGCAAACTGGAGCACACACATTACCAAACTCACCAGAAGTAAGTTCCAAATGGTATCTTAATGTATTTAATTGTACTAGAAAAACTATCAAAATGGTTTTGAAATGTAAAGACTGTTAGCTATCATGTGTTTTATTACTTTAATTTGTTCTCTTTTCCATATATAGTGTCTTATAGAGTTTATGCATTTTCTTTGATAACATTGGGCAAGTTGCCTTATAAATGATAAATCCTGTTTTTAGTTGTTCTCTAATATGGAAGCCAAGGGCCTTCAGCTATGAATGCCTTATTATATTTAAGAATGAATAAACAGACTAATATTTAACATAGAAAAATCTTAATTTTGTTGATATTTTGAAAGACCACATTTTACACAGACACAATTAATACATGGGGAAATTATTTTGCATTCACCAAAGATGCCAATTTGACCAAATATGTTTTTTTTTTAAATTCACCTAAATGTGAATCAGATTGTTAGAACCCTGTTATGCCTGTGGTATGTTGTCATAGCTATTGCTGTTGGATTACTAAATAATTTGCATTTTATTATGAGGACATGAGTATGGGCAGTGGTTACAAGCTCACAATCCCAAATCTCCCTGTGTTAACAGTAATGAATTAAGAACATGAGTATAAATTTCCATTTGGGCTTTTAAAAATCTTTTTGTAGTTGATTAATCTGATTCCTCTCTTATTCTTAAAAATAACTCAAAACCAAACAAATATGTAGCTGAAGCAGCAGTAAAATGGAAAATGAATTAATTCTAAAAGTCTAAAAGAAAAATTTGAACAAATTACATTATTAACCATAAAACAGCTTTTTTTTTTGGTCATGAGAGTGGATGGAAATTTTGACACCATTACTATAGTGAGCAGTAAAACATGTAAATCAACACTAAAATGCTTCCAATCATTTATATTTCTGTACAAAATGTTAAGTGGCTGAATCAATGTTAAATTAACTGTTAACTATACATTAACAGTATTATGCTGTAACATGGTAGAACTACATCATTAAGTGCTTGGAAGTATTTCCATTATCCCAGTTTTCAAAATTCTTAAGCCACCTCTTTACCTCCTGAGAAAAACAATATTCCAAATCAGGTAGTACAGGCAGTCCCCGAGTTACGCGGATCCGACTTATGTCAGATCCTCACTTACGAACGGGGCTTTCTCGCCCCAGAGCTCGCAGGCAGCGGGACCGCCCAGAGTGCAGCGGTCCCGCCACATCGACCTCCGGGGCGAGAAAAGCTGCTCCAGGTGCCCCTGATCTGCTGGGGACCATCTCCAGCAGACCAGAGACACCTGGAGCAAAGCCGGGGAGGCGGAGGGGTCCCGCGCCTCTGAGGCTTTGCTCTGGCAAAGCCGGGGAGGCACGGGACTCCGCCGCCGCTGCGGCTTTGCTCCCGGTGTCCCTGGTCTGCTGGAGACGGTCCCCAGCAGACCAGAGGCATCGGGAGCAAAGCCGGGGAGGCGGAGTGGTCCCGCGCCTCTGAGGCTTTGCTCTGGCAAAGCCTCAGAGGAGCGGCACCCTGCCGCCGCTGCGGCTTTGCTCCCCGTGTCTCTGGTCTGCTGGGGGGGCGCAGCTAGTGCGCCCCCCCCCCCCCCCAGCAGACCATGCTTTTGCTGTGGACCCTGGGGTAGAGCAGCTGGGGTGCTGCCGGGTTGGTCCTGCAGGGACCTACCTGGCAGCCCAGCTGTTCTGTCCCAGGCTCGAGATTCAGCCGCTGTTGAAACTGATCAGTGGCTGATTCCAGGAAGCTGGGGGCAGAGCAATTCTGCCTCCAGCTTCCTGTAGTCAGCCCCTGGTCAGTTTCAGCAGCAGCGGCTGAATCTGGAGCCAGTTCCGACTTACATACAAATTCAACTTAAGAACAAACCTATAGTCCCTATCTTGTCGGGGACTGCCTGTAATTTAGAGACAACTATTTTGTAACTAAACCCCATTAACATTAATTAACTACTTCATTCTGCAAGGGGCTGAGCACTTTGACGCTGATTCAGGAAAATCCTTAAGGTTAAATTTTTTTTGCATTTCAATCATTGGTAAATTTCTTATATCCAAAAAGTCTAACATTTGTGTTTAAGCATATAGTTAACTAAAGTATGTGAGTATTAGAACTACTCATATGGGTCATAGTTTTTATAGGATCAAGTCCTGCTAATGAGTTCACTTATCTGTTTAAAAAAAAAAAAAAGACATTGCATTTTCAGCTCATTATTTATTGTACAGGCAGTCCCCGGGTTACATGGATCCGACTTACATCAGATCCCTACTTACAAATGGGGTGAGGCAACCCCGCACTAGCTGCTTCCCCCCAGCAGACCAGGGAGACATGAAGCTAGCGCCCCCTCCTCCCCCCGCAGACCAGGGAGACGCGGAGCGGCTTTTCTCAGCAGACACCTCAGCTTGAGAATAAAGGACTGAGGGAAGTGAGGTGTGGGAGAATAAAACTGAGCTCTGGAGAAATGTTTGGCTAGAGTTTCCCCTAAAATATGTACCAGTTCCGACTTACATACAAATTCAACTTAAGAACAAACCTACAGTCCCTATCTTGTACGTAACCCGGGGACTGCCTGTATCTCTTTTAAGTTTACTACTTCTTTCGCATCCTGTAAACAGGTAAGATTGCTCAGTATTAAGAGTGGGTTTTACCCACGAAAGCTCATGATATATTTGTTAGTGATTAAGGTGCCAGAAGACTGCTAGTTGTTTTTTCAGTATTAAGACATACAACATGGAAAACCAAATTCTTCCTTTGAGCAATCAGTTTGTTGAACATTTATCTTCCCTGTTTCAAATATATATATATATAATTATATGAGTTAATCAGCAATATAAAAAATGAAAAAGTAGTGTTCTTGCTTTAGTGTACCTTGTCAAAAGTAAACTTTACAAAAATATACAAGTATTTGAACTCGTTATTCCTATTCTGCATGCACAGAACCCCGCATTGCAGTTCATCCATGCACTGAACTGGGGCTTAGTACTTGTTATTAAGGCCTAAAGTTTGAATTATCAACTCATAAAATAAAACTAATTTGTCCTTTTGTGAAATACATAAAAAAATAGAAGAATCATAGAAGATTCTTAGAATTCATAAACAATTAGGATAGGACTTTCAAAGCAGGTCCAACCCCAACTAAATCATCCCAGCCAGGGCTTTGTCAAGCTGGGCTATAAAAACCTCTAAGGAAGGAGATTTTACCATCTTTCTAGGTAACCCATTCCAGTGCTTCACCACCATCCTAGCGAATGTTTTTCTTAATATCCAATCTAGACCCCTCTCCTACCACTGAAACTCTAGACCAGTGCTTCTTGTTTTGTCATCAGCCACCACTGAAAACAGTCGGGTTCAATCCTCTTTGGAACTGCCCTTCAGGTAGATGAATGCTACTTTCAGATCATCCCTCCCTTTTGTCTTCTGCAGACTAAATAAACCCAGTTGCCTCAGCCTCCATTCATAGGTCAAGAGCCCCAAGCCCACAATCATTTTCAAATTAAAATTGGTTTGAAATCTTAGTATACTTCTGCATACAAACTAGACTACCCAACTGTATATAAATTGAAGTTTTTCTTGCCTTCAAACATATGAATATATGTGGCACAATTATAGGAGGACTTGGATTTGTATGCAGTGATCATGTCAAATACAACCTGGGAAAACTGAAAGCAACAGCTGTTATTTGGCCTGGTTATCCTTCATGTTTTTGCGACATTATGCAAATGTGTTATTGTACACTGAAAACAAAATGATGTTTTCTAACCAAAAATATTTATATTAGTAATATTGTGTTTGGCTGTAAAAGTGCTATTGAAGTCATGTTTAGGAAACCTCAAACTCTTCTCAATTCAGACAATTCCATAAGTCATATAGAATAATATAAATGCATAATACAATAAGTGGCAAGTCTTCATAAAGCATAATTGACTAATTTACATGATTACTGTCTAGATTTATGGAGTATCTTGACCCTAAGTTATTCCTGAATTACCTGACAGTTTATCTGAGATGCAGTGGTAGATCAAAATTCAAGTACTTTGTGCCTTGATTTGGTATTTCTGTGCATACAGACACAAACACCAGAAAGCCTACAGGAACAACCATGCAGTTGTTGCTGTACATGGCAAAGGAAATCCTCCACATTCCTGGATTCACTATAAAGCTACAAAGGAGGTTTACAGACCATAATAGCTAATGCAGAGGGATATAATGTGGCATAGCAAAAGAGGCAGGTGAATATAGTGAGTACTGTACATGCCCAACTCAGCTTACCCATGACCTCTCTGTATACATCCCTAAACAATTTACCCTTTTTGAAGGCCTTGTCAAGACTAGGAAAAAAGTTTGTTTTAACATATATTAGCTAATATGTTTAAATTAAGAACTATTAAAATGTGTTAGCAACGACTAGAGAGTTTAACATGTTTTTAAGCTTTTTTCTAGGCTAGACAAAAATACAGGAAGTCCCCAGTTCATAACTGGGTTGTGTTTCATTTATAAGTCTGTTGTTTAGAATTCAGAGCTCATTTTCCAATAGAAATCTACATATATATTTTAGAAACATGTGCATCTGTATGGGTATGTCTACACTACCCCGCTAGTTCAAACTAGCGGGGTAATGTAGGCATACCGCACTTGCAAATGAAGCCCGGGATTTGAATTTCCCGGGTTTCATTTGCATAAGCGGGGCTCTGCCATTTTTAAATCCCCGCTCGTTCGAACCCTGTGCCGCACGGCTACACGCGGCACGAACTACCGTTACTCCTCGTGGAATGAGGAGTAACGATAGTTCGAACTAGGAAGCCTAGTTTGAACTACCTAGTTCGTGCCGCATGTAGCCGCGCAGCACAGGGTTCGAACGAGCGGGGATTTAAAAATGGCGGAGCCCCGCTTATGCAAATGAAGCCCGGGAAATTCAAATCCCGGGCTTCATTTGCAAGTGCGGTATGCCTACATTACCCTCCTAGTTCGAACTAGAAGGGTAGTGTAGACATACCCTATCTGAGTACGTCTGCCTGTCTGTCTGCGAGTCCATTCGTTCAAGAACTCCTCCTAAATAGTCAGAATTGAGACCACCAAATTTGGTTTGCAGCTTCCTTTTATCCTAACTTAATGCAAGGTCAGGGTTTGGTTGTGCCAGGAAAAAAGGATGTGCCTGGAATTTGATTGTTTTCTATAACATGTAAAGGGAGGGGGCTGAGTAGAGGGATGTTATACTTACAGTCTCCACTGGGGGCAGCAAGTGCAGGGGACAGCTATATTTCAGTGACCACTGAGGGAAGCCACACCACCAAGGAAGCATTCAGCTGGGGACAGGGCTTGCCTCCAAGACCCCTTCTCAACTCCTGGGCTAGGCCTGGGGAATGCTATTGGGAGGCCGGCACAGCATCCACTCATCTCTGGGACTGTGCAGCCCCCCCACTCCTCGGTTGCCCCCCAGACCCTCTCCCCCAGCCTGGCCTAGGGAGTGCCAATGGGAGGTCTGTGTCCCCCCCCCCGGCTCCCTGCCAGCCCAGAGCCTGGGAACAAGCCTGGGTAAGTCTTTTTGTAACATTATAAGTGGTAGTTAGGTGCCCAAGCCCACAAAAAGCCTATTTAACCCTGTATGTAGCTAAAATACTGTATATTCGCAATGAAAAATGGTAGAAATACTTTTTAATACTTTTTAAATGTTGGTACTTGAGGAAAGGCAGGCTTAATTAGAAGAGGATGAGGAAGTAGGTGGAGATTCTGAAGGGGATTTCTGGGCATCCAGGGGCTGCAATTCCTCTCACCCCATGTATCTGCACTGGGTCCTGCAGCCAGCCCCAACTCCCTTTCCTCCATGGGATGCACCTGTTACAAAAGAACAGGTGACCCAGAGATAGATGGTGTAAATGGGCTTTTTTATTGCAGATACTCGTTCTGCCTCAGACCCCAAAACCCTTGTCTGAGTGAGCAGCAAATTAACAAGTATACCCTTATATCTGAGTTAGTATGTAGACACACATATTTATTACATTTCCACTTAAAAGTTTATTTTCTACTGTGAACATCCATACAATGAATAGTAATAACCATGTGCTCCCAAGGGCTGTCGGGGCTCCGCTGTCCTGGGGCTGAAGGGGCTGCCATTGCTCAGTTGCCCGAGCCAAGGGGGCTCCACACCCCGGACCATGCATATTGCCAGCCCAGAGAGTCCCAGACAAGAGGTTCAACCTGAGTTGCACGAATGCACCTGCTCCTCTGGACCAGCATTTGCACTGCTGGTCACCACTGGTGCCTGTTCCTTGCTCCCCTGAGGCCAGGGCCATCCTTACACATATACAGAATATGAAGTTGTGTAGGGCATCTGAACATTTATGGCACTGGATCTTAATGCCCTCCTGCCTCTTCCTATACATCTGTTCTGTGGCTCTGCTTCCTTCAGAGAGGCTTTTGGTAACCTGAAAGTGAAAAAGCTTGCAAGACCTATTAGCAGAATATTGAGCTTGTGAAAGAGCCATTCAATCGGTAATGAAGCCATTTAACAGGCATATGCCAGCCCCAGGTATATACTGTTGGTTTCTGAATTTACAGAATTCCACTCCAACTCATCTGATGAAGTGGGTTTTACCTACGAAAGCTCATGATCTATATATTTGTCTGTCTTTAAGGTGCCACAGGACTACTAGCTGTTTTTGAATTTACTGTGTTAGACTACAGAACTTTAGTTTAAAATATGCTTTAAAAAATTTCATTAAGGGCCCAAAAGAAAACTATTCCACTGCGTAGGAAAGACAAAGTATGGCAAGAGACCACGTTGGCTTAACCAGGAGAGCCTACATGATCTAAAAATCAAAAAGGAGTATAATAAAATGTAGAAACTAGATCAAATTACAAAGAATGAATATAAGCAAAAAACACAAGTATGCAGGGGCAAGATGAGAAAGGCAAAGGTACAAAATAAGCTCAATCTAGCTAAAGAGTAACAAGAAAACATTCTACAAATATATTAGAAGCAATAGGAAGACCAAGGACATGGTAGGCCCATTACTTAGTGAAGAGGGAGAAACAATAACAGGAAACTTGGAAATGGTAGAGGAGCTTAATGACTTCTTTGTTTCGGTTTTCACCAAAAAGTTTGATGCCTAACCAAGAAGTTTGACGGAATGCTTAACATAGCGAATGCTAGTGGAAATGGGGTAGGTTTAGCAGTTAAAATAAAAATAGAACAAGTTAAAAATTACTTAGAAAAGTAAGACATCTTCAAGTCACCAGGGCCTTATGAAACACCTCATCTATCACTTTATTGAGTATTCTAGGATGTATGTGAGCCATAAGCTATCATTTTTGAAAAGTCATGGAAGTCGGGAGAAATTCCACAAGAATGGAAAAAGGCAAATATAGTGCCCATCTATAAAAAGGAAAATAAGAACAACCCAGGAAACTACAGACCAGTCAGTTTAACATCTAGGCCAGAGAAGATAATGGAGCAAGTAATTAAGGAATTCATCTGCAAATAACTGGAAGATAATAAGATGATAGGTAACAGCCAGCATGGATTTGTAAAGAAGAAATCATGTCAAACTAATAGCTTTCTCTGATAGGATAACACATTGTGTGCATAAGGGAGAAGCAGTGGACATGGTATACCTAACCTATAGTAAAACATTTGATATGGTCTCACATGACCTTCTTATCAGTAAATTAGGGAAATACAACCTAGATGGGGCTACTTACTATAAGGTGGGTGCATAAATGACTGGATAATCGTTCTCAGAGAGTAGTTATTAATGGTTCACAGTCATGCTGGAAGGCCATAACAAGCGGAGTTCTACAGGGGTCTGTTCAATATCTTCATCAATGATTTAGATAATGGCATAGAGAGTAAGCTTATTAAGTTTTCTGATGATATCAAACTGGGCGGGGTTGCAAGTGCTCTGGAGGATAGGGTCATAATTCAAAATAATCTGGACAAACTGGAGAAATGGTCTCAGATAAAAAGAAGGAAGTTTAATAAGGACAAATGCAAAATACTCCACTTCGGAAGGAACATTCAGTTTCACGCATACAGAATGTGAAATGACTGTCTAGGAAGGAGTACTGCAGAAAGGGATCTAGGGGTCTTAGTGGACAAGATAAATATGAGTCAACAGTGTAAAACAGTTGCAAAATAAGCAAACATGATTCTGGGATGCATTAACAGGAATGTTGAGCAAGACACAAGAAGTCATTCTTCCACTCTCCTCTGCGCTGATTAGGCCTCAGCTGGAGTATTGCATCCAGTGCTGGGTACCACATTTCAAGAAAGATGTGGAGAAATTGGAGAAGGTCTAGAGAAGAGCAACAAGAATGATTAATGGTCTAGAGAACATGACCTATGATGGAATACTGGAAGAACTGTGCTTGTTTAGTTTGGAAAGAAGACGACTGAGAGGGGACATGATAACGGTTTTCACGTATTTAAAAGGGTTTCACAAGGAGGAGGGAGAAAAATTGTTCTCCTTGTCCTATGATGATAGTACAAGAAGCAATGGGCTTAAACTGCAGCAAGGGAGGTTTTAGGTTGGACATTAGTAAAAACTTCCTGTCAGGGTGGTTAAACACTGGAATAAATTGCCTAGGGAGCAGGTTGGAAGTACTAATTACCTACTGCAGAAGAAAGTGTTCCTAGAAACTTTTGAACGTGTAGGTTGCACAAGGTGTAATATGGTCCAGTCCATTTCCTAGGAAAATGCACACTAAAAAACATGTCTTACTATTAACAAACATGGAGAGAAATTGGGATTTTTTTTTTAAATCATAAACTAGAAAACAGTCTTCTTTATAATGAAATATGGTTAGGAATCTAAGGCATATTATAAATGTTAATGCCCGAGTCACTGAGAACGATTAATATGATGTAACCGAATATCAACTGGAATATACTGTAGTAACTGATTATAGACATTGGTGTGTAATAAATTTATGATGGTTTATCCTCAGTTTCCATCTTCAGATGGTGAAGATTAAATGTTAACGGTATTACTATAAATGTAACATGAACATGGTGATGAACATGTAAAACGAATATGAGTAGATTTTCTAATTTTACCACATGGTTTACTTCGGAAGAAAATAAGCATTAGTAATACTTTTGTAACACAGTAAATAGTCACAGAAATCAATGCAACTCACTTCTCTGTTTATGTGGAAGATATTTAGTTTGGGTTGCAAGAATCAGAGTAATATAAACCTCCTGCAGAATACCACAACTAAATTTCTGAAAAGCCACTCGGTTAATCTCCGTGTTGAATCTAGCTGTTTTAAATTACTATAATACATAATAACTGACTTAATGACAATACAGATGCACAGTGCCAAAGAAAGCTAGAAATAGCATCCAAAACTATGAATTAAGAGCCAGCCCAAGTGTCAGGCACATATGGCTGTTTACAAGAATGGAGGAGTTTAGGAATGCAGCCGCCTGTGGTCTCCAGATTGCTCCAGAGGATTGAACTGTGAGGATTTACAAAGTCTGGATGAGAGCAGTAATGCTCCCAGAGATGGTAGACTCTAAAATGGTGGCACCCATCAATTCATGGTAGTAGTTAGAGATATCTATGGTCAGAATATATTCCGTTGGCCTCACAATGTACATCAACAAATTAATATTGTATGGATGTCATTTCAAAGCTTCCTGAAGATGAAGAGGCATTATTAAAACTATTAGAGCACAGATGGTTCAAACTATACGCAGATATTCAAACTTGCATTTTTGCATTATAGCTGCTTTCTTTTTTTTTATTGTTGAACTGTAATGAATTGTCTCATAATCTATTCCATCTTCTTGCCATTAGCAGGCTCTGAATGTTCACAAATAGGAGCAAAGAACTCATTTTCCAGAGCTTTAATCACACAAAGAACGAATGCCTAATTCTTTAAATGAAATGGTCTGTGATCACTGAAGCAGAGATTTAATATATCACGGCAAATTAGGTAGATTTTAATAAATTACTTATCTCTCTGAATACTTTACATATGCTTATGAAGAAACATAGCCTGTTTGCAAATAGTGAAAACCCACAGCTTATAAAATCCTTTGAAGAAAATGACAAATAAAGTAAATTAAAAAATGAAATGCATTATATCCTAGTTCTCCAGAGACAATTCTTTTGCTGCATTGATTCACAGCTCCATTAAAAATATCAATTAAATCCTTCATTGAGATTGGTTAAAAGCTAGAAAATTAACTTTCCAAGCTTCTTTCTAGCCACTGGTTATCCAGATACAAGGATCATTGTATGTGTTTGATGTAAGTTTAAAAAGTGATAAAAAAACATTTGCCTGTCCCTACAGCTCAAACTAAGCGGAACAGAATCTGATTGATTCTTTTATATTTTTCTTCTGTGCTTTGATTGCTGTTGGTCAAAACTGTAAATCTTTTACTGTATATGAAACTGAGTCCACCCTCCCACTCCTTCAAATCATGATAATCATAAACAACTGCTTATAATGTTAGTAGAAGGGCAAAAGTTATTTAAAAAAAGCTTGCAGTAATTTAATAAGTCTTTCAACTAGCCTCATTCTTTATATTTAATTGATAGAAACTGCATGCATCAAAGAAAACACATACTGAGATTTAATGTGCATAAAATGGATATTAGCATTTTAAAGAGGCAGATTAACACATTAATCCAAGTAATTTTCATATATTGCTTCTAATAAAATCTTCACAGTATAAAATCCTTAATGAGGCTAATCACAGGCATTCCATTTAGTGGGGTGATTAGGGATAACATAAAAGTATTTTTAATCAGTTTTCCAAGGCTTAAGCTTTTTTATTAAAAATTAAAAATTCAACTTGCATTTTTATTACTGTTTTATGTAAGAAAAAATGTTGAAAATGCAAATAAAGCACATCATTCAATCATGTAGGTATTAATTATTTACAAGACGCTGTCCATTGTGGAGAGATTCTTAGCCTTAGGGGGGAAATATAAAAACAGACTGAAAAGTATACAAAACTTTACAACTACAAATAAGCATCCGTTTCATATAAATTATACATTAAATATACTGTACTAATTACAAAAATCTTATCTTAGAAGAGCTATCAAGCATGTGTTTACACTCGGAGAAGCAGCATCTGTAGGTAAACTTTCCTTTCATGCCTCCTAGTCATCTTTGTGCTCCTCATAGACTGAGCGCAGAGCATGGAGGGCTTCCACTGTTACTTTGAGCTTTCCAATTACTGCACTATCATCTTGTGAATCGAGAACTAGGAAGGAAAGATCAGATACAAATATTAGCAATTTAATTTAGTTTTTCTGTTTCAATAATTTCACTCTAGCATTAACTACAGGCACCCAATTCAAATTTACAAAATAGTGCTTAGTTCTAGATTCTCAATCTAGCAGGATGCATAATGTTCTCAAGCCCTCAGAAGTGGGGGGGAGGAGGGGAGAAGAAAGTATTTTGCACCTTACAGAATTGAGTTCTTCCAAACATTAGGAGAGAGGAACACTTTCAATTTCATCTCAATAATGATTTATGCAAAGTTTAATTTTTAAGTTAATGGATCTGTATTTAAGATATATCTTCCCAAATTGTTCACTCTTCATAGTAAATAAATATCACACGAGGAAACGTATATATTTTGGTTTTGATCCTGCTCTTGCTGAAGTTAATGAGTATGTTGCCATCAACTTCAATAACAGTAGAATTAGATCCTTGTTTCTAAGTATGAGTACAGGCAGTCCCCGGGTTACGTACAAGATAGGGACTGTAGGTTTGTTCTTAAGTTGAATCTGTATGTAAGTCGGAACTGGCGTCCAGATTCAGCCGCTGCTGAAACTGATCAGTTTCAACAGTGGCTGAATCTGGACGCCAGTTCTGACTTACATACAGATTCAACTTAAGAACCCCAGGCATCCCCAAGTCAGCTGCTGCTGAAACTGATCAGCGGCTGATTCCAGGAAGCCCGGGGCAGGGGCTTCCTGTAGTCAGCCACTGGTCATTTTCAGCAGCTGCTGACTAGGGGACACCTGGGGCAGAGCAGCTGGGGTGCTGCTGGGTTGGTCCAGTGGCACCCAGAGCGGCGCTACGGGACCAACCGGCAGCGCCCCAGCTGCTGTACCACAGGCGTCCGGAGCAAAGCCGCGGAGCACGGGGGCAGCGGGACAGCCCAGACGCGCCGTGGCTATCCTGCTGCCCTCGGGCTCTGCGGCTTTGCTCTGCTCTGCTCCCCGTCCCCCAGGTCTGCAGACCAGGGGGAGGGGGAGCAGAGTAGAGCAGAGGAACGCGCGGCCAGCTGACAGCCCAGACGCGTCTGGGCTGTCAGCTGGCCGCGTGCTCCGCTCTGCTTCCCCCCCCCCTCATGGTTTGCAGATCAGGGGGAGGGGGAGCAGAGCGGAGCACAGCAGAGCGGCGGAACGCGCAGCCAGCTGACAGCCCAGACTCTGTCAGCTGGCCGCGCGTTCTGCCGCCGCTTTGCTTGCTCTCCCTGGTCTGCTCGAGACCAGGGAGAGGAAGTGCCCCGTTCGTAACTGCGGATCCGACGTAAGTCGGATCCGCGTAACTCGGGGACTGCCTGTACATAAGTAGATGAGGTGTGAACTGTTGACATGACATTATAGCTCAGTGTGTGCATGATTGGGCTTGAATCATGCAATTCAGACATGAATATACAAATGACATGTTGATGTTGTCTGGGTGAAATATAATATGAATTTGACTCCAGGCTTCTTGCATGCTGTAGACAAAGACAATATTCCCCCTTCTGGTAAACCATGATCAGATAATGCATTTTAAAAATATTACCATCTTTGTCTACATTGGATGCATAAATGGTGTTTAAAGGTCTGCTAGAAAACAAATTGCTCTCTCCTGGATTTCTATGCAAGGCTATGAGGCTGCTCTAACAAAAGTCTCTACAGATTTTTTTTTTTTTAATAACCACATAGTTTTGGGAGGCTATTTTTTTGCGGGTGTGGGGAAATCAGATTAGCCCCTCAGATCTAATTTAGCAGTAAGCAAATGTTTACATTGTTCTTTTGATGGCACTTAGTGTATATCTGTGAAAAGTTGTTTCAAGGACAGAAAACATGAGCATCCACCGTATCACATTTACCTAAGAAATTACTTTGGCAATTTGGAAATATGACCAAAGAGCTATGTGACTAAAGGTAGGAGAGGACACACAAAACTTCTCCATTAAGAGACTACTTAGAATAGATAATGTTCTGTATAGCTCTTCAGAGAATCATTACTGCTAGGGAAAGCAGTAATAAATGATTCAGGCAAATTAAGAACCAGTCCAAACCCATATACTCATTGATTCAAAGAATTTAAACTCTTCCAAGGTACACATCGATATCTGCTCCTTCTCATCATTTGCCTCTCTACTTCCAGTGATTTCTGATATGTGCTCTGGGAACTAAGAAGCGCATACTGTTCTCTGGAATTTCAGCTCTAACACAGTTGCAAACACACACAAAAAATGGGCACGTGGAATAGACAAGAAGCATCAGTCACTCATTCCCCACTCAACTCCACCACAATACTAATTCAACAATTCAACTTCCTCTGCAGGTCCAACACCAAGTCAGGTTTTCCACCATCAGGTGGGGAAGAGAAAGAGATATGAAGGCCCACTGATGGGGGCAGAAGAGGGGGGGGAGAGAAGCGAGCTGTTGCCATGGGGCCTGATGATTCAAAGGGGCTTATGGCTCCCAGCTGTTGCGGCAGTGCCTGGAGCTCTGGGCCCTTTACATCACAACCCAGAGCACCAAAGCACTGCATGCTCCAAATGGCTGATGTCAGGGGTCGGGGGGGCCTTTCCATCTGAGGCCCTGCCCTTCCTGGGAGTATGGAACTGCACCCCCTCACCTTACCCAGGGTCCCGCGGAGGCTGTTGGCTACCCTGGATATGTGGATTGGCTGTAGCCTCTCCCCTATCACCGAGGCTAATAGGAGGAACTCTAAAGATACATACATAGTACGCTTATTAAGTTTGCAGATGATACCAAACTGGGTGGGGTTGCAACTTCTTTGGAGGATAGGGACATAATTCAAAATGACCTTAGCAAGTTAGAGAAATGGTCAGAGGTAAACAGGATGAAGTTTAATAAAGAGAAATGCAAAGAGCTCCACTTAGGAAGGAACAATCAGTTCCGTACATACAAGATGGGAAGCGACTGTCTAGGAAGGAGCATGGCGGAAAGGGATCTAGGGGTCATAGTGGACCACAAGTTGAATATGAGTCAACAGTGTGATGCTGTTGCAAAAAAAGCAAATATGATTCTAGGTTGTATCAACAGGTGTGTTGTAAGCAAAACTCGTGAAGTCATTCTGCCGCTCTACTCTGCACTAGTTAGGCCTCAGCTGGAGTACTGTGTCCAGTTCTGGGCGCCACATTTCAAGAAAGATGTGGAGATATTGGAAAGGGTACAGAGAAGAGCGACAAGAATGATTAAAGGTCTAGAGAACATGACCTATAAAGCCAGGCTTCATGAACTGGGCTTGTTTAGTTTGGAAAAAAGAAGATTAAGGGGGGACATGATAGCGGTTTTCAAATATCTAAAAGGGTGTCACAAGGAGGAAGGAGAAAAATTGTTCCTCTTGGTTTCTGAGGACAGGACAAGGAGTAATGGGCTTAAAGTGCAGCAAGGGAGGTTTAGATTGGACATTAGGAAAAAATTCCTAACTGTCAGGGTGGTCAAATATTGGAATAAATTGCCAAGGGAGGTGGTGGAATCTCCCTCTCTGGAGATATTTAAGAACAGGTTAGATAGACATCTGTCAGGGATGGTGTAGATGGAGCTTGGTCCTGCTTTGAGGGCGGGGGGCTGGACTCGATGACCTCTCGAGGTCCCTTCCAGTCCTATGATTCTATGATTATACATATTTTTGCAAAAAAAGCTTCAGTGGCAGTGAATCTCAGAGCCAGCATCAACTGACTTGGGCTCATGCTACAGGGCTAAAAGATAGCAGTGTAGCTGTTACTGCTGAGGCTAGATCCTGAGCTCTGAAATCAGGTAAGGAATGGGAAGGGCTAGAGGAAGCCAGCAGAGAGTCCTCTCTCCACCCCACAAGAAAATGGAATATTTAGCATCTCATTATACTTCTTCAGGTGGCATTTCCTGCTCCAGACAATCACTGCCTTTGTTTGCCAGATGGGAAATTAATCAATTGCAACAGAGCTTGCTCTAACCAAATAGCTAATGTAAATCAATATTCTTTTGTCATGTCTTAGATACACATTTCATGCAGGAGTACATTTCTTTAAGATTCCAACTTTGTATATTCAGCACGAATTCAGACTGAATTGAATTATATAAACTATGTGTTAACTATGTACACTACATGAACATTTTGGGGTCTGAACTCTGAGGGTATGTCTACACTGGCCCCCTAGTTCGAACTAGGGAGGCTAATTTAGGCATTCGAAGTTGCAAATGAAGCCCGGGATTTAAATATCCCGGGCTTCATTTGCATCTTCCCGGGCGCCGCCATTTTTAAATGTCCCTTAGTCCGAACTCTGTGCCCGCGGCTGCCCGCGGCTACACGCGGCACGGAGTAGGTAGTTCGAATTAGGATCTCTAATTCAACCTACCGTTACTCCTCGTGGAACGAGGTGTACCAGTAGTTCGAATTAGAGATCCTAATTCAAACTCCCTACTCCGTGCCATGTGTAGCCGCGGGCATGGAGTTCGGACCAAGGGGGAATTAAAAATGGCGGCGCCTAGGAAGATGCAAATGAAGCCCAGGATATTTAAATCCGGGCTTCATTTGCAACTTCGAATGCCTAAATTAGCCTCCCTAGTTCGAACTAGGGGGCTAGTATAGACATACCCTGAGAGTCTATGTTAGGGGACCCAATTCCTTATTAAAGTCACTGAAGGTTTTCCAACTGATTCAACAGAACCAAAATTTGGCTCTTAAGCACCAGAGAGCTACCTAATATTGCCAAATATGTCTAGACAGCTATTTGTAGTATGAAACTGACAAAAAATAATTGAATATAAAATTAAAAACTCAGAGGGCTTTATTAGCATTTAAAGAAATACCGTGCTTCTACAAAAGATAAAAATATACTTGTTAGTAATCAGATCCAACAGTCTCAGGTTCTGTAAACTGATTATTCTAATAATAATTTACTAGTAATACTGTTCAGATTTTTTCCAAATTAGGTTAGTGTCACTCTTAGTTAGAAGATATTACTAATTCTATGCAGTTCTTTAAGTTTTAGGAAATACATCTTATTCCTAAAAATAAACATTATGTGCAGATGAATCATGACAATTGATTAAAGTGACACTGTATCATTCAGTATTATAACAATAATTAACTCTTTAAGTATTAAATATCTCAGAGCAGAGACAAAAAACTAATAAATTTTTAAAATGAATGGATGTCAAATGGTAAAACTAAGAACTCTGCTAAACTTACCATCAATATCTTGTTCAATGATGTCTTTTTCTTTCTGAAATATCTCCCTTAGACTAACGTGAGCAAAGCCAATGTCTTCACACTCAAGATCTTGTTCATCTTCTGGTGGGTCACTAACCACTGTAAATCGTATGCTGAAAATATAACAAAAATTCTCACTATTAAAATGATCTGTAACACCCAAACATTTGGGGATTCAATCCAGACAATAAAAAATAAAATAAAGGCAGAGCACACCTAGATATTCCCAATTTATCATATTAAAACAATGCTTTTCATCAGTGACTCTCAATGAGGGGTATATGTACCCTTGGGGTATGCACAGGTATTCCAAAGATACATTAACTCATCTAAATATTTGCCTAGTTTTATAACAGGTTACATAAAAACACTAGTAAAATTAGTACAGACTAAAATTTCATACAAAGACTCATATTGCTTTATATATTATACACTGAATGGAAGTACTGTACCTGTACAATATTTATATTTTGATTTATTTATTTTATAATTATACGGTAAAAAGGAGAAAATAGGCAATTTTCAGGAATCATGTTCTGTGACATTTGGTATTTTTATATCGGATTTTGTAAAAAAGTAGTTTTTAAGCAAGGTGAAACTTGGGGTAGTTGAAAAGGCTGAAAGCTACTGGTTTTGATTAGTGCTTCTCAACCCTTCTAATAGCAGGACTCAATTATTCATAGCACATCATCCAGGTACATCTCCACCACCTTCCCATCTGGCTCAGATATGCCTCTTTTCCTCCACTTAGCAATATGGGATGAACTGGTCAATTGTGACTCCAAGTTGAGATCCTCCAAGTTGAGAACTGTTTATAGGACTAACCATAGCTCTCAGAGCTAGGAACTTCTAAATTCTTAGTTTATATAGTTCAATTACTTCACCATTTTATAAATTAGGAAACTGAAGTAGAGAAGTAATTATTCCCATATAAATATTGAGGTTTTTTTATGAAGACTCATCTATGTACAATCCTTTGAAAAATGTTGTGCTTTTTATTCTGCTGAGTATCTGTAATTTATTTGAAATAGCAAATAAACTTTGCCTTTGGAGGAGGGGGAAGGATTCTGAATAATTTCCATGTGATGTTTTGAATCTTAGTTAGCATATGTATACTTAAGGCTGAAAATGATTCATTAAATGCCATCAGAATTTTTTTGGTTAAATCTTTCTGTACTACAGAACATTGAGGTGAAGACCTGCTGCTTTACTTCTGAGTTTTGCCACGTAATAAACTCTAAGCACAAAACAAAATGCAAAGGTCACTCATTCTCCTGGGCTTATACCAAAACATGATAAATAGATGATAGAGCCATAGGGGATGGGTAAGCCAAATAATCAATCAGTCAAAGAGCAGACATGCTAGCCATATTCAGTGAAACAGTATGTCCAAATATCAATTGCAGAATATTCAGCTGTAAGATATTTTGGAATTTACACCTCTGAAACAGTTACTAGTAGAGAATATTTCAGCCAAGAAAAATACCACTATTTTTTGTTCCAAAACAACAATACAAGTTAAGAGTCCAAAGCCTGCTGTCCCAGAATAACATCTTTGTAATGGAGTGTTATATATTTGGTGTTCAAAGCTAGATAATAATTAAATCCAGCAGGCATGTATAAATACATAGCAAGTGCATCTCCATGTGGATTTTTCGTATTCATTAAATTTGACTCCTTCTTTAGCTTCCATGATCAGTAAAATGATTCTTATCTTAGTCGATAATACTATTGATATTTTCATAAGAGTACAAAGACACTTATTACAATTTAAAAAAAAAATCAGTTCTGATCTTCTTTTCAGTAACTAGACATTTTTGTGCCCCGGGCAAAATATTAATTATGCGTCCCCTCTTCTTAAGTTAGCAGGTGTCACATTCTTTACTATTGCAGCTTATTAATTTTACTAATTGTGTCTGTGCACCCTGATTATGATGTGCCCAGAGCTTGCCCCACCCTTGTTGCAGCCCGGCTTGTCTTTACAGGCCCTCAGCTGCATGCACTGAGTGCATGATACTTTTTGCCAAACTTTTTGACTCTGTTTCCTTTTGCTATGCCCTACCTCCCCATTCCTCTTTCTTTTTGCCATGACCCATCAACAATAAAAGAAAAAAACCCCTTAATTTTCCTTTCTCTGCTGTCATGCTGCCAGCCTCATTCCATAGCGACATATAATTCATATTTGACCCCCCCCTTACTGTGTATGCACTGTACATTTTTTAAAAATCTAAACATAGTGTAAGACCTCTGAACACAATCATCATCCTATCCAAATAAGGGCCTACTTGCCCATTCCTAATGTTTAAGCCAAACAGCTATACAAAATGTTTGTATTTCTTCTGCAAACAAACTTCAGTAACTGCATCCAAGTATTACTTTCCTTCTAAGCATATAATTGTAATGTTCTGATGAAGCTGACTTGAATTAGTGGCTTGTGTGGAGGCCAAAAACCGTGGACTGACCGAATGACAAGAATTTAGAGCTAAATACTCTTTTGATATGTCTTGGCAATGTAGTTTTATACAAATCCTCCTAAAAGCTCTTAATGGTATTAGCAACCACTGTAATATTCTTTGACAGTGTTCTATTTTTGTGCTCAGCTACGATAACTAATAATAAATATTTAACCTTTGTTCCTTTGCTTAAATGTTTTTAGTGGGAGAAATACCCCAGCAAGTACATGAAGAAGGCATAAGATCTGGCAGATTATGGCAAGCAACTCTAAAATCTTTGGCATATCACTAAGCAATATAAGCAAATAAAAATAAAAAAAATAATTCTTGGATATAAAACAGAAGTAACAATTGAACTCTTCAAACTCTCTAAAAGAGACAGAGAAAACTCTTCAAACTCTCTAAAAGAGACTGACAAATAAATGCTTTGGAATACCATGTGCTTATTCTTAAAAGTGCAGAATATAGCAACTATGGTGTGGGTCCTGCACTTCTGGTGGATAGTGTTCAGTCTCAAAGTCTCGCTGTGTCCCACCACACGGCCTCTTTCTTTACTAGAGACAGGGTTCATAGAATCATAGAATAATAGATCTGGAAGAGACCTCAGAAGGTCATCAAGTCCAGCCCCCTTTTCTAGGCAGGACCAATCCCAACTAAATCTACCCGGCCAGGGCTTTGTCAAGCCAAGACTTAAACACCTCTAGGGATGGAGACTCCACTACTTCCCTAGGTAACCCATTCCAGTGCTTCACCGCCCTCCTAGTGAAATAGTTTTTCCTAATATCCAACCTGGACCTCTCCCACCACAACTTGAGACCATTGCTCCTTGTTCTGCCATCTGTCACTACTGAGAACAGCCTCTCTCCATCCTCTTTGGAACCTCCCTTCAGGAAGTTGAAGGCTGCTATCAAATCCCCCCTCTCTTTGCTTCTGCAGACTAAACAGACCCAACTCCCTCAGCCTCTCTTCATAAGTCATATGCTCCAGCCCCCTAATCATTTTGGTTGCCCTCCGCTGGACCCTCTCCAATGCGTCCACATCCTTTTTGTAGTGGGGGGCCCAGAACTGGACACAATACTCCAGATGTGGCCTCACCAAAGCCGAATAAAGGGGAATAATGACATCTCTGGATCTGCTGGCAATGCTCCTCTTAATGCAACCTAATATGCCATTAGCCTTCTTGTCTACAAGGGCACACTGTTGACTCATATCCAGCTTCTCATCCACTGTAACCCCCAGGTCCTTTTCTGCAGAACTACTACTTAACTGGTTGGTCCCCAGCTTGTAACTATGCTTGGGATTCTTCCGTATCAAGTGCAGGACTCTACACTTATCCTTGTTGAACCTCATCAGATTTCTAGTGGCCCAATCCTCCAATTTGTCTAAGTCACTCTGGACCCTATCTCTGCCCTTAAGTGTATCTACCTCTCCCCCCAGCTTAGGTTCACAGCCTATTGATCCAAGCTCATCACAGGCTAGTCCATAATATAGGGCTGAAACCCCTCAATAGTCCTGGCCTCCCTATTCAGGGATAGACCTTCTAGTGGTATGGAGATGGTTAATTAAACAGAAATTAAAAGGTACAGTCACAAAAATAAAATCCCTATAAGCTGCATGGAAACTTTTCAAAGATACCATCATATACCCCAAATTAAAAAACACAATAACAAAACCAAAAAAAGTGCCACCATGTCTTACTGTGACGGGGCACCAGGCTCCAATGCGGAGAAGTGCACGGCACCCCGCACTCCCTGGCATGCCAAAGGCGGGGGAGGCTCCCGCGAGGAAGACACGGGGACAGCCATGGCAGCAGGAGGAGCCGGGCTCCAGGAACGCTGCCGGGTATGGGCTGTGTCTTGGCACGCATGCCCAAGATGTACCGGGACAGCCGGGTTTCCCTACGGCTGACATCATCAACCCGCGCCCCAGGAAGGGGGCAGGGCCAGGAGAAGCGGGCCTGTCAAAAGGTTCCCGGAGTAGGCAGAAGGGGGGGATGGCGGAACTAGAGAGGGAGAAAGGAGGTGCCCTGGAGAAAGCCGGAGGGAACACAGCACGGCCGGGACAACCGTCATTGGTTTGGGAGCAAGCCAAGGCACGGAGGAGGAGGAGGAAGTGATCCAGGACGGGGAACAACCCTGACAGTTGGTGAGTTTCGGGGAACGCCCCACCAACCAGGCAGTGCTAAGGTGCCACTGCCTTTAAGGGTCCTGGGCCCTCTGGGGGCATCTGGCACTGGCCACTGTCAGAAGACAGGCTACAGGGCGAGATGGATCTTTGGTCCGACCCATAATGGGAGTATTTATGTTCATTAATGGCAATAGCATTTGGCTTCCAATACAAAAGAACCTCAGAGTTATGAACACCAGAGTTACAAACTGCCAAATTAATCACACACTTGGAACCAGAAGTACAGCTAAGCAGACAGCAGCAAATTAAAACTAACAAATGGTACAGTACTGTGTTCAGAGCCAGCCCAAAATATGGGCCAACTGGGCTACCGCCCGGGGCGCTCCATTGTAGGGGGCATTGCGTGGGGCTGCTAGGTCAGGTGGGGGTGGTACTGCACATGCTCCATGCGCCCGGGGTGGTGTGAGGCATGCACTGGGTGCTTGGGGGCGGGGCACACCCGGGGGCGGAGCCACGCATGCATCACACTCCTAGGGGCGGTGCCGCACTCCCGGGGCCTAGGGTCCACAAATAGCTCGGGCCAGCTCTGATTGTGTTAAATGTAAACTACTAAGAAAATGAAGGTAAAGTGGCAGAAATAGAACTAGCAGAATCTGATATGAGGTATAAGGCAATATGCCACATTAATTGTGAAGGCAGAATTCATTTATTATCCATAGCTACTAAAATTACCCACCACACACACATTCCTAGAGATGGGATGTATAATTACCAGCCTCAGTTGCTATTCCACTGGCTAGGTGCTCTAGACACGAGGAGCCAAGTTGCATCAATGAATACTGATACTCCTAGAAGATGACTGTAGAACTGAAAGACCCAATTCTATAGTCTGGCATGCATCTTTTTATATGTTTCAGTCCATAGTTCTTGTCCTGCCTCACTGCATGACCATGAACAATCAGTTAACCTCAGATGGGACTTTGGTCTTCTTTTCTTGATGGGGCTTTTGTATCTCTTTCTTGGGTGGGTTCTTTTGCAGAGCTCACTCACATTGTTCTTTGGCCACCAAGGTGCTGCTGGCAGCTGGTCATCCAGACAGGCTGGCTTCAGGGACTGGTCCCTTTATACACACAGCCCCACATTCACTTTTCAATAAGATTACACCCCCACACATCTAATTTTAAACAGAGTTAAGTAAGTATAAAGTTTGAAATGGGGCTTCAGTTACAATATGGAAAGAAGTTACCAAAAAAAATTGGTAATTTATTAAAAGGAAAAGTTCAGTCTTCAGCCCTACACAGTACACTACTGGGTTAAATGTAAACTACTAAGAAAATAAAAGTAAAGTGGCTCAGATGCTGTTTGGCAAAATATTTGAAATGAATATGTTATTGTAATTGGTCTACATGAAATACCTATCTGCCTCATTAAAGGTACCCTTGATAGAAAAAAATAAGACTTTGTTTTCAGTGCTGTATGATTCTCTAGCATACCATCTTCTCCAACTTGATAATTTACACAATAAAACTGAATTACTTTGCTTATTTGCCAAAATGAAAAGCTTTTGATGTGATATTTCCGTGGTCTTATCAGATCTGCTTTTTGTCCGATCCAATTAAACATTGTCTTCTGGCTAACAGATGGAACTCAATTTTAAAGTCAAATGGAAGAAAGAGAAATTACTATCTTATTGCCAGATTGTGCTCTAACATGTCACTGGGTTTCTGTAAATGTGTAAATAAATAAATGACACTACATTTCAAACACAATTAACAGGTTTACTACTATCCTGTAAATGGCATGGATCTTCAGATAAACGGGTCCTCTACATTTGTGATGGATGGCCTCCAAAGAAAAACAGTGTAAGTGTTGTTGAGTTTTTTGGTTTTTAGTAAAAACAAGTAATATGCATGCTACCATCCAAAGAACTTATACGGAGTTTTCAATTAAATCTCTCTCACAGATAAAACATTGATAATATTAATTTATTTAATTTTCCCAGAACATCATGTGCTGAATAAAATGATTTTACAAACAATGAGACAGGATTGCATCATTTCAAGGCACAAGAAAAACCAATCAGCGAAGGGACAGGTATGTAACCACATCAAAGTTGACTGGCTGCGATGCCAGTGTGACACATGCAATTCATGTGTCTGGAAGGCATATCACATGCCATAAAATGTAAATATTAAATTACAGTCAATTATATGCAGTTTTAACTTACTACTGGGAAATTAAATAAATTTGTAGATATTCTGAGTTGGTGCTATCTTCTTCCAACTTCTCAGAGATATTTCCTCAACAAGAAATTGTTACAAAGGTATGCCACGTCACAGACTATATTCATATATTCACCATCAATATTTACCTGCCAGCATTCAATTCTGATTCTTGAAGTACAGATTTTAGAAATTCTCTCCTTGCATGGTTGTTCACTTTATCCACGTGAATCACTGGAAAGCAAACCAAAACTCTCAAATGAATATGATAATTATTTATAAACTAAAATTAGAATAATCTTGTTTTTGGCATTTACAGGTAAAAAGATGAGAAAAAACAAGTTTCCTTCTTCAGTGCTCCCTAAGAAATGCAACAATGAAAGTGAGAATTAAATCTGAACAGTCATGTGATCTAATGTCAAGTCACTGGCAAGTTTTTGTGCACAATGTCAGAAAAGATAGCAGCATCTAAGTATGCCACATAGCTGTCATTTTCTGTTAATGGCACTGGCAATCATGACTGTACAAGCCAGTATTTTTATTGCTTTCTATATGAGGGAATTTACTGTATTTTCTTTCACCCGAAAAGCTAGTGATAATGATAATGTATGGCAGAATGCTTGTGCCTTCTGACAGCCTCGGTAATTTAATCCTCCTCTCCTGCCACAACACGTAATAAGAAAGGCATCTAGACCAGTGGACTGAGGAAATCCACAGCCGGATGTTTATTTAAAGAAAAAATAAACAAACCCCATATTGCTTTAGTTCAGAAAACACACCTATGACTACTTCAGACTTACTTTTTTTGTACCACTAAAGTGTCAGACAAACAAATCTCCTTAGATAAAATCACGAGAAGAAAATTAGAAAAAAGGATTTTAGAAAATTCCATATGAATGTTTCTGGCAGGGAGTCCCTTCACTCGAAAGGGGCTTCTTTCTTAGTATGAAGGAATGGTCTACAAGAATTATAACTGTTTAAAAATCAAGGGAGATGAGGAATTAATTAGATTCACATCAAACAGGTGAAACTGGGAATAAATAAATTAAATTAAAAAGTATTTCAGATTCAGAAACTTCCTGAACAGAAGATTTATTAGAGTGGAACAGGCTTCCAAAGGGAATGGTGTAAACTCCAACAGATAGGGACAATTAAAACCAAACCATTTAAAGCAATGGAGATTATAGGGAACACCTCTTTCAGAGGTCAGGCTGGCTGGGTCATCCTGAGTCTATTCCATCACTAAAGTACGAGGCAGATATTGTGTCTATTAAGTTTTTCCTTTCCCCCCGTTCCATTCACACGAAGAGTCCTAATTCCCCTGCTGAACTCTGGCTGCAGGGAAGGAGGGGATTCACCACTCTATTATCTCCCCCTTTTTTTGGGCGGGGGGGGGGGTGAGTTTGGAAGATCATGTGAAGGAGATGTGAACAGAGAAATGGCTTTCCTTATTTTTCATTTTAAGAACCTCTTTCCTACTCTGCCTCCACCACTAAGGAAACTCCCTTTATCCTCTATCTTCATCACACCATATGATACACAGACAGGAATATTCTTTGCTCCATCTTACATTAAGGATTTTTCATCCCTCACCTCACGCTGACAAGAGTTTATACTTTACACTTCTAGTTCCCTGATTTCTACCCCATTTTTCTCTCCATCGTATAAGTAACACCCATATGCTTAAATGGGAATTATTCACTCTATGGGGAAATAGAGAGAATTGCGATAGAGAAATTCAAAGTATTCTGTGGAGACTCAAGCTAATTCACAGAGGGGCTTCTAAAATCTTTATGAAGAGAAGGCTTGCTAGAAAGAGCATGCTTTACAGAGTCCTGGGTTCTTTATTGTTCCCAGTAAACTGAATGAGCATGGCCAGTGGACCCTGAATTACTCTAAATACATTTCCCATTTCCCACTTCTCTAGCAGTAGCAAAGGAACAAACACCTTTATTAGTATTAGTTGCCTCCAGGACTTCAGAAGAGCAGACTTTGACTCCCTCAGAGAACTGATGGGCAGGATTCCCTGGGATGCTTACATGAAGGGGAAAGGAGTCCAGGAGAGCTGGCAGTATTTTAGAGAAGCCTTATTAAAGGCACCACACCAAAAAAATCATACCAATGCGCAGCAAGAAAAGCAAATATGGTAGGTGACCAGATTAGCTTATCAGGGAAATCCTTGGTGAGCTTAAACACAAAAAGAAAGCTTACAAGAAGTGGAAACTTGGACAGATGACTAGGGAGGAGTATAAATATATTGCTCGAGAACGCAGGGGACTTATCAGGAAGGCGAAAGTGCAATTGGAATTGGAGCTAGCAAGGGACGTGAAGGATAAGAAAGGTTTCTACAGGCAAGTTAGCAATAAAAGGGTGATCAGAGAGGGCGTGGGGCCTTACTGGATGAGGGAGGTAACCTAGTGAAAGATGTGGGAAAAGCTGAAGTACTTAATGCTTTCTTTGCCTCTGTATTCACGGACAAGGTCAGCTCCCAGACAAATGCCCTAGGTAACGCCATATTGGAAGGTGGACTGCCTTTGGTGGGGAAAGAACAAGTTAGAAACCATTTAGAAAAGCTCAACATACACAAATCCATGGGTCCGGATTTAATGCATCTGAGGGTACTGAGGGAGTTGGCAAATGTCACTGCAGTGCCTTTGGCCATAATCTTTGAAAACTCGTGCAGATCAGGAGAGATCCCAGATGATTGGAAAAAGGCAAATGTAGTGCCCATCTTTAAAAAAGGGAAGAAGGACAATCCAGGGATCTACAAACCTGTCAGCCTTACCTCAGTCCCCGGAAAAATCATGGAGGGATCCTCAAGGAATCCATTTTGAAGCACTTGGAAGAGGGGAAAGTGATCAGGAATAGTCAACATGGATTCACCAAGGGCAAGTCATGCCTGACCAATCTGATAGCTTCTATGATGAGGTAACTGCTTCCTTGGACATGGGAAAGTCAGTGGATATGATATACCTTGACTTTAGCAAAGCTTTTGATACGGTCTCCCACATTATTCTTGTCTGCAAGTTAAGTGAATATGGATTGGATAAATGGACTGTAAGATGGATAGAAAGCTGGCTAGACTTTTGGGCCGAACAGGTAGTGATCAACGGCTCAATGTCAGGTTGGCGGTCGGTTTCTAGCAGAGTGCCCCAAGGATCTGTTCTAGGACTGGTTTTGTTCAACATCTTTATTAATGACCTGGATGGGGGGATGGATTGCGCTCTCAGCAAGTTCGCAGATGGCACTAAGCTAGGGGGAGAGGTAGATATGCTGGAGGGCAGGGATAGGATCCAGAGTGAACTGGACAGATTAGAGGATTGGGCCAAAAGAAATCTGATGAGGTTCAACAAAGACAAGTGGAGAGTCCTGCACTTGGGACGGAAGAATCCCAAGTATAGTTATAGGCTGGGGACTGAATGGTTAATTAGCAGTTCTGCAGAAAAGAACTTGGGGATTACAGTGGATGAGAAACTGGATATGAGTCAACAGTGTGCCCTTGTACATTAGAGGGCTAATGGCATATTAGGATGCATTAGGAGGAACATTGCCAGCAGATCCAGAGAAATGATTATGCTCCTTTATTCAGCTCTGGTAAGGCCACATCTGGAGTATGGTGTCCAGTTCTGTGCCCCCCACTATAGAAAGGATGTGGACACTTTGGAGAGGGTCCAGCGGAGGGTGATCAAAATGATTAGGGGGCTGGAGCGCATGACCTATGAGGAGAGACTGAAGGATTTGGATTAGTTTAGTCTGCAGAAGAGAAGAGTGAGGGGGGATTTGATAGCAGCCTTCAACTTCCTGAAGGGAGGTTCCAAAGAGGATGGAGACAGGCTGTTCATAGTAGTGACGGATGGCAGAACAAGGAGCAATTATCTCAAGTTACAGTGGGAGAGGTCTACATTGGATATTAAGAAAAACTATTTCACTAGAAGGGTGGTGAAGTACTGGAATGGGTTACCTACGGAGGTGGTGGAATCTCCAATCCTAGAGGTTTTTAAATGTCAGCTTGACAAAGCCCTGGCTGGGTTGATTTTGTTGGGATTGGTCCTGCTTTGGGCAGGGGGCTGGACTTGATGACCTCCTGAGGTCTCTTTCAGCTCTATGATTCTATGATTTTAACAACCAATATAATAAGATCTGGAATCTTCCTGCAATCACATCAGCATTGTAGCATCCACTAGTTAAATGAAATCAAAGTCTACAGGTGTTGATCACAGTTTCACAGACTTTAAATCCTCCCCGTAAGTCCTCCATCTTCAACATTGCCGCCTATTTACACTGACATATAGCAGAATCAGTTATTACTGCCATCTGGTGTTCTTCTATGTACGTGGATGCTTGTCCACATGTGCTATTTGCACATCTGAAAGCTTCAGGGGTCCTCTGAAAGAACTGATGGGTAAGCAGCAGGCAAACAGATGGATAACCAAACAACTTTAAAGGAGCCTCAACATCACCAGCAGCTTCCCATCCCAGACTGGAGTTTCTCAAATCTAATTCTAAATCTAAAACTATTCTATAATAATGAAAGCTAAACATTCTGATTTCATTTTATGGAGAATCTAGCATGTACAGTGTGTATCTTAAGAAACCCATAAAAGCTTGTTTGGAGGATGATAAACCACAGTGATGAGAGACTTTGATTTTTAGATTTAGTAGTGAATAACTATGATTTCGAATGGTCACAGCACTAATTACAATACTGCGCCAAAGCATGCAGTATCTCCTATATATGTCCAGTAGTTGGAGGATCATATAACACGAATTAATGATAGGTTGTATCAAGAATGATACTTAGGAACAAACTGAAAATTAGCTCTAAAATGGAAATATTTTGAAACTCCAGTAGCTCAGTAAAGATTACTAGTATGGTATATTCTAAGAAAGCCACCACAACATCAGTACAGAATATTGCATGTAAGTTCTTTATTACTTCTTGTGATCTCTTTAATAAAAGGTATTCATTGTAAATGCTGAAACAGGGGTCTACTCACAATTATGAGAAATCGGTACCTCATATAGTGTTGATGTACAGCAGAAAAAAGGAACCATGTATTTGAATAGTATAATCAATAATGCTTTCCAATATCGGGGCTAATATTGCTTTAACATTGTTACAAAATTTTACCAAGGAAACCACCTTTCCCTCAAGCACAGCCCTAATTTATTTATTAAATAAATTCATTCATTTATTTTGAAACCCAAAATATAGCCCACCAGGAATTCAGAAGCTCTGTATGTTCTTCATCTACTAATGTAACTCCATTTTGTCCATATAATCAACTGCTCCCTCCTCTGAGACAATGGGTTCTGATCTGTATAAGTCTCAAAAAAACTTTGAAAGATTTCATTAATCTTTTCCATTATATTGCCAATTCCCTAGAAGGTTTATATACAGTGAAGATAAGATAAATGATAGCAGATCTGAAGAATGTTATTTTCTAACCACTTTCTTGCCTTCTCAGCATTCTTACAGCAATATTTTCCATCCCTATGAAATATAAATGCTTTTTCCTTGTTTCCAGTGTCTGTCAACTCACTTGATTTTTTTTGTCCTGAAAATATATTTTAAGTAAAATTAAGAGCCAAATCTCAGTGTACCTTCTTATTCCAGACTGAACAAAATGTGGGCTTTACTTGGGCATGTTCCCCATGGCCTCCAAATGTTCCCCATATTTTTCAGATTGTATGAAATCAAAGCTATGTTACTCTAAAGTGCGAACTTTGACATGACATTCATGGAGTTTTCAGATGCTAATTTCATTTTAAATGTTTCACTTGTACTGAAAAGTCTATGTGAATAAACTATTTATTATGGCTCAGATCACAGCCTCTTGTGAAAGAAAAACTATAAAAATGCATCTAAGACAAAGAGCTCATTAACTTTTCTTCTGAATTTTCTCTGCACTATCGCCTTAGCTGGGATGGCTGTGGAGGGAAGGCTGTAAGTTTGGAAGCACTCATTAATTTTTAGGGAAATTTTATTGTAGAGCCTGCTTTAAATGACAGCTATGTGGAGATCTTTAGACTGACATACCGTATTTTCCGGAGTATAGGGCGACTGGGCATATAAGACGACCCCCTATTTTTTTAATTAAAAGATAGGGTTTCATCTTATACCCCAGCGCCCCTCCGCCTCCTTTGCTCCCGGTGTCCCTGGTCTGCTGGAGATGGTCCCCAGCAGACCAGAGGCACCGGGAGCAAAGCCGCAACAGCTTTGAAAGCCTCGGGGGAAGCCGGCGGTGGGGCATCCCAGGTGCGCCTGGGCTGCCCCCCCACCGGAGCCCGTCCGCGGCTTTGAAAGCCTCGGGGGAAGCCAGTGGCAGGGCATCCCATGCGCGCCTGGGCTGCCCCCCCGCCGGAGCCCCTCCGCAGCTTTGAAAGCCTCGGGGGAAGCCGGTTCAAAGCCACGGAGGGGCTCCGGCGGCGGGGCATCCCAGGTGCGCCTGGGATGTATACCCGGCGTACAAGACGACCCCCGATTTTTGGGGGATGTTTTTTAACATCAGAGGTCGTCTTGTACGCCGGAATATACGGTAATACAGCCCTAAACAGTATTACCTTCAGCCAAGGATTTTGTGCCAAAATATAGATTTGGTTTCCTTCCTGCCCCCGAGTTCAACTGAACTCCATTTATGGAGCGCAACAGAGAAATACAGTTAGGGGGTAGTATCCTGCTTCTGCCCAGAAATGGAGAATATATTTTGTGGTCTAGATGCACAGATAAAGAATAATATTTTGGATAATTTGAGTTTAACAATATTTATTTTTTACTTACTGTAAGGCTGCAGCTATCTTATATATGAAATACTAAATATTGAGGTAGTGTTATACAATTTAAATAATTAAAATAACTGTTCAATTAAAGATTCCAACAGATCCTTCTATGTCAGTTAAGATAAAAAGGCATTTAAGAAACAAAACAGTAATTCTGCTTAAATTATAAATAAAAAAAACTCAGTAAGGTTTTATTTACAGGAATACATGATTTCTTACATTACATGTGGATTTATCATGATTTTTTTCATAAAAAAACTAGGAGACTATTAGTTTGCCTCCAAGCATATTTTTTCTCCTCATGTCAATCTCATTTATATTAAAGAAAACATTCAATTAACCCCCAATATTCTACACACACTAATCTAATTAGGGGAGTATGAGATGGAGTAAAGCTATAGTGCGCGTGTGCGCGCACACACACACACACTTCATTACTATTAGATTACTGGCCTTCTCATGGACATTATCAAACAGAAAATGTATTAGAATTTTTCTATTACACGGAAAGCTACTATTAAGTAGAAATTAGATGATAGGTTATCAAAGTAAAACACTAGTGAGAATAAGGCAACTATACTGGAAATGTGCTGCAAATTAGAACATTATACCAATTAAGACAAAAGCATTTTTAAAGACGTATTTGCTATGATATTCTAAGTTATGAAAACAGTTACATATATAAACAGAAAATGAAAAACCAGAATTGTTATATCCCAAGTTTCAATTTGTAAAGCTAAAAACATAATTATATTTTTGCCAACCCCGATCATTCAAACATCACAAGTCAGGTCCCCAAAAATCATAAATGACTTAGGCCTGGTCTATACTAGAAGTCTAGGTTGAAATTAGCAGCATTAGGTCACATTTCTAAACAATTAGTTCACACCAAGCCCATTCCGTCGACTTTAAGGGCAGATAAAGTAGATTTCGGTACTCCTGCTTTGCAAGAAATAATGCTAAATTTGACCCTGCTTGGTCAACTTTCCAGTAGTGCAGACTCAATGCTGTGAAAGTCGAAGTTCTTGGTCTCTGGGAGGTGTCCAAAATGCCCTATAGCAGTGGTCCCCAACCATTTGGGGTTGCCGGGCGCTAGGGGGCGTGGCCGTTTGCCCGCCGGGCGCCCGGGGGGCGGGGCCCCCCCGAGCGGGGCCCCCCCCACAGCCGCATTCCCGGGGCGGCGCTGGCGCTCTCTCACCCCCTCTCCCAAGCGCCGCGCGCCCGGGGCCGGCGCTCTCCCAAGTGCTGCGCGCCCGGGGCCGGCGCTAGCACTCTCCCCTCCCTCCCCCATGCGCCGCGGGGGGGTCAATCCGCGGCGCCCCCGGGGCCGGCACTCACCATGCGCCACGCGCCCGGGGCCGGCTCCGGCTCCGGCACCGCGCATGCGCCACATGCCCGGGGCCAGGCCAGCCCTGAGCACTTGGCGGGCGCAGACAAATGCCCCCGCGGGCGCCATGGCGCCCGCGGGCACCGTGTTGGGGACCATGGCCTTATAGTGACTACTCTGGCAAGAACATTCAACTCTACTGCTCTCCAGATGAGCAAAAAAAGCCCTAGGAAAATCTGAATTTCATTTCCTGTGTGGCCAGAGTGGTGAGCAGACCTCAGAGCAGGCTGCATACCTGACCATAAATTCCTAGGATCACAGATGAACATGAAGGTGCAGGAGACTATGGATCTCACTGCTGTGTGAGGAGAGGAATTTGTTCTTACAGATATATGTACCAGCAAGAGGAACACAGATATCTATGCCAAGATTGGAAAGGAGAAGGAGGAGAAATGATACTCCAGAGATGCCCAGCAGTGCCATGTAAAAATAAAGGAGCTGAGGCAGTCATACCAGAAGACAAAAGAAGCAAACAGATGGTCTAGATCTCACTGCAAACATGTCGCTTCTATGAACAGCTGCATGTGATCCTAGGAGGAGGGGACCTGGCCAGCTTTCCTAACCAGTCTGTGGATTCTTCCCAAGACACTCCTCTGGCAGTAGTGCAGAGGACAGCTTGGACGAAAAAGAGAAGGAGAATGTTTAGCAAGAATGCAGGGTAACTAATGTTATTGACAGCCAGGATTTTTTCATAAATTTGGAGGCAATTCCCTCCTCCCAGGACATCTTGCAGATGGCCACTGATCCTGAGGAGGGCACTTCTGCTGAGTTCACTTTTTTTTAATCATGCTACAAGTGGGTTAAGGGAATCAGGTGTGATCGGTAGCAGCCACTGTGCCTACACAGTGGTGCATCTCGGGAACAGCTTGTTAACATGTCTGGAGATAGAGTGGGAATCCTCCCTGTGCATCTCCATGAAGCTCTTACAAAGGAACTCTTTAATCCACTCACAAGGCTTCTGGGGAGGCTTGCCTTATTCTGTCCTCCACGTAAGGACACCTTTCCACACCAAGCCAGCAGTAAGTGGTATGGCATCATTGCAGCACAAAGCACTGCAGCATAAGGTCCAGGGTTCTGGCCACAATCAGTCAGCATCTGCTCCCTATGGCTATGTCTAGACTGCAAGCCTCTTTCGAAAGAAAGCGTCTAGACTGCACGTTGAACTTTCGAAAAAGCGGCTTGCTTTTTCGAAAGAAAGCATCCAGTGAGTCTGGATGCTCTCTTTCGAAGAAGCCCTATTTACATTGAAGAACGCCTTCTTTCGAAAGAGGAACTTTCGAAAGAAGGCGTTCTTCCTCGTGAAATGAGGTTTACCGCCATCGAAAGAAAAGCCGCGTTCTTTCGATTTAATTTTGAAAGAACGCAGCTTGAATCTGGACGCAGGGGAAGTTTTTTCGGAAAAAGGCTACTTTTCCCGAAAAACCCCCTGAGTCTGGACACAGCCTATCACTCTGTGTGATTTGGAGAAGACTAATATCTGATATGGCAACCTGGATGAAACAGGGGAAGCTATTAGCTGATGCCTTCGCAGTAAACATCTGTTTGCTCATCCCCAAGGAGGCATGGCTTGAGATCCAACCCTGCCTGCTGCCATGCCCAGACTGCTTCCCCGCACCTATCCAGCTGCACTCTCCTGGCAAATGGTATGCTGAACACATGTGTGTTGTGTGACCCCCTGCCTTGCTGCCATGCCTGGACCCCTCTCCTCCTCATGGTCCTGTGGGAAGAGAAAGTTGCACTCTCCCAGTAAACAAGGGTGCTGAACACATCGGCAACATGTGAGCCCCTATCCTGCCTCCATATCTAGACCCCCTTCTGCCTGCAAGCTCGAGCCCTGGCCTGTCCCCTACTATGCCTGCCACCAAACTGAATCCAGCTGCTTAACTAAGAACTCTGTGGTATACCTGCTGCATAGTATCTTTAGACAGACTTTCTTTTTTTGCTTACAGATTAGGTTTTATGCTCTACCAAGTGTTTCCTGTAATGTCTGCCCTTCACTTTTTGTTGCAGCTGGAACAGCAGCGACCATGCTGCACACTCCTCCAGGTCTACCAGCTATCCTGCTGGCACAAATACGCAGGTGAAAATAGAGTAGGAATGACATGTTCAAGGAGCAAATGCAATTCAGCCCACTTGGACTGGGAGTGTTAGTGGGGGAATACTCTGCTGCTGGAGATGAGAACAGAGTGTGAGCACAGGAGAGCATGCAGGGAGCTGAAAGTAAAGAACCAGAGAGAATCCTGAAGTCCATGTGATGAACCGAATGGCAGCCTTCCAGGCCAGCTTCAGGCACTCTCTCCAGCCCTCACTGAGTTCTATCACTTCCTCTCCCAGAGGCCTAGAATGTGGGAATGGGGGAAGTAGAAAGTCAAGGGCAGCCTCACACTCAACCTCCAGAGCAAAAAGCTGTCCTCACAATTATGAGTTCCCACCATGAGCTCCTTTTCTTTTCTCCCTGCTGTGTTCTCTAAAAAGGGATGATTTCTGAACAGTCTCTTTATTGCTTGTGTTGAAGGGGGAGGCGAGGTTTACAGGCAAGCACAATGAATGCAGGAGCACCTCTTTGAGAGAATCATGCGTGACTCTCAAGTCTGGCCATTCATAAAACTGTCTTTCAAAGCATTTCTGATTTTCAGTGTCACTTGCTGTGCGCTTTTCTTATAAATCTGTATCTGGCTGCTCAGAATCACTGGCTATGCACTGTGCCTCGGCATTCCACTCTGGTGGGTACATTTCTCCCTTGCTCTCACAATTATGGAGTACACAGCAGGCTGCCACCACAATGGGAGTATTGTGTTCCCTGAGGTCTAACCTATTCAGTAGATTGCGGAACCTTCCATTAACACCCAAAAGCACATTCTACCACCATTCTGCACTTGCTCAGCCTGTAGTTGACTGTTCCTTACTACAGTCTAGATTACCTGTGTATGGCTTCATGAGCCATGAGGGCAAGGGAGGGGCTGGGTCGCCAAAGATTACTATTGACATTTCAATGCCTCCAACTGTAATTTTTCATTCTTGGAAATAATGTTCCAGTTTGCAGTTTCTGAAGAGGCAGGATTTCCTATAGATGTGCGCATCATGCACCTTTCCCAACCATTCTACACTGATTTAGGTGAAATAGCCCTTGTGATCCACCAGTGCCTGCAGCATGATCAGAAGTACCTCTTCCAGTTTACGTACTCCTTGGCAAGATGGTTGGTTACCAAGATAGGGAAGTGCGTACTGTCTCTCGCCTCACCACAGTTAGTGAATCCCATTGCAGCAAACCCCTACACAGTGTCCACCATGTTTCCAAGACTCACTATTCTCCACAGCAGATGGGTATTGATTGCTTGCATCACAATGGCTCCCACTGTTGATTTCTCCACTCTGAATTGATTCCCAACTGACCAGTGGCTATCTGGCACTGCAAGCTTCCACAGTCAAAGTGGGTCTCATTCTCGTATCTTTGTGCTTCAGGGTAGGGAAAGCAATTCAAAAAACTTTCCTGAAAGTGGCCTTGTGCATGCAAAAGTTTTGCACCCATTGCTGATCAATCCACAGCTGTATCACTATGCACTCCCACAAGCCTGTGCTTGCATGAATAATCAGCGGAAAAAAGTGTGCCAAGAGACTGCTTGCCATTACTTTCAAGCAGGAGAGGAGGGAGGGAGGAAACAAGTGCATCAAGGGACACTGACAGCATGTAGTCAGAACCATCTGCTGCACACTTTCAGTCCCAGCATGCACTGGAAAATGCAAAGGGGTGCAGGAACTGTGGGATAGCTACCTACAAGTGCATCGCTCAAAAAGTTGATGGTAGCCACCCTATTGGGGATACACTACTTTGAACTTCACCAAATACTTGCACAAAATGGGGACGTGAACCTTCGACTTTACAAAACGGGGTGCTAAAAAGCCAACCTTAATACATTCAGTCTTATCTTGTAGTACAAGACATGGCCTTAAAAATAATGAGATTAAAAAAAAAAATTCTGGTTTCTGGGCTTGTAGGGTTCTGCAATCATAAGTAGGGTTGCGTGATGGTTTTAACAAAAATACCGGACACACTTAACATTCTATCACAATCTACATTACATCTTATTTAGAAAATACCGGACATTTATATTTTCTCATTTATATTTTCTCAATTTGTTTCCCGAACAGAAAGCTCAAATAGTGGACTGTCCAGTTCAAAACCGAACACTTGGCAACCCTAATCATAAGCACTAGAAAGTTTTAAAAAGGTTTTAAGTGAAAGCTGAGATTCTCAATAACCACATGACTTCAGACCTGGTATCTTAAGAAAAAATACCAAACATTGACATTCACCAAAAGTTATCAGAAATCGTGAGATTAATATAATACAGATTGTCAGTACAGTTAATAATCTTTTTATATATGTCACCAAATGATTTGTTTTTTCCTATCTCTAAAGCACCATTGTGATTCAGCTCCTGGTCCCACTGAAGTCAAAAGGAGTCCTGACAGTCACATAAAGGAGGCCAGGATTTCACCCAATGTGTCTATTTCTTTCTTGATTTGATATCTTAGTTTAACAGCTCAAATTTACTAAATCAGCACTTCTAACAATAGCATAGGCCGGGTATATTAAGGGCCTCAATGTGCTTTAGGGATTATAGTACATAAGAACACTCATTCTTATATATGCTAATAAAGGCCATTGTATATTAGTTATACACAGATTATATATTTTGGTTTAAAAAAAAAGTTACCTTTAAACTGAAATTAGATACCTTCTCAGTTTGCCAGAACTATCACATTAGTTGACCTCTTCCTATATAGTTAAGGTAAAGAAGATCTCAAGTACTCAAATTCAGATCACATCATATTTCTGAAGCTTAAATTGAGTAATAAGATATGAATAGACTTTTGTAGTTAAGTAGAAAAAATTCAGCATGTACACAAAGTTTCAAGATTAAAATAATATTAAGTCACTGAGAATTCAAAGTCCCATCATGAAAATATTAGCAGCCTTTACTACAACAGTAATGTGGATGCTACCTATAAAAATTATGTTGAACAAGTCACAAATCATACAAATTGAACCTCTGTGGTCTGGGATTCTCTGATCCGGAAACACCCATGTTCTGACAGGACCATGGAGATTGCAGGATCAGAGTGCCCCAGGGAGAGAAGCCAGGAGCCAAGTGTTGGGGCTGGCAATAGACTCAGCCCTGGGGCAGGAAGCTGGCAGCATGGAGCCCAGTGGCTGAGGCTGGACCCGGACCCGACAGAGCAGCCTGGCTGTGAGCACAGAGCCCACCCTGACAGTGCTGTCCAGCCTGGGGCATGGAGCCCACCAGTGTCTGGGGCCGGCAGTGCAGCCCAGAGGAGGTAGGTGCCAGCATGGAGCCCGGAGGGGAGTGCAGCCCTCTGCTCATGGACCCCGGAAGAGCCCGGAGTCCATTAGCAGAGGAGCTAGAATTGGTTTTCTCTGGTCCAGAAAAATTGTTTGGGACTGGTTCCCAGGTGCCAGACCAAGAAGGTCCAACCAGTATATTGGAACACAAAGAGAGAAAATATTGTGAGGTAAACAACAATGCTAATCACAGATGGGTAACTTTCTGTTTGACAACTAGATCATGCTTAAAACATGTTTAGATATTGGAATTCTATGGATTAATCACATCATGGGTGGCTTTTCCTCTTTTGTACTATGATAATTAAACCCTATTTAAAATATGGTAACAAAATAAGATAATTTAGTCTCTGATATTTTATAGCTAATTACATTTTCAATAAATTAAATTGTTTACATTTTAAGAGACACACTCTCAGCAGACGTAAATTGCCATAGCTTCATTGATTTGAAAGCAGCTATTAGAATCTGCATCAGCAGAAATTAACCCCTTTATTTCTTATGTGGTCTCTGTGCTATTTTCTACAAGAATTTTTAGAAATGGCAGATACAACTGGAATATCCACCAACCTTACTGTAATCAAGAGAGTAAAGGAATCAGAATTTATTAAATAGCTTTTGTAGTTTAATTGAAGACATGAGGCTGTTCATAAATATATCATACTTACCATTACAATAATTATAGTGAACCCACTGTCCATTTTTGGGTTTGGGAAGTGAGTGTGGAGTCTCTTCTGCAGGAAAACTGTATAATCTGCATTCTACGAACAGTTGCTGTATTGTTTCATCCATTATAACTCGGGAATCAGTGAGACTCAGCGATATAATCTCAATCCGAATTTTTTCTGCTGACTGTTTTAAAAACAAAAAAACCACAAACACACGATATTTTTTATAATGTCAACTTGAACAAACGTTTACATCACTGGGATGTTTGGTACAATAAAACATGATTCCTTTATGATGACAGAGATACAATGAGGTTCTATTGACTGCTCTACACCTTTAAGCAGGAAAGTGTGTATGCAGTAATTTGGGTGGCTGACCAAATGCAGGGAACAGTGCTTTATGTCAGGGAGCACAGGGCGATGAAAACTGATGCAAAAGGGTCAGTGTGGTTGCTGACTCATTCTCTAGGAACATGAAGTTTAAAAGGGGGCAGTTCTGAGCCCAAAGCTTCCCTTTAACTTTGTTCCTGCCTGGCACGAAGGGCGGTACCCTATATTTCACAAGTCATTATTTAACATAAGGTGGAGGTCCAGTGCAGGTATTCCAAAGGAGAAGTATACAAGTGACTGGATAATATTTGGAAAATGACTTAAAAAGAGGTTCAGGGGGTAGCTGAGTTAGTCTGTTACAGAAAAAAACAACAAATGGTCTGGTAGCACTTTAGACTAACGAAACATGTAGATGGTAACAGGTAGCTTTCGTGGGCACAGCCCACTTCTTCAGATGACCGGAGTTATGAGTTGGGGATATAAAAACTCAAAATAAACAGGAGAAGGGAATGGGAGTGGGGAGAGAAAGAAAAAGGGAGGAGACCTATTTGGAAGTCCCAGACATCAAATAATAATAAAGTTATGGCCTGACTGAACTCCTGTCAAATACCTCCTGTCCTCCTCCTGGCATAGCTCGAGTGTGTCCCAGTGTTTGCAGTTAACAGTGTCTTTGCAATATATGCCTCTTTATATTTGAGTCTGAAAATACTTCCACAGTAGTCATACAGAGGTGGTGTAGTAAGAAAGACCCACTTGGGTAGTCCCCAACTTTGGATGGGTGGCGATGGACAGCAAGATTAAGCTCTAGAGCCCCAACCCAACTCTCTGATTGCAGTGCAATGTGAAGCAGGCCCAGGGTAAGCCCTGGTGCTCTACTCCACTCGCTTGCTGGACAGAGTGGAGCAGGGTAAACCCCAGCCCTGCTTCCTAGCTGGAGTACCAGGTAGACAGATGGGAGGTGGTTGGGCATGAATTCAAACTCGTCGGGACATGGCCCAACCGTGGCTATGCTCCTGATACATTTATCTTTCAGTAACTCATCCAAAAGTCTCAACAATATTATAGATCAAACTTTTCCAACTGGATGCCCATCAGTTCACTATATGCCTAGTGAAGACTGCATTGCTACCAAACTGGAGCTGATATAAAACATAAGATACCACATGAAATAATACGGTACTTACAGATGACAGAATTTCACATTTAACTCACCTGCTCTAGTTAAGTTAAATAAATGTTTAAATTGATATTCTGATAGTACATTTAAGAATTCTAAATTCTTTTTACTTTTATTTTTGTCTTAATTATGACACTCATATATTTTATATTTGAAACTGTTGCTTTGCACTCCTTTGCCATTTTTGTAATCATGGCAGGCTTTTGTATATATTTGTTTTGTTAACTATATAATGTACTGTACCTGACTATGGAGAGTTTAAATGTTAAACATTATGGGAGGAGGGGGGAAAGTCACAAACATTTCTTTGAACAACTCCATTATTTCAAAAAAAGAGAAGCCACTATGATTTCAAAATTACATTACACAGATGAACATTCAAAGGATGAGATTCTGTTCTTCAAAGAGCAAACAGAACTCTCAGTTCACATCTGATTTCTTGCCTTTTTTAAATTAAATTTAATTATCTGATTAATGACTATTTCTCCTATATGGAATTTGTAGACTTCTGGTTCTAAATTCAGATCACGTGAAGTAACAATTATAACATTCAAAAATGAAGCATGTTTAGAAAAATCAGTTTTCTAGACTTCAATGTAAGAATAGCAAATTCACCCATATCATGGTGGTTGCTGATGTATTTCAAAAGTGTAGTATATAATTAATCACATTGAAAAGCACGAGTATCCTATTGTAAAGATACCCTTCATAAAGAAAAATTTTCATTGCTGTCAAGCCCCTTCAATATTTGATGAAGTAATTTTACCCCCTCCTTCAAAAGACATTTTCTTTTATTATGTATCCTAAGACACTTTAACTAAAAACCCAAATCTGAATATTTCAATAAGGTTGTTTTATTATTCAGTAGATTCATGGAAATTTTACTAGGATGACAGAGAAAATTCCACACCATTCTGTCTCCACTAATACAGGTACATGGCTTCAGCTGGCAATATTACTAGGATTAGCATAGTATGATGAAATATTTAAAGGAATTTTTTTTCTAAAACCTAATAAATCAAATGACTGCCAAATGTCATTAAAGTGATGGTCTTTGACTTGAATATGCTTTTCATATTCAAATGTGAAAAGAAAGAGATGAAAGCCTAGAAAGGTTACTCGGTTTCAACTAATAACCTCGAGCACTTTACATTCACATGCATAAAAAATGAAATTGGCTCTATTGTCTAATTTTACTCCAGAAACAACTCTTTTCTTTTTTGCATTGAACAGATATATCAGCAGATGCATTTAAAATGATATTTTGAGGGGTTCTCCCCCACAAAAGTATTTAACAGTTATGTCAAACTAGTTTGTACACATACAAGTGAAATCCAAATATAATATATTGTATTAGCAAGTCTTTTTAAATAACTTAACATTTTGTTTGACATAGTTAGCATTTGTAATAATATGCTACAGGGAAAAACATTTATATTAGTTTCTATTTGCAGACAGAAGAAAGGAAAATCCACCTATAAATCTATGTACTGCTTTCTAATTTTTAAGATGGCAAATTATTAATTTTCATTGTTACAAAATAAAAAAATAAATGAATTGGTTTACACTTCAACAGCTAATATTTACTTCATATTTCACTGCTAGTATAAAAACCACACAGTTAATAAAAAATAAAAATGAATATAAATGTCACAACTAATATCAGCTATGACTAAAGTTTTAAACTACAGTTCTTGGTACTATGCTGCAGGACATTATATACTTATACTTTTCTTTTCCCCTAAATGTTAGATTTTTCTTTATTCTTGACAGCCAACCTATTAGCCCTAATTACTGTGAAAAATAACTCATTTATCATGCCCATTTATTTCCCTTCAAATAATTTTCCTTTGATGGAAATTATCGTTTTGTTGTTGATGTAATAAAACAAAATTCAAGAAATGTTTCAATGGATTATATGGGTTGTTGCAGTAATGACAGAACAATTTGTGTAACTGATAGATTGTTATTAAACCAATGAAACATTTAATTTCAGGATTTTGGCTTACATTAGTTAGTGTGTGGTATTAGTGTTAGCATGTAGTTCAGTTAAATGTTGCTTCTAATTGTATATAGGAATATCTTTATTACATGTAGACACCTAAGAATGAAACCATATTGTCATTAGTCTGTGATCAAGTTTAATGTCTCTCTGGAGAGATCTTTGTTATATTTTTGTTATGTTTTGTTGAAAATCCTCATCAGACTTCATTCCAGCATAATTGGATACAATTATAGAAATTTATATTATAGTTCCATTTAATATTATTGGGAGATTTGGGCTTCAGTTCTCTTACGCTTCAAGGGGAAAAAAAAAATCACAGGGCAAATCCTAAGCACTTCTAAATCGGCATTGCTTCATTGACTTCAACTAGAAATACACCAATTGTCACCAGCTGAAGGTTTGGCCCCACGAGGCTAATGGACTTAGAAGACTCTCTGAACTCCCCCAGTGTACTTAGGATTGTGTACGTACTACAGGTTGAGCCTCTTAAATCTGGGACTCTCTGGTCCAGCAACATCTGTGGTCCGGCAGCTCCAACACCCAGGAATGCGAACCAGTCAGGGAATCCAGCAGAAGGGAGCCCCACCATGGGACCGGTGAGCCCTGTCCCCGGAGAGCCCCAAACAGGTGAGGCAGCAGCAAGACCTAATGTGCCCTGTCTCTGCAGAGCCCTGTCCTGGGGCAACAGTAGTGGGGCAGCTGTGGAGCCCCGTCTCAGGGAAGTCCCAGGTGGACGCAACAGCAGCTGCAAAGCCCTGTCCTGAGAACCCCCAGTGAGGTGGAGCCTAGTCTCTGGGAAGCCCCGGGCAGGACAGAAATGGGGCAGTCACAGAGCCCTGTCCCCGGGAAGCCCCAGACAGGTGGAACAGAAGCAGGGCCACGGTGCCTGGGGAGCTCCATCCCCAGAGAGTCCCAGCTGTCTACTGGCAACATATCGGAATTCAAGCCCTATAGCAGCAGAGCTGATGCCCAGTGGCACTGGGGCCGGAGCAGAGCCAGCTGGAGGCAGAGACAGTATCCTGATAGGCCGGTGGTAGGGGGTTCTCCCCATATCCTGCAAAGTCCCTCATTCGGAACTGGTCAGGTCCTGAGGGTGCCAGACCAGGGAGGTCCAACCTGTACTTCTCTTTCAGGAAGGTTTAAGTAATATGCTGAATACTCCTATATCAGAAGTGTAGAGTAGCAACATTTATTTCTTGGCTTTTTCATTTAATTTGTGTTGTCTGAGCAGGGATGGCTTCTGTAACAACTAGTACATTATATTCTACTGTTGCTTTAAAGAACCAGAGTGAAATCCTGACCCCAGTGAAATCAATGGGAAAACTCCAAACGGCCAAGATTTCACTCTCAGAATCAACAGTTTTAGGTAGTAACCTGGTTGGACATTTCTGGCCATTCTCATTGTCTGCACATGCCAGAAGAAAGATAGGAAGTTATAGATGCGGCTTAATAAGGGCATAAATGTATTCACTTATAATATATAAGAGAAACTGACAAACAATTGTACAGCACACGAAGGAGAGGAATCCATTTTCCACTATCCATATGTAGAACTCCAAATCTCTTAGATCCTTTAACAGGGGCCAGAAAAAGGAGGGAGGAGAATCGGCTCCCTGCTGATGAGACAGAGATGTTTCCACTTATTTGACTCTTAAGTGATACTTCCCTTTGAATCATTTTATTAAATAACCATATCTCTTCCATATTAAGTACCCACACTGAACATCTTCCACAAATTTTGTGTGTGAAGTTGTGACATTATAACCGAACCCCCAAGTCTACTGCAGACTAGCTATGGGGAAGGAAAAAAACACCACCTTCATTGGCCGATATGGCAGTGAGAGGAATAATTCCTTCTCAGCCCCTTAAGGAAATGGGCAACTAACCTAATATCCACAGCATACTCAACTGTTTCAAACATAGGCATGTGAGCTAACACTATTAGCAGTATTTCAGCACTCTTACCAATTTTTTGCTTATGGAAGGGACCTACTATGGGTTTTCTATTGTTTTGCTTTTTTATCTAGGGATAAATTGTAAATAAATTAGGTAATGTCAATTTCATTATCAAGAATTCTGTTTTGCATATTACAGCCTTATAGAGGAGAATCTTGCATTTTTTCCCTATTTTTTTAAATGTAAATTTTCAAGAAGTGCTACAGATCAAGACAACAGTCAAATGGCTTTTTGCTAGCTCAATATTAGATCAGAAACTGGAGACAGATGTTATTAAGAACTGAATAATTAAACAATGCTGATCAGAACAGTAACTGTTATATGTCATTTTTTAAAAAATGGTTTCCCAATAATTATTTTTAGCCTATAAGAAAACAGCAACTCTCAAATTTCAGCTCAGCCTATACTCATATTTTGGGCGGTAACATACTTTAGCAACAAAAATATAGCAATGTGCCAAAATTTCTCCCTCTACCACTTCTGTTGTTGTTAAAAAACTATTTTAAGCTCACATGACTATTTTCTTATCCAAGACATCTGAATTAGTTGTGAGGGGAAGATTTCATGACATACCTGTTCACCAACTGTGAATGGCAACATTTATGAATACTGGGAGTTGCGGCTCCTCGCTCCCCGTGGTGAACCCAAACTCACTACAGGAGCCACGGGAGACTCAGTGCAGCTGCCGGGTGCCTCAGGGAATTCACGGCAGCTGTCGGGAGCCATGCTGTTGGGAGGCATGCAGTGAGTTCCCTGTGGCTCCTAGCCCCCCCATGCCAGCCCAAGAGACCAGAAAATGCATGGAACCACGAATAGCAATTCTGCAAATTGCGGGGGTCTCTTCTATTTTCTAACTGCTTTATTTAGTAGAATTACGTTATTCTGGAAAGATGATTTCTTCATAAATTCATACAGCTTACTATTCACAGTCCATTAGTTTTTAGATGCTTAGTGGTGATGTTTTTTATTAAGGGGGGGATATTTCATTATTTTACAAGATTCAGAAATAACATACCACTTGTTAATCTGATTTGTTTTTAAAAGGCTAATTCCATATTTAATTATTTTCAATCTTCTGGCAGCTGGTCAGTTCTCCATAATTTTTCAAAAATAGCTGTCAGTGGTTCAGTAAGTTAACATTATTTTTTTTAAAAAATTCTGATATGCATTGCCCTTCAATTTCTTGACATTCACCTTCTTGAAACCTAACACCCTTTTACTGCTGTGCACTTTATTCCCCTTCCTTGCTATGGGGCATTCAAGAAATTTTTGGGCACTGATTTCTTATCTGTTTAACTGGGGTCCATCTAATCTTTATCAGAGTAGGTCATTAAGAAGGTTGTTAACCACATGGAATCTTCACACTTCTTACATCCTATCAATTTGGCTTTATTTCTTTTTTTGATCTTACTGATAACAATGACCTCTTAATGACAGAATATGGTCAGAGGTTAACTCGTGATCCCTTAAATGCATCATCAGCCTTTGAAAACATTGACCATGACATTTCAATGGCTTGCTGTCAGAACTTCAGTGGGATAGATGGGACTGGTTGAAGGATTCAATTTCTTCCTTCACTATGCATGACAGTATGGTGTTCTTATTTTTCCAAGGTGACTGAAACTGGACTTTGATGAGAGCATGCTGGTTGAAGTCAAATCCTGGCAAAATAGAGTTATTACTACACATGGAAAGAAGATAAGGACTTTCTGAGACAAAGTACAAGCACCAGCCTCACATGACATTTACATAAGCCAAGATTTTAAAAATTAGTTATCTAAAATCAAACTCCTAAATCTATATTTAGACACCTACATAAGTAGCCAGATTTTAAAAAGTACCGAATACCTAGCAATCCTCAGTGAAGTCACAGCTGAAGCAAACACTGTCATAGTTCCTGGAATGGAATGGAAGGATAAGGGGGCAACAGAAGGCAGCCATGACTGGAACATTGACTGTAATGGTCCAGATCTTTAGCTAGTGTAAACTAGCACAAATTAAGGATGTTAAGAAATGGGTAATTCATTAATTAATAGTGTAGTCGACACAATTTTTATCAACTACATGATTAGTGAATAAGCAAAGGCTTGCTCAGTCCTGGCTGACGCTGGGTCCAGGAGCTACCTCCCTGTGGCTCTGCAGTTTAAATGTAATAAGAGCCGGGTATGCAGGCAACCTGACTCTTACTACATTGAAAATGCAGCGTCGCAGCAGGGGTAGCTCCCAGATCCTGCACAAGCCTGGACTGAGCCAGGCTTGCTCAGTCCCACCTTGTGCTGGGTCCAACAGCCCCTGTCCCAGATTGCTGCTGAGATCCCCTGTGGACAGAGGCTGCTGCCGAAGGCACGCCACAGGCAGAGGCTGCTACATAGCAGCCTCCCACCACCCCCATGCTGCTGCCGCTAACGGCGGGGGCAGAGGAGACAGGTGGCAAGGTGGAGACAGTGCTGGGGAGAACCAGCTTTAAGCTAGCTCCCCCCAGCACAAGTTCCTGCTCCCTCCTCTCCTTGCTGCCTCTGTATCAGAGGCAGAAAAAGTGAACGGGGGAGGGAGGGGAGAGAAATGAGGCTTACTGAGTCGTCGACTACTCGCTTACATCCCCAGCACAGATCCACCGACACAGGGAGCTATACTAATTTACACTAGATGAGGACATGGAACAATACACCAGATTTTCAGGCCTCAGCCTTCACTTTAGGGTTGCCAACTTTCATGCTGTAAATAAGCAACCCTGACTTTCAAAATAAACAGAAATGAAAACAAAGTCCATTTCAAAATATGTCTGAAAATAAGTAACCTTAAAAAACCCTCAATCTATGTGACCTGTTCCCTTGGGGTGCATTTCATGCACTCACTGCGCCACCTTGAAAGCTATCCTGCCCCCAGTACCCTTTTATCCTTCACCCTACCTGCCTCTCCATACCCTGTGCCCAGAGTACCTCTCCTCACCCTTCATGTCTTTGGATCTCCCTCTACCCTCCCATGCCTGCCTCTTAGCCCTTAGTACCTCCTCACGCTCTGCACCTCCCCATACTCCTTGTGCCAGCTCTTACCCTTAACACTATGTGTCTCCCCATGCCCGTGCTGTCCCATGGGGTGCCCTGGAGCTGCTCTGCCGCATCGCACATAAAGGAAGCTCAGACAGGAGGAAGGAACCAGTCTAGACTGGAACTTTCAAGTCCATGTGTGTAGTTGCACACTCTGCTGCCACCAGGGACATGAACATGGGACCATCACCATCTTCCCCCATCTTGCACAGCACCCGTAACACTCATAGGATCTTTTCTTCTCCTCTCCCACCCCGTGTAGCATCCAGGCTCAGGGCTTTTTCTCCTACTCTTCAGATTTTTTTTTTAAATGGGGAGTGGTGCTGTCCTGTCAAATGGGAGGAGGGTGAGCAGAATCTCAGACTCAGGAGATGAGTGAATCACAGAATCATAGACTCATAGAACTGGAAGAGACCTCAGAAGGTCATCAAGTCCAGCCCCCTTTTCTAGGCAGGACCAATTCCAACTAAATCAACCCAGCCAGGGCTCTGTCAAGCCGAGACTTAAACACCTCTAGGGATGGAGACTCCACTACTTCCCTAGGTAACCCATTCCAGTGCTTCACCACCCTCCTAGTGAAATAGTTTTTCCTAATATCCAACCTGGACCTCTCCCACCACAACTTGAGACCATTGCTCCTTGTTCTGCCATCTGTCACTACTGGGAACAGCCTCTCTCCATCCTCTTTGGAACCTCCCTTCAGGAAGTTGAAGGCTGCTATCAAATCCCCCCTCACTCTTCGCTTCTGCAGACTAAACAGACCCAACTCCCTCAGCCTCTCATCATAAGTCATATGCTCCAGCCCCCTAATCATTTTGGTTGTCCTCCGCTGGACCCTCTCTAATGCGTCCACATCCTTTTTGTAGTGGGGGGCCCAGAACTAGACACAATACTCCAGATGCGGCCTCACCAAAGCCGAATAAAGGGGAATGACGACATCTCTGGATCTGCTGGCAATGCTCCTCTTAATGCAACCTAATATGCCATTAGCCTTCTTGGCTACGGGCACACTGTTGACTCATATCTAGTTTCTCATCCACTGTAACCCCCAGGTCCTTTTCTGCAGAACTACTACTTAACTGGTTGGTCCCCAACTTGTAACTATGCTTGGGATTCTTCCGTCCTAAGTGCAGGACTCTACACTTGTCCTTGCTGAACCTCATCAGATTTCTTGTGGCCCAATCCTCCAATTTGTCTAAGTCATTCTGTACCCTATCTCTGCCCTTAAGCGTATCTACCTCTCCCCCCAGCTTAGTGTCATCCGCAAACTTGCTGAGGGTGCAATCCATCCCCTCATCCAGATCGTTAATAAAGATATTGAACAAAACCGGTCCTAGAACCGAACTTTGGGGCACTCCGCTAGAAACCGACCGCCATCCTGACATCGAGCTATTGATCACTACCCGCTAGGCCCGGCCTTCTAGCCATCTTTCTATCCATCTTACCGTCCATTTATCCAATCCACAATCCCTTAACTTGCTGGCAAGAATATTGTGGGAGACCGTATCAAAAGCCTTGCTAAAGTCAAGGTATATAACATCCACTGACTTCCCCATGTCCACCGAGCCAGTTACCTCATCGTAGAAGCTAATCAGATTGGTCAGGCACGACTTGCCCTTTGTGAATCCATGCTGACTATTCCTAATCACTTTCCTCTCATCCAAGTGTCTCAATATGGATTCCTTAAGGATCCCTTCCATGATTTTTCCAGAAACTGAGGTAAGACTGACCGGCCTATAGTTCCCTGGATCATCCTTCTTCCCTTTTTAGAAGATGGGCACTACATTTGCCTTTTTCCAGTCATCCGGGATTTCTCCCGATCTCCACAACTTTTCAAAGATAGTAACCAAAGGCTCCACAATGACATTTGCCAACTCCCTCAGTACCCTCGGATGCACTGAGTCCGGACCCATGGATTTATGTACGTTTAGCTTTTCTAAATAGTTCCTAACCTGTTCTTTACCCACCACGGGCTGTCCATCTTCATCCCATCTTGCATCACTTAGCACAGAAGTCCAGGAGCCGACCTTGTCCGTGAATACAGAGGCAAAGAAAGCATTGAGTACTTCAGCTTTCCCCACATCATCTGTCACTAGGTTACCTCCTTCATCCATTAGGGGCCGCACACCCTCTCTGATCACCTTCTTCTTGTTAACATGCCTGTAGAAACCTTTCTTGTTATCCTTCACATCCTTAGCCAGTCGCAATTCCATTTGCGCTTTCGCCTTCCTGATAACCCCCCGGCATTCTCGAGCTATACCTTTAAACTCCTCCCTGGTCATTTGTCCAAGTTTCCACTCTTTGTAAGCTTCCTTTTTGTGCTTAAGTTCACCAAGGATTTCCACTGTAAGCCAGTCTGGTCTCCTACCATGTTTGCCCCTTTTGCTATGTGTCGGGATGGTTTCTTTCTGTGCCTTCAATTAGGCTTCTTTAAAATACTGCCAGCTGTCCTAGACTCCTTTCCCCTTCATGTTAACATCCCAGGGGATTCTGCCCATCAGATCTCGGAGGGAGTCAAAATCTGCTTTTTTGAAGTCCAAGGTGTATATTTTACTACTCTCTTTTCTTCCTTTGGTCAGGATCCTGAAATCTACCATCTCATGATCACTGCTTCCCAGGTTGTCACCTACCTCCACTTCCCCTATTAGTTCCTCCTGGAACTGGAACTTTTAAGTCCCTTAGCAGTAACATTCACACTGCTAATATGCACAATCAAGGCAGCAGGGGAGAGGAGGGGATGCACAATCAGAGGTTAGCTGGACTGCAGCAAAATCAACTGAGTCAAGCTTTCATTCTGATTGTTTGGAACCGGTATGAGCGGACTCCAGGAGCCAATCAAAAACCAAGAGGCTACAAGCCACTGTAGAAGTCCTGAATGCAAAAAGCCCACTGGCCAAAACACAAACAAGAGCCAACTCAGCCTGAAACAAGTTGAATTTCCATCTATTTTTGGCTAAACTGGCATCACTACTCCATGTATGCATAAACAGTTCCACATATGAACACTTAGGCATCCATTTGAGGTTGTAACACCTGCATGTAGGGTTGCCAGGTGTCCAGTATTCACTTGGGACAGTCCGGTATTTTCACCTCCTGTCCAGCAGAAAAATTCAGAGAATACCGGACACCTGAGATGTCCATTATTTTCTGAATTTTTCCCCTGCCAGGAGGCGAAAATGCCGGGCACCTGGCAAGCCTACAAACACTCAGTGCCCGGCCTCCCCCGCCCAGCCCCCATGCTTACCTGGTTCCCCAAGGCTGCCGGCACAAAATGGCTGCCGGCCAAAAGACTTAGGGGAAGCAATGCTTCCCCTGGGTTTTAGTGCTCAACCGCTCCCCTGTTCCTATCCCTGCTCTCACTCTTAAAAGGGACATGCTGTTTTATTTTTATTTTGGCTTAATAAGCCCTTGGAGTCCTTTTTTTTTGCTCAACAACTTTGGTCTCCCCCCCACCTTTTTTCCCCTTCAACAGAATTTTTTTTCTCTCTCTTTTTTTTTTTCCGGAGGGGGTTGGTATTTTTGTTTCAACCATCTGGCAACCCAACCTGCATTTCCAAATCAGAGTCTCATATTTGCATGTTCAGGAGTCAGATTTTACATGGGCAGGTTCTATCCAATCACATTAAATATTTCAAATCTTATACATGGGGGACACAATATACAATATATGTGCAAGGAAGAGAATCGGTATGCACAAATGGAAGCCATTACATATTCTGAAATGATAAAAATATATACTCCCCTTTGGTGTATGCACATAATTCATAAATGCTATTCAATGCCAGTGCAAAAGGAACATATTAAAAATTGAAAAGTGTTTATTGCTTCTTATTATGCACATTCCATTGTGTGCATTATGGATGTTCAACCTTTCACAACACATTTTACTGAACACCAGAACCACAACTACCTGGCATTGCTGGTTCTTGTTATTTAATGGTAACATCCAAATTAATTATATCATGAGATCTTAATTTAGAGAAACAGATTATGACAGTTTTCACTAAACTACTATTAGTGCAAAAATGCCTTAAAATATCTGCATGTAAATGTAAACCTATCTAAAGGTAAATGGGACCACCACTGTAAAAATTGCTTTTGCCAGTGATTGCCTTACGGGCACATTTTAAAATAACGTGGAAGCTGACAGCAGTAAATTTTATTGTGATAATTGAAAACTATATCGTTACTGAAAATGATAAAGTGCAGAGGTGGAGGTGAAGGGAGGAGGGATGGAACAGAAAAGGCAATTGTTTTTTTTTTTAAGACTATGCCAAAGCAAATGCAAATTCCTAGTTTTGATGTATATTTTGAGGACCTGAAACAAGGCTTTTAATCAACGTATTATACATCAAATTGATAATGTTAACTTCAGATTATTCAAATGTATGAAATATTCATAGAGAACTGTCCAAAGTTTTACATTTCCCTGACTTTTTTTCCCTCTATTAATTATCATGCCTGGAAGCTTTTTAGTAAAAGCAGCAGCCATCAGCCTGACTGAACCTGACAAGCTAGCAAGGCCCAATTACACTGGCACTCTGTGGCACTTTGATGTACTGGAAACGAAAAGAGATAGGGGCAAATTGTATAGCACATTATGTTAATGACTTGATTTAATCCAGCCACTAAACTTTATGTAGCCTGTTAAAAAAGATGCTAACACTAATTACGCCACTTTGGAAAGGAAAGAAAAGGACAAGCATTTCATACCGACAAAGTGAAGCTCATAAATGTTGTAAATGAAATGAAACAAAATGAAGTAATCTATGATTAATTATACATCATAGACAAGAAGAAGAGAGAAAGAAGGAAGTAGTACAGCTAAGTACTGGAAAATCTGTTAGATTCCTTTTATGATCAACATATCTAAGAAAAAACCATGAACTGTCTGATTTGCAACATGCAAACAAGAAACAGCATGATCTCAAATGGCTTAAACAGTGTGGTATGCAGTTGAGATTCACAGCATAACTAGCATGATCTCTAAAAATCTAAAGTTTTATTTACAGAGTTTGAATTACTGCAGGACATGTATCTCAAACATAAAAGGTACTGTCTTTAACAAAAAGAAAATTAGTTCAATCTCATTTTTATAAATTTGTATTCTTTGAATTAACCAAACTTTCAGATAAAGGAAGCCATTTTCCTCCTAATTTTGAATTATATGCTCCAGGCCACCAATACCAGCCTTATTTCAAATCTACTGATGTAATACTTACAAACTGCTAGGTTCTTCAGTAATCTTATCTACCTTCTTGCACATTTGCTTTGTTTCCTGATGAACAGATCAATAGGATAAGGAAAATGCTAATGATCCATAAATTAATCTTTCTAAAATGGAAAATCTTTTATGATTATTTTAACAAAATTATTTAAGCATAAAGTGCAGTACTACTGTAAATTTGTTCATCGGCTACATTGTTTGGCTTAATGCTGATTAGTAATTTCCAGTTTAGTTCACACTGTTACAGATTAAAGAATTTTATAGCATTCACTATGTAATTAAATAGAATAAAGTTCCACCGATTAAAATAACTTCTGTATCTCGAATTCAGATAGGTGGTAGCACTTCTAAACCTCCGTGAAAAGTGATGAATAGATGTGCAGTCAATCATGCATGAAACATTGCTTAATGTAGCTAGTTATATTCTAAGATATTTCATATGCTTTACAGAGATAGTGTTGGAACACAAATCAGATTATTATTGACCATTGTAGATAATCACATTTCGAAATGTTAAAAAAAAATCAAGGTCACTCAGCCCAAGTGAAATCACTCAAATACAGTCTCAGACACATCAGAAAAAATTACTGAAGTACAAGTTGAATGTATCTAGTCCAGCACACTCTGGTCCAGCAACATCCAAGGCCCAGCATGGTTTTAGTTAGCCAGATGTCCACTTATCATGGGTGTGGCCAAGTTTCCTGTGGTCTCAAAGTTTGTTTACAGCCTGACTCCCAGTGTTCTGTTATTTAGCTCTACTTAACCTCTACGAGCCTTCTGCGAGTCCCGTAAAGAGTGGAAGTATTGGCAATGCTGCTAGACAATATTGACCTTCCATGGTTCGACAACTATCAGGTCCTGAGGGTGTTGAACTAGAGAGGTTGAACCTGTACAGGTTGTACCTCCAAAAACCAACACTACCTGGTGCAGCAACATCCCTCGTCTAACAGGGCCTCGGATGCTCCTGTACCAGATAGTCCAGGAGCCTAAGGGCAGGAGGGCTAGCTGGCTGGGGCAATAGGGTTGGCAGACCTGGCTGGGGCAGCACGAGATGGGAGGCAGAGTCCTGCAGCAGTCTCCAGAAGCCTGCAGCAGTGTGGGGCTATGGCAGAGTCCCCTGGTAGCACAGGTCAGCACTGGGCTAGAGCCCTGCGGCAGCCCCAGAGCCTTATGGCAGCCCCCAGGATTTTGGGGTTGAGGTTGGAGCCCTTCAGCAGCACAGGACCAGAGTTCTCTGGCTGCTTCTTGGAGCACAGGACCAAGTCTGGAACCCTGCAGTAGTTCCCTGGAGTGCAAAGCCGGGGCACTGCAGAAGGCCGCAACAACGCGGTGCTGGAGTTGAGCACCATGGCAGTGAGGGGCCAGAGCCTTGCAGCAGCCTGCTGGAGCACGGGGACAGACCAAGGAGGTCCAACATGTACTTATTATGCAGACAGAAATATCATAGCCATTTTTTAATTAACTAACTTCTTTACCTTACAAAGACTGCTCAATTCAGCTAAATTTACATTGTTATTCTCCATGCCTTTAATAACCATTATAACATTTTTATTGAAACAAAATATATTGAAGTATCAGAGGGGTAGCCAACAGAACACCACTGGCCATCACCTACAGTCCCCAGCTAAAACCTCTCTAACGCATCATTAGTGATCTACAACCCATCCTGGACAATGATCCCTCGCTTTCACAGGCCTTGGGAGGTGGGTCGGTCCTTGCTCATAGACAACCCGCCAACCTGAAGCATATTCTCACCAGCAACTACACACCGCACCATAATAACTCGAACTCAGGAACCAATCCTTGCAACAAACCTCGGTGCCAACTCTGCCCACATATATACACCAGCAACACCATCACAGGACCTAACCAGGTCAGCCATACTGTCACTGGTACATTCTCCTGCACATCTACCAACGTAATATATACCATCATGTGCCAACAATGCCCCACTGCTATATACATCGGCTAAACTGGACAGTCCCTACGTAAAAGAATCAATGGACACAAATCTGATATTAGGAATGGCAACATACAAAAACCTGTAGGGGAACACTTCAATCTTCCTGGACACACAATTGCAGATCTAAAAGTAGCCATCCTGCAGCAAAAAAACTTCAGGACTAGACTTCAAAGAGAAACTGCTGAGCTACAGTTCATCTTCAAGTTTGACACAATCAACTCTGGATTAAACAAAGACTGGGAATGGCTTGCTAACTACAAAAGCAGCTTCTGCTCTCTTGGAATTCACACCTCCAGATCAGCTGCTAGAAGTGGGCCTCATCCTCCTTGATTGGATCCACCTTGTCATCTCCAGCCTGATCCTGGCCTGCATATTTATACCTGCCTCTGGAAATTTCCACTACATGCATCTGACGAAGTGGGTCTTTGCCCACAAAAGCTTATGCTCCAACACTTCAGTGAGTCTATAAGGTGCCACAGGACTCCTAGTCGTTTTTTAAAATATATTGAAGTAAATTTTCAAACTCGTTCTATATTGTGTGTGTGTAGAATCATAGAATACTAGGACTGAAAGTGACCTTGGGAGGTCATCGAGTCCAGTCCCCTGCCCCCATGGCAGCACCAAATACTGTCTAGACCATCCCTGAGAGACATTTATCTAATCTACTCTTAAATATCTCCAGAGATGGGGATTCCACAACCTCCCTAGGCAATTACGTTCAAGACATTTTTACATATTTTTTGTGCATAAAAACAACAGTAAAATCTACCCATGTAACATCCTTTGCATGTACAAGTCTAGGGAATTCCCTTTTTGTATATATCTATTTATTCATAGACACAAAACAATACATGCAAGTGAATGCATGGACACAGTTGCACCACCAAAACAGAAATTGAACAGATTATGATAAGGCTTCTTTGGAAAAATGGCTCTTTGTGCTGCAGATAGAAAAAAAGTAGGAAAGAAGAGAAAAATTATCTGTTAACAGTTGATTAAAAACTATATGTATTGTCAACATCTCAAAGTCAGCGGAAGTAAGACAAGATGCTGATAAGGACAGGATGGATACCACTTTATTTTTACACCATCTCTGTTATGTGAGGGCGTATCATTCTGATGTTATAGATGGGGAATGGAAGTACAGCAATATTGAGTGTAATAGTATCTACTAATTTTGAGTGTCCAATTTGAGGCATTTAGGACTTGATTTTCTAGAGTTCTTTGCACTATATAACATTTTACAATATATGTCACTTCTCATTGTCTGCAGTTTCTGCTATATGTACTCAGCAATTCTGTAAATCAAGACTGCAGAACATCAAGTCAGACACCCAGAAAAATAAGGAACACTCAGTAATCAACTATGAACATTTTGGTGTAACTAAATTGCTAGTATCACATCACACAGAATTGTGTGGCAAAGGCAGGGATAGTCTTCAGTTGTCCAGAGGCAGCTCTCAGTAACCAGAAAGCCAACTGCTGTCATCCTATTCTATCTTGCCTCTTTCACTCCATAACTTTCTTAGGGTATGTCTACACTGCAAAGTTAATTCGAAATAACAACCATTATTTTGAATTAACGTTAATAGCGTCTATACATGCAAACTGCTATTTCAAATTTAATTCGAAATAGCAGAGCCCTTAATTCGAATTTGGTAAACCTCATTCTACGAGGAGTAACGCCAAATTCGAAATAGCTATTTTGAATTAAGTGCTGTGTAGACACTTAATTTGAAATAGGGGGCCTCCGCCCTTCCCAGGGAGCCCTGGTCGCCACTCTGGGCACAACCAGGAAAACTTACTCTCCTGGTAAGTTAATACCCTGGAGCCATTAAAGGGGTAGATCCTGGCCACAGTGCCTGTGCCAGCTCCAAGCCTGCCAGCCCGGAGCCAACAGTGGCCACCGGGGTCCCTGACCCAGTGGCCCCAAAACATGAGCCAGCAAGCCACTGGCAGCCAGCCCTCCACCGCTCCCCAGGAGCAGTCTGCCAGCTCCCAGGAGCCTGATAGGGGCTGGAGAAGGCAGGCGCCTTCCTGGTCCAGGGTGGAGATCATGGACCTTATTCAGGTTTGGGGGAGATGCCCCCAACGTCCATGATCTCCGCACTAGACGGAAGAACACGGCCGTCTAAGGCAGGATAGCTGTCAGCCCGGCCACCAAAGATCACATGCGAACCCAGGAGCAGGTTTGCATGAAAGTCAAGTTGGTCCGGTGAGATCCTCAACCCTGAGCTTCCCCTCCCCCTTCTTCCCCTTGCTTCCCTCTTTCCAGCTCCCTCCTCACAGGTTTCTCCCTCCCCTCTCCCATCCTCTCTCTTCCCCTCTCCTACCTCCTTTTCCCAATCTCACCAGAGGTTCATCCCCCTCCCCCTAGTTTTGTTCAATAAACCCAGTTTCTATTTTTGAACATACGTGTCTTTTATTTGACATCAGGAAGGGGAGTTAGGGAGGGGTAAGTGGAAGGTGTGAGGAAGGAATGGGGCACGAGCCCCCGGTGGGGAGGACCGGGGAAGCTCCTCGGGGTGGATTATCTCCCTCAGGGCCTCCTGGATCCTGACAGCCCCCTGATGAACCCCCCAGATGGCAGCCTGCAGCAAGTGCAGCCGGGTTGATGGCAACGACCCCACGAGATGCACCAGCGTGCCCAGGGGCAGCTCTGGCTCCATGTGGCTGAGTGCTGTGGTGTCCCAAGTTCGGACACTCAGGGCACTCCAAGACAGGACGGCTTTGCTGTCCCTCATTGAGGTAGACAAGCAAGCGGGGAACTCTGAGAACTGTCTGTCCAGGGTGGGGGTAGGGTTCCTATAAGCACGGAGCTCAGTTAGCCTCAGACAGCAGCCCCACACACTAAGTCCTAACATGATGCCCTACCAGCACTGGTTCCAGCCATCCTTAACTTTGGTTCAGGGTCCACTCAGTGTGGATGTGCTATTTCGAAATAGCAAAACATTATTTCGAAATAGTTTTTGTGTATACATGCGTTATTTTGAATTAGCTTAATTCGAATTAACTATTTTGAATTAATTCAAAATAGCGCTGTAGTGTAGACATACCCTTACAGAAAACAACCTCTTGTACTATATACACAATTCTGATTCATCCCCAGAGCAGGTCCACACTATTCACTGAAGGAGTTAGAGGTCTTTCTATGTCATCATATAATTAAAGATTACAATATAATGCATGCACAAGGGGCCTGAATTAAGGCAACCTTCATTCTGGCTTTTTCTAGTTTGAGTGCTTGACTCCAGCCCACGCAAGCTTATGCCCACATAAATTTGTTAGTCTTTAAGGTGCATAGGACTATGGTTATAATTTGACATGGAACTTACACTGAAAATGGCCTCTACATTGCTTGAAACATTAAAGGAAAGCTGTTTATAAGCTTTCTTGTAGTTTGGTAATGGCATGATTGTTGAAGCACAGAACTTTACAAATTTATACTATTCCTACGAACATCTTCAGTTGCTAGACCGGGGTGGGCAATAATTTTTGACAGGGGACCACTCCAAGGTTTTAGAAAGTGGTCGAGGGCTGCACTCTTCCATAATATTAAGGAAGGAGATGCGGGGTCTGGAATGGAGATTGGGTGTAGAAGGGAGCTTGGGGTAAGGGATTGGGATACAGGAGGGAGAATGGAGTTTGGGAGGGAGTTTGGGCAAAGGAGTTGGTTGTGACCTAGCACAGGGGACTGGAGTGCAGAGGTTTGGGATGTGACCTAGGGCAGGAGGGGATTGTGATCTGGGGCAGGGGACTGGGGTGACAGATCTGGGAGGGGGTATGGGCGTACGAGGGGGACAGCGGGTTTTGGGTATGTTTAGTGTGTATGTGTGGGGGGGGGGCAGGAAAGGGCTGGGGTTCTAGAAGCAGGCTGTGGCCAAGAGACTTACTTGCCAACTGTCAAGCTAGCCTGCCTGCCTGCAGAGCTTAAAATGTTTCCTAGCCAGCCAGTCTGTCGGGCCATGTGCTTTATGAATAACTGAGTTGAGGAGAGGGGGCATGGTTCTTCTTTGCTGCCTATTACTCCAACAAGCATCTCGCATTAGCTGGGGTCTGCCAGAAACTGGCCAATGGGAATATGCTAGAGGTGGGGAGGCTCCTAAAACTTCCTTCTTCCCCTCCTGTTTTAAAACAGAAACGGAGCCCTGCAGTCATGTTTCTGCTCAGTGGATGGGGTTGTGGGGCAAACTGGGGTGCTTGCCTGGGTCTCCCCACTGCCTCTGCGGGCTGGATCCAGTGGCTTGGAGGGCTGGATTCGGCCTGTGGGCCATATTTTGCCCAGGTCTGTGCTAGATTTATTCTCACATACAAATTAATTACATTTCTTTATTAATTACTAAAAGTAGACAGCAATTTTCAGAATGACCTCATCTAGTAACTTCTTGAATTGCTATCCCTTAAAATTCAGATTAACTGAAATCTGATTCCAAGCATTATCAAAGCCTGTTCCCGCATTCCTGCAGAACTCCATCTGACTGAAATGGGATTCCCCTAGGTAGAAAGACTGACATAGGAATAATGACCACACAAAAAAACTGGAAGTAAAAGACCTATAGAAGCAAGACTTTATTGGTAACAGAGAAAGAGGCATTACTGCAAGCTAGGTTGAATCCTGCTATGGACCCATTGCTTACACTATTAATATATTAGTACTTCGATAATGCACTTAAACTGGCAAATCCTCAGTATACCAATATTCCTTTCCCTAGGGAGCTGCAGATACATTCTCAGTACAATGAAGTGTAGAATTGCCTCTCCTTTTCTCCTGCCAAAAACTGCATCCTTTAAACTTTATCTGGTCCTTCTGTGGGTACAGAATTTGGAGCTACATTTCTCATATACAAGGACAGAACACTCCAATGTTTAAATCACTCCCTAGAAAGTAAACTATGGTCTCAGTTGAACAAGGTACTTAACTTTCAGTATGAAAATAATGCTACTGAAATCAATAGTAAAATTCTCATGCATAAGTATCTTGATGAATTGAAACTTAAAATAGATTTTTTTTCCTTTCAGACTTAAAGGTCAAATGTAGGAGAAAATATGTCAGTGGTTGAAATGCATTAAAAATTACCCTATAGGTAAATCATGCTAAATGTATTTGATTTCAGTTTATCTGAAAATTCAGAAAAGCACAGTTTTTTCTTGTCCTTGAATTAAACTACAACCCTCCCCCCAAACCAACAAAACAAAAAACCCAGTATTTTGCAAAGAAGGAAGAACCAAAGAGCTGATAATAAAGAGTAACTACAAGCTTTTGAGCATCTGATTGATTAGATGTACAGAGGAAATAAAACAAGCAAAACAATCCCTATAGTGAAGACAGTAGAAATCCTAACAGGAAAAGGATTGCAATTTTATGGTGCAAATTAAAAAATTAAAAAGAATGTTCACAAGAATGGATCCAATATTTAGACTAACTCACCTGAGTCATTGTTTTGGATGTTTTTTACCTCCCTAACCCACTTTTTTAAACTGAAGACAGTCTTCAAGTTTTTAAAAAAATTTAGAGTGAAATTCTCACATTCATTAAAAACTTTCAAAAAGTGCTGGAATACAATGTTGCTTAGTTAATGATGCCAATATTTTAACTTGCCAAAATGAACATTCTGCTTTTAAAACTCAAGGTAAAAGTCCATTTAAATATAAATAATAAACTGATTCTTATTCTTGATGTAGATGGTATCATGAGTTTTTGTGGGCACAACCCACTTCTTCAGATTATCGGAGTGATTGACGTCCAGATCCAAGAATAAATAAAGGAAGGAGGGGGGAGGGGAGGGGAGAAATATTTCACTGCTGATATCAGAGTAAGATATATTCAAAATATGTTTTTCTTAGCTTCACATAATTTCCCAAACAGAAGAATTGAATTGCCATAAATATGCTGACTGACCTCTTTAACATTCTTGGACACGGGGCTAGGAACAATACAGTCATCACTGTCAGTTATTATGGATTCTGTGGCATCAAATGCTTGTCTATTATCTTGATCTGTTAGGGGAAAAAAAAGTTTAAACCTTCTGTATTTGTAGTCCATTTGAGATTCGTTGAGAACCTGGGAGCATAATATTAGGTTTTCTGATAAATATAGCCAGGCAAATCTTTTCTTCTTTGCAGATCATAACACAGGTAAATCAATGACCATCAAATAGTCTGGAAAGTCATTTGTTTTTTATTCTGATTTGCTAAAAACACTAATGGTTATGTTGGTGGAAACTGAAATACAATCAAATATCTTGTAATAAACAATAGTGTAAGCAAACATTTAATATAGGAATTAAGGCTTTCAAATGATTAAACATTGTGATTAATTGCACAGTTAAACAAAAACAGTATACAGGTTGTGCCTCCCTTAACCAGGAATTTCTAGTCTGGCAACATCCATGGTCCAGCAAGACCAGAGATGTTCCTGGACCACAGAACCCAGGAATAGGGAGGTCTGGCCATGGGACAGGAATGCGGCAGGGAGTGGGGGTGGTAATCTGCCTCTTAAACATTTGAAGTTAGGGATTTGATAAGATGCACTGCCCTCTCATTGTTGGAGACAATCTCTGATATTACTGGTAGTACTTTTAGTCTTTAAAGTGTTACCAGACTATTTGTTGTTTTTTAAGTTTTTCCTGTTACAGACTAAACTCAGCTACCCCCCTGAAGCTTCTGATATTACTGTTGGCTGTTATCTGTACACAAAGGGAGAATACTTTTAAAAATATTCTTTAGAACATCACCCTTCTGAAAGGAGAATATAAAGACACTGAAAACAAACCAGGTTTCCTTTTAATATTTTATGAAACTAGGCCAGATACCAGATTTTTGCATTCAATTACTATACAACATCTAATTGGGCTATAAACACCACCAACAAACTCACCCAGGTACAGCTATGAAGAACCCCAGAACACAATTTCTGTCATGAACATTCTTATAATCAGGCAGCTCACACTGTTAGCAACAAATGTTTAATATGGAAAGAGAGGTAGCTTCATTAATGTAATAGATTCATTTTTAATTTATAAAAATGAAAGTTACCTTCTGTTTCTAATTCCTCAGTTATTTCTGTTTCATCTCCAGAAGTAGCCAAACTCTGGTCAGCCAACTGACCCTCAGATAGCTGAGAGAGGTCATCTTCTTGCTGAATTTCTCTAGGAGTTTCCTTTACTTTATCACCTACCACTCTTTCCTGTATAATCTAAAATAAGAAAAGCAAATATAAAAGTAGGTAAATTTATAGATATTCTGTAGTATTTATAAACATCTACTTGAATAGAAAAAAGCTACTAAGACTTAAAACTTGAAGACTTATGACATGTATATGACCTGTTAGTAATGATATAGCTTAAAAAAAGATAGAGAGCAATGAAAAGCTCATTAATTATTAACTGCAATAACAAATAGAGTAAAAAGGACAAATCTATAATTTACGTTTTCTAAAGACCTAATTTCATAAAATCTCTTGACATCTATCAACATAAATGTAACTTCAGATGGTTTCAAAACATTTAACTTGTGTTTTAAGCTATTTATTTTTAGAAAAATTACTGTTCAGATTTTATTTTTAGAATCTTGATTAGCAATTAAATAGCATATTCATGAAGGTTAGCCAGTTTAAAATTATATATTTAATGCCTCAAATATCTAGGGTAAGAGAAACCATTATCTTATCATCTACTAGGGTATGTCTACATTAGCCCCCTAGTTCGAACTAGCAGTTAAACGGTAATTTGAACTAAGTCCTTAGTTCGAATTACCTGTTACTCCTCCTGAAATGAGGAGGAGTTTAACTGCCGTGCGTAGTCGCGGGCAATTAGTTTGGACTAGTGGCATTTAAAAATGGCGACCGGACGGGAACATGCAAATAAAGCCCGAGATATTTAAATCCCGGGCTTCATTTGCAAGTTCAAATGCCTACGTTAGCCTCCCTAGTTCGAACTAGGGGTCTAGTGTAGACATACCCCTTTATAGTTCTCTTCCCCCCTCTTCCAAATCCACTGAAATCATAGATAATTTTTCAGTATATACTAAATCAGGGATATTACACCTACCAATTCTGCTAGAGTAAGTATCTGCTTCATAGGGAACCCAGTAATGGAAAGCTTGGTACCAGATCATTCTCTTTCTGGGTCCAATTTCTCTACCCAGATATTTGAACTTCATCTCTCTTCCTACAAACCCTGGAGGCAAGGGACTCCAGGGCTTCCCTTAACCATTGTATGTTAGGCTGGGTGAGTACCTCCACTCTAAACCACTGCAGCAATACAAAGGAACTTTAAGAAGCCCTTACAAACTCTTCCACCACTGAACAATTCTCTGCTGGTATGAAGCTGGTGTTAGGAGACACAGGAGATGAGAGAGCTAGGGCATTGTGCTCCAGACAATCCCTGGCCAGTGGAGCATTCTTTATGAAAAACCATGGCAGTGCTCCCTTTTTGTAGCTCATGAGACAATCTCTTAAAAGATGGAACTCCTTGTAGTTGCACTCTATTTTGACTGCTTAGCCTTGAAGGGAGAAGGAGGAACAAACAGAAAAAGTGTAGCCAGGGGAACCAAACTCCTTTAAATGTAAACTTAAAAAACAGCAAATGGTCTGGTAGTACGTTATAGGCTAACAAAACATGTAGATGGTATTATGAGCTTTCGAGGGCACTGCCAGTCATCTGAAGATGTGGGTGGTGCCCACGAAAGCTCATGATACTATCTACATGTTTTGTTAGTCTACAAAGTGCTACCAGACCATTTGTTGTTTTTTAAGTTTATCCTGTACAGACTAACTCGGCTACCCCTTGAATCTTCCCTTTATATGTGCTTACCTGAGATGAATTGGGGTAATTAGCTTATTTACTCTTAAAAATAAGCTTTAAACAGAAGAATATGAAAGTCAGAAATTGTCACCCATTATTTCAAGACATATAAAAGAAAGGATAGATTAAAAATTATATATTTAATACTTTTTTATCCTTGGTATTTTACATAATCAATATATATTACATAGTCGGTGCAATTTTTTGTGCTGTTATATGGTGATATTCTTTAAAGGTAGGGAAGAGCTACATTTAATTCAACTGTTAAAAGCATAAGGAATTATGTAGGAACATTACTAGTTTAGTATTGATTTAGAAGAAATAATGTTAGTCACTGAATCACATACATTCCAATGCATTTAATGAAATTTCCTCCATCCAAATACTGATCCATGCTTACTGTTAAAATGTATTCGTTTTTTTTCTTTCTATTTCCTCTGCAAATACAGTTGGAGGGTTACATACCAAGAAAAGTATCAGAGGGGTAGCCGTGTTAGTCTGAATCTGCAAAAGCGGCGAGGAGTCCTGTGGCACCTTATAGACTAACTGAAGTGTAGGAGCATAAGCTTTTGTGGGCAAAGACCCACTTCGTCAGACGAAAGCTTTGCCCACAAAAGCTTATGCTCCTACACTTCATAAGCTTTGCCCACGAAAGCTTATGCTCCTACACTTCAGTTAGTCTATAAGGTGCCACAGGACTCCTCGCCGCTCATACCAAGAAAAGCAGCACGGTAAATCAGACAGCAGCTTATAATGAGAGCACTCCGCATGTTTCTTCCATGAACTCTTTCTTGGAACTGTACTTTTGATTCTTTAATATATAACATGTCATGTCTTATATGCCTGTATAAAACCATTTACTAAAACGTTCATTTGACTTGCCTGATAAGAATCTAAGAGAAAAAATTACTTGATTTATCTTGGATTTCCTAGTTACTTAGCAGTTGATGAACAAATAGGACTTGGATTGTAATGCTGACACTAACTTCATTCATGATCACTTAGTCAATATCTCCACTACAGTTATTCATCAAGAGAACCAATTAAAATTCTAATGATCACACAATTAGGATATCACTGTATTACAGTTTCACTCTTAGTGCATGACTAAACAAATCTGATATTGAATTTTTTGCTACAGCTATCAACATATAACAGAATTAAATCGCAAACTGGTATATGACAAAATTTGAACCACCTCATACCTCTGGAGCATTTGAAACAGTAGTTGTATCAGATTTAATTTTCTGTGCTATTTCTTCATTGTCTTCATCAGTAACAGGATTCTAAGTTATTGGCATAAAATAAGGAGACATATTTATCTGCTATTACAAAATTAACACATAAAAAAGCAGACCTGCGGACCAGCTTTCATATAAGCCTCCTTTTTGCAGGTGGAATTATTTGCATTGTCAAAATGGTGACATGCATAGTTAAGAACCAGAGAGCACTGTAACCAAATAGACTACTAAGGTGTATGTTTATTTCTAACCCATTTTCATTTCTGATTCTCTTAAACTAGTATAATGCAGCAAAGTCTGAGCTATAATTCGTATAAAAAGTTGATTTTTTTTAAAAAAAGAGAATTACCTTGTGTAGTAACAGAGGTTCTTCGAGATGCATGTCCCCATGGGTGCTCCACTCTGGGTGCCGGTGCAGTCTCATGCTGGTGACTGGAGATTTTTCTATCAGTGCCCTGCTATGCTGCACATGCGAGTAGTGTCTTCTCGTGCTGTTGGTGTCCACTGCGGCTGCATTCCTTCTCTGCTTTGGTACTAGCCCCAAAGAGGCTCCAAAGTAGGCGAAGGAGGGAGGGTAGTGGAACACCTACAGAGGGACACATCTTGAAGAACCCCCATTACTACACAGGGTGAATAAATCTTTTTTCTTCTTTGAGTGATGTCCCCTTGGATGCTCCACTCTGGGTGACTACAGAGCAGTGTTCGTATTGTGGAGGTGTGTTTGGCCCTGCCCCTGAAATTATGGACAGCACCACTTGTCCGACTGAGGTTGCAGGAGCGATAGTGGAGGTAAGAGTGTAATGTTTTGTGAAAGTGTGGTCAAAAGACCAAGTTGCTGCTTTGCAAATGTCCTCTAGTGGGATCTTGTACAGGCAGGCTCTGGTGCAAGTTACTGCTCTGGTGGAGTGAGCTCCTATATACTTGGTGGCTGCTTGTTGTGGATTGTGTAACAAGTACTTATAAAAGAAGAGATTCATTTGGAAATTCTTTGAAAGGAGATGGCTTGATCCTTCCAGCACTCTGAAGCTATGTCTAGACTGCAGAGCTTTTTCTGGGACACTAGAGGTATCCCGAAAAAGCTCTGCCATGTCCAAGGATCGCGTCCGCTTTTTTGGAACAGTTTCTGAAAAAGTGGACGTGTTTTCTCAGCATCCCTGTATTCTTCTCAGTGAGAGAAATAAGGGATTTCTGAAATAAGAGTTTTTTCCAAAATTTGGCCCCATGTAGACAGACCAAATTTCGGAAAAGCCTCTTTAGGAAAAAAAAGTGGAAAAAGATACGCAAATTGCAGTTTGCAATTTGCGTATCTTTTTCTGACTTTTTTTCGGCAGCGTAGACATAGCCTGAAAGTGATAAGAGGAGTCTTGTTGACTTTCTCCAGGATCTCGTTTGGTTGAGATAAAAGGCGAGTGCTCAGTCTAAGGTGTGCAGCACTGCTTGTATTGGATTGGTGTGCAGTTTGGGACATAATGCAGGTAAGTGTATCAGTTCACTGATATGGAAAGGCATTGGGACTTTGAGATGGAATCTGGGGTGCGGTCGGAGGGTTACTTTGTCCTTAGTGAACACTGTATACGGCAGGTCAGACATTAGTGCTGCCATTTTGCCTCCTACCGGAGGTGACGGCTATTAGAGAAGCCACCTTCATGGAGAGATGTAATCAAGAACAGGTGGCTGGTGGTTTGAACGGTGGTTTGGTTAGGTTCAAGACATGATTCAGATCCCATATAGGAGTTGGTGAATGTATTGATGGGAAAGTGTTTGAAGGCCTATAAAGAAACACTTGGTGATGGGATATGCGAAAATAGAAGTGCCATCAGTGGTTTTGTGGAAGGCTGCAACTGTCGCAGCATGTACTTTTATTGTGTTAAAAGAGAGTCCTGCTTCCCTTAGTCCCAAGAGATACAGTAAAATCTGGAGTATAATGTGCACTTTTTTCCCAGTTTTGTTTAGCATCAAAGATAGGGTGCACATTATCTATAGGAGGTTTTTAAAAAAAGTTTTAAACTCACCCTTGGCAGGCATGAGCTGGGCAGGGGGGAGGGCAGACAAGGACCTGGGAAAGTCCTGGGCGGGGAGGGCCCCCCCGGCATGCGCTCGGTGCACGGGCAGCTGGGCATGGGATACTTCCCCGGGAGGTGCGAGCTTGGCATGCGGGCATCTGGGCGTGGGAGCCTCCTGCAGATGCGAGCTGGGTGTGCAGGCATCTGGGTGGGGGAGGCTCCCACTGCAGGCACGAGCTAGGCACGCGGGCATCTGGGCGGTGGAGGCTCCCACTTCAGGCGCAAGCGCGGCGCGTTGGCATCTGTGTGAACTTTCTGTTGCAGCTCCCTCGAGATTCCCAATGCTTGGAGCCACGAGGCTCTGCGCATCACAATGGCCGTTGTGGTAATATGGACCGCAGTGTCCATTGCCGATTGTAGGGCTATGGCCCTCCTGAGTAATACTGTGCAAATAGGGTCTTTTCTGTTCAGGTAGGAACTGAGAGAGATCCTGGAGTTTTGAGTAGTTGCTATAATTGTAATCAGTAAGCATTGCTGAATAGTTTACAACCCTCATTGTAAAGTCGCCAATGAAGAGACTTTTCCACCCAGGATGTCTAATCGTTTATGGTCTTTATCCTGGGGAGTTGCCCTCATATTGAGATGTTTTGTCTTGTGCTGGACTGAGTCCACGACCAGGGAGTCAGACAATGGATGGGAAAATAAAAAGTCCATCCCCTTGGATGGGACAAAGCATTTCCTGTCAGTCCTCTTAGTGGTACATGTGATACATGCTGGTGTCTGACAGATATCATCAGCAGGGTCCATAAGAGGTGCCATCCTGGCTGAGGTGGCAGGTTGAAGAGTGCGTAGAAGCCTGTATTGTTTTTCTTGGACCTTTTGCAGATTCAGTTCTTGTGCTGAAACCACCCTCTTAAACAGTTACTGGAACTGCTTGATGTCATCCGTTGGAGATGTGGTGGTGGGAATTATAGCTTTGTCTGGGGATGAAGACTAGTTGTGGAGTGGAGATCTATCATCCTCCTAGGAAAGAGAGTCCTCATTTCTGGACTGAAGATGCACGGGGGAATTTGGTGCCATGTCCTGAGATGTAGGCTGCAGGGAATGAGGTGGTCTTTTGGCCAGTGTGAAGGGAGCGGAGTGATGGCTCCTATGAGAGGATCAGGTGTCTGAGGGATGCCATTGGCCTGGGTACAGAAGCGGCAGGTAAGGCCAATGATGACCATACCAGTGAGTTGGTGGTGGACCATGTGGTGCTCTTGTCGAGTAGGACTCCCATGGAGGATGCCTTTAGGTAGGACTGGAATGTTGTGCGGAGAAGTGGCTGTGTTGTCTTGTGTCAGCCTTGCTAAGAGAGAGACGGGGCTGGTGAGCAAGGCGAATGGACTGAGCGCACTGAAGATGCTGGCGAACCTGGGGCTGAAGAATTGTGGGTTATTGGTGCCGCAGAATGTCTGAGATGTTCTTTCGGTGGTGCTGTGGTGGTCTGCATGGAGGCAGGTGCTGACAGTGCCAAGGATGGGGTCAGCGTTAGTGACCTAGGAGGTGCAGCATCTTTTAGGTGCCATATCCAGTGCCCTCACAGGTACTGTCTTTGGTGCCGATGTATGATGTTTGGTCGGCGCAGTAGACGATGTGCCACCAACTTATGCCTGGGCTCAGAGTGGGCCCTCTTGTGCGACCCTGATTGTTTAGGCAGTACCATGCCTGACGAGCCGGGCTTGTCACCTATGCTCACCATGCATGAGCTCAGTGTGGGGGGTAGCAATTTAGCTGGAGAGACCCGGGCTTTTGCTTTTGCCTTTTCAGAAGAGGTAAAGGGACGACTTTTGTCCATACCATCTGGTCTTGCCACAGCCCAGTCCTTGTTTCTAAAGGGAGAATCATCATGCAAAGGTTGTAACGACTTCCCATACAAGAAAATTTTCAGTCTGTTGTCGCAGTCCTGTCTCGCATAGGCCAAGAGTTCAAGCAGTATGAACACTTCTGCACCATATGTGCCTCTCCTAGGCACTTTATGCAGGAATGCAGCCATCAGATACTAGCATGACTTCGCGACAAGAGTTATAGTGTTTAAACCCTGGAGAGCCAGGCATTTTGAAGTGAAAGAACAATGAAGAAAAAGAGAAGTTATTCACTTTGTGTATGATTGTTCTTCGAGATGCGTGTCCCCATGAGTGCTCCACAATTGGTGTCCTGGCACCACAGATCAGAGACTTTGAGAGCAGTGATCGGGTGGGCTGCGCATGCACGAGCAGTGCTCCCGCCTTTGAAGTAGCATGTGTAGCCTGCTTCTCCTCTGTTTCTTCTTTAATGCCCTCATGGCTGCTATTATTTCCTGAAGTGGAGAGGAGAGCGGGTAGTGGAGCACCCACAGGGACACACATCTTGAAGAACAATTGTTACTGCACAAAGTGAGTAACTTCTCTTTCTTCGAGTGATGTTCCCATGGGGGCTCCACAGTTGGTGACACATTGAGATGGACAGTGGGCTTCGATCAATTGCTACAGATTGTGGAGAGAACCGTGTTGGCCACTGCGGTATCTGTTGTGGAGCATGGTGGAATAGCGTAATGCTTTATGAAGGTATGATTAGATGACCGTGTTGCTGCTCTGTGTATTTCCTGGAGTGAGACTCCCTTTAGGAAAGCAACTGATGTCGCCATAGCTCTGGTAGAATGGACCTTTGGATTCGTTGGTAATGCCTTATTCTGGAGCGAGTAGCATGTAGTAACGCATGATGTTATGAGCTTTGATATGTGCTGGGAAGACAGTGGTTTTCCCTTGGACCTTTTGGCAAGGGAAACCATCAATCTCTGGGATAATCGAAAGGATTGAGCCCTATCGAGGTAGAAGGCAATTGCCCTTCTGATGTCCAAGGTGTATAATATGGCTTCTTCCCTGGAATGATGTGGGTTTGGGTAGAAAGTGGGAAGGATTATCTGTTCGTTGATATGGAATTCTGAGTTAACTTTCAGTAAGACGGATGGGTGTGGCCACAGGATGAACTTGTGCTTGAGAAAGGTCGTGTATGGAGGTGAAGCTGTGAGAGCTGCGAGTTCACTGACCCACTTTGCAGAAGTGATTGCCAGAAGGAACAATGTTTTCATGGTAAGAAAGGTAAGTGGGGAGGTTGCCATTGGTTCAAAGGGTGGTCTTCTGAGTGAGTGTAGGACCAATTCTATGTCCCATGTGGGGGCGAATGGGTTTTTGAGGCGGGTGAAGGTTCTGCAGGCCCTTCCTTCTTTTTGAGATGGGGTGGGCAAATATGGAGAACCCATCAATAGGAGGGTGGAAGGCTGTAATGGTGGTTATATGCACCCAGAGCGATGAAATTGACAAATTTTGTTGTTTCAGGTGCCTGATGTACTCCAGTACTTGGTGGAGTGGTGCCCTGGATAGTTCGAGTGCCCTGTGTGCACAGTACTGCATAAACTGGTGCCACTTATATAGGTAAGTCTTGCATGTCATTTGTCTCCTGCTATGCAGCAGAACATTTTTCACTTGTTGGGAGCACTGTTCCACTTCTGAGAACCAGATAGGTACCATACTGGCACCATACTGGCAGGTGCAGCATTTGTGTTTGGGGATGAAGTATTGACCCCTGGTTCTGGGAGAGCAGATCTGGGCGGTTCGAAAGAGGGTGGAATAGCGTAATGTAAAGACAGGTGATAAAGACATGTGAACTATTATCTGTTGGGGCTATCAAGATCATTAGAGCCCCATTTGTCTGTATCTTTTGAAGAACTCTGGGAATGAGAGGAATGGGTGGGAAGGCATATAATGGGTACCCCCTCCAGTGAGAAGCATGGCATCACCCATGGAGCCACACCATATGCGTGCTCAGGAGCAGTACTGGGGGCATTTGGAGTTCTGCCTGGTGGCAAAGAGATCTATTGTGTCCACCTCCATCGGTGGATCAGTTTGTGGGTGATCTGATCATTTAGTTCCCACTTATGTTCTGTGAGGAAGTTGCAGCTGAGGGTATCTGCCATAATGTTCTTGTCTTCAGGCAGGCATTCTGCCAAAATGGTAATATGGTTGCAGAGGCACCAATTCCAAAGCCTGACCGCCTCTGCGCATAGCGACTGGAATCTCGTACCCCTTTGGCGGTGGATGTAAAATATAGCTGTCATATGCTGGGATGCTTACATGAAGGGGGAAAGGAGTCCAGGAGAGCTGGCAGTATTTTAAAGAAGCCTTATTAAAGGCACAGGAAGAAACCATCCTGATGTGCAGCAAGAAAAGCAAATATGGTAGGTGACCAGATTGGCTTACCGGGAACATCCTTGATGAGCTTAAAAACAAAAAGGAAGCTTACAAGAAGTGGAAACTTGGACGGATGACTAGGGAGGAGTATAAATATATTGCTCGAGAATGCAGGGAACTTATCAGGAAGGCGAAAGCGCAACTGGAATTGCAGCTAGCAAGGGACATGAAGGATAACAAGAAAGGTTTCTACAAACATGTTAGCAATAAAAGGGTAATCAGAGAGAGTGTGGGGCCCTTATTGGATGAGGGAGGTAACCTTAGTGACAGATGACGTGGGAAAAGCTGAAGTACTCAATGCTTTCTTTGCCTCTGTATTCACGGACAAGGTCAGCTCTCAGACAAATGCACTAGGCAACGCAGTATGGAAAGGAGGTGGACAGCCTTTGATGGGGAAAGAAAAAGTTAGAAACTATTTAGAAAAGCTAAACATATACAAATCCATGGGCCCGGATTTAATGCATCCGAAAGTACTGAGGGAGTTAGCAAATATCATTGCAGAGCCTTTGGTCATTATTTTTTAAAACTTGTGGAGATCGGGAGAGATCCTAGATGATTGGAAAAAGGAAAATGTAGTGCCCATCTTTAAAAAAGGAAAGGAGGACAATCCAGGGAACGACAGACCAGTCAGCGTTACCTCAGTCCCCGGAAAAATCATGGAGGAGATCCTCAAGGAATCCATTTTGAAGCACTTGGAAGAGGGGAAAGTGATCAGGAATAGTCAACAAGTATTCACCAAGGGCAAGTTGTACATGACCAATCTGATTAGCTTCTATGATTAGGTAGCTGGCTCTGTGGATATGGGAAAGTCGGTGGATGTGATATACCTTGACTTTAGCAAAGCTTTTGATATGGTCTCCCACAATATTCTTGTCAGCAAGTAAAAGGAATATAGATTGGATAAATGGACTGTAAAATGGAATAGAGAGCTGGCTAGACTGTCAGGCCCAATGGGTAGTGATCAACAGCTCGATGTCAGGTTGGCAGTCAGTTTCTAGCAGAGTGCCCTAAGGATCTGTTTTGGGACCAGTTTTGTTCAACGTCTTTATTAATAACCTGGATGAGGGGATGGATTGCATCCTCAGCAAGTTCACAGATAACACTAAGCTAGGGGGAGAGGTAGATACGCTGGAGGGCAGGGACAGGGTCCAGAGTGACCTGGACAGATTAGATGATTGAGCCAAAAGAAATCTGATGAGGTTCAGCGAGGACAAGTGTGGTGTCCTGCACTTGGGATGGAAGAATCCTAAGCATTGTTACAGGCTGGGGACCAAATGGCTAGGTAGCAGTTCTGCAGAAAAGGACCTGGGGATTACAATGGTTGAGAAGCTGGATATGAGTCAACAGTGTGCCCCTGTAGCCAAGAGGGCTAATGGCATATTAGGGTGCATTAGAAGGAGCATTGCCAGTAGATCCAGAGAAGTGATTATTCCCCTTTATTCAGTGTTGTAGAGCAGGTTTTTTCTGACCATGGCCTTTGCGTATAGCCCATCCTGCCACACAAGGCCCCTCACAGAAAACCCAGAGATACTCAGAGGAGCATGGGAAGGACAATGCAGCTTTCTGCGAATGGAATTTAACCTTACAGGCATCCTGGGACTTACAGGCTCTTAAAAATAGGGAGGTAAGCAAGAAAAGATAGAACACAGTTGCAAGAAATAGTTAAGACTCTCTTGACTGGTCCTTGAAGGTAGGGAGGTAGGCATAGGGAGAGAAGACGCAACTGCCATGCACACTGACCATGCCTGCACCCGGCACTGTCCACGGGGCCACCAGGCGGGCATCATGAAAAATCGTATAGGGCAATATTGCACATTACCTCATTACCAGCCTTTCAGGCTCGGCCAGGGAACAAATCCTAATAAGGTACCGGGTATCAGGTTATGTTATAAAAGTCATAGAATCATAGGACTGGAAGGGACCTCAAGAGGTCATCGAGTCCAGCTTCCCGCCCTCAAGGCAGGACTAAGCTCCGTCTACACCATCCCTGACAGATGTCTATCTAACCTGTTCTTAAATATCTCCAGAGAGGGAGATTCCACGACCTCCCTTGGCAATTTATTCCAATATTTGACCACCCTGACAGTTAGGAATTTTTTCCTAATGTCCAATCTAAACCTCCCTTGCTGCACTTTAAGCCCATTACTCCTTGTCCTGTCCTCAGAAACCAAGAGGAACAAATTTTCTCCTTCCTCCTTGTGACACCCTTTTAGATATTTGAAAACCGCTATCATGTCCCCCCTTAATCTTCTTTTTTCCAAACTAAACAAGCCCAGTTATGAAGCCTGGCTTCATAGGTCATGTTCTCTAGATCTTTAATCATTCTTGTCGCTCTTCTCTGTACCCTTTCCAATTTCTCCACATCTTTCTTGAAATGTGGTGCCCAGAACTGGACACAGTACTCCAGCTGAGGCCTAACTAGTGTAGAGTAGAGCGGCAGAATGACTTCACGAGTTTTGCTTACAACACACCTGTTGATACAACCTAGAATCATATTTGCTTTTTTTGCAACAGCATCACACTGTTGACTCATATTCAACTTGTGGTCCACTATGACCCCTAGATCCCTTTCCGCCATGCTCCTTCCTAGACAGTCGCTTCCCATCTTGTATGTACGGAACTGATTGTTCCTTCCTAAGTGGAGCACTTTGCATTTCTCTTTATTAAACTTCATCCTGTTTACCTCTGACCATTTCTCTAACTTGCTACGGTCATTTTGAATTATGTCCCTATCCTCCAAAGAAGTTGCAACCCCACCCAGTTTGGTATCATCTGCAAACTTAATAAGCGTACTCTCTATCCCAATATCTACATCATTGATGAAGATATTGAACAGTATGGGTTCCAAAACAGACCCTTGCGGAACTCCACTTGTTATCCCTTTCCAGCAGGATTTAGCACCGTTAACAACAACTCTCTGACTACGGTTATCCAGCCAATTATGCACCCACCTTATCTAAGTGGCCCTATCTAAGTTATATTTGCCTAGTTTATCAATAAGAATATCATGCGAGACCATATCAAATGCCTTACTAAAGTCTAGATATATGGCATCCACCGCTTCTCCCTTATCCACAAGGCTCGTTATCCTATCAAAGAAAGCTATCAGATTAGTTTGGCATGACTTGTTCTTCACAAACCCATGCTGGCTATTCCCTATCACTTTATTACCTTCCAAGTGTTTGCATATGATTTCCTTAATTACCTGCTCCATTATCTTCCCTGGGACAGACGTTAAACTGACCGGTCTGTAGTTTCCTGGGTTGTTCTTATTCCCTTTTTTATAGATGGGCATAATATTTGCCCTTTTCCAGTCTTCTGGAATCTCCCCTGTCTTCCATGATTTTTCAAAGATCCCTCGTCCCCTTTGTTCAGCGAGGTTCCGAGTGTTGAGGGCACGTGTCTTTTTTTGCCCGGCTGAAGGATTGATCACCCTGAAGCTGCCTCCTCACCCTTCGAGTCAAAGATAGGGGTGCATGAGTCCTGAACATGCTCCGAGTTTTAGTGTGTCTTTATGTTGTTATTGTTTCTGGATTTGTAAGTATTGCTTAAATATATTAGTTATTGGTTTAGTTAACAGTTGAATCATGTTAATTTCACTGTGTAATTCTGTAAAGTGTAACTGAGTTCTATTAACCACACTGTGTAAATTGCATAAGCTTGTGTTGTGTAGTGGTGTTGTATTTAGGCTAAGTATAAGTGTTAGAAATAGTAACCCAGGAGTTGTTAAGTTGTAGAGGTAGATTAATAACTAACTCCAACAGCTGCCTAAAATAACCATAGAGGGGCTGGCTGTGGACAAAGTTTTATTATCATTATATTGGCTTTGTTTTTGTATTTTTTGCTTGTGTGCTGCGCTGCCTTAAGAGAATTAGAAACAGTGATTTGGTATAGTTGAATTGTAATCAAAGAAGTTTGTAATTAGTTAAGTATAGCTAAGTTTAGGTTTTTCCACCCTGTATAAGCATTAGGTAATTGCTTCTTTTTTAAATCATTTGAAAGTTATTTGGTTTTGATAAAAGAATCATTCCATTTAATAAAAAAATCATTTGTTTCACCATCATCCAGTAGTTTTCACTGGGTAGTCGTCTTTAACCCTTGAGGCTCCCACCACATCACCGAACCAAGGTATAACATTCAGCTCAGGTAAGGCCACATCTGGAGTATGATGTCCAGTTCTGGGCCCCCCACTATAGAACGGATGTGGACACAATGGAGAGGGTTCAGCGGAGGGTGACCAAAATGATTAGGGGGCTGGAGCACATGACCTATGAGGAGAGACTGAAGGATTTGGGATTTGTTTAGTCTGCAGAAGAGAAGAGTGTGGGGGGATTTGATAGCAGCCTTCAACTTCCTGAAGGGAAGTTCCAAAGAGGATGGAGACAGGCTGTTCACAGTAGTGATGGATGGCAGAACAAGGAGCAATAATCTCAAGTTACAGTGGGAGAGGTCTAGATTGGATATTAGGAAAAACTATTTCACTAGGAGGGTGGTGAAGTACTGGAATGGGTTACCTATGGAGGTGGTAGAATCTCCATCCCTAGAGGTTTTTAAGTCTCATCTTGACAAAGGCCTGGCTGGGTTCATTTACTTGGGATTGGTCCTGCTTTGGGCAGGAGGCAGAACTTGATGATCTCCTGAGGTCTCTTCTAGCTCTATGATTCTAACAACCAATATAATAAGATCTGGAATCTTCCTGAAATCATATTAGCATTTTAGCATCCACTAGTTAAGTGAAATCAAAGTCTACAGGTGTTGATCACAGTTTCACAGACCCTAAATCCTCCCCGTAGTCCTCCATCTTCAACATTGCTGCCTATTTACACTGGCAGATAGCAGAATCAGTTATTACTGCCATCTGGTGTTCTTCTATGTATGTGGATGCTTGTCCACATGTGCTATTTGCACATCTGAAAGCTTCAGGGGTCTTCTGAAAGAACTGATGGGTAAGCAGCAGGCAAACAGATGGATAACCAAACAACTTTAAAGGAGCCTCAACATCACCAGCGGCTTCCCATCTCAGACTGGAGTTTTTCAAATCTACTAATTCTGAATCTAAATCTAAATCTGGAATGGGTTACCTAGGGAGGTGGTGGAATCTCCATTCCTAGAGGTTTTTAAGTCTCGGCTTGACAAAGCCCTGGCTGGGTTGATTTAGTTGGGATTGGTCCTGCCTTGGGCAGGGGGCAGGACGTGATAACCTCCTGAGCTCTTTTCCAGCTCTATGATTCAATGATTCTATATTGTTGGTGAGGATCCGCATGGAAGAGCCTTAGATGCAAGGGAGGAAGTGCTTGCAAGCGTTGTGGACTTCTCGAAGCTCGAGCAGGTTTATGTGCAGTCTTGATTCCTATTTGGACATTTCCCTTGTGCAAACTGTTGTTGGAAGTGTGCCCCCCATCCCATCAGTGAGGTATCCGTCATAATTTGTTTGGATGGCTGGTTCTGGTGGAAAGGCACCCCTTTGCAGAGGTTGTGTGCTTATGTCCCCCGTTGTGTGCCTATATCCACAAAAGGCGAGGACTTTTGGGGGAATGGAAACGTGCTTGTGGATCTGACAGCTGGGCTGGTGTGTACAATGAAAAGATCCAGTGCTGGAAACAACGGAAGTGCAGCCTGGCATGTGGGATCACATATGTGGTAGCCGTCATGTGCCCGATAAGTTTGAGGCATGTTATGATGGTTACTGTTGGGCTTGTGATAATGGTCATAACAAGATTTCTTATACTGTCAAACTGGTGATTGGGGAAATAGACTCTAGCTGTTGTGGAGTCTATACAAGCCCTATGAACTCCAAAGATTGTGGAGTGTAGTATGAATTTCTGCTAATTGATAATGAAGCCCAGCGACTGAAGCGTGGTCTTCGTGAATGTGATCATGTCTCTGATGGTCCGCTGTGAGGGACCTCGGATAAGATAATTGTCTAGATAGGGGAATATTTTGATCCCATTGTGTCTTAGATATGACACGGCCACCACAAGGGTCTGGGGGCAGAGGAGAGGGAGGACTCTGTACTGAAAGTGGTTTGAGGCTACCATGAACTATAGGAAGTGCCTGTGTGCAGGCTGATTGTGATGTGAAAATATGCATCTTGAAGGACAAGGGTTGCGAACCAGTCCCCACACTGATGGAATTACTGTGGCAAGTGTGACCATTTTGAAGCATTGCCTGCAAAGATATTTGTTTAATTGGTGCAGGTCCAAGATAGGTCTCCAACCTCCTGTTCTCTTTTCTGTGAGAAAGTAGTTTAAATAAACCCCCCTCCCTTTGTATTTTTCAGGAACCTGTTCTATGGCTCCTATTTTGAGAAGGAGTAAAACCTCCTGGCAGAGCAGAGTCTCATGACAGGGGTCCCTGAAGAGGGAGGGAGGTGGTGGGGAGGTTGGAGAAATTGCCATGAAAGGGATAGCATAACCACTGCTGACGATTTCTAGGACCCACCAGTTTATAGTGATTGGTGCCCACTGACTGTAGAAGGGGCACAAGCGATGGTGAAATATATGGTGCTTGCCTGGTACTGTAATTGGGGGGAGGTTGGGCAGACCCTGGATCAAATTTTCAAACTTGTTGCCTCGAGGCCTGGGTCGCAGAAGAGAGGTTGTTTGGGGCTCTCTTTCGTTGGTTTCAAGGTCCAAAACAGTTTTGCTCAAAGGGTCGGTATTGGTGTTGTCTAGTGAAGATCGTGTCCCTGTGCCTTTGACAGGGTGTATAGCGCTTTCTTTGGTAATGGGAGTATACATCTGCAACATGCGAAGGGTAGTGTGCAAATCTTTCCTAGAATGTAGTGTTTCATTGGTACCTGAAGCGAACAATTTTGCTTTTGTTGAATGGCAGGTCCTCTACTTTGGCCTGGAGGTCCTTAGGGACTCCTGCTGCTTGCAACCAAGATGTACGTCTCATCATCATGGATGTCGCAGTGGACCCAGTCACAGTGTCTGAGGCATTCTGGACCATTTGCAGCGCCATATGGGATATAGCGTGACCCTCCTTAGTGAATGCCTTGAGGAAAGGTCTTTTATCCTCTGCAAGATTGTGCATGAGTTCTGTTAATTTTGTGTAATTGTCAAAATCATGATTTGCAAGCAGTGATGTATAGTTAGCCATGCGTAGCTGGAGAGTTGATGAAGAGTATACTTTTCTCCTAAACACATCCAGGCGTTTGTGGTCCTTGTCCTGTGTATGTGTATGTGTTTTGTGTTGTGGGTTCTTGGACCTTTGATTGGCAGCATCAACCACTAAGGAGTTTGGTCGAGGGCGCAGGTAGGGTAAGTCCATGCCTTTAGATAGCATGAAATATTTCCTATCAGCCCTTTTATTGGTTGGAGGGGCCATGGCAGGTGTTTGCCAGACTTCATCGGCTGCCTCAAGGATTGCTTCATGTAGAGGCAGTGCGATTCTGCACTTTGCAGAGGGCTGTAGATTGTTTAGGAGTTTGTGTTGTTTCTCCTGGACCTCTGATAAAACTACCTCCTGAGTGGTAGCCACCCTTTTAAATAGGACCTGGAATTGCTTGATATTATCAGTAGGAGTTGGGTCATTTGGAATAACCGCTTCATCAGGAGCAGAGGATGAATGATAATTCAGTGCTATATCAGATCGGTGGATGGTTGGGTTTCCTCGATCTGTCCTTCCTCTAGATCTGAGTCCTCAGATGGGGAATGTGATGCATCTGAGTGCATGGAGGGCAGTGACCTTTGTGCAGGTGTAGGCGGTGGAGTGGAGGTGTGTCGTGGTGCCCAGTAACGACAGGGGGACCATCGGCTGTGATGAGTGTCATAGTAATACCAATCAGTGTGCCACAGATATTGGTAATGAGGTGGTCTGTATGCCCCATAACATGCATGTGCCCTATCTGGGGAGGAGTGTTGTGAGGAGAACATGCTCGCTGCATCCCTGTGGTAGGCACTGAATTGTGATAAGGACAGTTACTCTGACGAGCCCCTTGTTCAGAGTGGGGATCGTGAATGATATCGTGGTGAAGGCTCAGGACAGGACAGGGTCCTAGACCTCCTGTCATATCTTGGTGGCACTTGTGTTTTGCAACCTGAGAAACGGCGATGGGATGCAGGCTTGTGACCCATTGCCACATTGGTTGGCACCTCTGGTGGTGGCATGGGTGTAGCCGTGACTATAGGGAATCTAGAGTTAGTGTGAGGTACTAGGGGGTGGCTGGAGCTAGCCCTATCGGTTTTCTGTGCCACAGGCGAATGGTGTGCCATAGGTTGGTAATGTGGCAGGGATCTTGAGTGTGCCCATGGTGAGCCAGTTGCCCTTAATGACAATGGTGCCTCTGTCACCACAGAGCCCTTGCTAGGTGCTCTTTTTGAGGTAGCTGATTTTGAGGGCTGTTTCAAGTGCGTCTTTGAGCCTGTTATTGAGAAGGCTCAAGACTTTGCTGTGCCTGTGTCAGGGGGTACACCCCTGACGGGGGCTGTTGACCCCCTTATACTGACCCGCGTCTCAGTCCGGGCCTATACCGTACCCCCAAAGTCCCCAAAAGTTCAGGCCCCTCTATCCGGGGATATATGGTATCCAATGTTCGGAAACAAAGTCCAGGCCCCTCTATCAGGGGATATACGGTATCAATGTCTTGACACAAAGCCCAGGCCCCTCTATCAGGGGATATACGGTATCAATGTCTCGACACAAAGCCCAGGCCCCTCTATCAGGGGATATACGGTATCAAAGGCCTAGTCCCTCTGAGGAGCCTCTCCTGGCCCCAGGCCTGGTTATCCAGGGGGGGGCCTGCGTGGTAGGGGGACCCGGGCCCTCCCTCTCCACCGGGTCCCAGCCCAGGGCCCTTTAGGCAGGGTCTGTGGCTCCTGCTGGCTCGGCGGGGAATCCGGCCGATACACGCCGAGCCAAACTTTGTATCCCCTGCCCTGGGCTGCTTCCTACCACGCCCCGGTTCCCCGGGGGCCCATTGGCCTCTGAGGCAGTACCTGCTGGGGCTGTGGGTACGTTCCGGTCTCCCAGAGTCGGGGTCCGCTTCCTTGGTGTCAGGGTCCAGCACTGGCAGCGGCTCTGGTCCCAGCGGCTGCAAAAACACTGGCCTTGCCTGGTCTCCTCCCTCCCCCAGCTGTCCTCTTGCCTGCTGGGCTCCCTCTGCCTTTATACCTGGCCTCTGCTGGGAGCATGCCCAGCAGGGCCGGAAGGGCGGGGCCCTCTCCGCCAGCTGGGCCTGGGCTACTCCCGGCCCTGCAGTGCGGGGTCTGTTCGCCCCGTCACAGCCTGGTTCATCTCCTTTGCAAATTCTTGAGGAGAGAGAGCAGGCTGGTGAGAGTCCAGTTTCTGAGCATGTTCTCTGAGCAGAAGGACTTGGAAGTTTGCCCTAAGGAGAAGTTACGCTCGAGCCCTTATTTCCCCCTTGATAATTATAGGTGTCCAAAGCTCTATCCATAGACTGCGTGCGTATTGTGAGCTCCCTTTCTTTGAGAGCTCTGGTTGTGAGGCTATGGCAATGGATACATTTCTGAGGTACACGCCCCCCCCCCCCCCCCCCCAACAGCATATACATTTGCTGTGGGCATCAGAAAATGGCATAAATTCTCGGCATTTGCCACATCTTTTCTCCTTAGGAGAGTCTGGCATGTCTGTCAGAAGCTATCTGTAGCTATGCAAGCAACTGAGACTGCTTGTGGGTTGCTGGTTTCTGTTTCCTTTTTTGTTTTATTTGCTTGCTGTGACTTGCCGCTGTGTGGCAGTAAAAGCTGGAGGCAGCTTTTTTTTTCTGTGTAAAAGGAAGGTAGTCCTGAGTGCCTCAGGACTAGCTACGCTGATAAGGTGATTCCGCTTTGTGCTGCAGAGTGCGCTGAGGAGGAGAGAACTGAGCTCTGTCTGTGGCCGAGGGCAGTGAAGAAGGAACTGAGGAGAAATGGGCTGCGTGCGCTACTTCAAAGGCTGGAGCACTACTCTCCGCTAGTGCATGCACAGCCCGCCTGATCACTGCTCTCAAAGTCTCCTATCTGTGGTGCCAGGACGAGCCTGACACCAACTGTGGAGCACCCCTGGGGACATCACTAGAAGATCTGGGTGTTTTGTGGGGTTTTTTTTGAGGAATTTTTTTTTTTTAAATCATGAACAGAAAGGGAAGGAGTAAAAACTTGTATCTGAGAGAAAAACTGAGGGAATTTAATGATTTTTTTTTTATTGTTTCGGGTGGAAAGAGGGCGACTGAAGGAGAGTCCCATCTGCTGCTGAGGACAGTAGAGAAGGAACTGAGGCACCATGCCGTGCGCATGCCTAATGGACACCAATGGCATGAGGAGATGCTACTGTGCGTATGCAGTGCAGTAGGGCACTGCTAGAAAAATCTCCAGTCGCACCAGTACGCAGAGTGGAGCATCCATGAGGACATCACTCGAAGAAGAATCAGTGGATACTTCTACTAATATTACTTTCCCCAGCAATTTAGGTCATTTGGACAACAAACCTGCCTTTCCAAAGAACACAGTTAAGCACCTAAATCATACAGCATTACAATAGGGTTTGGGTACCTAGCTACCTCTGAAAAATCCCAGCCTTATAGATCAAATTATACTTGCAAATCAGATAGATGGATGTCAAAATGGCAAAAACATGTGTCTTCAAATATTTGCGGGATCAAAATAGGAACAGGTGGGGGATAGGCACTTGTGAATAAATTTGATCCTAAAATATACTTATATTCAGGGCTTGATAAACAATGTAATCTACTCGCTCGTGGCGAATAGATTACACCTTGGAAGAGCTGGCGCAGAGCGATCTGTGCATGTGCAGAACAATCTGCGCATGTGCAGAGCGCAGAAGTGCGCGGCTGCGTCGCCGCTCAGAAAGCTCTGCTTATATTACTTATTTATATAAGTCTAATGTCATTAAAGTGACATTTAAGTTGAAGCCTCATATTTTTCATATAAATACATGCACACACTTTCATTTTTTCAGATTTAGGCTTTTGAAAAACTTTGATTCCACCAGCGCTGAATTTGATTTACTATGGTGAACTTATAATATACTGACTTAGTTTGTACTCTTTGGTATTCATTACTGTTCAAAACAAAGTTGGCTTAGACTAAAATTGAACTGATAGTAGGAAGAGTTGTATTATCAACACTGATACTATGCTTTTAATATAATTAATGAAGGTTATCAAATGCATTTATGAACAGAAGAAAGTAACTGTATATAGCCTAACTATAATACACCATATTAACAAATAATAAACGACACTTACTGCTCATCTCAGGACATTTTACAATTGGTCTTAGAGACTCCATTTTAGTTAACTGGCTTTAGCTGATTAAAATTGTAATTATTACTACTATAATTTGTTTAAATTTTATATAAGTACATATTCAATAAATAAACTCTTAATACTTAAACCTCACTGGAATCTGTAGTATGCTGGCATCCATAAAAGACACTTTCTTGTCTGCTACAGCAATGCGCTGCCGTGGTTTGGGCTTTGGAGCCTAGGATAAAGGAATATAATTAAAAATGGTGTTCGTCACAATGTGGTGCTAGCTCTTTAAGAATTAAGAGGCCAAAGCACCCATGACTTATAAGCTGCTTCCTATTTATCACCCGGACCACAGAATTGGGGGAGACACAGTGGAGGAGTCAGTGAGGAAAAGGGAAGATAAGAGTTGCCAGGGAGCCAGTAATCTGCAGGTAGGAGCGATAAAACAGCAAGAGGGCCTTGGAGAAAATGGGAGGTGGTTACTAAGGGGAAGGCTGAAAGCATGAGAATAGCAAAAAAGGCTGGCTGATTGACCACTCTAGCCACACAGCAAGCACTGAAAACTGAATGCCAAAGAGGCAGGCATGTCAGTTCTGTCTCAGCTTATCACCACATAATTCTGCTTCTGAGGTGCTCTTTTTTTTGCCCCCAATGGCTGTATTTCTGTCATTTCCTTTTCTGGAAGCTTCTAGATGACAGGTAGAAACACAGTGGAAGCTAGCAATATTTACAAAATTAATGAACAATACAGAAATATTCCCTGTAAAATCTGATTAAGGATTTGGAATTTACTTATTTAAAAAACGGTAAATAATTTGAAATGTCTACAAAATGATTCTATCTAAAAAGGTTAGTGTTTGCTTTGTCTCTCCTATACAATTGTCTATGTGTACAGAAGACTTACAAGTTTCAAAAGTCACAACATGAAGGACTTTTTCTATCAAAAACACAAGCGGTGGTTGTGTGAAGTACTAGTTTCTATTAAATGCACTGTATTGTAAGGATTATTCCTACTTACCAGGTTTGGATGTACTGTAAGAAGTCTTTTCTCTCTCTAACTTCTTAGAATTGTTAAATTACTTACTGTCATTGATGAAGTAAAAGAAGGGTCCGGGGTTAGAGTCTGCACTTCCTCCTTCACTGGTAACTTAGCTGCTGTTGAGTTTTCATTTTGGATGTAACTCACTAGGTCTGCTGCCATGGCCGACCCAGTTGGAGGTAGATAGGCAAACCTCCATTTTAGTTCAATGTTGATGGTGCCAGAAGAATGTCCTTCAGAATTTGTTAGTTCAAATGTACCTGAAAGGACGATGCAAAACCCATCTAGCTCTACTAGCTATCATGCAAAATGAAACAACATGCAAGGCAACAATTACATAAAAATGGCATTCAGTTTCTTGAGATCCCTTGAGAACTTCCTCAGCTAAAACTGGCTGTAGAATATGAATTTAAAGAAAAAAAGATGTCTCTGGTAGTTTCAAGTCTCACACTGAGAGTATTTAAAGCAAAGGATTTTAAGGGCCATAACTACATGGGGGATAAAAGTAATGCAAACCAGTCAAAGATTAGTATAGGTGCCACTCTTTCCTCATGAGGAATTACCTTGGAGAAGGAATGCCTGTTGATGAGACATTAGTGAATTTATTCAGGATTGTCTTGGTTACATCTACAATACTCCTTACAATGGGAGCTCAACAAATCAAGCCTATCATTGATATACGGTATCCAAATGCATACAGATTTGAGGTCCCTGTCAACAAGGATAATTAGATGTTTATATCTAAACTCTTCATGTTTATTCCTTCCTTCAGGATCCCATGATTAGGCACAGGAATTGGTGTCAAATGTGTGTGGATTATATTGTGCACTTGGTCCTCAAGTTCACCTGCTAAGTCTCAATAATGAGGCATTCCAGAGTCAGCATGGATAAAAGGGCATTCTACAGGGAACAAAGGAATGAGTTAAAGATAGGGTATACTTTGGGACTAGCTGATATCTTTTGTATGCTCTTTGGCAGCCTGGGAACAGGCACTAGATGTGACTATTATTCACCTCATTGTAAATGATTTAGGAATGCGCGAGGACATCATTTGATCAGAATTAAATGGACTTTGGAGCAGATCCAGATGTTTTTCCTGGGAGTGATGATTATTTGGTGTGAACTGATGCAACAAACAGTATAAAAGGAAGCCATAAGGCCTCCATGGATTGAAAAGGCTAGAATAGTAGTCTTTTCCAGATTATCTTTCAGGAGTCAGATTTGTCTTATGTATCCTCAAATTTCATCTCACTTATAAACTACTTTCTTACAAAATCAAAATAAAAAATAGACATGTCATAGCATGCTGGGATTGAAAAATTGTTTAGTTTTTCATTTTGTCTGCATGAAATTTTAGTTTGTTCTAAGTTTGCTAGTGCTTTTTGTATAGCCTAGTAGTGGGGAACCTAAGGCTCGGGGACCAGTTTGCCTGGATCTGGGCCCTGAGGTTCAGGACTCTCCCAGTATTGGAGAACCCACACTGGTGCTCCAGCCACCTCACTACCCCATGGCAAAGCTGGAGCACACACAACCTACAAGGCTGGGCCCCACAGGCTCTGGTGTGCAAGGGGAATTTCTTTCTCCTTCTCAGTCGGCAGCCATGTCAGTCAGGGGCTATGTCACATCACTTGTGTGCAGCCCCCAACTGATTTTTCTGCGGGTCAGCGGCCCCTGACCCAAAGAAGGCTCCCCGCCCTGGTAGAGCCAGTTGTAAAAGAAGGAAAGTATCTAGATGAGTTGATGTATCCTCCCCTCAGTGGACTCAGAGGTTGAGAATCCCAGTCTGATACAGTGGGGAACACAAACTCTCCTGTTATAGCCCTATTAGCCCTCATACTAGAGGAGAGCCTAGAGGTTCCTGCCACATAAACATTGAATTATCCTTGTTGACAGGGGCCTCCAACCTGTATGCATTTGGATTCCATTACTGATAGGCTTGATTTGTTGGGCTCTCATTCTAAGGAATGCTGTAGATGTATGTAACCAATACAATCCTGAAGCTTATCTTAGTGAGTCTTTGGGGATTCTTTGTAACTGTCTACAACAGAGAGGAATAGTCTTGGAAATTTTCTGAAAAGTTCCAAACAGAAGGTTAATGACCACTTAGAATTGATTGTGTATAGTGTTGCCTCCTTTTTATCCTGAGGCAATTTGGGAAAGAAGACTAGAAGTGAATAACTTGATTTTTGTGGAAGGCCGAAGGTACTTTTGGGAGGAATTTTGGAGTGGTAATAATGTGACCTTGTCCTTGAAGAAAATTGTAAAGGAATGGTATATGCCTATATCTCTTACTGTCTGACCAGATGTGATGGCCAGTAGGAATGAGGTTTTCATTAAAGAGGTGAAGTGAGCAAGCAGGCAAGAAGCGAGTGGTGATAAACTGTTTTACAAAATATCCCTTTCAGCTTAAGACATGTTTAAGATTTCATGTTGTTGCAGGGTCTCTAATGTCAAAGTAAAAGTTACTCATGCCTTTAAGAAATCTTATTGTTATGATAAGCAAACATAGAATGACCATCTATTGATGGAAGGCATTGATGACAGTTTGATATACCTTCACCAAGCTTAAGGATAGCCCTAATTTATTTAATCTAAGATATAGTCTAACACAATTAGTAATGGAGAGCATATAGAAAAGTAACTTGTTTTGCATTTGTCTGGAAATGGATGACAGGAGAGAGATCACATGATAATTACCTGATGTAGTCCCTCCCTCTGGGGCATCTGGCATTAGCCACTGTCAGCAGACAGGATACTGGGCTATCTGGACCTATGGTCTGACCCAGTATGGTCTGGCCGTTCTTATGTTCTTTTACACCACAGTTAGAATCTTTCATTTGTAAATGTATGTGTGAAGAGTAGTTATTTTCCTGCTATGTAACAGTACCTTCCTCATATCGCTAAGGTAGTTGATTTCTGAGACTTGAAACCATAAAGATCAAACCATCATATATTTTCTCTTCAATACATAATAGAATTACATATTTGTAGAGTATCAGTATGGAGCTCTGAAAATGGTTTCATGACATTATCTTTTAGTGGTGCAGAAGGAGCAATAATTCTCCACTGTGAATAAGTAGGTTTTCTAAAAACATAAGCTATACAGCCTAAAGGACATAAATTACAGCACCAATTTAGTGTAGCTAGTATAAAATAGACAACATATATGGTAAATGTTTTTCTTTGACAGCATTATTTTAAAAACAAACAACAAAAAATTAGCACTAGCTTTCAGTTTACTAGATAATTCAAAACTTAAAAAGCAGCATTTCAATATATTCCCAAATTATTTCAGCTATATGCCCCAATCCTGTAGTGAGACATATATGAGAGGAAGTGTCCACCTGCATGGATTCAACTGCAGAACCATGGGCTTAACTAGTATAGTATTTGGACTTACATCCTAGAAGTGTCATTTTAATAGATGTGCAAAATATTGCTCTACCTCTTTATAAAATGAATCATTTTTTATTCTCTCTCTCTCTCTCTCTCTGTGTATACACATACACACACACACACACACACACACACACACACACACACACTTCCCCCCTCTCTAAAAGTCACATTTATATCTGCTTGCTGCACAGCATGGGTGCAAATTCAATTTCTATTTTCTTTTCTCTATGGCTGAAAGATGACAAAGTGGTTCTTATGTTAACTTCCCGATTGATTTTTAAGTGCATTTCAGTTAAGGATTAAAGGAAAATCCAAAGGGGGAAAACTCCCCCTCAAATGATGGAAAGTAATCATGAAAGAAATTAGCAGGCAGTTACTAGAAAAATGAAGAGAAAGATGACTGGAAAAAGAGAGAAAACACAAATACAAATTATTTTCTATTATAAAGGTTTTACTGTTACTAAACATTTAAAAAGAATGCCATGAAAGTAGACCTTCAAAAGATGCAGATAATTTTTATACTCGCACAGATGCATTCAGGAGGACATAGGATCAAAAGGTAAAAAGATGCTACTTGTGATTATTGTGAACAGATTAAATATGAACATTGCCATTGAGCTGCTATTGGTTTACTTTTTTAACTCATGGGAAAGTTTTTATAAAAAATACAATTGTCCCCATCATTCCAAGAAGCTGAATCTTGCATTGACCCTACAGATTGCCAGCTTTGACTAGTTCTGCTTTTCACTTAAAAATCAATCAGGAGTTAATGAGAGAAACACTTTGTCATCTTTCAGCCATAGAGAAAAGAAAAGCAAAGATCCTCAACATCCCAATGTCAATGTATGTTGGTGTAAACATGGAAAAAACACATTGACGAATTAGACACATATCATGAAGTAGTAGGTGAAAAGTTAATTGGCTTTGAAAAAGTCAAATTCTTACCTGAGATATATCTGTCATGTGCTAAAGAGATAAGAGGAATAATGGCTTTCCCTACATAAACACTTTCTTCTGTTTCACCATCATCAAACACATACAAATACAAGGATTCCGATTTTAAGTATCGGTCTAAATCCGCATTCATTGGCACTGGAAAGCACATGTGATCATCAAATTGTGGGCTGTTACTGCTATGAACGATGGCAGTATCATGGTCTCCAAAATCAAAGAACTTGTACACAACATAAGGATTTGGCTGAAGCTGGATTTTTTGGGACTGGAGATTGTTACAGCATTTTATTGTAATATGAAGCTCATTTAAATTGCCATCTGCTGAAGTGTTGACTTCCGCAGCCCTGAGTAACGGCTGTTTCAACTGAAAAAAAAAAAAATCACACGTGTTCATAAAAACCCATTAGAATTCTCATTCTGTTATAGAATATCTATATAAACAACAAAAGCATCTGCCCACGTGAATTACAACCAAACTACTGTTTAGCTAAATTAGTGTATCAGAACTTTACAGCTGTGTCTAGACTGGCCAGTTTTTCTGGAAAATCAGCAGCTTTTCCAGAAAAACTTGCCAGCTGTCTACACTGGCCGCTTGAATTTCCGCAAAAGCACTGACTTCCTACTGTAAGAAATCAGTGCTTTTTGCGGAAATACTATGCTGCTTCTGTTCGGGGAAAAGTCTTTTTCTGAAAGACTTTTGTGCAAAAGGGCCAGTGTAGACAACAGAGATTTCTTTTCCGCAAAAAAGCCCCGATCGCAAAAATGGTGATCGGGGCTTTTTTGTGGAAAAGCGTCCTGCCAATCTAGACACGCTTTTCCGAAAATGCTTTTAACGGAAAACTTTTCCATTAAAAGCATTTCTGGAAAATCATGCCAGTGTAGACGTAGCCCCTACGAACAGTAAACTTCAGTAACTTTTGTTGTAAGCATAGGGGAAGAAGAGATTATTCCTTTCATATCCATATATGTTTTCTTTTTATGAAACATCACGATCCACGTGTCAGTAAGCGTGAGGCAAATAGTGGATTTTCCAGAAAACTGAAAAAAAAAAAATCCTTATATGTGTTACAAGAAATAATTTTTTTTTAAAAATCTAGGGGGCTGCCCTCTCTGCTCAGTATATTCACCTACTCCCTTCCTCCCCAGGGGCCACTTTCGCTTCACTGAGAGGACCACTTGCACTTTGCTGAGCCCCTGTTGACACTGATGATCACATTCTGTCGTTCAACAGGAAAAACTTTTTTATATATATAGAGAGAGATATTTCACTAAATTTCAAAGTCAAAATAAAATTTGAGTGGAGCTGAATAAAATGGTTTGTCCAACCCAACTCAAAATATTGTGTTTCAATTTAAGCAACTTCAAGCCAAAAGGAGACTAGATTCACAAGATGGCTAGAGGAGAAAAGAGGCAGCTGCAGTATTATAAAATTTTTAACTTGGTGGTTAGGGCATTTATTTATGTTGAGGGAGATACAGATTCAGTTCCCTATTTGCCTGACATGGAGCAAGGACTTGAACCTAGGTCTCCCAAAGTGTAAGCGACTGCCCTATGAATTAGGGAGTCAGAGATTCTAATAAGCATATTTTTCAATCTTCCTGCTGAAGTTGTTCCACTTTTTATAAATAATTAATAGTCATTTAAGCAGAGATTTCAATTTAGGTTTCCAACAATCTAGGAGTCCCCTAAGTAATTTTCATTCTTTCCCAAGTCCAATGACTATTCATGTAAGTGCCCTAATCACTGGACTGCCTTCTAAGCCATTTTGTGACTCCAACCCCAATAATATCCCCTCCCAAATTTAAGGTTTTTATTCGGTTGAAACTATTCTCCAAACTTGAATACATTTGGGAATTGTTTCTGGTTGACCAACACTATGTTTTTTGGCAATATATTTACCAAAAAAAAAAAACAAACCCCCCCAAACAAACCCCAAAACCCCCACCCAGATCTAACTCGGTCCATTACTGTCATTGTTCAATAGGCAATCAAATGACAAGAACTAGTATAAAACTATATTAGTATTTTTAACACTATAGCATCTCTACCCTCACATTCCCATTCAATGTCCAGATATAATTTTTATAATTATAACCTCATTTGTCCATGCATTTTCAATCACTTAAAATTAATTATCCAAATTAATTCCTATGGTCTCTTTAGATTTTAAAAGTGATTTGTTTGTCCCAGTTATTTACCACCCCATGATCCAAAGCCCCGTAAGACTAGGAATTCCACAGCATCTTCAATTATAATTTTAATATTTTTAAATTAAATTCCAAAATGAGTAATGCAATGGAGGACAATAGCTTTCCTCTTATTTATTTTGATATTAAATTAATTATTCCATTTTTAGTTTTTGGTATGCCAAAGATACTGCTATTAGCAGTGCTTGATTGCACTGCAGAAGGTTTTGGGGAAAGGTCGAACTTTTGACTGAGATGTGGCTTTTGTGATCTAGGTAGTTTCATTCTGGGGGATAAAGCACATTAACTGAATCGTTCTCTAACATGATCAACAAATGTTAATGACATCTACAAAACACATTCTGCAGCAATGCCTTGAATTGAAGGACAGATATATCTGGATGGAGAATAAGACCTGTGTCCTGGGTAAGGAAATGAGAAATGTGAGGAAGTTGAAGAGGAGGTGCTATTGTCAGTTGATTGCTTTATGCACTATTGCCAGATATTCCACACATAGATGGTGCTCTTTTCTGGAGATTTCTGTAAAACATACATGCCGTGTTGTCTGTTAGGGTACATCTAAACTACATCCGTTTTTTAAAATTGCAAATGAAACTGGGATTTGAATTTCCCATGCTTCATTTGCATAATCGTATCATGGCATTCTTTCGAAAAACGCTATTTTGAAAGTGAAACTGTGGTCTAGACGCAGTTCTTTCGAAAAGAAAAGCCTTTTTTGAAAGAGCCTGTAAACCTCATTTTTTGAGTACAGAATCTTTTGAAAAAGGGTTGTTTTTTTTCCAAAAAGAATTGCGTCTAGACAGCGGTTTCACTTTCAAAATAGTGGTTTTTGACAGAACGCCGTGACACGATTATGCAAATGAAGCACAGGAAATTCAAATCCTGGCTTCATTTGCAATTTTGATATGTCTAGTTTATGTCCCTCTTTTGAAAGAGGGATGTAGTCTAGATATAACCTTAGTATTTTAACCAATGAGTTGCAGATAACTAGGAGAAAGTGTTCGTAGGTGCATCTGACTGCATGAAGTTCAAGTACATTGATGTGAAATGATGTTTTGTGAGGTAATCATTAGTCCTGGATGGTATGGTTGTTAAAGTGTGCACTCCATCCTTCTAGAGAGGCATCTATAGTGAGCATGAGTAAGGGGGCATTTATTGGAAAAACACTCTGGTACATTGAATGGTGGTTGCACCCACACAACCAGGGGAGCATTTTGCTCTGTTTGGAATGTGGAGGAATGTCTGTGTGGATGAAAACACATGTGGAGCCATCTTTGGAGGCAATACATATGCAGTCTGGCAAGTTTTACTACATATATCGTTGCTGACTTACGTCCCAGCAATTTCAGACATTGTCTGGCTGAGACCTGTTGATAATATTCATGGCCAGGATGGTCAGTGCCAAAAAGTGGTGTTGCAGGAATTTGGCTTGTGCTCACATGTAGTCTAGAATGGACCCAATGAATTCCAGTTGCTGTGTAGGAATGGAGTTGTGATTTTTGTTTGTTTATTTGGAATCCCAGAGATGTGAAGAGACTGACTGTGTGGTTTGTGCTCAGTATTTCTTTTGAAAGGGATGGAGCAATTATTATCCAGTCATCTAGACAGGGGAATATCATGACTTCTGATTTTTGAAGGTGAGCAACTGCTACTGCTTGCACTTTTGTAAAGACCCTTGAGGTCGCTGATAGGCTGAATGGTAGAACTTGATATTGATAATGCTGGTGGTGGAGGGTGAAGTGCAGGAATCTTCTGTGTGCAGCATGGATTATGATATAGAAATAAGCATGCTGTAGGCTGAGGACAACAGCCAATCCCTTTTTTGTAGTGCCGGGATTATATTTGCCAACTTAACCATTCTGAAATGTTGTTTCATTTTTAGATAACCACTTCCTGTGAAAGATTTTTTTTTTAAATTAGCTCTTTTTTAGCTGAGTTTTTGTTTTTTCTTGAAACATATATGAATCACTGTTCTTTCACTCACTCATTTTCTACTGACTGAGAAATATAAAACATAGTCTCATCCTGATTATCCAAACAACAAAAATTCTAAGATTTCTTCTGCTTAAGCACTTCACATATAATAGAGGGCTAAGCTAATGTTGGCCTATCACACAAGCATATTTCATCAGAGCAATAGGTTGGATAAATTTGGCATCTCAGAATCAAAAGAGAGTTAAACAAAATGTTTACTGATTATTTCACTACTTTCTGGCCAAGAAGTTAGCAAAAGCTAGTAGTTTAAGAGATAATTAGTGACAGTTAAAACTTATTCTCCCTGACATAACCATGTATTATATCTTACAACTAGTAAAATCAAAACCAGCACTTTTCTGTTCAAGATCCCTTAAAAAATAATGAAAGGTGGCTATATACACAGCAAAAGCTGACAGAGGACGTAACCTATTGAACTGAAAGAAAATATTTTAACAGCTTACACAATATGAATACCAAAAAGAAATTAGCTTACCTTTTCACGTTCCTTTAAATTGGATGTTATGTATCCCAGAGCTTTTGACCTCTCTTTGTAGAGTCTGATTGCCTGATCCATAGGAACTCGTAACCTAACCCAGTAATCCACTGTGCCATAGTTTGGGATATTTCCTCCAGTTCCTATATAACAAATATTTTATTATATTCTAGCAGAAATACCCGGTGTCACCCGGGGAAAATATAGTAAAAGGTGTGATGAATGAACTACATCAATGACATTAACATAGCATATTTTATTGGAAATACTTTTCTCTTATATATGACTTTAAGAAATTAACATAGCTAGTGATGTGCTTACAAAATGCATTTACATTTAACTCATTTCTTGCTGACAAAAGGTGTGGTGAATGAACTACGTAAATTATGTAAACATAACATTTTATTGGAAATACTTTTTCTTGTATCATAGTGAAAGGATCTCACAGTTGCAGTTCATGTGACACGCTTAACAGAAGAGTCCAGTAAATGCCTATGATGAGGCACTACTAAAAGCTAATTAGTAGCACAATTGAGGCTCTGGGGGCCCAAATGGGGCTCTAGGGGATCCGATTTCAAGCTATAACCAACCCAGTTACTGAAGTTAGGAAATCAGTAGTATCCGTTCAAAATTTGGTGTTTCTAGCTCTTACAGTTTCGGAGATCTTTTGGGACGGACAAACAAACAAACAAATGAACTTTCAGAAATATTTATAAGATAATAATTAGGGACCTACCAAATTCATGGTCTATTCTGGTCAATTTCATAGTCATAGATTTTAAGAATCATAATGATTTCAGCTATTTAAATCTGAAATTTCACAGCGTAGTATTACAGGGGTCTTGACTCACAACACAGCTGTGGGGGAGTCCAAGGTTATTGTAGAGAGGGATTACAGTACTGCAACCATTACTTTGTACTGCTGTTGGTGGCAGTGCTGCCTTCGGAGCTGGACACATGGAAAGCAACAGCTGCAGGTCTGGAGCCCAGCTCTGAAGGCAGAGCTGCTGTCAGCAGCAGTGCACATTTAAGGATGGCTTGGTATGGTATTGCCACTCTTCTGCGCTGCTGTTGGCTGGGTGCTGTCTTCAGAACTGGGTACCCAGTCAACAATGCCACTTCTCCCAGCTGCCAGTTCTGAAATCAGTGCAGACATAAGGGTGGTAATACTGTGATCCCTTTATAATAACATTAAAAACAACAAGGAGACCTGTGGCACCTTAAAGACAAAGAGATTTATTTGGGCATAAGCCTCATGGGCAAAAGCCCACTTCATCTGATGAATAAATCTGTTTAAGGTGTCAAAAGGACTAATTGTTTTTGAGGATACAGACTAATACAACTACCCCTCTAATACTTATAATAACCTCCTGACACCCCCTCCTCCCCCCCAGCAATTCCCTTTTGGGTCAAGTCCCTCAATTTGAGAAGCACTTGTCTCCCCTGTTCAAGCTGTATAGCATAGGGTAAAAGCACACAAGATACCAGATTTCAAAATCCAGGACATATTTTTCATGGACATAAATTTGGTAGAGCACTCTATGTAATATTTCATATAAAAAACTTAGTTCCATAAACATTTCACTAGCAAAGCTAACACTAAAACGTTAGGAAGTGCCAGAATTCAGGTAGCCTGTGCAAAATTAACTCTACCCTCTTGCGAATATGGATATGGTCTGTCAGAACCAGGAACAGAAGTCAGCTCTCTTGCATCTAAGCACAGTGCCTAAACAAAAGAGAACATTCTTTTTCTTCTTCTCCATACTCTGCACTGAAGAGATCTTATAGAACAAACAACAGGTGATCAAGTGCACAGACATATTATAGTTTTAGTTATAAGGTGTGTGCACAACTTATTGACAAACAGTACTTAAACAGAAGTACTGGTGGTTTGATGTCAAACTGGCAGGACATATCTAGCCGAGCCCTACAAAGGTCTGTCCTGGCTCTGGTATTATTCAATATTTTCATTAATGACATGGATGATGGAATGAAGAAAGTGCTTAGAATATCCGCAGACAAATTGCAGAATTGGTTTGAAATCAACAAGATGAAACTGAACAGAGACACGCTCAAAGCACTACACTTATATATGTCTATGATTTTATGCAACTAAAGACTATATTAAAACAACAACAACAACAACAACAAAAACCTATGCTGCCTGAAGTACAAAACAAGCATGCAACAATTAAAGTTTGAGAAAATTATAAGCAACTGAAAACATATAATGGAAAGCTTGCAGTGTTTTTACACTCTTGTTGGTCTCAGGATATTAGTGAGACAAGGGAGTGAGGTAATTTATTTTCCTAGACCTACTTCTATTGGTGAAAGAGACAACTTTGAGCTACACAGAACTTGGGATACCGCAAAAAAGTTCTGTGTGACTCAAAAATTTGTCTCTTATACCAAAAGAAATTGATCCAATAAAAGAGAAATTGAAAGAGTTAGGTAAGCTTAGGTATGGCTGGAGCTATTGGTTAACAGTATTTCAATAAACTAGACATTTAATGCCTTGGAAAGGAGGGGGAGGGGAAAGGACCAATTGGCACTTTTTTTAAAGTAAACACACCTCTGATTAAATTGAAAATTGTTAAAATAGATGCATTAAAATGACGTTATAATGGAAAAAAATCTGAGGGAGAGCATTTAATGACAAATAAATATCTAAATCTTATGCAATGAAAGTAAACCCTACCTGAAACAGGCAAACAAATATTGATATTATGTAATAAATAACCTGTACAAGCTGCTGTATCTTTCTGATGATGTTTTACTATTTTATTATATAGTGACCTCCAATCTACTGGATTGAACTTGGGGGCAGTGGAAAATGGAAAGCAAAATAGACATGTAATGTATGAAAAAGGTGAAAATCTAAATATCCTAGGTGAAGTAACAATTTCTGACCCCAAACAACGTAGACATGTTAAACCAAATTTTATAATATAAGAAAAATACCAATTGTATTCTTGGGGTATGAAAAAAATCTTTATATACATTTAATTATATAAAAGCCTAATGATTAAAGGTTATTTTAATTGCTTGGGGTACAATGAAAAAAAAAGTCAATCTTACTGTACAGACTACTTCAGATGCCTAAAATGATTTAAATAGTATTATAATATACTATAGTAGTACAGGTTGAGCCTCTGTGGTCCAGGACCCTCTGGTATGGCAACATCTGTGGTCCAGCAGGACCAAAGACCCCTAACCCAGAGGTTGCCAGCAGCTGGGAGCTCAGCCAGGTAGGCAGCCTGGAGGTCAGTGTCTTGGGGGTAGGAAGCCCAACCAGCAATGGGCAGCCAGAGCAGGGCTTTGCCAGTTAGGGGCAGGGAAGCCTCTGCGGCCAGGGGTGTGGAGGCACTGCTGGCCAGGTGCGGGGAAGCCCCTGCATCCAGGGACATGGAGGCTGTACCTGCTGGGAACACAGAGCCACTGCTGGATGGGGGCAGGGAGACCCTGCAGCCAGAGGAGCTGAGCCACTGCTGGCCAGGAGGAGGGAACCCCACCAGCTGAGGGAAGGGAGCTCCATGAGCCAGAGTGGGGTGGCAGCTGGGAGTAGAGCCCCGCCAATGGCTGGGGGCAGTGCACTTGCTGGGCCAGTGGGCAGGAGGGGAGTTCCAGGAGAGCCTGAGGCTTGACCTCCCCTGGTCCAGCAAACTTCCTCCTTTAGGACCACTCAGGTCCCCAGGGTGCGGGACCAGGGTGATCCAAACTGTATTATTTGCTTTCTAATATTTTTGTCCATATTTCTGAATGATAAAAAGTTAGTATTAGTTGTGGATTTCTTTTGTATGGGTACAAGTACATTAATTCATAAATAACCTTCTAAAGCGAGGTACAGTTAAGACTTTTGTTTTTTGGAGTTTATTAATTTTCAGAATTTACTTTTAGCAATTTTTGAGTTTTATGTAGCTGTCAAATATTAGGGTTTTTTTTAGAGCTTTCAATTTGTATATTCTATAATGAGCAATCTTATTGAAATGTTCCGTAGTGTGCTTCAACATAATACTGTTACAAATAGCACTATGTTAAAACACACTAGGGAACCCTTAGTGTCCATAAGCAGGGTCTACACAGACAAATTAATGTGGAATGTTACTGTTCTTAAGAAATCACACTTCTATAGTCTAAATTACTTCTCCATGCTTTTAGATACAAGTAACCATTTCCAGGAGTTTTCTTTTTCCCCCTTTCTTTTACTTGGAGTGTTTTGTCTTTTAAAACATTAGAAGCTCGAGGTAAGCAGGACTGAAAAAGTCAACACATTATTTCCTGAATTGATAGTTCATCTTTGCTAGTTTAATTTACCCACATTGCCTCTAATATATATCATGGTCAGACACCACTACATTGTCTGGATACCTCAAAAAGGAGGACAGGAGCCACCTTATATGGATTTTCATTAGGCCAGAATTTTATTCTATAGCTGTCTGGGACAACCCAGCAGATAAAATTCACAGTACATGTAAACCCATGTTTCTTCAAATCATTAACAGCTGCCCTTAATTTCCCATCTAGGTTCCCCAGACAACTCTTGGCTTGGACCTTATCATCCACCAACCTTGTAATAGGGTTAAGGTGGGCTATGTGAATGGAGGAGAAGGTTGGCTACCTGCTGTACCAATGAGAGGAATCCCCAACCCCTCCTCCCTCAGTTCTGTTCCTTTATCTAGTATCTCCTTTTAAGTCTTTTACTAGGCCATTTATCTAGTACTTGGATGCCTTCCCTATGGAATACCTGCACTTGGACATCCATCCAACCTTACAAATAAGTTGTGACATATGGTCTACCGCCTCTCATCTGATGAGAAAAGGTCTTTCCTGACACTCACTGTGGTGAAGGTGAAAAAACCCTCATTCCACTGAAGCCAAATTGGTGGGGCAGAAAAAATTCCTATCCAGCTCCCCTTAAAAAGGAGAGACTAGCATAATGCCCATAGCAAGTTCTAACTCAAATTAATATTCATTTCTATTACGAAAGGGATGGAAGGTGCTGGCTATACTTGCGGTGTGGAAAAAAGAGGCTTCCCTGGGCCAGGGCTTATACTTTTATACCTTTTCGGACCTCACACTGCTTGAGGAAGTGAGTCAGTGCTGCATAGCTGCCTGCCATCCCCTCTTTGCAGCAGTCTCTGACCTCATTCTCCCCTCCCTCACTTGGCCATAAAGCAGAACTGTTCTTCTCTGGTATGCCCAGATAACCCCTCCCCCACTTAAATGTGGTGCAGTCATTATTAACACTGTTACACATACCATTATAGACAAAATTGTTCCCTTCAGGTAAACTGCCAATGAAATCAATTTGAAATATACATTCACATACCATAGCATAATTTGGCCTTTGATATGCAATATTTCTTTTTTAAAGTTGTAAAATATGAATTCAGTGCTGTACAAACATGCACTGCTACAATTGTCAGTTAAAATATCACATATAAACACATTTTGAAATCTTACTTACCAACTAAAATTGCTGTACTATAAATCCTGCCATTATTTTCCAAGATTTCATGGAACCTCAGCTGACATGCTGCAGCTGTTTCATAATCTGTGCCAAAGGCACGATGAACCTCAAGAGTGATAGTGCTTTTCTGTATGTATTGCAAAAAGAAGTCATCAACTCGTACAAGGTATTGAGAAGTGAAGTTATAGGATGGATTAAGACCACAAATTACTGGGGTTGTCTGTAATTCAAAATCATAGAATGCATAGGTACAGAAAGTTGCAGGTTCTTGATCCCCAAAGGCACGCACAGCTTCTGTAGAAAAGATCACTTTGCTGATGTGAATTTCAAACAGGTTTTCTCCTCTTTCTAAGTGAACAGTTTCATCAAATTCATCTACTGGATCCTCTGGCAGGATTTCTGGTCTGAATTTGTACTGTTTGGTGCCATAGGCAATATCCTTTAGTTGAGCTATAACAAAGAAAATAGAATTGAGCTTAGCATGATAATCTTTTTCTTGTCATCAATAAATGTTGCAACAGAACTCGATTAAAAGAGTGAATTCAGAGAAAATAAAGGGTAAATCGACAAAGTTAAATATATTTTCATATATTTAGTGCTCCTAATCTGTACAATTGTTCTTAGGTATCACATTATTCACAAGTTTTATATATATGACTTGATGCTCATATAAGTCACACTCATATAAATCAGGAATAACTCAACTGAAGTCAAAATAAATATATGGCTTTTACATCATAGTTTCAAGGCACTGAAGTTAATAATGGATTGCAAAGGAATTATGAAGAGAATGCAGTTGCCTTTACAATGAAACATCTTTTGAAAAAAGGAAGTGCTGGACTAAAAAACATATGAGAAATTTAAGCTACATATTTTTGCACATCTGATTGAGGATTGATGAGAGGGAGTTCCTTATGGAATATATGTACTTCTCCCCCAACATACATAGTGGAGTTAGTGCCTACACTCCCCTGGTCTGCAATCTTCCTGATCCCACTGTGACAAGGCCAGGTCAGAGCACTATAGGAGAGCAATAGAAGGGAAAGATATTAGTCTTAGATTAAATAGTTCCCAGGGTAAACTAACAAGGGCTAATCTAGAACCAGCAGGAACCTGCCAGAATCAGTCTGGGTAATCAAGACAATTACACTTGAAGCCAATTAGGAGCTTTCCAGAGTCAAGTATATCAGACCAGTCAGAACCACTGAGGGCAAATTAAGAACCAATTGAGACTGGTTTAAAAAAGCATCCATTCTGTTACCTCAGTGTGTAAACAAGGAGCTGAGATGAAAAGGTTCTGTGGAGAGTCTTGGAGGAGAAAGTGCAAGTTGGTACCAGGAGAAAGAGCCTGTGATAAGGAAGGTGCTGGGGAGGGCTGTGGGAAAGACGAAGTTAATCACCTTGTACAGTAACAATGGTTCTTTGAGATGTGTCCCCCTGTGGGTGCTCCACTGTAGGTGTCCAGTCGTCCCAATGCCACAGGTTGGGGATTTTTGAGCACTAGTCGGATGGGCTGCACATGCGCTGTAGGCGCCTCAAGGAGTTCGCATTTTAATGGATCATGAGTGGCTGTGCCCTCTTCTTTTCCTTCTCTACTCCAGAACAAACAGCATACTCCAAAGTAGAGGGGAAGAGGATGGGTAGTAGAGCACCCACAGACATACACTTCTCGAAGAGCCATCGTTTCTGCACAAGGTGAATAACTTCCTCTTCAAGTGTTGTCACTGTGAGTTTTCAACTGTAGGTAACTATGCAGCAGTACCTGTTCTGGAAGGTGGGATTCAGAATAATTGAGACAGCAGAGGTTAGGACTGCTAAACCAACTGCCATGTCAGGAATATGTCCCGAAACAATAGCACAGTGTCTCGCAAATGTGTGCTGAGAGGTCCATATAGCCATTCTGCAGATCTCCTGCAAGGATACGCTGTACAAGAAAGCAGTAGAGGCAGCTACAACACGTGTAGTGAGCCCTCAAGCCAATAGGAACTGTTTTGTCATGGAAGTTGTAGCATGTTTGTATTCAGGTGAATATCTAGTTGGATAAGCACTGTGTTGTTACTGGCATACCCTTTGAACATTCTGGTTATAGAAAGAAAAATGTCATGGGGATTAGTGGAAGGGCCTGGTCCTATGTATGTAAAATGCTATAGTGTGTCTAACATCTAGAGTACGGAGTAATGCCTCTTGTTGATCCTCATGAGGTATGGGGTAAAATACTGGTAAAGTAATGGGTTCATTAATGTGAAACACTTTAGCGACCTTTGGGAGAAAGGTGGCGTGTGGACTCATGGTTACTTTATGTTTAGCAAATGTCATATACAGTGGATCAGCCACAAGTGCACTAACCTCACTGACTCTTCTCGCTGAAGTGATGGCCTATAGACAGCCTTTATAGACAGATGTAGCAATGAGCATGCAGCTAAAGGTTCGAATAGTCGGCTGGTAAGGGTCTTGAAAATGAAACGGAGGCTCCACGTTGGGGTGAGTGGTCTAACAGGAAGGTAAACATTTTGAAAGTTCTTGGGGAACCTTCGCATAATGGTCTCAGAGGGTGTGTCATGTTAGCCCGTAATTTTAAGCCAATGAGCTGTCTTGTGGCATCTTAAACTCACAAAAAATATATATCAGAGGGGTAGCTGTGTTAGTAGGAATCTGCAAGAACGAGAAGTCCTGTGGCACCTTATAGACTAACAGATTTATTAGAGCTTTAAGCTTTCGTGGGCAATAAATATATATTTTGTATCATGAGTTTTCATGGGCAAAATCCATTTTTCAGATGAGATGAACTTGAGTAATGGGATGCATAAAAAAGGAAAAATCATTTATTTGTTCATGAAATGGTGAGAACATAAGAACGGCTGTACTGGGTCATACCAAAGGTCCATCTAGCCCAGTAGCCTGTCTGCCGGCAGTGGCCAATACCAGGTGCTCCAGAGAGAGTGGACTGAAGACAATGATCAAGCGATTTGTCTCCTGCCATCCTTCTCCAGCCTCTGACAAACAGAGCCAGGGACACCATTTTTATCGCCTGGCTAATAGCCTTTTATGGACCTAACCTTCATGAAATTATCTAGCTTCTCTTTAAACTCTGTTATAGTCCTAGCCTTCACAGACTCCTCTGGTAAGGAGTTCCATAGGTTGACTACACGCTGTGTGAAGAAGAACTTTCTTTTATTAGTTTTAAACCTGCTACCCATTAACTTCATTTGGTGTCCTCTAGTTCTTCTATTATGGGAACTAATAACTTTTCTTTATTCGCCCTCTCCACACCACTCATGATTTTATATACCTCTATCATATTCCCCCCCCCTCAGTCTCCTCTTTTCTAAACTGAAAAGTCCCAGTCGTTTTAACCTCTCTTCATATGGGACCCGTTCCAAACCCCTAATCATTTTAGTTGCCCTTTTCTGAGCCCTTTCCAAGGCCAAAATATCTTTTTTGAGGTGAGGAGACCACATCTGTACACAGTATTCAAGATGTGAGCATACCATAGTTTTATACAGGGGCAGTAAGATATTCTGTGTCTTATTTTCTATCCCTTTCTTAATAATTCCTAGCATCCTATTTGCCTTTTTGACCACTGCTGCACACTGCGTGGAAGTTTTCAGAGAACTATCCATAACTCCAAGATCTCTTTCCTGATTTGGCATAGCCAAATTAGCCCCCATCATACTGTACGTATAGTTGGGGTTATTTTTCCCAATGTGCATTACTTTACACTTATCCACGTTAAATTTAATTTGTCATTTTGTTGCCCAATCACTCAGTTTGGTGAGATCTTTTTGGAGTCCCTCACAGTCTGCTTCTGTCTTGACTATCCTAAACAGTTTGGTATCATCCGCAAACTTTACTACCTCACTGCTTTCTCCAGATCATTTATGAATAAGTTGAACAGGACTGGTCCTAGGACTGACCCATGGAGGACACCACTAGTTACCCCTCTCCATTCTGAAAATTTACCATTTATTCCTATCCTTTGTTTCCTGTCTTTTAACCAGTTCTCAATCCATGAAAGGACCTTCCCTCTTATCCCATGGCTATGTAATTTACACAAGAGCCTTTGGTGAGGGACCTTGTCAAAGGCTTTCTGAAAATCTAAGTATACTATATCTACTGGATTCCCCCTTGTCTGCATGTTTGTTAACCCCTTCAAAGAACTCTAATAGATTAGTAAGACAGGATTTCCCTTTACAGAAACCATGTTGACTTTTGTCCAACAAATTATGTTCTTCTACGTGCCTCACAATTTTATTCTTTACTATTTTTTCGACTAATTTGCCCGGTATTGAAGTTAGACTTACCAGTCTGTAATTGCCAGGCTCGCCTCTAGAGCCCTTTTTAAATATTGGGCTCTAGAGAGAGAGAAGGCAACTAGATGAACTTTCAGTGTGCTAATAGACAAGTTAGAGTTCTTTAGTTCCAGTAGGTAGTCTAGGATGAGTGGGAGAGGAGCTCTGAAGGGGTCAAATTGTTTTGGGGCACACCAAGAAGAGAAGTGTTTCCATTTCTGGAGATAAGTAGTGTGGGTATTGGGGTATCTGCTATTTAGAAGGAGGTACTTTACAAAGTCAAAGCATAAGGCCTCAGCATGAATGTGAAACTTTTTGGGGTTGGGTGAAGGACGATGCCTGTGTTCTGACACAGGAGGATGGGATGAAGTGGAAGGGAAAGAGGGGCACTACCACAGCGAGGTGGGAGAGAAAGGGGAACCATGTTTGTCTGGCCCATAGAAAAGGCGATCAGAATGAGGTTAGCAAGATCCTTGTGCAGTTTCAGGATAACTTTGGGAATCAGAGGTAAAGATGGGAAAACGTAAAGTAGTGGTCCTGTCCATGAGACTAGTGCTGCATGAGAACAAGAGGTGACATTTGCGGTTCCTGTGCTTGGAGAACAGGCCTATCATTGGATGCTCCAACATACAGAATATATAGGTTGTGACGTCTGAATCGTCCACCACTGAACTGAAGATCGTATGTTGGGAGGAACACGGAATACGTGGTGGGAACATATACAGTATAGGGATGTAAGCGACTATTGACTATCCGATAAGCAACAGCCAGCTAAAAAGCTGGTCCCCCGCCCCGTTCCCCGCCCCCAACTCCAGCTCTGTGGGAGGGGGACAAGAGCTCAGAAGCGGTGTTCCAACTTTGAAATGTACAAGAGTCCCTGCTGGGGCTCTTGTACATTTCAAAGGCGGAACACTGCACTAATCCTTATTGACTAATCAGAGTTGATGGAAATCCCATTGACTATTCAATTAGCTAATTTATCAAAATTTAACATCCCTAATGCAGTAGTGAGCCATATTTGAAGACCGGGCATATGTAGCCTGGTGTGTCTGACTAGGTAAGTGGTTGCTGCCATGTATCCAAGGACCCGTAGACAGGTGAAGGCAGAAGTCTGAGGGCTGATGATCACTACACTGAGGTCTGCTAGAGTGGCAAAGCAATGTCTTGGTGTGAAGGCATGGGCTTTGGAGTACACGAGGGTGCAGATAAATTCTAGCCTCTGAGTGGGTTTGAGGATGGACAGTCTCATTGATAAAAAGTCTGAGGCTTTGAAAAAGGATTCTGGTCTTGTGGATCATCCAGGTCATCTCTACTTGCATAGATTCCTTTATGAGACAGTTCTCTAGTTAAAGAAATATTATAACCCCTTTGCCATTGCAGAAGTGCTGCAGCAACTGCTAGTTTTGGAGAAAACCCTGGGGACTGTGGAAAGCCCAAAGGAGAGAACTCTGCATTGAGAGTGATTGTGAGCTGCAGTGAAGAAATGTCTGTGGGCAGAGCGTATGGTTACGTGAAAGTAAGCATCTTGGAGGTCAAGGGCTGTGAATGAGTCCCCCTGATCTAGCACTGGGATAATAGTTGCTAAAGTCACCATTTTGAACTTTTTGTTTTTGGACAACCTTGTTCAATCCCTGCAGGTCTAAGATCGGTCTCCAACCCCCACTCTTTTTCTTGGTGAGGAAATAATTGGAATAAAAGCCCTTGCCCCGTAATGTTGAAGGAAAAACAAACCAAAAGGGTCTATTTGTCACTATTGTTACTGTTTTACTGTTAAAATTGTTTTCTTGTTTAAGTGTGTAAATGTTTTTTGTAGTATACAATATTTGTAATAGTAATACTCAGTTGCTTTTATAAAAACAGATTTAGTAGAAAATATTTTAATTAAACTACGTAATTCTTGCTATGTAACTTTTATTTAAGTAAAAAATAAAAAATGAGTGTAAGTTGAAAGACCTTCATTGAACCAAATGTTCTTAAAAAAAGCCAAAAGCAAACATTAAGGCGCCAAAAAATTGCTGTGTACCCCTATTAAAATGTGAATAAAGGGAAATTAACAACGCTAAAAAAGTAATGCAAGTACCTATCCATAAAAACTTATACAAGCACTTGTCAAACGGCAATTAATTACAGCATAGTGGTGCAAAACTTAATCTCAATAAAAAAAAATATAAAAAGGGGCTGCTTTGCCATAATTTTGGGGTTCCAACTTGCCAAAACCCTAAAGCATTGATTGGTTCAAACCAATAAAGCCCCACTCCTCCCCTGCATTCAGCCTAACTGGCCACTAGGGTAATGCAAGCAACAAACTGGTAACTATAACATCAACAAAAAGTGTGAGAGAATAAATGCATATGATGTTTACTCTGTAAGCTCAATAAACATGGCAAATTGCATTTTCCCTAAAAGAAGCATACAGGAATTTTTTAAGCATAACATATCCTCCTTTCTAATAAAATACATTTGGGACCTGTAAAAGAGCCCCACCCCATTTTTATCATTGACCTAATACCCGCTGCATTCAGATGTGGTAATCACTTTATTGCAGCTGGTGTGTGTGTGTGTGTTTATGTATAGCGAAGTATACAAGTAAGTTTTGCTTTTTGAGAAAAGAGAAAATAATAAAAACAGGGCCCAAGTCACCATAATTGTATTCAGTAAGTGGGATACACTATAAAAATGTATGAAAAGAACTGAACCATTATTAAAATTCCTGTTACATTAGTCCTTGTTAGTAAACACTTTTGTATTTTTACATGCAAAATATTTCCAATGAAAAAGAAAAGTTGAATGAAGCCAGCTTAGTTTATCAGTAGTTTGTGAATTAATGGAAAAATAAAATGAGTTTTGAAAAATTAAAAGGTTAAATATTAGGAAATAGCCATTTTAAATGTAAACTTGAAAACAGAAAAAATGAAAACTGGCTTTGTCTAATATTTTAACTAACAAAAAGATCAGAAAGTTGGAGTTAATGTAAGAAACAAGAGACGGTAAAAATTATTTATGTACAACAGATATTCAGTCACAACACAAGAATTAGTCAACCATATACCTCATTTGAAATTGGAAGTACTCAATCATGCAGCAGCAGAGATGAGGCTAATAAAGGAAAGCCAATAGTATACCCTATTTTTCTTCTACATAGTGAAGTTTCAAAACTGTATTTAGTTTAGTTGTAAACTTGAAAATACCATGTTTTGTTCTGAGTTATGAACATTTCAGAGTTATGAACAACCTCCATTTCCAAGCTGTCTATATATCTGAGATTCTACTGTATAGCATTTTCTCATATTTTAGATCTCTCTCATGAGGTAATCATGAAATGGCTGCTCTTTAAACCTTTCCATTTTTGCCTTATGCATGAAGTGACATCAGTACTTGCAATACAACACTACATTTTTGTGATGAATACTGCGAATTCTATAGTTGCATTACTTGTTTCTCGTAGGGCACATCTACACTGCACGCTTATTTCAGAATAAGCTATTTGGAAATTTGTATTTCAAAATAGCTTCTTTTGAAATAGCATGTCTACACAGCAAATGCCCATTGAAAAAGTGCTGAGCTATTTCGAAATAGAGCATCCACGCTTATTGGATGCTGAATCGCATTTAAGAGCACCCAGAAGCACTTCAGGCAGGGCATCAGGATGGCACTCACTTCCTGGCGCTTGAGCTTAAAGGGACCCCCTGTATAGACATGTCTCAGGCTCTCCTCCTTTGCATACCTCACTGAGGGAAAGCAAAGCCTTTCTTTCACTTGCTGTGGTTACCCTTGCAGACACCTCACCACTGTAGAAGCAGGTTGACATTGCATCTGGAAGCTCACCATGCTGGACAGCTACCAATGTCGGGAATCAATTTAGTGTTGGGAGATCAACCGTTGGGGCCATGGTCATGCAGATACGGTGCTCTCATGCTATTGTCCCAGGAAGGGGATGAACTGAACAGCTGGAATGGGGTTCCCTAGATAAGGGAGGAGGCTGGTGGTGGGGGTGGTAGTACTGAGAGATTTTTCAGTCCCACCTTCACAAAGCCCTGACAGGGGATGTAGCAAGTTGGGGTTGCTCCTGGTGTGTGCGGGGAAAAATGGGGGGGGGGGGGGGTTCAAGACCCTGGTAACTCTGTGATTCTCTGTCTGTCTCCTACTATAGGTGATGAGGGCCATCAAAACTATTCTGCTGTGCACTCATTAACTTGGGCGACATGGACCCCGTCATTGCTGACTTTGCCGCCATGGGTTTCCCCAACTGCGGTGGGGAAGGGGGCTACTGATGACACCCATATCCCCATCTGGGCTCCTGGTCACCATGCATCCAAACATATCAACTGCAAACATATCACCATACATCCAAACATATCAACTGCAAACATATCACCATACATCCAAACATATCAACTGCATACCAGCACCTTTTTCTCTGACTGCACCATCAGCGCTGGGGATATGGACATGCCGGTGTGTATTGTAGGGGACCCAGCCTACCCTCTGCTCTCCTGGCTCATGAAGCCCTACACCAGATACCTTGACCCCACCGAGGAACACTTTCACACCAGGATCAGCAAGGCCCGCATTGTGGTGGAGGGCACCTTTAGGCATCTCAAGGGGAGGTTCCATTGCCTCCTTACCTGGCTGGACCTCGGCGAGCAGGTGGTGGAGGTGAGTTGTATCCTTCACAATATTTGTGAAAACAAGGGGGAAATGTTCCTACCAGGGTGGAGGGCAGAAGCTGACCAAACTGGCAAGGTCTATAAGCAGCTGGGCACAGCTGCTATCCAGCAGGCCCATCAAGGAGCTGTGTGTATTCGGGAAGCCCTGAGGGGGAGTTTCTTACAAGGACCCCAATGACACTCTCCCCTGGGCCTCCCCACAAGGGGCCTGTGTACTGCCCCTCTTTGCCTTTACTCCCACAAACTTCCCTTCCCCTGCCCACCCTTTCCCCCCTCCTCCTCCTCTGCACAGACAATATAAACCACACTTTTTGTTAGGAAATAGACTGTTTTTATTACTGGGGTAAATGTAACTGGGGAGGGACTGAGGTAAGAATCTAGGAGGGGGTAGAAGGGAGGTGGGAGGGGGAAGAGAGGCTCAGGGCTGGGATTAGGAGTGGCACCTAATCAGGTGGTGCCACCACCTCATGTGTGGGCCCTTGATGGACATGGAGAAGCCAGGGGAAGAAGCTGGAAGGGCCAGAGCTGACACAGGAGCAGCCACCAGGTGGTTAATGACCATGTGAAAGGCTGTGCAGATGAACCAGCCCTGCTGCTGCAGCTCCCGCCAGATGTTACAACACAGGTGGAGATCCTCCTCCAGTCTCTGGTCCTGCTGGTCCATGGAGCACTGCTGGGCTCATAGGGCAGCGATATGTTCCCTCTGGAAGTCCTTGGGGGTTCTCTGGTGCTGGTGGCTCACGTGGGATCAGGACGACAGCACAGGAGGTGACGACCATCTCCTCTTGCAGCTGGTCCAGCTGTGGAAAATAAGGAGCAGGGCAGTCCTCCTGGGAGACACCATACATGAAGCCTCATCTTGGAGCCAAAAATCAAAAGGCCTCGGGTCAGACGAAGGCAAAGTGCTTTGAGCAAGGCCACCTGAGGCCTAGACAGTTGGCCTTTTCTGGCAGAGGCACAGATGTCGAAGGAGGAATTCTCACTACCCCCATGTCCTGGGTATGAGCAGGCATGGGAAGATGCCAACTAGATTGGAAGTCTGCAGGTGGGAGGGGTTCATGGGGCAGCTGGACTTCCCTCTGTGCAGTGCACATGCTGGGTCCAACAGTGGTGGCGTCCCATGGATAGAGGAGTTGTATCCCTGGCCACTGGAGGAGGGGGTGGCAGGGTGTGTGAGTGGCAGATGCACCTGCACCTCGCCATGCTGTCCCTGGGAGTGGATGCTACCCTAAGAATGAGAGAATGCCTATGTGCGGCACTCCTGAGTTCGTGTGTGTGTGTCTGCATGTCCCCAGCTTCCTTCTACTGGTGGCAAGGGGGTAAGGGAGGCCTCACCAGACACCCTGTGAGTCAGAGCACAAGGGTCCTCTGTTGCAGCTTCCTGGGATTGTATGCCTCAGATTGGTGCGTCACATGCACCCATGTGCGCAGGATGCTGTGTGATCCCCAAGCCCAGAAGGCCGACTGAGTAGAGCACAGCTGTCCGTTGCCACCAGCCTCCTCCACCTGTGTGTTTCTGGGGATAGTAAGGGCACTCACCTGAGGGGCCTTCCCCGGCTTAGGATGATGCCTGGGAGACATTCTTGGAGGGGGATATTGGCTCCAGGGCAAGCGACTCCTGGCTAGCAGGCATCAAGCTGGTGCTGCCTTCGTTCGGCTCCTCCTCCTCCTCCTCCTCCTCCTCCTCCTCCTCACTGGCTCTGCCTCCCAGGAGGGCAATGGCAGGTGTTCTTCCGTCCTGAGTCCACAACAAGGTGTGTGTGGGGGGGAAGGAACTGATTGTGGTGGAGCTGTATGTAATAAGGGAAGGCCTGTGGTGCCACCTCAGAGAGAGCTGTGCTCCCTGGCCTTGATAAAGGCCAGCCTAAGTTCTTTAATTTTCATGCGCACCTGCTCCTGGGTGTGCATGTGGCCCTTAGTGGCCATCTGGCCATAGGCGTCCACATTCCTGTTTCTGGTGTGGAGATCCTGGATGTCTGCCTCCTATCTCCAGACCTCAATGATGTCCAGGATCTGTGCACCAGAACAGGAAGGCACATGCCTCTTCCTTCCCCCCGCTAGGGGCCTAGCTGTTCTGGATGGCTCGGTGGGAGCTATCAGGTTGCACAGGGTGGCAGAAAGAGCTGGTCTTATAGCCACTGTGTGGCTTAGGGCTGTCAGGGCCTGCTGTGTGCCACACACTATTTTTCCTGCGGCCGGAGCTTTAAGGGTTGCAGAGGAAGGGAAGCTATAGAGTTCTGATGAGTGTAGACACAGTGGCCATCAAGGCACCTGTGAGATTTTCTGGAAGCCTCTTATTTTGAAATAATTCCATCTGTCCTGTCTATACATGCTCAATTCAGAAATAGCTATTTCGGAATAGGTGTTATTCTTCATAGAATAAGGGTTACAAAAACTGGAATAAGATGCCTGTTATTTCAAAATTATTTCAAAATAACCGGCTTGCTGTGGAGACATTTGCAAAGTTATTTCAGAATATCATCCATTATTCTGGAACAACTCTGCTGTGTAGACATGTCTTTACAGAACTGCAAGCGCTTAAGGAGCAATGCTGTAATGTACAGTAGGGTATACATGTGTTCTATTCATTACTCTCCTGTGGTATCTTGCAGATATATTAGAAGGGCCCTATCAAATTCACAGTCCATTTTAGTCAATTTCATAGGCCTAGAATTTTAAAATTCATAAATGTATGATTTCAGCTACTTAAAATTGAAATTTCATGGTGTTGTAAGAGTAGGAATCCTGACCCAAAAAGAAGGTTTTGGGGGAGGGGGAGGTCACAAGATTATTTTGTGGGAGGGTTGCAGTACTGCCACACTTACTTCTGTGCCACTGCTGGCAGTGATGCTGCTTTCAGAGCAGGGCCACTGTAGAGCAGCAGCTGCAGGCTGGGAGCCCAGCTCTGAAGGTAGAACTGCCCTTAGCCCCAGAAGTAAGGATGACATGGTATGGAATTGCCAACCTTACTGTGCTACTGCCTGTAGAACTGGGCCCTCTGTCAGTATCCACCACTCTCCCATCTGCCCAGCTCTTGGATTTTAATTCATTCAAAGCCTTTGGATTTTAATTCATTTGATGGTTTCACCTCACAGCTGTGGCACATAAAGTTTTACTTAGAGATGGCGTATTTGGTGACAACCTCTGTGCCTTCGGATACAGCGTGCTTGGCTAACTTTCCAGGCAACAGTAGAGACAAGGCACCTGGAGCTCTAGGGAATTGATAGTGGACCTCTTGTTATATAAAGCCAAGCATAACACCTCCACAGCAATGTGCCTGAAGAGATCTCTCATGAAGGACTTCATAATACTCATGGACTTGGAAGAAATGCCTGTATCTAGATGCATTTGCTTCAGTACCTTGTAGAAATAAATTGAGTAAGACTCCTCGTGGCTCTTCTTGCATTTCTTATCCACCTTCCTTGCCCCATCCATGATCAGCTTTTTCCCACCCTTCTCCAGCACACGTGCAGACATGATAACTAACTTCCTTCTCTGCTGTGACTATGTAGAAGGATGATAGTGCTGCAATCCCCCTAAACTAACTTTTGACACTCCCCCCACCATGCAACTCTCTATGGGTCAGGGCCCCTATTCGCAAAATGCTAGTATGTCCTATTAAATCTGTATCACATAATGGTAGAAGGGAAAACAGAAATAAAGAGACAATGGATTTCATTAAGGCAGATTTTAGTAAACTCAGAGAGCTGGTAGGTAAGGTCCCATGGGAAGCAAGACTAAGAGGTAAAACAGCTGAAGAGAGTTGGCAGTTTTTTAAAGAGACATTATTAAGGGCTCAAAAATAAATTATTCTGCTGCATAGTAAAGATAGAAAGTATGGCAAAAGACCACCTTGGCTTAACCAGGAGATCTTGCATGATCTAAAAATAAAAAAGGAGTCACGTTAAAAGTGGAAACTAGGTCAAATTACAAAGGATGTATATAAGCAAACAATACTGGTATGCAGGGGCAAGACCAGAAAGGCAAAGGCACAAAATGAGCTCAATCTAGCTAGAGACAGAAAGGGTAACAAGAAGACATTCCACAAATATATTAGAAGCAAAAGGAAGACCAATGACGGGGTAGGCCCATTGCTCAGTGAAGAGGGAGAAACAATAATTGGACATTTGAAAATGGCAGACGTGCTTAATGACTTCTTTGTTTTGGTCTTCACCAAGAAGTTTGATGATGAAGGAATGCCTAACATAGGGTACATCTAAACTACATCCCTTTTTCGAAAGAGGGATGTAAATTAGTCATATTGTAATTGCAAATGAAGCTGGGCTTTGAATTTCCTGTGCTTCATTTGCATAATTGCGTCACAGAGTTTTTTCGAAAAAAGCTATTTTGAAAGTGAAACCGCTATCTAGATGCAGTTCTTTCGAAAATAAAAGCCTTTTTCGAAAGCTCTTGTAAACCTCATTTTTTTAGTACAGGTTCTTTCGAAAAAGGCTTTTCTTTTTGAAAGAACGCCGTGATGCGATTATGCAATTGAAATGTGTGGGAAATTCAAATCCCGGCTTCATTTGCAATTTTGATATGTCTAATTTACATCCCTCTTTCAAAAGAGCGATGTAGTCTAGACATAGCCATAGTGAATGATAGTGGAAATGGGGTAAGTTTAGAAGATAAAATAAAAAAAGAACACTTTAAAAATTTCTTAGAAAAGTTAGATGTCTGCAAGTTATCAGTACCTGATGTAATGCATCCTAGAATACTTAAGAAGATGATAGAGGAGGTGTCTGAGCCTATAGTTACCATCTCTGAAAAATTATATAAGTCGGGAGAGATTCCAGAAGACTGGAAAATGGCAAATACAGTACCCATCTATTAAAAGGAAAATAAGAACAACCCAGGAAATCACAGACCAGTCTAACTTCTGTGCCAGGAAAGATAATGGAATAAGTAATTAAGGAATTCATCTCCAAACATCTGGAAGATAATAAGGTGATAAGTAACAGCCAGCATGGATTTGTAAAGAACAAATCATGTTAAACCAATTTGATAACTTTCTTTGATAGAATAACAAGTCTTGTAGATAAGGGAGAAGTGGAAGATGTGGTATACCTAGACCAGTGGTCCCCAACCTTTTCGTGGCCAATAGCACATTCATGTTTTCAGAAGAGTGTGGCGGGCGCCAACAATTTTTCAAGGCTTATTTTGTATTTGTACATTAAATAATACAAAAAACATAATATTTAATATATGAATCCATAAGATAAAAAAGGTAATTTTACATGTAAAAGGTATTAATTAAATTATTCGGCAATTACTCTTTCACCTTACCATGTGAATTTGCTATTTTCATATTAAATGTGAATTTATGTAAATTTGATAGAAACAATTTAGTTGGATATTTTTTATGTCAATTATACTGTAATTCATTTTTAAACAAAATTCTGCATTAGTAAAAGGGGGGATGTCCAAATGTTGTTCAGCAAAAAAAGCACCTTCCCCCCCCAAAAAAATCATGGCACCTTTAAATCTCACACTCCCCATCCCCACCATGTCTCTTCCCCTTGCTCCATTAGCTCCCCTGCTGGTGCCTGCTGCCCCCCAACCTCTCACCCTCTTCTGCTGTCCTGACTCCTGCCCTTCTCACTGCCCTCAGCCCTCCTGAGACCTGCCCCCCTCCACCAGCCCTTCTCTCCCCCCTGTGCCCACTCCTCCAGTACCCCACTCTGATCATGTGAGCTACCCCCTCTCCTAACACCTCCCTCTACACACCTGCCCTGCCTCTCTCCTCTGGTGCTGGTCCCTCTCCTGCAGGTGTCTGCCCTTGTGCTTCATCCCCAGAATCCCCTGGCATCTGCATGTTCCCTTACCCCTGCACCCTCCTGGTGCCTCTCCCTTCCCTCACTGCCTCTGCTCCCTTTGCCCTCTTTTTCCCTGATGCCTACCCCCTCACCACCCTCTGCCCCCATTTCCCTCATGCCCCTGTGCCCTCACACATGACTTGCTCCATCCCCACCTTCCTCATGCCTTCTTTCAAGCCTTCTCCCAGCACCTCCCCACTCTAGCCCCAACGCCCTTACCCTCTCCTCTCTTCTCCTCTCCTCTCCCAGCATCACCCTGTCCCCCCCTCCCACTGACACCTCCCCTCCTGCCCTTTTCCTCATTGTCTCCACTTGCCCCCCCCCACCCTTGGCATTTGTATCTCCTTTACCCTGTCCCTTGGTGCCTTCCCCTTTCTTCTCCTGACCTGCCCCCCTCCCATCAGCACAAGCCCCTTTCTCTCCCACCTTTTCCACCTATTCTTCCCCTCCCCTCCCTTCTGCCTTCCAGTTTGCAGGGCTAGAGTCTGCTGCGATTGGGCCCCAGAAGTCCCTGCAGCCCGAGCTCTAGACCACATGCCGGAACTGGAGCTGGGCCGCTCGGTGTTCATAGCCCCGGCCCCTTACAACACGACCGCCACGCCAGGTGCGCTCACCGCTGTCCTGCCTCTAGCGAGGCTCTGCTCGCCCATACCCCACTCGGAACATCTCCTTCCTCCTCCTTCCCCGATCCTCAGCTGGCTGTTTTAAAAAATGGCGCTGCAATGCCACACCAACGTGGCACCACCCCCTCCGGTGCACCGCATGTGACTTCACCCCCGGAGCAGCCCTGGTTCCACCCAGGTTGATGGCACATGCTCGAGCCTCTCGCAGCCATGCCTGCTTTCCTTTCCCCTGGCCTGGTACCGTCCCCGGTCGGGGTCAGCTTGCCGGCCTCCTCATCGAAGTCCCTAGGCCCGGTGGGGTCTTCTGGTGGGGCCGTAAGTGCCAGCAGCACCTCAACCAGCTCTGGTGCAGGAGTGCGGAGCCCGGTGGCTCTGTCCCACCGGGCCAGTCTGCCCCTGCATTAGGATGTGCCTAATGCAGACTAGGCGGGCGCACATAAATGCCCCGGCGGACTTAGACTTTAGTAAGGCATTTGATACGGTCTCACATGACCTTCTTATCAATAAACTAGGCAAATACAACTTAGATGAGGCTACCATAAAGTGGGTGCATAATTGGCTGGATAACCACTCTCAGAGAGTAGTTATTAATGGTTCACAGACATGCTGGAAGGGCATAACAAGTGGGGTTTCTCAAGGGTCTTTTTTGGAACTGGTTCTGTTGAATATCTTCATCAACAATTTAGATGATGGTATAGAGAGAGTATGCTTATTAAGTTTGCAGATGATACCAAGCTGGGAGGGGTCGCAATTGATCTGGAATATAGGGTCATAATTCAAAAAGATCTGGACAAACTGGATAAATGATCTAAGGTAAATAGGATGAAGTTTAATAAGGACAAATGTAAAGTATTCTACTTCGGAAGGAACAATAAGTGTCACACATACAGAATGGCAAGTGACTATCTAGGAAGTAGTACTGCAGAAAGGGATATAGGGATCATAGTGGACCAAAAGCTAAATATGAGTCAACAGTGTAACACTGTTGCAAAAAAAGCAAACATGATTCTGGGATGCAACAACAGGAGTGTTGTGAGCAAGACATGAGAAGTCATTCTTCCACACTACTCTGTGCTGATTAGGCCTCAATTAGAGTATTGTGTTCAGTTCTGGGCACCACATTTCAAGAAAGATGTGGAGAAATTGGAGAAGGTCCAGAGAAGAGCAACAAAAATGATAAAAAGGTCTAGAAAACATAAGCTATGAGGAAAAGCTGAAGGAATTGGGCTTGTTTAGTTCAGAAAAGAGAAAACTGAGAGGGGAAACATGATAGTGGTTTTCAGGTATCTGAAAGGGTGTCAGAAGGAAGAGGGAGAAAAAATGTTCTCTTTGGCCTCTGATGATAGGACAAGAAGAAATGGGCTTAAAGTGCAGCAAGGGAGGTTTACGTTGGACATTAGGAAAAACTTCCTAACTGTCAGGGTGGTTAAACACTGAGGCTATGTCTGCACTGCAGGATTTTCGCACAAGAAGTTTTTTGCGGAAGAGTTCTTCCGCAAAAACTTCTTGCACAAAAGCGTGTCCACACCTCAAAGCGCATCGCTTTTGCGCACGCAAGAGAGCATCCACACTGCATGGACGCTCTTGCGCAAGAAAGCTCTGATGGCCATTCGCAGAATGGCCATCAGAGCACCTGTGCTTTTTTTGGATAGGCTCTTTTTGCGCAAGAAACTTCTGCGAAGCATCCATACATGCCTTTTTGCGGAAGAGCTGTAGCGCAAAAAGGAGTTATGCCTCATAGGAGGAGGTATACCTACACCGCAAAAACCCACTATTCTGTCGATTGACTGTAGATTTTCTTGCGCAAAAATGCACTTGAGTTGTGGATGCTCCATGGGTTTTTGTGCAAAAACCTTGTAGTGTAGACATAGCTTGGAATAAACTGTCTAGGGAGGTTGTGGAATCTCCATCACTGGAGATATTTAAGAGCAGGTTAGATAAACATCTATCGGGGTGGTTTAGACAGTGCTTGGTCCTGCTGTGAGGGCAGGGGACTGGACTTGATGATCTCTTGAGGTTGCTTCCAGTTCTAGTATTCTATGATTCTATGATAAGGTAAAAAAAATACAAAATACAGGCATGGGGAAGTGGGGAGATCAGATTTCATGGTCAGGTACACATTTTCCATGGGTGTGAATCTGGTAGGGCCCTATATATTAGGCAGTAATTTTTGGGTTTTTAGGGTCACTCAACAAACTATACACCACAAAGTAGTTCTATCCTTTTTCTGGAACAGCTGCTTCAGACAGCTACTTTTTATAGTGTTTTGCTTCTTCAACTGCTGTTTTTATTTTTAACTTTGAAATCAACAGGCCACTATACAGACAAAGGGGGTCTGTGCTAGTGGATTCCAATGCTAGACTTTGCCTTCTAATTTCAGGAACTGAAAGAGCCTATGAAGAGGATATCTAGATTACTAATTTTAAAAACAATAAATGTTTAAATCCTAATAATTTCTGGCAGATTAGCTATATCTGACTGAACCAAAAATTGGATTAAAAATGTACCTTCTAATTTTCGGATGCGTGAAGCCCTAATGTCAAGAAGATGGACATACTGTTCCAGTTTTAACTCATAATCTTGCTGTAAACCCTCCATCTTCTGCGTCACTGCTTCAACTTCAGTCTGAAAGAATATAAATAAAAATAATTTAATATGATAATCTATTATATGTGGGGGGGGAAGTGTCATTTCCTTTTTTGGCCTTGTTTAACAATGTAATATTGTTTACAGAAACATTCTAAAGTATAAGACTTACCTAGTGTTGCTTGGGTCCTTCACAGCAGGAGACTGGGAGTATGGAAGGTACAAGTGTTTGGGCTGGAGCTTGGGGATGTGGGGGGCTCAGGGCAGAAGTCTGGGGATATGGGGCATGTAGAAGCAAGGTTGAGGTGAGGAGGAGCTCAGGACAAAGGGCTGGGGATGGGTACAGGAGTCAGCACAAGGGGTAGAGTGCTCAGGGCAGGAGTTTGGGGCACCCACCAGCTTCTTCCCAAGGAGGACTGGACTGGCTCCAAGTAGGGGTGTGCCACCCAAGGCTGGCTTCTTCCCAGGTCCGGCCCTGAGGATGCGGTGGCATCCCACTGGCGCTGCTCCCTGGGGGCAGCGGGGGCTGCTTCTCACTGGAGAGGCCGGGTGGAGGGGGCTGTGCTATTGATCAGCAGCTGATTCCCAGGCCTGGGGTGCTTGCAGGACCCTGTGGTCATTCAGGAGTATAACTGTCCCCCATGTTTGCTGTCGTACTTCATGAACTGTCCCTGCTATAACATCCTCTCTTTCAGTTTGATGAAAAACAATTGCATTCCATGCACATGCCATGGTCCTGACACAATCAAATCCTGACCTTGCTGCTTTAATTTATCATAAGAGGAAACAGCACACCAAATTTGGTCATCCTAGCTCTTACTGTTTAGGAGTTCTTGAACAAAGGGACACACAGAGAGATGGACACACAATCAGACAGACAGATTCACAATCACTTGCAAATATATAGGGGTACGTCTACACTACAGCGCTAATTCGAACTAAATTAGCTCGAATTAGTTAATTCGAACTAAGCTAATTCGAACTAACGCGTCTAGAACTAAAAACTAGTTCGAATTAGCGTTTTGCTAATTCAAACTAGCATGTCCACATTAAGTGGACCCTGAACCGGGCTTAAGGATGGCCGGAAGCAGTGCCGGCAGAGCATCACAGGAGGACTTAGAGCGTGGAGATGCTGTCTCAGGCTAGCCGAGGGCTGCGCTTAAAGGGACCTGACCCCCACCCCGGACAGACAGTTTTAAGGGGTGCCCCGCTTGCAAACCAATCCTGGCTTGGAGCGCCCGGCGTGCCCACACTGGGCACATCACAGAACTCGGCCATCAGACCGGCTGCACTTGCCGCAGGATGCCATCTGGGGAGAGGGGGCAATTGGGGGGCTGCAGGAGAGCTTCCACCCCCAGATGCCAGCAGAGCCAGCCCAGTCCTCCCCATCGGGGGCTCGTACCCCATTCCTCCCTCACCTCCTTCCACTTACCCTTCCCTAGCCCCTTTTCTTGATGTACAAAATAAAGGACAATTGTGTTCAAAAATGGAATCTGTCTTTATTGAACAAAACTGGGGGAGACTGGGAAAAGGAGGTGGGAGAGGGGAAGAGAGAGGGTGGGAGAGGGAAGGGCAACTAAAATGATCAGGGGTTGGGAACAGGTCCCATATGAAGAGAGGCTAAAGAGACTGGGACTTTTCAGCTTAGAAAAGAGGAGACGGAGGGGGGACAGGATAGAGGTCTCTAAAAGCAGGAGTTGGGTGGAGAGGGTGCATACAGAAAAGTTCTTCATTAGTTCCCATAAAGAAGGACTAGAGGACACCAAAGGAAAGGAATGGGTAGCAGGCTTCAAACTAGTAACAGAAAGTTATGTTTCACAAAGCAAAGAGTCAACCTGTGGAACTCCTTGCTGCAGGAGGCTGTGAAGGCTAGAACTAGAACAGAGTTTAAAGGGACGTGAGATCAAGTCATGGAGGTTGGGTCCATGGAGTGGTATTAGCCAGGGGGTAGGAGTGGTGTCCCTGACCAAGGTTTGTGGAAGGCTGGAGAGGGATGGCACAAGACAAATGGCTTGGTCACTGTCTTCGGTCCATCCCCGCCAGGGTCCCTAGGGTTGGCCGCTGTCGGCAGACAGGCTACTGGGCTAGATGGACCTTTGGTCTGACCCAGGACGGCCATTGTAAGCTCAGGGCTCAGGGTCCGGGGTCTCAGTGGACCCCCTTGATTTTCATGCACACCTGCTCCTGGGTGGCCAGGCTGGCAGCTCTCCTGCCCTAGACGGCCACTTTCCTGTGCCTAGTGCGGAGATCGTGGACGAGGTCCACGATCTCCGCACTAGCCCAGGCGGGTGCCCGCCTCTTGCGGTCCCGGGCAAGCTCCCGGGAGCCGCCAGCCTGGTCCCAGGAAGAGGGGGAGGGCTGGGAGGCATCGGGTGGCTGACTCTAGCCGTGCCAGGTGCAGGGTCTGCTGGCTGCGTGCTGGTAGGCTTGCACCTGGCACAGGCACCGTAGCCAGCCCGTGCCCCTTTAAAGGGTCCGGGGCCGGGAGGAGGGCAATAGAGTTTCCCTAGTGTTGGCCAGAGTGGCCACCAGGGAAAGCTGGGGAGGGCTAGCCTCCCACTAGTTCAAATTAAGGGGCTAAACACCCCTTAATTCGAACTAGCTAGTTCGAACTAGGCTTAATCCTCGTAAAATGAGGTTTTCCTAGTTCGAACTAAGCGCTCCACTAGTTCGAATTAAGTTCGAAGTAGCGGAGCGCTAGTGTAGCGCCTATGAAAGTTAGTTCGAACTAACGTCCGTTAGTTCGAACTAACTCTGAAGTGTAGACATACCCTAGTAGATTACATACAATGACATATTTCAATTGATGAATATAAATTAATTTTGGGATAAGTAGGATAGCTCTGGAGACTAATAATGGACCCAACACAGATCCAAAAGAAAAAAAATAACAGAATTCCACTTGTTATTACCTACAGTCCACAGCTTAAACCCCTCCAACCCATTATCCACTATATACAACCTATCTTGGAAAATGATCCCTCACTCTCAGAGGCCTTGGGGAAAAAGGCCTGTTCTCGCTTACAGACAACCCCCCCACCTGAAACAAATTCTCTCCGGTAACCATGCTACACAGCTACATCATAAACATCCAGGAACCAAGCCCTGCAATCAGCCCCGATGCCAACTCTGCCCACATATCTATACAAGCAAATTCATTATTGGAGACAACCACATAAGCCACCAAATCAGAGGTTCATTCAACTGCACATCCAGGAATGTAATCTTATGCGACCAAATGCCAGCAATACCCTACTGCAGTATATATTGGACAAACTGGACAGTCCCTAAAGGAAAGAATTAATGGACACAAATCAGATATCCACAAAGGGAACATACAAAAACCTGTTGGGGAACACTTCAATCTACCTGGGCATTCATTAACAGATCTTTAAGTGGCTGTTTTGTTACAGACCAATTCCACAAGCCAAATACACAGGGAAGGACTGGAACTACAATTCATTCACAAGTTTGATACTCATGCTAGTGGATTAAACAAAGATACCGATGGTTGGGACATTATCAACCTACCAAACAATGAAGGTGCAAATGATTCTTTGTCTGTATTGTATCTGGTGTTAGTACTCTTCTTCTCTATTGCCTACTAATGGTTCTTATCTGCCTCTTGATTACCTAGTCTTTAGGTGCTTATAGATTATTTATTTTTCCTGTTAAATTACAACTTGGCTTTCTCCTTGATATTTTTATACCCACTACCTCTTCTTGTCCCCTCCCCCCTGTTCCATTTTACCCCTTCTCCCCCCACCTCTATTTATTTTAGTTCTGGACATCCAACACTCTGGTCACCTGAAGAAGTGGGCTGTGCCCACAAAAGCTCATGATACCACCTACATGTTTTGTTAGTCTTTAAAGTGCTACCAGACTATTTGTTGTTTTTTAAGTTTATCCTGTACAGACCAACTGGGCTACCCCCCGAAGCAACGCAGTATATGTTAGGTGAATTAATAGCAAGATTTTTTTTTAAGAAAATCATTATTATTCCAAGCATCTGCACTAATAATCATCATCTCTCTTCATACTTAGGAGAGCAGAGACTGTGATACTGTATTGACACTGGACTAGCAAATACTGACTTTGAAAGTGCACTCATTCGAAGGCTTCTAGATCATTTTTACTCAGCTCAGATTGTTTGAGGCAGAGTTGTTACATCTTTTCTATAAATTAGGTCACAGAGTATTCACCATTTCTTTGATACATGCCATGGAGTTATATGATGGCTAATAAAAAAATGCATTTAAATTCAAGATCTGAATCCGTGTTTTGAGACTGTGAAGCGAGCTATTCTAACTCCAACAGAAATAAATGCAGGCCTTGTCTACGCCATGGGGCAATGCACCTTATGGGGGTTGATTTCAAAAGTGTAAATGTGTTGCATATTAAATAGTGTAAATCCTGATGGTGGGCTCTATAGGTTCCCTAATGTGCTTTAACATTGCTCTATGTAGATAAGCCTCATTTTGTCATAATAAAAATTAGCCATTTTTCATGTTTAATGGTGCTACTCTTTTGTTTTCCAAGTTTTTCTGGGTTTGGAATGATATCCATTATGTGATGCACAAGCACAAGAGCTGCAGTTCTACAGCAGAGATGAGCGTGTGAGGGGAAGAGTTAACACAAGAGCTGACTGACCCAGAAGCTTTGTTTTGCCTATATACTTCAAATCAGAATTCATATGTGGCTGTAAATAGGCTTGTATTCAAGGAATGAGCTAGCAGAGGAAGCTTACAATCATGTGACTCCTGTGGTCTAACCAAACATTGCAGATACAATCAGGCTACTCTTTCCTGGTCTATGGAAGGTAGATTTCCTTCATTCTCACCCCTCTGAATTTCACTCTTATGGCCCAATATTTATCACAATGGGGAATTTCTCCTCGAGCTCAAATATATGAACACTTAGCTCTTTATTCTGAAAACGTCCTGAATTCACAAGCCTCACCATTAATTGAAATTTCTTCATAGGGGAAAAAAGTTAAGGTGCTGGATAATATTAGCATTTTGTTATAGGTTATTTTCCAATGCGAGCAGTTTTGTACCTGATAATCTTTGTTAATTTTATGCTGCACAATTAACATATTCCGTGTCTTTTCAAGTTCTTGCACTGTTTCTGCATGTCTTGTTTGAAGCTCTCTCATGGTGTGTTCCAAATCTTTATGGATGTCATCTTCTACTTTCTCTAAAAAGGTAAGGTCCCCATTCTTCTGCTGTTTGCGAACCTTCAACAAAAATAATATTTATTATACCACTGAAGTACAATGTGGTGTTTTCTTGCATTGTTTAATTTACTGTGAACAAGACATTATGACTCAGGATATTCAGTCTTATTCTGACAACAAAATAAATATTATAGAACCAATCCTGCAAATTTCCAAGTGCCCCCTGCCAGATCATGAGAGAAGAGATAGTTCAGCACCTCTTAGGACTGTGAACTACTCTATATTTTCACTGTCTATCTGGAAACAACTACATCACACAAGATACTTAGAAGAAATAAAATCTCTATTCAACTAAACTTAATACCATTTCTACAGAATTACTTTAGGTATCTTTAAATGAAAATGACTTGGCAGCAAGAAATGAATGATGATATGTTTTTTCTAAAAGTATGTAAATATCTGGGTAATCATATATATAGTAGCCCAGTGTCGGTAACGCTGACGTACACGGCCACACCCCCTGGCCGTGTACGTCAGTGCCCCTCCCCCTTTCCCCTTTGGCACTCTGCGCCGCTCAGCTGGGCCCCTGCGGGGGAGCAAGCGGAAGCAGGCGGCTGTTTGGGGTCCGCACTCCCCATCCTGGACTGGACATACAAAGCCCATTAAAACTCATGGATGCTCGGCACCTCTGAAAATCAAGAGAACTTTCATAAGTGTATACTTTCTTTGTAGTAAAAGAAATCCAATGGATGTCCATGGATGTCATGATTTTATGATAAGAATAATCTCTATATAATCTCCTAACGTCTTAAACTCTTATATTACCTCAGCCACTAACACTAGGATTTTCAGTACTGGTGGGATACTAATGCATTTTCTATACCATTTTTGTAAAAAAAATTTTTAAAAAAAGTGAACCTTTTTGTTTGGGGATCTTTTGATTTAAAAAATGGTATGTCTTTAAAAGTCCAGGATGGATAACATACAATATAAAAAACGTGAATCTTTTAAAAGAAAAAGCATCAATAAAAAGTATTCTCCTGAACACAGGAAACAATCTTTTCCATCCATTTCTTCTCTTTCACTTGATTGTGATCTTGTTGTAAACAACAGACTTACAAACTATGTGCAAGAGAAAATGCATTTTTCTAGTTTTTATAAATAAGCAGGAAAAGGTGTTCAGGCCTGGACAGTATCTTTTTATCATGCTTTTAGAGTTTATCATTTTAGAGTATACTTCCACTGCCTTCAACATTAGTAAGCAAAAAGTTATTTTTGATCATCACTGTAATAGGGTAAAGTGATAAATAAAAAAAGAGCAACTCTTTTCACAAAGAAAAAAGGTAAAGTTTTAAAAGCAAGTGTTTGCCGATCTGGTCTAATCCACTTTTGATGTTACAATGAAATATGTACATAACCTACATAAATTTCATGCTGCCATCTTTTCCCCTCTCCTTTCTTGAACATATGTACAAGTACGAATAAGAAGCATTAGCTATTAAAATCTTCATTTCTGAATGAAGATTAAGGCAGTGTAGAGCTGTGTTTCTCAACCTTTTTTTATAAAGTACCCCTTTTTCAAAAAAAAAAAAAAATTATAAGTATCCCCTTTTAAAAAAAAAATTGTAAGTACCCCCAGCACCTACAGTTTTCAGACACACAATTTTTTTCCCTACTATTGCAACACATCTGTTTAAACAATTTAATCATAGCTGGGTGGGTGATGAAATTTTTGGGTGTAAAAAGTACAAAAATAATAAAGACTAACAAGATGGTTTATTAGATGATGAGCTGTCATGGGCCAGACCCACTTCCTCAGATCAAATAATGGAAGAAAATATTTGATCTGAGGAAGTGGGTCTGGCCCACAAAAGCTCATCATCTAATAAACCATCTTGTTAGTCTTTAAAGTGCTACATAGTCCTGTATTTTGTTTCAGCTACACCAGACTAACATGGCTACATCTCTATCACAAAAATAATAAAGCACTGTAAAACTTAAAATTGAAAGTTGGACAAAACTTAATTTCTGTTGCGTTGATGTACCTCCCAGACTTCTCTCGAGTACCCCTAAGGGTACTCGTACCACTGTCTGAGAAACACTAGTGTAGAGAATATACAAAAGTCAGAGTCAAAAAGTAGCGCGGGACAGATCAAAACACAATCAAAAGGTAAATTTTACCTTTACAAGCATGAGGGCTTCACTGAGTTCTGCCATTTCAATATCACTCTCCTGAAACAGAAATAGTCAATAAAAGGGTGTTATCAGATGTGAATGAATAATAGAGAGATACATTCAGAATAACATGGTGCCGTCTCACTAAACATGACACTTTGCCTGATATCATGAATAAATAAAATCCATCATACTTCTGCATTCTTTTGGTTTTGCTTTTAAGAGTTCTTGCACTATGCATAAAACATAAAAAGCTTTTTATGGTCATTTTCTAAATAGAAAAAAAATTACCTTAGTGAAAAACTTCATGCGATTGTTTAGTTCATCTAGCTGTTGCTTGTGTTCTAGATAACGCAACTGCAGCTCTTTGTTCTCTTGGGTTAGCTTCTCATTTTGGTCTTATTAAAACAAAAAACAGCCAACATACTTCATTTAATCCAATCTAATTGAAAGAGTTGTGATACTAATTTTCAAATCTACATCTATATAATAAATGCATTTTTAAATATTTTCCACTATTCCCTATAAGTACTAAGTCATATTAATCCAATCTAATTGAAAGAGTTGTGATACTAATTTTCAAATCTACATCTATATAATAAATGCATTTTTAAATATTTTCCACTATTCCCTATAAGTACTAAGTCATATTGTCTTAGCTACTCTTCAGAAGGGAGGTTGAACATTGGTTTTCTTGACCTGGTATTGGGAATTCATATAAGGAGGGTAGTACTTCCTGCCACTGAAGCTCAACTCAATGCATTTAAAAAAAATCTATATTTAAAAAAAGCAACTTGAAATATAGGGAAACTTTGAGCACCATCACACTTAGTATTTTCAACCATTTTTGAGTAATAACTTGAGTCAACCATTAACTCATCTACCATGGGGTTTATGCACCAATGGCAGTGGCAGGAAGGCATACAGTGAGTGGGTGGGCTCCCTAATGGAAGTATGAATGCATTTGCAAACCTGCCTGGGCTGTAGTTCTAAAGGAGCAGAATACCGAGTCCTTCCTGTTGGTCCTGGTGACAAACAGGTCGATCTAGGGAAATCCCCATTTCAGGAAAATCATGCTCAGGATATCTGGGTGGATTAACCATTTGTTTGTGAAGAAGTGCTTGCTCAGTTTATCTGCCAGCTCAGGTATAACAAACAGTTCAGCTCCTACTGTATAGAAGCCTGGACCAGGGAACCCCTTTCTGGTGAGATGAGATAGAGAATCTTTTCAATTTTGATGAATGAGTTATTAGTAGAATGCTTATTATTTAAAATGATGTTTTAAAAATCTCTCTTTCTGAGCTCTTAACCATAGAGCATTCAGGTTGTAAGTAAAGAACCTCTAGGCTGGGATGGAGAAGACAACTGTAGACATATGAGATCAGGTCTTGATTTAATAGTAGAGTCAATAGAGCCATGGCACAGAGACTCTGCAGAGTACAAAGCCAATGTTGGTGAGGTCATGCCAACGCTATAAGCATCACTCAAGCATGGTCCTGCTTGATTTTTTTAACATTCTAGGAAGGAGAGAGTTGAAGGATACACATACATGAAGATGTCTTTCCAGTGCATCAGGGAACTGACCACCAGAAGCCCTAGACTATGTGCAGATAAATTCTCTGTACCATGAAATCTTGAAAACTTGACTTGAGGTCTTCAGTAGCTCAGCCAAATATTAGGGGTGTATTACAGGAGTGAGATTGCTCTGGCTGCAGAATCAGAAGCATCCAGTGCTGCTTGCAAAGAGGTCCTGGCCACCCTCCTCCATGAGTCTTGTGGAAGCTTCTCCTTAAACTTGTCCATTACATATTAAAATCATAGCAAACTAGCACTGAAACCCCTCTCACCATAGAACAGGGTTTTTGGGGACCTTTGTCTTTGGTGTTGGTCTTGTCTGGATTTAACAGTCCCTCTCAGTGACCACCATCATAATGAGGTACGTTGGAGGATGAAAAATAAATATTTGCAGCCTTTGGCTGGTATGAAGAACTTTTTTTCTACACTTAGCCATAGGGAGGATGAAAGCTGGATTTTGTCACAGAGATGGTTTGGGCTGCATAATAGTTTCAAGGAGGGAAAGGGCTATTCTTGATGGACAAACTGTGACTAGGATGTCCAGGATGCCCTCAGAAGACTCCTCCATTTCCTCTGCTTTAGAAACTAAATTGGATGCCATCTGCTTTATTAAGTCCTGGTAGGCCTTAAAGTCACTGTGGCTTGGAGACACCTCCTTCACTATCAGTGCCTTATGATGAAGAGGTGGTGTGTGGTACCAGAATAATCTCTGCCCTGCCCTCTCCAGGAGAGGCCTGCTCCTGTTGCTTAGTGTAGGGTTTGTACTGGGCACTTCCCCATGGTAAGTACTGAAGATGGGTTCTGGGGTTTTATGGTGTGATGCCCATTGTGGAAGCAGGAAAGGGAAAAAGGAGATTTGCATTCAACCATCTTAGGCCTGTTAAAAGTGGAGCAAAAAGACAGGCTAACCCTAACCTAACCACGCGATAGTTGTAAGGGATGCGGTCTCTGCCTAGACACGGTCTCTGCCTTGCTTTAGAAGATAAGGATGGAATGCTGATTTAAGCAGGAACCTTGAGAAAGGTAGCATCTAGAAACAAAGAAATAACTGTTAGCCGTTGATTCATGTAACAGGAAAATATATATATTTGCCTTTTAACTGCTTGTATTTTGAAGATTTGCCTAAGGAAGGGAGACTCCCTGTCTGACTGAAATCTTCCCTTGCAATTGCTCGAATAAACTGCCTCTGACTTGTTACTTACAAACTCAGAATGAGGACTTGTTTTCTTCCACACCATGTACTAGACTCCCAGAGGCATTTGTGCTTTGAGCTGGAGCCGTGTCCATTGGAGATTCGCATAGGCCCCAGAATGGCCACTGCAACTGTGTTAGTCCCCATGGTCCAATTGTCCAAGTCCCCTGAGTGTTCCAGCTGCAAAAGACTGATGTAGCGAATGGTGTGGATGATCCTGAAAACCTGAATGGTGGAAAATGACAGACTCCATCTCTGATTCCAAAGAGGAAAGGGAGAAGGAATGCAGAGATCATGGAAGTGTCGAGCCATCCAGTTTCAGCGAGCAGTGCCATGGAGAGGCCATAGGAGAGGCACCCAAAGGGGGCTTTCCTCTTGAGATTGGTCTCAATGCCATTGTGACAATAATAGAGATGCCCCCATCATCCTACGGTGCTGGGGGTGCCGAGTCCTGGTCCCTTGGTGACAACAGTACCCAGGTCTCAACATATGCTTCTGAGATGGACAGCATTGTGAAGCATTCAGAGTGCTGCCTGGGGGAAGATGGTGGCACATCCTTAGATGGGGTATGCAGTGCTGGCACAACTGCTGATAGTATCTACTAAGTTCATGCCAGAAAGGGAGAGTGGTCTGATAAGTGTCTTGCAGGATCTCATGCCTTTTTGTCCATTTCCTCTTGGTGCGAGGAATTGCTCTTTTCTTGCCCTCTGTCGAGGAGGAAGAGAGACGAGGGCCTGTATCACTGTGTGCTATACCCTAACACAGATGTGCTTGATGCAGAGTCCGATCTCAGCTCTGAAGCCAGTCACAATGAAACCTTCATCATGAGGATTTTCAGTCTTGTTGTTTTGTCTTTTTTGCTTACAGAGCATGAAGCAGATTTGGCAGCGATCCTTCCAGTATGCCTCTCGAAAGCACGTGAGACAACTAAAGTATGGGTTGCTTGTTCACATCAGCTTGCCACAAGCAGATCGAAGCTTGAACTGCAAGGTCTCCAGAATGGAGATGTGCCCCCAAACTACATTAAGACTACTAAAAGTAATAACTAATTCCAATACCTATAACTATTAACTATATACAAAAAACAAGCTATGAAAAGTACTAGAGAATCTTTCCGAAGCAAGGAGAGAAGTTCCAATTGTTGTTGTGAATGATAAGAAGGGACTGGGGAATTCAGGCTTGGCAGGGCCCCTTATGCCAGTACCATGAGTGTGCAACACCAGAAGCCATGAGAGCTAGCCCAAAGGATACCATGAGGGGGAAAATTTCTAGCAACTATGCATGAATTGTACACACACATGCAATGGAATGGACATGGACAAGCACTCAAAAATGAACAGATCAGTACAAACAGATGTGAGAGTGGCAGGAAACAATACCTAGGGACTTGGTCTTCATATTTGCTTGAGAAATGCCATTCATGTCTATTGCATTGTACAAATAATCAAAAGTAGCAAAACATATAAAGTTGTAGGTGAACCTTAATGGCAAGAATGCTTACTCATAGGTGGTATGGCTAACTGAATATGATCCTAAAGTGAAACAGATTATTCTAGCACCCGCATAATGAAAAGCATGACAATTTATATAATTTACATAATAACCAGTTGCCCAAATGGCAAATTTTAATTTATTCTAAGTAATTAAAAAAATAGTCAGTGTTTATATTCTCTGAGCACAACTATAGTTCAAATGCAGCATGGCATAAAGTTATTTAAAATGGATATAGCTTCCCCATTCAGCACATATTGAAGCACGTGCCTAACTTTGTATGTGATTAAAAGTTAGTCATGTGTTTTAGTATTTTGATCAATTAAGATCTTGAAGCATGTCCCATAATAGGAACTGAACTTTTCTATAATATACATAACTGAACTAGAATCAGAAATGCAGAAGAATCTTGCACATGCAACACACTGAAAAAAAGACTGATATTTTATAAATATACCTCTTTCTACTTTCATTCTGTCAAGGATTTCATTTTTGTCTGCTAAGTCAGACTTTAAGGCAGTTTCAAGTTGAGCAATTTGTAATTTCAGTTGCTGTTCCTTTAACTTCCATTGCTGTTCATGGCTCACACTGAAGGCACTGCAATAAAACATATGGCATGTGAAGAACTTTTAAAAATCAACTTCAAGAAAACAAGAAAGAAAAAAGCTTTTAGTGCACAGAGACTACTGTCATCATGTTTTAGGAATTAAGTAAACATATGCTGGTCTGCTGCTGTTAAAACCAAGGCGCCTTTCTCAGCCTGTGGTTACAAAACATGAAAGACTTTGTGGGATGAGCAAAGGAACTGGCCTTAATTTAGAACTCCAAAATCAAAAAAGTTGGCAGTGTACAGCATTTGTGGGACTGGAAAAGGAATTCAGATGCATATTCCAGGGGAATCCACAAAGCCAAACCTCAGCAATAGACAGCTAACAAAACCATTCTTTCCAAATACAAAACTTCTCAATGTAGAGATGTGTGATTACCTACCTGATCTCTTAACATCTCTGTGAAGCACAGAGATCCTAAAACCCTGTTGCGTGTTCAAAGAAATATTGATTATCAAGTGACAACAGCTCTCATGATCTTGATACTGATTAAGAGGCACTTACACAAAGTAGTGATCCTACTTAAAAAAAAAAAAAGTTTAAGGGATGAGAATAACTATGCCCTAATAGGTCTGTAAGTCTCCAAGGTGCCACAGGATTCCTTTTTTTCCCCCCAGATACAGACTAACACCAGTTATTCCTCTGAATATTTTTGTCTTTACACAGTATTTGGTTCTAAACCAAAAACTTGTATGCAATAGGGATAGCAGGGACACAGAATCAGAATTTCTGAAACCATCACAAAAGTAATGATTCAGTTTGAAGCAAAAGTAAACATACGAAATGATTCACAATTAAGCTAGACTATATAATGTATTTTTGTGTAGTTTACAAAGTTAATGCTACTTTGTGCTGTTCAGATCATTATTTAAAAATGCACTCAGTGGCTAACAAATATTCTCCTGGATTTCAGCCAATCATATACCTGCTTATTCACTAAAGTGTAAACTGCAAAAAATATTCTGCATTTTTGTGAAAAATCTGAAACTGTACATTAATTTAAATAATGCATGAGTCAGCTCCTTAAGAACCCAATCTGAAGAAGCTGATTCCAACTGGAATACACACTTTTTTCATGGTTATCTGCAAGAAAACCCACAAAGAATCCCCCCCCCCCCCCAACTCTCTCAGCTCCACAGACTTTCTACACCTAAATATAAATGGAAATTAGCTGTCTCAATAGATTGGCTGTGACAGAGTAAAAGTGAATTTACATCTAATGAATTAGGATTTGCATAAGGAATTGAATTATTGTAACATGAAATCATAACCCTACCTTTTTAGCTGACTAAAATAACTCCAAGACACTAGAGAAAATCTCATGTTTTCACTGAATGCAACAAATGAAAAGTTAAATGTTCACCATTTGTTCAATTTCAATGCTTGCTATTAACATCTTCTATAAAGAAAAGAATTTGAGAGGCAGTGTAGCCTAGTAATTCAGTGTTTCGCAACAGCCCTTGGATCAGCACTAGTCCACAGCAGCCTCTTTTCAGGTCCCTGAGATTTTCACATTTAGGAGAGCAGCAAGCCAGTTCCTGGTACCAAAAAGGTTGAGAAACACTGGGCTAGTGGACACTCAGAAGCCTGAGTTCTATTTTGGTTTTGACGCTAATGTGCTTTGTGATGCTGAACAAATTACTTCTACCTGTCCCTGCCTGTGATTCTGTTCCTAGTCTGTGTGGCCTATTCAGATAGGAAACACTTCGGAATAGGGACTGTCTGATTCTGTGTTTGCAGACTTTCACAATGGAGTACTGATTTTGGTTTGGAACTAAGTGCTGTGGAATACGAATAAGTAATAATGTGTATTTCTCCCTCCATTACTAGTGTTTTGGAGACATTTCCTTCAATTCCTGCTACCAGCAATTTGGGGATACATATAGACTTAAATTATTCAAGTTTTGACTGTATGACTAATGTGAAGAAGGGATTACTTTGACAAATTATAACTGATTAAATCTTAACCAAAAGCAGTTGTATGTCCTTAATCTTAAATCATTCTTTAAAAAGAAAAAAGGAGAAATTTTAAATTCTCATGAGTATGCTGCTATCTACATTTACAATTATATACATTATCGCAATGGATTGTTAACTGCTACATAACACAACACATGTACATATTATTTCGTTTATCAAAAATGCTATGCTACAGTGCCCTTCATACAGTAAAAAGATCATTAGAAGTTCTGCCAGTAATATCAGATTTGGATTATTTAAATTAAGAAGTTTACAAACCAGTTGTCACGGGGCAGGCGCTCACCCCTCATGGTGCCTCCTGCTGGTTGTTTTGGGAATTAGCTCTTCAGTCCTGGAACATCCCCTTTCAGCTGATATCATGCCTGCCCGTACCATCCCAAGGTAAGTGCCCCTGCACTCTAGAGTTCTCCTCTTCCAGGGAATCCCCAATCCCCTATACTCACCTTGCCTCAGTGACCTACTGCCAACCATCATCTAAACCTTACCTCAGGGACAAACTGCAGTCTGAAATGGCCACTCATCACTGGCAAGAGGTTGTGAACTTGTTGCCTTTTCCTATCACTGGCTGTTTCCCTACAATCTTAACATACACAGGCCTTGCCTCAGGCCCTGCCATCTGGTAGTGAGGTCAGGCCAGAGCTCCCCAGCTCTGCCTGTCTCTTCCCAGCACTGCTCTGTCTCAGGAAGCCCCCCCAGCTTTCCTGACAGCCAGGTCTCTCCTGTAGGGTTGCCAGATGATTTAACCACAAATACCAAACACCCCCCCACCCCAAAAGGGGAAAAATTCTGTTTGGAGGAGGGGGAGGAGGAGGGAGAGACCAAAGTTGCTGAGGAAAGAAAAAAAAAAAGAAAAAAAAAAGGACTCCGACAGTTATTAAGCATTAAACAAAACAAAAAACAAAACAAAACAAAACAGCATGGCCCCTTTAAGTGCATGCAGAGTCAGAATAGGGATAGGCAGGGGGAGAGGTTGAGCATTAAGACCCAGGGAAGTCATTGCTTCCCCTTCCTTCAGGTCTGTAGGCTTTTTGCCAGTGGCCATGTTGATCGAGCCAGAAAGCACCTTCCCTGTGGAACCAGGTAAGTGGGGGGGCTGAGGCCCAGGGGCTGGGTCCTGTTGCCAAGTGTGTCGTAGGGTTGCCAGGTGTCCGGTATTTCCAGCTCCTGGCAGGGAAAAAAACCAGAAAATACCGGACATTTCAGGTGTCCAGTATTTTCTGATTTTTTTTTTAAACCAGACAGGAGGCAAAAATACCTGACTGTCTGGGTCAATACCGGACACCTGGCAACCCTACCCTCCTGCTCCCTAGATAGAGCAAGAGTTTGTCTTCCTCCTTCCCTCCAGGAGCCCTTATTTATTCAGCCCCAGCTGGGCCCTAATTGTCTGTGTCTGTCTCAGCCATGGGTTCCACTCTCTCAACCCTCTCCCAGGGCTGGGTTTTGTCCTTAAAGGGCCAGACACTCCGTCACACCAGTCCTTTCCAATGTTAATGTGCATAAATTAGTATGAATCCAGTTCATTACTCTCTTTCCCTCTAAATTTAGGGTTACATTCCATTTTAATTCATGTGGACTTTCTTTTGAAATTACAATATTCCACCACATTTGGAGTCATCTGGGTAACTATAAATGATCAATCATATATGAAACTCTAAGACATTAAGGTCATCGCAAAGAAACTAAATGAATCCTTTGCATCAGTCTTCATGGCAAAGGGTTTTAGGGAGATTACTAAACATGAGCCATTCTTTTTAGGTGACAAATCTAAGGAATAGTCCCAGACTGAGGTGTTGTTAGAGGAGGTTTTGGAACAAACTGATAAACTAAATAGTCACTGGGACAGATGGCATTCACCCAAGAGTTTTGAAAAAACTCAAATGTGAAACTGCAGAACTACTAACTGTGGTTTGTAACCTATATTTTAAATCATCTTCTGTAACCAAATGACTGGAAGATAGCAAACATGACACCAATTTTCAAAAAGGGCTCTAGAGGTGATCCTCAATTGCATACTAGTAAGTCTAACTTCAGTACCGGGAAAATTGGTTGAATACTATAGTAAAGAACAGAATTGTCAGACACATAGATGAACATAATATGTTGAGGAAAAGTCAGCATACTTTCTGTAAAGGGAAATCATGCCTCACTAATTTACTAGAATTCGTTGAGGAGGTCAACAAACATGTAGACAAGGGGGATGCATTGGATATAATGTACTAAGAATTCCAGAAAGCCTTTGACCAGGTCCACATCAAAATCTCTGAAGCAAATTAAGTCATGGGACAAGAGAGAAGGTTCCCTCAAACTGATAAGTGGTTAAAAGATAGGAAACAAAGGGTAGGAATAAATGGTCAATTTTCAGAATGGAGAGAGGTAACTAGTGGTTTCCCACAGAGATCCAGAGTGGGACCAATCCGACTCAACATATTCATAAATGATCTGGAAAATGGGGTAAATAGCGATATGGCAAAATTTACAGATGATAGCAAATTGCTAAAGATAGTTAACTCCAAAACAGAGTGTAAAGAGCTTAAAAAGAATCTCATGAAACAAGATGACCAGGCAACAAAATGGAATATGAATTTTAATGTTGATAATGCATACGGGAAAACATAATCCCAACTATACATACAAAATGATAGCAATAAAACTGGGACTTTTTAGCTTAGAAAAGAAGAGACAAAGGGGGGATATGATAGAAGTATATAAAATCATGACTGTGTGAAGAAAGTAGATAAGGAAAAATTATTTACTTTCTCGTAAAACACAAGAACCAGGGGTCACCAAATGAAATCAATAAGTAGCAGGTTTAAAACAAACAAAAGGAAGTATTTCTTAATACAACATACAACCTATGGAAATCGTTGCCAGAGGATGTTGTGAAGAGCAGGATTTTAACAAGGTTCAAAATGAACTAGATAAAAGCATGGATGATAGGTCCGTCAATGGCTATTGGCCAAGATGAGTAGGAATGGTGCCCATGGCCTCTGTTAGAACCTATAAATGGGGAACAGGGAGGGATCACTTGATGATTACCTGTTCTGTTCATTCCCTCTGGGTCACCTGGCATTGGTCACTGTTGAAAGACTGGCCTAAATGGACCTTTGGTCTGACTCAAGATGGCAGTTCTTATGTTCTAAACCATTTTCTTTGCAGGGAAAATGTGCATTACCAGATCTGCATTACATAAGCTTATGAAAACAATCCATACAACTCTGTTATTTACACAACTGGTTTTCTTGGATTTTGCCTAAATAATAAGACTTCACGGAAAATCTCATACTAGTGTAAGCTGTATTTTTGCAATCACGTTGGTCCCAGGATTTAAGAGGGAAAAGGTGGGCAAAGTAATATCTTTTATTGTACCAAATTCTAAGTTTTCAAGCTTATACAGAACACTTCTTCAGAAGCTCAAAAGCTTGTCTCTCTCACAAACAGAAGTAGGTCTAATAAAAGATATAACCTCATTCATCTTGTCTCTCTAAAATTTGTACTTGTTCTCTGTAAAATCTTGAGGCCAAATCCTGTAGTTCTTGCTTTAGCAAAACCCCACTGACTTCCAAGGATGTTTCTGTGAATAAGGCTTAGGCAAGGAATGCAGGGGTTGACTCTTATTTTCTATCTTCCACATCATGATACCAAAACAAACTATCTTCATTAACCCATAGGCACATGTGGTCACTAGTATGTTCAACAGTAAAATAGGCACAATCCAAATGTGTTAACAACAGTGAAAATACAAAACCAAAAGTATATCACAATCACTTTGCTTCCACTTTAACTGCACTAGAGATTTACCCATCTTTATTGGCTTTGTCTCTATAATATAATCCTTTAATAGTTGAAGGGTCAGAGGCATCAACTGGATAAATGAAGTTATGGATGAACAGAATGGTTATATGACGGAAGGACGAGAGAATAACCATGTGGCAATTAATTGGGAGTTAACTGGGATATGGTTAAGTAGTGATTTAATTTATCAGTTTATTTTCAAGATCTATTCTTTTTAGATGTTCCACCCAATCTTGCAAGAAAGAGATAACTTCAAACCAAGATTAAAAGCTGTTGCTTTACCAAAGTTATTACTTTCCTCAACTGAAAAGGAGGAATAATGGATTAATAAGAAATATTAATTCTCCACTTAAAAGATAGAGGAATCCACAACATCAAACTTCAGCAACAGACAACTAACAAAACCATTCTTTCTATGTATAAAGCTTCTGAACCTCTGGTTCTTGTGCCAATTGACCCAGAGGGAATGAACAGAACAGGTAATCATCAAGTGATTCCTCCCTGTTCCCCATCTCCAGGTTCTGACAGAGGCCATGGGCACCATTCCTACCCATCCTGGCCAACAGCCACTGATGGACCTATGGGAACTGACCTTACTCACTTGTCTTAAAACAATTCTTAAAAACAAATGATTCCCAAATGCTTTCACCTATGTATATTTTTTGTTTGTTTTTTAGTAGGTAACAAATATAACAACAACTCTGCTAATAATAGTATTTACTTTCCAGAGGTCCTCCAAGATTTGCCAAACTGACAAACTGCAAATTAAGTAATTAACTTCAGAATATGTTCCCTATTTTTTTATCTGTTCCACTTGGACAGAAAAGGTCATGGTCTCCTATTAGAAAAAAAGACAATTGCCTTCAATTCATGAAATGTTTATTTCACCATCATTGTTTTTAAACTTTGCAAACTGATTAATTATTTCAATTTTCTATTCTGGATTAAAGATTGAATTCTGAACCTTACCAAGTTTCAAGTTCAGAATATTTAGCATTTGAATGTTTTATTTATGTGATTTTAAACACTGGTGACAGAATTTACACATGCATCATCTCCAAAAGCCTTCACATAAACAGGAGATATAGTCAGCACAAACGAAATACAGGCAGTCCCCGACTTACGCGGATCCGACTTACGTCGGATCCACACTTACGAACGGGGCTTTCTCGCCCCGGAGGTCGGGGCGAGAAAGCCCCGTTCGTAAGCTGCTCCGGTGCCCCTGGTCTGCTGGAGACCGTCCCCAGCAGACCACTGGCACCGGGACTGAAGCCGCAGCCGCGGCGGGGTCCCTCGCCTCTGAGGCTTTGCCAGAGCAAAGCCTCAGAGGCGCGGCACCCCGCTGCCACTGCGGCTCTGTTCCCCGTGTCCCTGGTCTGCTGGGGGGGGCGGGGGCGCAGCTAGTGTGCTCCCCCCCCCCCCCCAGCAGACCAGGCTTTTGTTTTGGACTCTGGGGCAGAGCAGCTGGGGCGCTGCCGATTGGTCCTGCAGCGCCCGCTCTGGGCACTACTGGACCAACCCGGCAGCACCCCAGCTGCTCTGCCCCAGGTCCTGATTCAGCCGCTGCTGGTCAGTTTCAGCAGCGGCTGAATCAGGACGCCTGGGGCAGAGCAGCTGGGGTGCTGCTGGGTTGGTCCAGCAGCACCGAGGAGCGGCGCTACTGGAGCAACCCAGCAGCACCCCAGCTGCTCTGCCCCAGGCGTCCCCAAGTCAGACGCTGCTGAAACTGACCAGCGCTGACTACAGGAAGCCCAAGGCAGAGTTGCTCTGCCCCGGGCTTCCTGGAATCAGCTGCTGATCAGTTTCAGCAGCAGCTGACTTGGGGACGCCTGGGGTTCTTAAGTTGATTCTGTATGTAAGTCAGAACTGGCGGTCAGTTTCAGCAGTGTCTGAATCTGGACGCCAGTTCCGACTTACATACAGATTCAACTTAAGAACAAACCTACAGTCCCTATCTTGTACGTAACCCGGGGACTGCCTGTAGTTGCTATTAAAATAAACACAATTAGAAAATGTCACCAAAACAGCCACAGACATTAGCCTCAGTTCACTTCCACTGCTGAGATGGGAGAAGGAATTCAAGAAAATAAAATTTACCTGTAAAATCCTATGTCCAGAGATATATGGATTCCTTATTCACAAAGCATTTCTAATGTAAATTTATATCTACACTTGAAAAACTTCGCTTGATGGTCAAAATTATGTGACCTATGCTACTAACTATTGTTTTAACAGATTTTTAAAAAATAAGCTTAATACTTGAAGAGCACTGGATTGACAGTCCTGGAGTCTCAAGTTCTTTGTCAACAATATTGATGCAACACAAGCATGGCAACATGTGTTTCCACATACACTTACAGATACGAAAATCTCTAAGAGCCAGAGTGAGAAATAGTTAAGTCTACATATGTTTAAGAGAGCTAGGGAAATAAGAAAGGGACTCAAGTGACATTAAAAGAAAAAACATTTTAATTTACCTGTTATATAGTTTATCATAACTTTCTTTTAAAAGATCCTTCTCCTTTTCTAGGTCAATAATTCTATCTTGCAACTAAAATGAAGAAGAAAACTATGTAATGGTCAGCACAGAAGAAAATAAAAAACAATTATGAAAGTGACTAGCAAATATCTGTAGACTCTGACAAACATACTTTTATTTTTTTAAATTCAGCATTGTGTGTAATAGTGTCTTAGAATCATAAAAATAATATTTTTCTTCCACCAAATGTATCTCCACTTGGACAACAATGACTTTTTTATGTTATTAGTGGAGATGAAATTAACAAGTCTGGTCTGTGTTTAATAACAGCATCTAACTTTATTGTGGTTTATGCCAAAAAGTTTTGTTTTTAGCACTAATAACTGTGATAATCTTAGTACTGTTCTAGGAATGTCAGTAACTAGTTGGTGGCTTCTGTATAGTTAATTTTCTTTTGAATTTGCCACACAACACACATTATTGATTGCTTGCTTTTAAAACTTTTATTGAAGGGTTATAAGAATTTTAAAGCCACTATGCATTTACAAAAAAATCAAGAACTTTCCCAAGTATAACACTTTAGGGAGTTACTTTAAGTTTAAACTTTGCTGATGTAACAATAAATTAACAATAGGCCAATCTTTAGAAATGATTAAGTATATCAAGATACAGAGTGGAAGAACCTGAAGCATGATGCTGCAACCACCTTCTCCTGCACATAGTCAAGTGAAATACTAAGGGAGTAAAGGATGGACTGAAGGATCATCTCTTAAGTATGGATCAACACTAACTGGCATTTAGATTCTGCTGGCTAGTGGAGCTCAGGAACAGAAGTAGTAATTAATTTGACCTTCCATGTGGAAAGAACAGTCATCTGCTACATGTAAAAATCATTTAAAAGGATTTTAAACTTGCTGTGATTCAACAATATGGTGCTAAGAAAATATATGCACAATGTCTATTTTTTCTAACAAAATATTTCAAAATAGTGATGCTTATCTGAATACTCCTCTATTTTAAGCATGTCTCACAAGTATAGGAAATATTTTGAAATGTATAGCATCTTTGATATAGGTAACAGAATACGATTTATTAAAATAACCAAATTTTTTGCCATAAATGAAGTCAGCCTAATGTCAACATGAAAGTTCAAATGTATGCAGAAAAAGAGATCAAATATGTAGGCAGCCTATTAGAACAAAGGGCAGGTATAGGACATAGTTTTCAGACATAGGGAATTAGAATTTAAATCTATACTAAACTTGCTTTTAACCAAAAGGTCCGGGGCAATGATTTTTACAGCAACAGTTAGATTATCTTTTTAACTGAAATTACAGTTCTCTTACTAAATATTTCCAGAATCAGATTTAAATGCATATTAATACCTGAACCATATGGAATCTTACCTCTTCTATCCTTTGTTTTGAAAAAGTCATGGACTGTAATTCTCTCTCAAGATGGAGGCACTTTAAACGCTGTTCGTTAAGCTGCAGATTGAGTTCATTCCCGTTTGCCATTAAAGCATCATGGCTGGCCTTAAGGTTCCTTTGATTCTATAAAAAAACAATAGGGAAGGAAAAAAAGAAAAGAAAAGGTTAAGCTTCCAATAACAACACAATGATGATATAATTCAAGAGTTATAAATATGTATATATTCAAAATAGTAGTTGATCTTGCAAACTGGCACATAGTACACAGTTTCAACTCAGCCAACAGGAGGCACTCTTGAACTAAGCTTGACCCCCTGTAGGAACCAAATGATCAGTGTCAGCACACATGGCCAACAGAAAGGCAGTATTTTTCTCTCTCCTCAACATTAAAAACTTATAGTTAGTTATTATGAGAAGGATCCAAACTACATCTGCTAAAGCAAATAAAACATTTTGCTGTGGTTATAGTGGTTAGGTGTGCTGACCAAAAACACTGCAATAACAAGCAAAAGTTAAGACTGACCACAGCTATGCTAATCGCAGAACTTGACACAGCTCTGCTAACCCATAGTTTTAGATATTCAATTGATTTATATTCACAATTCACTCAGATGCATTTCCTTGGAAATAATATTTCAATGAAAGGCTTACAATTTCTTTGAAAATTTAACCTACTTCTTTATTAAATTTAGATACTTTAATTATCCTTAAATATTAGTCTAAGATGTTGGTAAAACCACATTTTCAGCATATTACTGATGATTATACTGTTCATATTTCAAAGTGTATTAATATCACTGATTCATTATGAAAAATTTCATTGTAAAATCACATTCAGACAAATATGGCTGTTAAGTTGTTTTGTTTCTGGTCAGTCTGCTATTTACCATTCTCTAAATCCAACATGAAATTATATAAATATAGGAATCTTTTATGGATGGTTTTGGATGGGGAAAGTTAGAACTGTGGAAAACATGAAAAATGTGTCGTAATATTTTCAGGAGTTTAAGACAGAAACTGATAGAGAATTTCATGCAACTTTGTTCAGTCTTTTCTGAGGAGTCTATGTGCAAAATGACTGCTCTTAAAAATGTAAAAAAAAAAAGTAATCCGCTTGATCTTTTACCTCTCATTTATCCATAAAATAAATCTTATGTAAAATAAGAAATATGGCAGATGTTCTTTTGCCAGAGACATCATGGAACAAATTAACTACATTATTTGCAGCCTTTGACTCCTTTCTTCAGACAGTTATGGGCAAATGCATCTGTATTCCTCCTCTGTAGTCTAGCGAGAGCACCCACTTTAGGTTTCTAATGCCACAGTTGCTGCCTTCCCCGAGGGCAGGGGGAGGGAAGAGGGAAGTACAAGTCTTTCCACCTTCTAAAATTTATCACGTATTATTACTCTATGGCTCATGAAATCCAGAATAACAGTTTCAGAACCAAAACCTCTTTATTTTTTCAATATTGCATAAGGGATAGTAAATAAATGGTCAGAATAGAGTTTCTGGGCCTTTCAAATCACAATGCAGGATTCTTTCATCCAATCAGCTCAAACAATGATGGCTGTCACTATATTAAAACATTTTCCCTAAACACGTATGACAACATGGACACATTTCAGGCCATTAGCTAGAGTACGAACTTTGACTTTCATCTTCCCCTGGTTGCACAGTAATTATGTTGGTTCAGATTAAAAGGGAAAATGGGAAGATAGTATTTGAAAATAATTAAAAGTACATGATAATTAATTTCAATATTTATGAACAAAAGTATTTATAGTTCTGAAAATCATACATCACTACTGAATCGTGTTACACTAAGTGTGTAATTGGTTTGATACTCAAATTAGAAATTATTTGCTGTTTTCTATGAAAAGTTAAATGTCATAATTACCACTAAAATTGTGCGTGTCTCACTTTTTCCAGGATAACTTTATCTCTGAGTTCTTGAATCAAAGCAAATACTTGGGCTTTGCTCGTTGGGCTTAAGGATACCCAAACGAACACACAATGAAATAGCCCTCTATTTCAGTTGCTTATTATTTATCTTGTATTTCAGGGGTTGCTAACCTTTCTGAGGTGGCGTGCCAAGATTTAACCCTCCTGCACAGGAGGGGCTCTCTCCACCGTGCACCCTGTCGACCACCTGGATCAATGCAAACTTTTCAGTCAACTACAGTTGCTAATGGAAACTCACCTTTGATTACATAATTACCCCCAAACCATTTTGTTAGTGCTACAGCTGAGGAGAATGGTTTAATTTAAATTATTAAACAGATTAAACTAACATGAGAAAGTTAAAATGCTTATCAAACTTCATTTTAAATAAAGTAAAATATTATGTCCAACACAAAAGGTTTAAATGTTTTCTTTATTTATAGCAGGGGTGGGAAATCTTTTTTAGGTTGGGGGTCCCTGACCTACATAAAAATCGGTTGGGGACCACACAAGTAAAGAGTAAAAGAACTCCTCCAAAACCCCTAACCCTCACTGGTGTGGCTTCCAACTGAGATACCTCACTTTAGCCTCCACTGGGTGAGGGGAAAGAACAGGGAGGACTGAGGTTCAGGGCTTTCCATAGGCCAGATTTATTTTTCTGGGGTTCCAGAGTTAGTGGATTTTGTGGACCCCTTAATCTCTGGGGTGGGAACAAAAATTAGGGGTTCAATGTGCGAGACAGGGCTACAGAGAGTGGGACAGGGACACAGGATCTGGGTGGGAGCTGGGGTGCAGGATGGGCTAAGGAGGGTAGGGTCTGGCAGGGAGTTTGGCGGCAGGAGAGAGGTAAAAGAGGGAGTTTGGGGGAAGGAGGGAGTTGGGGGAGTTATGCAGAAAATGTGAGAGGGTGAGAATGCAGCAAATAGCTAGTTGGGGTACGAGGTAAAGAAGTGGGGAGTAAAGAATAGTGCAGCTTCTGCAAAGTAAAACTGTATCCCCCCCACTCACATCTTCCCTCTTCTCCAGCCTCATTCCCCTCAGCCTCATGATCCTCCCCGCAGCCTGATCCCCTGCATTGCCCCATGCCCCCTCCCATCCTGCCCCCACAGCCTGATACCCTGAATTACCCCTTACCCCTCAGTGCAATTCCTGCCCCCTTCCATCCTGCCTCTTCACCTCCTCCTCCTGCCCCACATCCCTGTGCCCCCAGCACACTCACCGCAGGACAGCAGCAATGGGACTTGCAGCCCTCCCGGGAGCAGTGCTAGGATGAGGAGAAGTGGGAGGAGGCAGAGTCTCTTCCCTGCCTGGACTAGCCCTTTGCCTGCAGCTCCCAGGGCTGCCCAGGGCTGGCTCCAGCTTGGCCAGGTGCAGCAAGGCGCTGGGGAAAGGGCTCCCTACCCCTGCACACAGCCTATGAGGAGAAGCATGGTGCAGTCTGCACCTCAGCATGCCAAGTGTGCTGGCCATCCAGCCTCGGCTTTGTGGAGCAGGTCTAGCCCTGCCCCTTCCCAAGTAAGAGGCAGCCTCAGCAGGCATCTCCTCCACCCCCAGCAAGAAGTCAGAGTTGGTGCTCCAGCCTGCAGCTGCACAGGGGAAAGGGTGGGGCTGATGTCCCACCCTGCATGCCAGTAAAAAAGATTACGTGCCATTTGTGGCATGCGTGCCAGGAATTGCTGACCCCTGCTATATTTATTGATCCTTACTCTGCACTGTTAACACTGCAAGTATCCATTAAGGGTTCCTTTGGCCTGAAGTTTAAAAATTTGTCACTCTTATTTCAGTAAGTTTTCTGGCTTATAAACTTATTATTTGTTAGAGCGTTATTTCAGTTTTCAACTCTAAAGGAAGTGTTCACAACATAAAACAGAAAATCAATTTCTTATAAGAACTGGAAAGAAAGGTTTAACTCCAAAAAAGGCCAAAGATTTGAACTTATTGTGAATTAAATGAACTCCTGTCACACAAGGACAAACAATAGCCTCAATCTACATCCTTTACAAATAACAAATACATCTGGTACTGCTACATTTTAAAAAGGGAGGCTCCCTGCAGCCACACAGGTTCATTGCTTGAAGGATCCAAAGAGCACAGAAGGGAAAAGGAAAAACTTAAAAAACAACAACTAGACTAGTAGCACCTTAAAGACTAACAAAACATGCAGATGGCATCATGAGCTTCCGTGGGTGCACAGAGTATTAGATGACTGGAGTATTAGAAGTCCAGATCTAAGAATAAATAAGGGAAGGGGGCAGGGGAAGAGGGAAAAAAGGAGGGGGACAGAAAAAAAGAGAGACACGGGGTGGTTGATTCAGTCATTAGGATGTGGAAGATAGTGTGCGAGCCAGCAGATGTCCCTGTTCATACCATTTGCATAAGAATTAATCTTGTAAATGAAGTTAAGTTCCTGTGTATTTTGCTTGTGGAATTGGTCTGAAGCAACAAAGTGACTTGGAGATTCATTAATGAATGTCCAGGCAGATTAAAATGTTCTCCAACAGGCTTTTGTATATTGCCTTTTTGGATAGCTGATTTGTGTCTATTAATTCTTTCCTGTAGAAACTGTCCAGTTTGGCCAATATACACTGCAGTGGGGCACTGCTGGCATAGATCACATTAGTGGATGTGCAGTTAAATGAGCCTCTGATTTAGTGGCTGATGTGGGTCCAGTGATGAAAAAGATAAGTGTAGTGGTCAGTAGGTTTCCAGTATAAGGTGGTGGAAATTTGTCCATCATTTAATTGAAGGGAAAATGTTAGCTGCTTCCCTGCCATTGTCCCACTTCTCCTTGGACCAGCAGAGGCCCTCACTGGTTACACAGTATACATGGGAGAGGAAGGGGCAGAATGTGCTATGAAGATGGAACTTCCAATCATATATGGAGTCCACCATCCAGCAATCAGACTTACTTCAGGTGGTTATTTTAGAGAAAACCATGCTTCATGGTCCTTAAAAATGATTTCGCTTATAGACACAAGTAAAAGCCAAATCCTCAGAATTCCGAACAATTTTTTTAATCAACACTCAGCTGTAACCCCATATTTAAAATTCACATGGAAACCAACCTTTGTTTTATGAAACCCTGCTTTAGAAAGATTTCAAACATCATGTGAGACAGCTAGAAAACTGTAGTTCATGCATATAATAAAAATTGGACCATACCAAACGCCAACACTCCCAGGGACAGGTTAATGGCATACAGTGAGATCTGTAGGGCTTGCTGGACCTATCTGAAAAACTACTTTAACACTGGAAACATTGTAAATTTCAGTTAGCTTCTCTGTAATAATTATACAGTCTAGTCTCAAGTGCTGAATGTTGTCATATGATATGGGAATGCAAGTTAGTTACCTCTTGAAGCTGAAGAAATTTTTCTTCCATTTCTGAGAGAGCATTGCCTTTCTCCATCAGTTGTTTGTGGAGCTTTATCATTTCCACATTGTCCCGAATGTTGGACCTTCAAAATTGTATAAAAAATAAACTTAGTGAGATTTAAGGTATAGCAGTAGTCTTATTAGTTTTGCCTTGAAAACTTAATATCCCTTGCAAATCAGTTTTTCATGGCTTCTTACTTCCACAACGCACTTGGGGGAAAGATTAGTGTGTAACAGCCAGCTTAGATCTTTCTTTTAAAATTTGCATTGTACATTTTAAGTAATTCTACATTTTTCTGGAAGATAACATGTAAATATCAATCATTATTTGGACATATATGTTGACAATATCATAACTACAGATAAACTACAGTACAGGGAGCAATCCTATGCTTCAAGTAGAAGCATCATTTGTTCTGCAATCTATCCACTTTCTTTTAAAGTATGCATGTGGTCATAGGCTTACTACTTACTGGAATTTCCTCAGAGCTTAAACTTTTCAAATATTTCCAAGAAAATTGACTTAACATTTTACATAGATAATGCCCTAAGATCAGCATTCAAATCAGCTGCAGATGTGTCTTTAACTGTATAAAAATATTTAACATCTAAGCAGAAACTCTATATACCTACAATTCTGTTATATATTGCTCCCACTGAGATTAAACTAAAAATTCATTTAATTAAAAATCCTTGTTAAAGATGATCACAGACCTAATAAAAAAATTCCTTTTTTTTTTAAACTACAGATGGCTAAAGGTGACACGGTTGTTTCTGCATATATTTCAAGCCAAACGAGAAGAAACCCTGAACAGCTTTCCACAAATACAAAATAAAGTGAGATAAAAATCAGAATACAGGAATAGAGCTTGGAATGTATATTTTCTCCTCTCATATTTATCTATCACAGACTACTGGAAAAACTGTCATAATGCCATACTGGAAACAAAAAATATACTACAAAGCTTACACATCTGTAAACCAGCTGAGGACTTGAAATACTTATTCTTTTAAATATCAAAGTTCACTGCATTCTAGTATTGCCCAGTAAATTGTCCTTGCATAAACAATACACAATTTTATAAACTTGGGATATTCCCTAAGAAATAGCCCTAACAAAATGCTAAAATAATTATGTGTACAAAACATGTTCTTTCTAGTGCAGGGCTACGCAACATGCGGCCTGTGGCCTGTTTGTTTGCGGCCCACGGTGCAGTTTGGGTTTATGCGATGCTCAACACGTGGCTCAAAGGATCCTTTGAACATGGCCTCCATTGGGAACATGCTCCACAATGGCAAGGCGTCTCCCACGTGGTGTGAGCATGGAAAGAGGCAAGAGGACAGGCTGGCTGGAACAGACAGGTACAGGATGTCGGTGTTTCTAGCCCCCAGAAAGGTGGTGCCGGGAGTGCCGGGGCATTGTGGGAAGTGCTGGTTGGTTAGCCCGTGGGCAGAGCCTGAGAGATGCTGACTGTCTCACATTGGCCAAGTTTGGGTCCGGTGCCACAGCTTAAAGTATAATGTTTGTATTCACGCCCGTCAGTGTGAAAGAAGCTATTTGCATATATATTTGCATGTATATGCAACCACACTTAAGTTGCGGTCCTCGATGTGTGCTGTATCATTGTGGACCCAGGGCTTCGAAAAAGTTGAGTAGCCCTGCTTTAGTGTATACAGACAGCAAAACTGTCTCTTGCTAGCTATTAAGGTAGTGGCACATTTTTATGAATCTTGTTCCACACTAACAAATAGCACTGATCCACTCGAATACTTTAAGCAAATAAAAGGAGTATATTATAGACTTATGATATGCAGATGTAACTGATCAGAAATAGTCAACATGGATTCACCACGGTCAAATCATACATGACCAACCTGACTGCCCTCTATGACAAGGTAACTGGCTGTGGATATAGGGAAGGCAGTGGAGTATTGCTTCCAATTCTGCCCCCCTACTCCCCCATTACAGAAAGGATTTGGATGCACTGCAGAAAGTCCAGTGGAAGGCTGGAGCACATCACTTATGAGGAGAGGTTGAGGGATTTGAGCTTATTTAGTCTAAAGAAGAGTGAGGGCAGATTTGATAGCAGCCTTCAACTACTTTGCAGGGTTCCAAAGAGGATGGAGAGAGGCTGTTCTCAGTAGTGACAGGTGACAGAACGAGGAGCAATGGTCTCAAGAGTTGCAGTGGGGGAAGTCTAGTATAATAGGAAAAACTATTGTACTAAGAGGGTGGTGAAGCACTGGAATGGTTTACCGAGGGAGATGATGGAATCTCCACACCCTGAAGGTTTTCAAGTCCTGGCTTGACAAAGCCCTGGATGGGATGATTTAGTTGGAGATGGTCCTTCTTTGGGTAGGGGACTGGACTTGATGACCTCTTGAGGACTCTTCCAATCCTATGAGTCTGAGATTCTAACTCCAATGGCTTAGGACAAACAAAATTAATGTGTATTGTCAACAGTGACAAACACTATTTGATTTAGGGATGTAAATATCTATTTTAAAAGTTAACTGGTTAACCAATTGTAAGCGTTTAACCTTTTAACCACAGAGGGCTGGTGCAGACTAGCTGGGGGCCTGCAGGGGGGGCTTATTAGGTAACCGGTTAACCTTTTACATCCTTAATTTTATTTGAAAGGTTTTGCCTATGTTTATTACCACACCAACCCTTTATAATCAGGAAGAACAGGTATTTATTAGAATTGAGTTTAGTTATGGCAATTTTGACAATATTTAATTTCATATAGTTGCTAGCTACAGAAATTTAAAAAATAATTATTTTTAAGCAATTTATGGATTTTAATACATAATTCCTCAAATATTTACAAAGCCATCCATTTTTTCCTCGCAGACGTACATTATTTTCACATTACTCCTAGTAAATGGCTCTGTTCTGGCTGGTCACATACACACATTCACACAGATGCTAGCAGTGGAGGGACACAGGGCAGAAGCTGCCTTTTCTATTTAGCTTCTCCTATAAATCCATAGAGATGCCTCAGGTTTTCCACGACTGACATCACAGAACAGTGAAAGAGAAATGGTCAAGGAGAAGATGATATGGTCCCTTCGAACCGTGTATGTACATATACTTAAGTGGCCCCCTAGACAGAGCACAGTTCCTCATCCCAATTATTCTGTTTCTGATCAGAAACTCTTTATGCAAAGGGATCATACAAAGCAGACATATTAATTCTGTCTCTTCCTTTTATAGCCAAAGTTTGGCTCCAAATAACTTGCTCTACTCCTTCCCAAAAAAGTTCTGCATGAGAGTAAGAAACATTTATTTGATATTATGGGCTTACTTTTTTCTTATTTGCATATCAATTACACCAGTGAAATTAAATTAGAATAGCTACATTGTAGTTACATGAATGTCACTGACACCTGCAAACTCTCAAATGGGACAACACTGAGACCATTAGTCAATGGCTATTTCTTGAAGACAGCTATTGCCATATTAGCTAAGCAAATGGCTCTTAACTCTTTCCATATTGTTAGACCACGTTCAAATAAAAAACAACTTTCAACTTTGCCCTCTCTATTCAGAGATAAAAAAAGAGAAAATAAGAGAACTGGCCAATATGTTTCAGTAGAACAGGATCAGTCTTCCATTAATGCCTGAGAAATTTATGCAGGTTAATCCTAATGATGAAAGCAAAAAATGTAGTCTCACCACAATGTACACTTTTTTCATTTCTACACCATATTTGAAATGACAAAACTATATATTAACTTAAATCATGTCCGTAACACTTAATGGGGTATCTCATTTATTTTAATGGTATTCAAATAAAGAAAAAAACCCCAATAATTTATTCTAAGTATCACACTGCTGTTGTGCATCTGCATGTGCAAATCTACATTGCTGTTTTCAGTCCAACTCAGAATTTGCATGTGGAAATATGGATTTTGGATGTTGTGTATGTAGCAAAACAAATACACACTCAACAATCAGCAAATCCCTGATATGTAGACACACAAGCAAGTGTGAGCATGAGAAGTCAGATGGAAATTTGCATACAAGTTTCTATTTGAGCTGGGTCTGATTTGGCAAAGTTTTATCCATGTGTAGTTCTACTGTATCTCCCTTGCTATATTAGGTCTACTATGTTTGGTTTGTCTGCTCTGGGACTAGAACTATTACATTGAAAACACTGTAGAGTCAAGATAATTTAATGCACTGAACTCCTAAATCTGTGTGTTCAACAGGTCGGATCCTGAAGTCCTATTGAAGAAAAAATATTATATATACAAAAAATACAGCATTTTTCCATATTGACTGGTAAAGGACATTGTTAATTATTTATTTCACACATGTACTTCTGAGCTGCTTCAAAATATGTTTTTGGAAAATACCAAGAGTAATTAAGTTACTCGCAGGACTAGCTTCTTGCAAAAAAGTAACTGTTCAAAATGAAAGAATTTAGGCTTGAGTACTGTGTTCGTTAGAAATTGAGTCACCATGAGGTTTTTGCCCATTTCTATATTGAAAACAACCAAGCAAAATTAAAGGTTATGTTTTAAAAAACACTAAACCAGCCTGATAACCTGTGTGCCAAGTTTCTCAAAATAATAGCACATTTTTAAAAAAAAAAACCTAAATCTTATAATGGAAATAAGAAACATAGCATCTGCCACTATAATAGTGAGTGCTGCAATAGTCACCTCAATGCTTAGCCAATCCACTTGGACTAGGGATGTTAAATTTCAATTAATCATCTAATTGAGTAGTTAATGGACGTTCCAATGATTAGTCGATAAGGAGGGCACTTGCTATCATGCTGCCTCTACCTTTGAAATGTACAAGAGCCACTCGTGGTTTTTACATTTCAAAAGGAGAAAGGCAGCAGGAACCTGTACTAGTGGGGACCCCTCTGTGCCTCTTCCTTTAAATGTAGAAGAGCCACAGGCAACTCTTGTACATTTCAAAAGGAGAGGAATAGCAATTGGACTGGTGAAAGTGGAACTGTTTCAATCCCACTGTCCTCTGCCTCCCCTGCCCCCCTGCGGAGACAGTGATGCTTTTAAGCCAGCTCCCCCCAGCACCGGCTCATGCTCCCTCCATTTGCTGCCTGGGGAGGTGGGGGGTGGGGAGCGACTAGTCAAGTTCCTACTTGACTACCCAATAAGCAAATGCTTATGGTATAGTCAACTAGTCGCTTACATCCCTAACTTGGACAGACACTAGACTATGTACTGTGTTGTGCCTGTCTTGAAGCTTAGTATAGAAAATCTAAGCCCAGGATGAGATAGAAAGGTCAAAGCGGCTTTAAGCTGTCTTTGCAAATCTTGGATTTCACACAGCTTTGGAGACTGGGCTTGTCCCCAGTACAAGTTAGAGCATTCCAAAGTGCTGCTCTGAATTACACTATCTTTAACACTACAGTCTATATACTGCTGTGTAAGCCAAAATTTCGGGATCATGAACACACTACTTGATCTACTTCTGGTCTTATGTCCAGCCTATTCTTGTATTGTACCAGGGTAATTCTAGAATTAGAAGATGAAGCTATAGTTTGGCTTGGAATCTATTACTCCTCTTGTATTGCACTCAAAGACACAGGATGTTTAGATGGCTTTTCAAAATTTCAAGTCTTATCAATATAACTTAGAGTCTGCTTTCTATCTAAATTATGGCGCTGAGTTCTTTGGGGAAGAAAGAGAGTGTTTGACAAGACTAGTAATAGAGATGTAGCTGTGTTAGTCTAGACTAGCTGAAACAAAAAACAGGACTATGTAGCACTTCAAAGAATAACAAGATGGCTTATTAGGTGATGAGCTTTCGTGGGCCAGACTCACTTCCTCAGATCAAATTGTGGAAGAAAATAGGCATGACCATATATACAAAAGGGATACAATTAAAAAAAAAGTGAACACATATAAAAAGGACAAATCAAATTTCAGAACAGAGGGGGGATGGGGGGAGGTAAATGTCTGTGAGCTAATGATATTAGAAGTGATAGTTGGGGAAGCTATCTTTATAATGGGTAAGATAATTAGTATTTTTGTTAAGATCCCGGCGTAAAGTTATCACCTCTAATATCATTAGCTCACAGACATTTACCTTCCCCCCCATCCCTCCTCTGTTCTGAAATTTGATTTGTCCTTTTTATATGTGTTCACTTTTTTTTTTATTGTATCCCTTTGGTATATATGGTCATGCCTATTTTCTTCCACAATTTGATCTGAGGAAGTGGGCCTGGCCCACGAAAGCTTATCACCTAATAAACCATCTTTTTAGTCTTTAAGTGCTACATAGTCCTGTTTTTTGACAAGACTAGGAAGCTAATGGTCTTAATAAGGTCACTCTCAGTTATCACACTGGATTGAAATCTGGAATAAGTACCTGCAATGATCTTATCTTTGTGGTATTCAATGAAGAGAAGATATCTTGCAATAACAAATGCTTTTTTAACCATAAGTAATAAAATGTTTATTTTCCAAAAGGCTCTGAGTGTCTTTGTATCCTTTGAATGCCAGGCTAAGCTCCCAAGAAGTGATAATTTCAAAGATTCTTGGAAGCGCATTCATCAGGTACATCGCACAATCACCAGGTTTCTAAAGACAAACTTATAGATTAAAATGCCAGAAGGGAGTACCGTGATCAGCTAGTCAGATTTCCTGTGTCACAGGACTTCCCGGCATTAATTACTGAGCTGTTTTTTGGAAACTAATGTACCCAGATGGTAGCCAAATGTATGCTAATTTAAGAGATGGTGGGGCTTTTAAAGGTATAATAAAATTCCAAAATACTTGATCTGGAAGCAGAACAAGGAGCCATTACCAGCTGCCCAAAACGCTACTATTTCTGACAGCAGCACTTTAATTTCAACAGACTTCCATATTGCAAGAACATTTTCTAAACTTCCTGAGAGGGGAGATGACCACACTTATTTAAATCCCATGATTCAAGCTGCCAGGTGGATCATGGTGCAGAATGAGAGTAATCTCCTATAAGCTCCTGAGAAAGACTAACTAAATTTTTAAGATAATGAGTGAATGTGTGTGCACCCCTAACCAAATCTGGAAAGGATAAAACAGAGGTAACTTTTTCCTTTACCCTTGCTACCATCTCCTTCCTCTTGCCTCCCACGTGCGCCGCCCACGCCAGTGAGTGGTATAGGCAGGGCTCGACAAATCATGTCATCTACTCACCCGTGACAAGTAGATTACAAGCCGGCACAGCCAGCACTGCGCAATCTGCGCAAGCGCAGCTCGCAGAACCATGCAGCTGGTGAGCAGGGCTCGCTGCCGCTTGGTGAGCCCTGGGTATAGAAATGGGGGTGCAAGACCTGGGCAAGAGATGAGGTGCAGAAGGGGGTGAGGATGCAAGGTCTAGTTTGGATGTAGGGTGCAGGAGAGTGTGATGGTACAGAGTCTGGCAGGATGGAGGGTGCAGGAGCAAGGGAAGGTGCAGGAGCAGACTGGTGGTAGGGCATAATGGCCGGGGTGTATGCAAACACAGCAGCTGCGGTTAGCGTGTGTGGTGGCTAGAAAGAGGAGGGGCTGGCATGAACAGCAGCTGGGGGGAGGTTGATAAGCGTAGCAAGTAGGGGCACAGCCTCCTAGAAGTAGTAGTAGTAGTAGTAGTAAAAAAATACATAATAATAATAATAATAATAATGAGAAGGAGGAGTAGGAAGAAGAAAGGTAAAGATAAGAAAAGTGAGGAATTAGGAAAAGTGGAAGGGGAAATATATAGGAATAAAAAACAAACTTAGGAGAAAAAAATGAGAGGTTGAAGAAGAGGTAGTATTTGAAGAAAAGTATTTGAAGGCTTCAATATCTGAGATATAGGTGAGAGGATTATTCTAGGAGGGGTGGGTGAGATTTTGTGGCCTGCACTGTGCAGGGGGTCAGACTAGATGATCAAAATGGTCCCTTCTGACCTTAAAGTCTATGAGTCTATAAGAGGGAGGAATGCAACATTCTTCAGTTTCTTCCCCTGCATACCTACAATGGGTGTTTTGGTATATTCATTCAAACATATGTGCAGGCCATAATTGTATTGCATTTAACAGCTGCTAAAGCAGGGGTGGGCAAGATGTGACCAGGGAGCCGGATCTGGCCGACCAAGCTGCTGGATCCAGCCCACAGCCGCCTCGCTGGGACCCTTACTACAGAGTAGCTCTCACCACTTTAAACTGCTGGCTGAGGAGGGAGGGGGAAGCTTTGCACATTGCCCTCACACCCTAGCAAAATCCCTCAGCTCCCACTGGCCACTTTCTGGCCAACAGGAATTGAGAAATTTTGCTGGAGGCAGTGGCAGGCTACAAAGCCTCCTTCCTCCCTCCCCATCCCTATCCTGGAGTAGAACCACACGGAGCAGCCAGCCAAGCATCGTGGGACTGCAGCATATAGGCATGATGCCTGTCTCAGGTTCCTTCAGGGCTGCTGGCTAGGAGCCACCTAGTAAGTGCTTCCCAGCCATAGCCTGGCTCTGGCACTCCTCTTCCCCACCCAACTTCCTGCCCCAGGTCACTACCCAAACCCTCTGTACCCCCTCTGTCTACCTCCTCTAGGTCACAACTCCCTCCCAAATCCTGCACCCCTTCCCCCAGGCCATAATCCTCTCCTGCACCCATACCCTCCTCCTGGATCATGCACCCCAAGCCCTTGCCCCAGATCATTATCCCCTGCTTCATCCAAACTCAGTCTCAGACCCCACATCCCCTTCTGCATCCCAGTCCTCTATCCCAAGCTCCCTTCTGCACTCCACCCGCCATTCCAGACCTCAAACCCCCTTCATAGAAGTGTGGCCCTTGACTACTTACCAAAATGTTGGAGTGGCTCCCCAAAAAAACTTATTGCCCACCCCTATTCTAAAGTAATAGTGAGGATTAAGGAACATTCAACTATATCCATTGAAATCTAATCCATATCTGAATACTTAAAAAAAAATAACATGAGGAATGCAAGTATTTAATAAACTTTCTAGAGTGGTCATTTATGTTGCCTTTTGTGAGATTCTATTTGAAGTGATTATGGAACTCATGTTCTTTTGAATGTGTGAACAAGGCTGGCCCTAAACCAAGAGACATTTTTATTGCCCCCCTTCATTTGTCAAACTTTTGAACACCTAATTTTGTATTGTATTTGGAGCCCATTTCACAACTTTGAATTCATGATCTGCAATTATGATTAATACCTGTCATGTAAGACAATAAATGTACAAGCTAGGGTCTGTAAAACATTTTACTCCAAGCAATCTATTTTCCCTTTTTCTGCTAGCAACAAAAACAGCATCTCAAGCTTGCTGCAATCAAAGCCTGGCCCCCCAGGCAGTTGCCTGCTCCTAAATCCGGCCTTGTTTGTAAACTTAGGAACAAAGCCTATTCTTAACATACTAACTGAGCAGCGTTAGGTAGGACAAGGCTTTACTTGAATGCCTTAGGACTCAGCATTACCACACAAAGAAATAATCACAACAAACTTCATTTGTTTCTCTAATAACAGTATCTTGTACAGTTTTGAGAACTATGATGGAAGACATATGAATTAGGACATCTAATGCTTCACCTTAGTACATATAGAAGGCGTTATAACTTTGTAATATGGAACCTTCCATTTTTCACAATACCTTTGGCCTGTTGCTTGTTGCTCTTTCAACTGAAGAACAGATTCCTCAAACTCCTTTTCCTTCTTCCTTATCTGACTTCTTAGAACCTCTCCAGTGTGCTCCAATTCTTCAATATGTCCTTTTTGTGACTCGATCACATTTTCCCTGTAAGTTAACAAAAGCAGCTTGTATTCAGAAGATTTTGAAAAGAACTATAAAAAATTTCATACTGGAAAAAAAAAAAGCAGAAAAAATATCTTGTGTGAAGTTATATTCCTGGATCAAGTCTTCTTTCTCATCTGAATAAAGATGCTAACTTGAACTTCTAGAATTGTATTTACCATGTGCACACTTTATTCATGTAGGGGGAAACAAATAGTCCAAACAAAAAACAGATGATCAAAGATTAGCTACATTTTCCATTACAATAGCTAAACCCTTCATAACATCTTTAAAGAGGTATTTATTAGATGGCTTAAATTAGTTTGTTTAGCATGAATAAGCTTACTACGTCATATCCTGTCTGATATATTTACATGGCATATAATTTTCTGTTGCCAAAAGGTTTGCGGGCAGGAAAACTTCACCTCCAGGCATGAGTAGAGTAACAGATCCTCAATGAACTGAAATCGGGAGCTCCATTTTTAAAACCTTTTATTTTGGGGTATGTGGTGTTGTACAGTGCAAACTATCTGCATTGCTAACTTTTACAAGTAGTGAAGTTTATCCTGATTAAGGGATATTTCAAATTAGTTCCACCCAGATCAGGGTTTGCCCTGAAATATGAGCAAATAAGCACATCATATTAATAAAAAAAATGGTACAGGTTGAACCTCTTGAAACAAGGACTCTCTGTTTGGGCAAAATCCATGATCCCGCACAGATGTTCCCTGACCTCTAGAGAGTCCTGGTAACCAGGAATCTGGAGGCAGGAGGGCTGGCAGCAGCAGGGCCGGTGTCAGCAGGCCTGTGTTTTCCGGCAGGGCTGGTGGCATGGGGGTTGGGAACCCTGCCCGGGGCTAGGAGCCTTGCTGAGCTGACGGTGACCTGCCCTAGTCTGGCTTACTCTCTCATTTGGGACCATGTGACTGGTGAACCAGTTAACTGGTAGGGGCTGGCGTAGTTCCCCGCTGCTGCCCGTGACAACTGGTGCTTGGGGGGAGGAAGTGAGGAATGGCCGCGACTGCCCCAGCAGCTTTGGGGTCAGTCATGTCAGCTGCTGCAAAAGTCTTGCAGGTCCCAAAAAGTCAAAGAATTTGTGATGGACTCACAGACTTACTTATGGTACCTCAAGTACTTATAGTATCTAAAGTCTGATTTGGACATATGTTACTTAAATAAGATTATCAGACACAAAAATGGGCTTAGGAAAAGTGAAACCTTAGAAAACCAGAACAGCTACCAATAAATTTTAGTACAGAAAAATAATAAAACAAAGTTCTGTGACTAAGTTAGAAATTAATGACTTTTCCTATGTTCACAGCTCCAGAGCAGGGGTGGGCAATAATTTTAAGTGGTCGGGGCCGCTCCATTATATTAATGGAGGTGATGTGGTGCTGGGCTGAAGGTTGAGTTCAGAAGGAAGCTTGGGGCAAGCAACTGGGTGCAGAAGGGAGTGTGGGATCTGGAAAGGAGTTTGCGTGAAGAAGGTAGGGATGTTAAGGACTAGTTGGATAGTCCATTTGCTTATCAGATAGTCTGTCGACTAGTCGACCTCCCTCCTCCTTGCTGCCTCTATGATATAGAGGCAGCAAAGAGGGAGGGGGAGGAGGGTAGAGAAGGGATACTTCAAAGAGGCAGCACCACACAGCTGAGCCAGGGATTAGCTGTGTGGCGCTGCCACTTTGAAACCCTAAACACAGCGTTTCAAAGGGGCAGCCACCGCACAGCTGGTTGGCGGCTCAACTGTGCGGTGCTACCCCTTGAAAAAGCCGAAGTGACATGGAGCCCGGAGTCAGCTAGGGACTCCCCAGCTGACCCTGGGTTCTGGGGAAATGCCATTTGGGTCATCTGGGAACTCCCCAGCTCATCCCGGGCTCCCTGCAGCACTTCAGCCCAGCCCCAGATCAGCTGAGGAGTCCCCAGCTGATCCTCGGTTCCGCTGAAATGCTGTGTTGAACTTGGGGTCAGAGTACCCCGCTAACCCCAGGCTCCATGGCTTTGAAATGCACAAGAGCCCCCACTGGGGAGTCTTGTACATTTCAAAGCATGCATCCACGTGCAGCCCGGGGTCAGCAGGACTTCCCATTTGCCCCGGGCTGTACAGTTCCTTAATCCTTCTCTGAAATGTACAAAAGTCCCACCAGGGGCTCTTGTATATTTCAAAGAAGGAATGTGGAAGTTCTTATCGACTAGTTGCGGGAAATGCCATCGACTACTTAACTATTCAATTAGCTGCATTTTAACATCCCTAGAAGGAGGGAGTTGTTACCTGGGGCAGGAGACTGGGGTGCAGGGTCTAGTGGGGTATGGGTGCAGGAGAGAATTCTGACCTGGACGAAGAGTGTATGAGGGGTGCAGGGGTTGTAACCAGGGGTAGGAATGCAGGAGAGTGCAGGGATTTGGGTTGGGACCAGAGGTAGGGGATTGGGATGCAAGATCTTGGAGGGGGGTTGTGACCTGGAGGAGGGATATAGCAAAGGGTGCAGGATCTGGGAAGGGGCACAGGTGCAGAAGGGGGTGCTGAGGGTTTGGGTTAAGTAGGATAGGGGTTTAGAAAGTGAGGCAGAGGATTGGGTGTGGGAGGGAGGGCTGGGGTGCCACAGGCAGGCTCTAGCCAGAAGGTGCTTAGCTTACCTGGCAGCTCCCATCCAGCAGCCCAGCAGGTTACTTAGTCAGGGTTCCTGCCTTACATGCCTTCAAACATGAGCAGAGCAGCTGCAGAGGCCATGTATATGGTGCTCTGAAGTGCATGCTCTGAGGGGGGAATGATGGGGTACTTTACATGCTGAAGCTCCTATTCGCTGGAAACTGGCCAATGGAAGCTGTGAGATTTTGCTGGAGGCGGGGCAGCGTGAGAAGCCTCTCCCTCCTTCCCCAGGCTTGCAACATTCACAGAGCCTCGCAACCAGCTTTTCTGAACACCAAGTGGGGATGTGGCAGGCAGGAAGCTGGCTGAGGCTCCTATGGGCTGGATGCAGTGGCTTGGTGAGCTAGATCTAGCCCACGGGCCATAGTTTGCACAGCCTGGTCCCAGAATATGGATGTGTCAGAGGCTCTCTGTGCTCCATATTTAACTTACAATGCATGCTAGATTGAATTTACAAGCAGCTTTTAACCTTGGAACTGCAGCTAGACATCTATGGCTGGCAAAATCATAAGTCTGGAAATATACACAGCAACAAAACAGAACCAGAGCCCAAGCCCAAGTCTGCTGGGCATGGACAATGGTAGGTTTTTGTTTGCTGTATAGCAGACCCTTAAAGCCAGCTTAGCCAGCCCCATCTCCTAGGCTGTACCTTCTAAACTGCACAGCACAGAATCTGGCCCAACTATGCATCTTCATATTTAATCAGTTAAGCAACATCTGTGATAGGTTACCTTTTTCAGGGGAAATCTCTAAAATAAAGCCCAGGTGCTTCAAAAAGTATGATTGCAATAATTCCATAGATAATAGCTTTCTTCCTTTTGTCAGAGGTGATCCAATAGCCTTGCGTAGGAATAGGGGGCACTGTGCTGCAAGAAGCGCTATTTTTGAATGAAATATAAAATCAATACTCTGGCCACTAACAAAAATATCCCAGGACAAATTTTGCATGTGTAGGTTGTTAAAACCTGACAACATTCCACGTAGAGTACAGTACATATATTTTACTGCATTATATTTCTCTGTCCAATGCAATTTGATAAGGATCCTTATACTTTCTATTTCTAAATCTCTTGTGCAATGTTGCTTGATGCCAGTACAATCAACGCCAGAGTGCAAGACCCCATTTTTTGTTGGAATGAAAGCGCTGTAAAACACCTTAATCATTGAAGAATGTGTTTTTTCTTAATAACATCACATATTAATAACTGTATATTATAGAAAATTAAGAATTATAAACAAGTATCCTACAAATTTCTTATCTCATCCCTTGCTTCTTCAAGCAAACTATGTCCATATCTTGGGAGCACTGGTTGGGGGGATCTCAAGGATCTCATTTCTATATCTTGAAATCTCATTCCTAAAAATAAAGAAAACAGAGAGTCATATTCTGACACAGCAGTTAATGAAAACAATATTTAACATAAGGGGAAATCCTTATAAATATAAATATGTATATAATTATTATGTAGATGTCATAACAGATATCTTCATATCTAATACACAATAGAATGCTATGTATAAATTCAGAAAATGCATCATGAACGTAGGGTACCAAAATTCCAGTATGGACAAAACAAAATAAAAGTGACAGACAGGTGATCAGTAGGCTTTAATATGGACCTACTAGAAGGCATTTAATTTGGGAAGCAAAGAACATAACTGCCAGCTTCATTGCAAGAAGACTTAACAATAATGATAATTTAAGAGATGTCTACTGCCTAGTAATTATTCTTGTTCTCTGACTGGACCATCTCCATGGAGCCATAGTGCAGGAATTATGTACCTATCTTAGCAGTCACAGGACCATGATTAGGATTTTATAGTTCAGGAAATTAATTGGAACCCCAAATCTTACATTGAGCTGACTGATGGTGTAAGTATTCCAATCAATTTTAAAGGTCTTTCAGTTCCTTATTATCATCAGAAACTCTATTTAGATTTGGGCACCAAAGCAGGGTGAGAGAGATGACCAGTGAAACGCCTTCTTCTCCTACACCTCCACCAAGCCACACAGAAAGAGGTTAGCTAGGTGTAACCTCCCTGAAGAGAGTTGCTAGACTAGTTGAATGGACAGTCCTCCCAAATTCAGTATCTGATGTTATTGCTGCATCAAAAGATTAGTGATTTGTTAAGGCATGAACTAACTATATACATCAGCTTTTCAGATAACAGCACACTGAAGACACACGACACTGAAGCTGCCATCCTTCTACAAGAGTGAGCTGTGAGATGCTCAAGTCACAGGAACACCAGCGAGATCATATAATGAACTAAATGAGCATCCTTACCTACTTTGGCAGCCTTTGAACTGAGATGATTGACCTTTCATGTATTTCCAAAGGTTACAAATCTGTTTGACTTTAAGTAGCTCAGTTATTCCAAAAGTAGCTAATCATTCTTAATATTCAGTTAATTCATGGTTAGATTTGTATTGTTGTAATAGCACACAAGTTAATGTGTAAGCTTGAAACTTTGTGTCTCTCACCAACAGAAACTATTCTAATAAAATATATTACCTCACACACAAACTCCCTATGTAATAAATATCAAGAAAGCCACTGAAGTTGAAAGTCTACTCATACAGAGTAGGGATGTTAGAAATCGGTCATTTTAATAACATCTCAGCAGTTACACTGTTATGCAGTGAGCTCCTGGCCCCACTTCTGGGAAGCCCTCTGCTATACGATGCTGCTGCCTCTGTATAAGAGGCAGCAGCATGGGGAGCAGCAGCTCCTATCCCTGGGGGGGCCCGAGCTTCCCGCAGACAGAGCGCTGCTGCCGCCCTCTGCTGTGAGCCCTGCAGACAGGGGCTATGGCTGCCCTAGCTGCTGCCTCTATCAGCACAGGCTGGCAGGGGGCTCACCTGCTGGTCTGAGTTTTAAAAGCAGAGCACGTGGGGCGGGAGGGGGGTTGTTGTGGTTAAATCAGGACCATTAAATGATAAGCAGTTGCTTATAGGTTAACTGGTTACGCAGGTAACCACTAACATCTCTAATACAAAACCACACCTTTCTAACTCAAGTAATCATAAGAACAGCCATACTGGGCCTGAGCAAAGCTCCATTTGGCTCAGTATCCTGTCTTCCAACAGCGACCAGTGCCAGGTGCTTTACAGGGAACAAGCAGAACGGATAATCATCAAATGATCCCGACATCTATTCCCAGCTTCAGGCAAACAGATGCTGGGAAAACATCATCCTTGCTTATCTTGGCCAATAGCCACTGAGAGCTGTATCTTCCATGAAGGTATGTAATTCTTCTAGATCGTGGTCTCCAACCTTTTGTACACACAAGATCACTTTTTGAATTTACCCCACCTTTTCCCCAAAGCCTGCCCTATTTACTCCCTCCTTCCCCTCCACTGCTGACCATTTGCTCTTCCTCATCCTTATTCACTTTCACCAAGTTGGAGCAGAGGGTTGGGGTGCAAGGGGGGTGCAGTTTCTGGGCTGGCGCTGAGGGGTTTGGCATGTGGGAGGGGGCTCCGGGCTGAGCCTGGGGCAGGGTGTTGGGGTGCAGGAGTGAGGAGTACAAGTTCTGGGTGGGAGTATGGGTGCAGGAGGGGCCCCAGACTGATGCAGGGGGTTGGGTGAAGAAGGGGGTTCTCATTAGGGGGTGGTGGTATGGGGTGCAGGCTCTGGCCTGGAGGTACTTTCTACATGCAGCTCCTGGCCAGTGGTGCAGCAAGCCTTAGGCAGGCTGACTGCATGTCCTAACCCCATGCCACTCCTGGAAGTGGTTGGCTGCTGGCACATCTCTTCACACCACAGAGACAGAATGTCTCCATGCGCTACCCATGCCCACAAGTGCCACTCCCACAACTCCAGTGGCCAGTTCTCAGCCAATGAGAGTTACATGCACGGGCAGAGGAAACATGCAGAGATGCTTCCTGCACCCCAGGGTTTGCAGAGATGTGCCAACACCCATCCACTTCCAGGAGTGGCATGGGGACAGGACATGCAGCCATCCTGCCTGAACATTGCTGCACTGCTGGACTTTTAGCAGTGTGGAGTTGTGATCAACTGGCAGTGAGTTGTGATCGACCCAGCTGAGTGCAATTAACTGGTTTGTGACCACTTTAACTTGCTAGAACCATGGACCATCAGGCTGAATCTCAAAATGTTTCTTCTAGATCAAAGGAAAACAATGAAGCTTTTCAGAGACAATATGGTTCTTAAACAGACAGGGAGATCTTGATTGTCTCTTTTGTGTCCGGATATTGTTTGTGGGCTTGCCATGTGCAGGCTCATTTGAGAGAAAACGACTCATTCCTATAGATATCTTGCATCCTTGACACAAGAGAGGCAATTAAGTTCTCCCTTATCTCTTTAAGCAACCATACTGTCACATGAATTACTTCAAACTGGATTCTTCAGAGACTGACAAAGGAAGAACTTTTGGATAAATAGTCTGAGTTTAAACTAATTCAGAGACAGGTTTCTGATTCAACAGATGAAAAAAACATTATTTTCTGGAAGACAGAGGGGGTAAACAATCCTTAAAGAAGGATTAGAAAGACTGACACCTGCCAGAGCCTAAAGTTTAGTTGGGATGACCTCTGGTAAGCTTTACAGCATAAGTGGAGAGGCGTTTGGTTTTAATATATTTACTCTTTGAATGCTTTCACCTTAAAAATGAACATACTGCAGAGTCCTTTCTAAGCATGCAACTTGTAATATAGGTAATAACATTGTAGTTGCTAAGGAGAAAACAAAGCAAGCCTGCTTAGGCAGTTCAATTTGTTGGGAAGCCACAGAGTAAGCAGGGAACTGTGCTGCCTGGAAAATGCCCCATCAGGAGGGAGAGAGATAAGAATCGCTCTGCCCATGAAAGGCGGAGCTGGGGAGCCTAAGGTGGATGCTCTTGCTGGACCAGCGAGAGAGATCACAAGTGAAGTACCCTGAACTACGTCACCTCTCACAATATGTGAGCTAGCTGGTCATTTTTATGCACCAAGCTGTTGTCTACGGTTACTTAGAGCATGCCAATTTTAGCTGACGTGGTTGTATTTTCTCCTCATAAGACTAAAATGTACAAGTACAAAGCAAGCAAAAGCCAGAGCTCCTTTTATATTTAGGGTATCCCAAAATGCTTTACACACAAAGAAAAAGGGGTTACTGTAAACAGAAATGCATAGCAGTACAATAAGGTATGCAAATACAGCAAGCAATGCTCATCTGTTCTCACCTCAGAGAACAAAATCTATTTTATTGAGAAATAAAATATTAGCCAAGACACTAGGACAATCACTTTTTTTTTTTTTTAAAGACAAGAAGGCAATACAACCGCAACACAAAGACAGAAATAAACAGAAAAAAACCTCTGCTTAACAATGTATCTGAAATAATTTTGCAACAGTAGGTCTAGGACACAGAAGTTTGCTTTTGCAAGCTAAAGAGCACTTATAGTGTGTCAGAGTATTCTAAGTTTTTTGTCCTTGCTTCATCTTTAACTACAGCATTGTAGAGGCAGTCTAGATGAAAGTGCTTAATGTGTAATTCATGACATCACAAAGGCTGAAAGAACACCATTACTGGGTAATAAAAATTTCACACTATATAAACATTAGAAGAGTACAATACTGAGGTCTATTACTTTTCACTGCCTGTTTAAAAGCATCAGAATTAAGGTCAGAGTGTCATAGTAACTAAATCTCAATGAACTTTTCCAGCTGTACGAATGTTTGCAAGATTATTCAACTGAAATTTTTTTAAAAAGGACAAAAATACAATGTTCCTGACCACAAGTCTGACACAAAACTTGCAGAAGTTAATGGGGTCTCACCAGCTGAGTCAATAGGTTTTGGATGAGGCTCAGTATACCTATTTTTACAAGTTATTTTGACAGATACATTAAACTATCCAAACACAAATCCCTTAAACTTTTTCCTTATAAAAATTATTGAATTTGCTAATATAATTTAATCCCTCCAAATACAAAAGACTGAAAACAAGTGCTTATTTCTACTCCTCTTGTAGTAAATGACAAGTTTTGAATATAAAAACCTGTAAAAATTATGATTCTGCCTCACCATTTAAAACTTCCAGAATCTACACATGTATCATTTATTTTTAAGATTTTCAATGTTGTGCATGCATATACCCACGTCTAAAGGTTAGGGATGTTAAAATGTGCTTAATCTGGTAACTATGTAACTGCTGAAAATCTCAGTGATTACATGCACCTGCTCACGGGATGGGACCTGGCTCCTGGTGAACACCAGCTGTTGCCCTACGCTGCTGCCTCTGTGTCAGAGGCAGCCAGCTCCCCAGAAGCCAGAGTGCACTGGCTCCCATCTGTAGCCCTGCTACCGGGGAAGTTGGCTGCCACCACGCACCAGCTACTGCCTCAGCCTTCTGCCTCTATATCAGAACCAGCAGCACAGGGCAGCAGCCAGCTCCCCAGAAGCCAGCACACACCGGCTCCTGACTGCAGCTAAGCTTGAACTCTCACTCCAGCCTACATTCCTGAAAAATACAATAATTGAAAATGCATGTATATTTTTCATTTCTTTTTCCAAAAAAAGAAATTCCTTCAGTTACAGACCTGAGCAAAGCTGGGTACATCTGCTAGTAACATATACAGAGATTTGAATTGACATTAAAAAATTAACATATTAGCATATGCTATGTTTGCTAATGATTTTATCCAAAACGAATTTCCTATTGCCAATATCATCATGGGTTCTCAAGTGATGACATACAAAAAAGGACAAGACATAAGGACTGCCACAAAGAATAAAATAAAAGTAGGCAAACGCCTCATTTTTTTCTAATACTTCCTGAAGAGACCGCTGCCCACGAAGAAGCTAAAGAACAGAAATTAGAATGTGAGTATATATGTAACTATTTCTTCGGTGAAGAACAAATCAGGATATTGTTTATCTCTATTTTAATTATACCTTTCCTTGTGCGCTCTTGGATAGTGACAGACTCATTCACTTTTCTGAGACCAGTGTTAATGCGAGACTGAACATAGCTGTACGGAGTGTGCCGATGGCCTTGAACTTGGAGCTGCTGTTTGGTTGCAATCAGTCTCTTGCGGATGCCTTCATTTTGTTTCTCAAGCTCACGAACTTTCTCTTGTAGCTGCTCAATCATTTCTTCAAGTTCCACATCCTGGCCCAACCGCTTGGGGCCACCACCAATCTGCTCAGATCTTTTCTTGTCATTAACAAGCCGAATTAACTTGGTGGCCATTCTGGGGAAATAAAAAGATGAAAAAGAATGTGAAAAGTCAGCATAAAAACCATTGTGTTGAAAAGAACATAATCACTGTGAAGACTTCAGCATAGAACCTGAATAATAAATTGCAGGTTTTGATATAACTATTACTGCCTGTAAAGAACGCTTTGAAGATAACTGAAACCATTGGGCAGCAATCTGCTTCATAGCACTGACAAATAACAGTTTCCTAAGGCTTATCATTTAAGGACACATATTTACTCCATATGGTTCTTAAATATAATTTTTAAGGCATGATCCTATAGAGGAACTCTGCATTCTGTTAAGTACAGTTACAGATTGGGGATGTGGTGGGACAATGTATAAAAACTACAATTCCACAAGATATTAAACTGTTGAACACATGCTCATAACATGCAGCATTTCAGTGATGTATTGTTTACACTTTCACTGTAGGATTTTAAACCATGTTTCCGTTCTAAAAATGCTAAAAAGTATAGGTAAGGGTGCTCAAAAAGCTCCTGATGAGAAAATCTTAAGTTTATGTTGCCATGCTAAATTTTATATTTAATACATAGTACCAATGTGCTAAGAGAAGTAGTGATTAGCTGTGGAGCATAATTAGATACAGGAAGTGTGGTTTTCATCTGTCTTTAAAAGGATACGAATTTTGCTTTTGGCATCTTAAGAGTTGTACCTTTGATTTCTTTTAGTTTTGATAAACATTGCAAAGCCAGAACAAAAGGCAGAGAAGGCACATGGGGGTGATGTAATATATAAGAACATAAAACATGCCCAGCAGTGAATAGAAAAAAAACTTGGCATAGAAAGAAAGAAAAGGTGGCTTTGATGAAGGAGACAAGTTCAAGACTTTACAAAATTGGTCGCACATCTTAAAGAGCTGTATCTAGTTTACAGGGAATCTACTTTTGTAGAGGCCTAGACAGGAGATTGAAAATAAAGACACACTTAATTTGTTTGCTTTACTTTAGCCTGGTTACAGACAGAAGCTTTTATTTAAGAACAAAAGTGAAACAACAAAAATAATTCAAAATACCTTTGGGATGTCACAGTATATATACACATACACATACACATACACATACACACACACACTTCTGCTGCATATTCAATTTGCACTTCTATCTAGAAAAACTCCAGCATGTGATATTGGTAGGAAATTAATGGCTGAATTAGTTAAGACTTTTTCCTCGGACAACTAGGGATATTAGACAGCGATTAATTGAATAGTTGTGTAAATGCATCACATATTATCGGTTACAAGACTATTTGATAGTCCCCAGGGGCAGGGCCAGGAAACCATTGCGTTCTCGGCACCACTACTGCGAGAAGTCTAAATAATAAGATGGGTGAACTAGAGTGCCTCGTTTGAAAGGAGGATATTGATATAACAGGCATTATGGAAACTTGGTGGAATGAGGACAATCAATGGGACACAGTCACAACAGGATATAAAATATATCGCAAGGACAGAACAGGTTGTGCTGGTGGGGGAGTAGTACTATATTTGAAAGAAAATGTATAATCAAATCAAGTAAAAATCTTAAATGAGCCAAAATGTTCTATAGAATCTCTATGGATATTAATTCCATGCTCCAATAATAAGCATATAGGAGTAGGGATATATTATCGACCACCTGATCAGGACAGTGATGAAATGCTATCAGAATAAAAAAAACTCAATAATAGTGGGGGATTTCAAGTATCCCCATATTAACTGGGTACACATCACCTCAGGACGGGATGCAGAGATAAAAATTCTTGACACCTTAAATGACTGCTTCTTAGAGCAGCTGGTTCTGGAACCCACAGGGGGGAGGATATTCTTGATTTAGAACTAAATGGAGCACAGGATCCGGCCCAAGAGGCAAATATAACTGGACCACTTGGAAATAATGACCATAATGTAAAAAAATTTAACATCCCTGTGGTGGGAAAAACAACTTAGCAGTGCAACAATGTACCATTTAATTTCAGAAAGGGAAATGACACAAAAATAAGGAAGTTAGTTAAGCTAAGGTGACCAGAATTTGAAAAAGTGCGAGGAGGACACTGAGTTGACAAAATATATACTTGTATATGTGTATAAATAATCATTTAAATAAATGATCACAATATTAGTCTTCTTATAAGACAAACAGACTTGACTTAAAAACATTCATATAACATTTAAATCACTATTTGTCGCTCTTTTAAGAAATTGAAAATCTCGATCCATTTTTTTTGCATCAATTTTGTGTTCAGTCCATTCATTGTCTTTTATTATACTGTTAATTCTTCGTACTTCGAACAATAAATTGTCATTTATTGTGATGCTAACTTTTTCTTTAACAAATAAAACTGTTTCAAGGATTTTATTCCTTTGAATTTCTTCATTCAGCAGAATCAAACCAAACACGTACACTGATTCGTCATGCTTAGTCCAATTTTCTAGATATTCAAGACCATTTTACACCACCAAAATTAGTATTTGTGTTATCGGCACACATCGCAATAACTTTATCATTCAAATTATGATTATCCACTATTTTTTATATGATTAGATATTATTTCAGATGTCTCACCATCAATTGCTTCCAAATTCAAAAATTTGATTTGAATACCATTTTCAAAACTGAAGTAATGAACTAACACCAGATACAACTTTGTATCTTTGTGTTTTGAAGCATCCGAAAGAAATGTAACAAATTTAGCTTCATTTAAACCTTTCTTCAAATTCGCTAGTGTGTAAGTTTGAAAAACATTGTGAATAATAGCTTCTTCTTTAGTTCTGACACAATGGAATTTTTTATTATAAAGTACTCTTCAGTTTTGACGTACAGTCCATGCTCCAAAAACTTTGATTGTGCATCATAGAGTGGTACGCAGTCAGACCTTCGGCAGCTGCTAAATTCTTTTTGTCTTCTTCAAATGATGTACTTCCTAAGAAGTCTGTAACTTTCTGGGACATTGATGCCAATGTTAAAGAATTTTGATGTTTGTTTGATGAAACATGCTTCGTTATGCTGGATCGGCCACCTACTGCCACACTGAATTCCACCGAACAGACAGTACACTTCACTAATGAATCATCTCTTGTTTCATCCACAATTCTGATGAACGGAAATTCCTTTTTTAAATTCTCGTTGAAATGGCATTTTCTTTTCTTCGACATTTTTAGGGTTAATTGTATCAACTAAAAAAATCACATTCACATTACATTAAAATGGCTCAAAATAAACAATAACATTTCATAAATACCCTATAACTGTATTTTACTGTATATTAAGCCTTTTAACAGGGGTTCAATCAGTTTTGTAACTTACCGGCTTTTCTGACAAGTGCCCACGTCCAGCACTTCGACAGATGTGCGGATCAGCCAACTTTGCAGTGATGCTACTAGATTGCAGTATAATGATACTTTAAAAAACAGCGGGATATAATTTTTTGGCAAAGTAGAACAGGAAGGACAATTTTTTTCAAAGGAGGACAAAAGGAGGACATAATTATTGGGGAGGACAAGCCCCTCAAAAGGAGGACTGTCCTCCTCAAAGGAGGACGTCTGGTCACCTTAGTTAAGCAGAAATTAAAAGGTACAGCGACAAAAATACAGCTGAATGGAAACTTTAGAAAGACACCGTAATAGTGGCCAAACTTAAATGTATATTCCAAATTAAAAAACACAGTAAGAGAACCAAAAAAGGGCCACTGTGGCTTAACAACCAAGTAAAAGAAGCAGTGAAAGATAAAAAGATGTCTTTAAAAAATGCGGAAGTCAAATCCTAGTGAGGAAAATAGAAAGGAGAATAAACTTTGTCAAATTAAGTGTAAAAATATAAGAAAAAACAAAAAAAGAGTTTGAAGAACAGCTAGCCAAAAACTCAAAAAGTAATAGCAAAATGTTTTTAAGTACATCAGAAGCGGGAAGTCTGCTAAACAAACAATGGAGCCTTGGACAACTGAGATGTTAAAGGAGTACTCAAAGATGATAAAATAATTGCAGAGAAGCTAAATGAATTCTTTGCTTCAGTCTTCACAGCTGAGGATACTGGGGAGATTCCCAAACGTGAGCCATTCTTTTTAGGTGACAAACCTAAGGAATTGTCCCAGATAGAAGTATCATGAGAGGAGGTTTTGGAATAAATTGATAAACTTAATAGTAACAAGTCACCAGGACCAGATGGCATTCAACCAAGGTTCTGAAAGAACTCAAATGTGAAATTACACAAGTATTAACTGTGGTTTGTAACCTACCCTTCATATTGCCTTCGTACTTAATGAATGGAAAATAGCTATCATGACGCCAATATTTAAAAAGGGCTGTAGAGGCGATCCTGGCAATTACAGACCGGTAAGTCTAACGTCAGTACTGGGAAAATTAGTTAAAACTATAGTAAAGAATAAAATTGTCAGACTCATAGATGAACATAATTTGTTGGGGGAAAGTCAACATGGTTTCTGCAAAAGGAAATCATACCTTACTAATCTATTAGTGTTCTTTGAGGGGGTCAACAAGCATTGGACAAGGGGGATCCAGTAGATATAGTGTACTTTGATTTCCAGAAAGCCTTTGACAAGGTCCCTCACCAAAGGCTCTTAAGAAAATTAAGTTATCATCGGATAAGAGGGAAGGTCCTTTCATGGACTGATAACTGGTTTAAAGACAGGAAAAAAGGTTAGGAAAAAATGGCAAGTTTTCAGAATGGAGAGAGGTAACTAGTGAGGTCTCCCAAGGGTTTGTCTGGAGATCAATCCTATTCAATTTATTTCTAAATGATCTAGAGAAAGGGGTAAACAGTGAGGTGGCAAAAGTTGCAGATGATACTAAACTGCTTAAGATAGTTAAGACCAAAGCAGACTGTGAAGAGCTTCAAAAGCTTCTCACCAAACTAAGTGATTGGACAATAAAATGGCAAATGAAATTTTATGTTGATAAATGTGGAAAAAAATAATCCCAACTATTCATATAATATAATGGGGACTAATTTAGCTACAACTACTCAAG